>NC_064635.1:28930292-29555292 GCF_023864275.1 Schistocerca cancellata
GTCGTCTTTCTGCTGTAAGCGTGTGCTGTTCACAACGTGCTAGTGTGCTGTAGACAACATGGTTTATTCCTTAGAACAGAGGATTTTTCTGGTGTTGGAATTCCACCGCCTAGAACACAGTGTTGTTGCAACAAGACGAAGTTTTCAACGGAGGTTTAATGTAACCAAAGGACCGAAAAGCGATACAATAAAGGATCTGTTTGAAAAATTTCAACGGACTGGGAACGTGACGGATGAACATGCTGGAAAGGTAGGGCGACCACGTACAGCAACCACAGAGGGCAACGCGCAGCTAGTGCAGCAGGTGATCCGACAGCGGCCTCGGGTTTTCGTTCGCCGTGTTGCAGCTGCGGTCCAAATGACGCCAACGTCCACGTATCGTCTCATGCGCCAGAGTTTACACCTCTATCCGTACAAAATTCAAACGCGGCAACCCCTCAGCGCCGCTACCATTGCTGCACGAGAGACATTCGCTAACGATATAGTGCACAGGATTGATGACGGCGATATGCATGTGGGCAGCATTTGGTTTACTGACGAAGCTTATTTTTACCTGGACGGCTTCGTCAATAAACAGAACTGGCGCATATGGGGAACCGAAAAGTCCCATGTTGCAGTCCCATCGTCCCTGCATCCTCAAAAAGTACTGGTCTGGGCCGCCATTTCTTCCAAAGGAATCATTGGCCCATTTTTCAGATCCGAAACGATTACTGCATCACGCTATCTGGACATTCTTCGTGAATTTGTGGCGGTACAAACTGCCTTAGACGACACTGCGAACACCTCGTGGTTTATGCAAGATGGTGCCCGCCACATCGCACGGCCGACGTCTTTAATTTCCTGAATGAATATTTCGATGATCCTGTGATTGCTTTGGGCTATCCGAAACATACAGGAGGCGGCGTGGATTGGCCTCCCTATTCGCCAGACATGAACCCCTGTGACTTCTTTCTGTGGGGACATTTGAAAGACCAGGTGTACCGCCAGAATCCAGAAACAATTGAACAGCTGAAGCAGTACATCTCATCTGCATGTGAAGCCATTCCGCGCCAGACACGTTGTCAAAGGTTTCGGGTAATTTCATTCAGAGACTACGCCATATTATTGCTACGCATGGTGGATATGTGGAAAATATCGTACTATAGAGTTTCCCAGACCGCAGCGCCATCTGTTGTTGAAAATTGTAACTACTGTAATTTCGAAAGTTTGTCTGCCAGAAAATGTACTGTTGTCCCAAGCATATTGCAACAAACGGTGTATTTCTATCGCTGCTCGTTTAGCTTGTATTGCCGATTCAAATATACCGGTCATTTTTGAAACACCCTGTATTTGAAACATTATAAGGCACGTTATTTGGTCTTAAGTGTACCAAGATGCAGCGCCACATCACCTTGCACAACATGCTTCTGTCACGTGAGTGTATTTCGCTCTGTAGAATTCGGATGTTTATATTTGCGCCAGAGATTGTCATACGTGAAACAAAAGTCTACTGATATACTTCGTCTGCTGCTGTTGACGTCCATTGTTTTGATTGCTGATTTTGTTTGTTCTCTGTTTTGAAAGGCTTGCAGTGTGGTGTTGTGAATTTTGAAACGATTTTCATTTGGCTGTGTTGCTTTGTGTCCGTTTGTCGCATATTATCGCACAAGATGCCTAGGATTCACAGGGGACTTGAAAAAATGAAGCAAGCAGTTTGGGCCTTATACTTCCACAAAATGTCCACAGACAATAACCTTATTCATAACTTGTGCCCAAAAGAAAGCGAATCATGGTATGGCTGTCAAAGGCCAATTGCTGGTGGTGAAGAATATCATCACAGGAATTCTCTACAAAATGCTGCAATGGAAGCTTTCAAGCCTATATTCAGGGACCTTGCAAATGAAAACTCCAGAATGAGATTTTCACTCTGCAGCGGAGTGTGCGCTGATATGAAACTTCCTGACAGATTAAAACTGTGTGCCGGACCGAGACTCGAATTCGGGACCTTTGCCCGCGAAAGGCACACAGTTTTAATCTGTCAGGAAGTTTCAAATGAAAACTTATTGAAGAAATGTCCTCCTGTACCCAAAACCCAAATGAAAGTTTTAACCAATGTGTATGGGAAAGATTGACAAAAGCCATTTTTGTGGGAAGAAATGCACTGGGTATTGGTGTTTATGATGAAGTTTCATGTTTTAATGATGTTGTGCAAAGCAGGAAATATGTTTTAGAGAAAATGGGAATTAAACCCCGTGTGAACTGCATCAAAGCTTTGTATGCGGTAGACTGACAGCTTGCAGTGAAAGCAGATAACTCATTTTTGGAGGTAATAAAGTCAAGAAGAGAGCATCATAGGAACGTGAAAAGGATGAAAACTGATTTAGAAAATGGAAAAGAAGCTGCTCATGCTGCTGGACAGTTCTACAAGAATGCTATATACATGCAGAAACTTCAACGGCCATTTTCCACAAAACACAAATTTCTGTACTTAGGTACATGTAACATCCAAAATAAATATCCTATTACCTTCAAACTTGGTATGCTTATTAACCACAAACTCCTTAATGCAAAACTCTAGAATTTTCCAAATCTATTGAAAACTGTGGTAAAAATCGGGATAATTAACAATAAAATTTGAGTTTTTTCTAAACACGAAGTTTAAAATGTAACAGCTAATTCATTTTTTCATAAATTAAATAAATTCTACAGAGTCATACACCTATAAGTATGGTTTGTATGCCGTGCAAAATTCATCGAAGACCCTCTCTTTCTTATGAAGAAAAGTGTACCTATAGCAACAAATGCAGCCAATAGTAAGTGAAAAAAATGATGAATTTTCACATGTAAAAAAGATTATTTTGTTATATTTTTGAACTTTCACTGCTTTGAGTGTGAATCCTGAGTCCTTCCTGGTCACGCTGACAAAGTTTTATGAATTTATTTGTAAAAGTATAGACAGTGGAAATTAAAATGTCCCGTGGTGTCTCTCGTGCTCCAAGTCGGTCCGTTTGAAGTCCTACGGCCCTTAAGGGTAGTAACGTGTCAGAATACCACAGCACTTTGTGCCAATTCCCACTTGGCGCTCAGTTTTACCTTCATGTGGATACAGAAATAATGTTTGAATAGAGTATAAAATCAGGTTTTCTGGTAAAGACCTACTTTGTGTACACTTCCATGCAAACAGAGAAGGGCACCCGTATGCAATTGAGGGGAAGTGCAAGGGAGGGAAAGCTATATTGCAGTCTAGCCGACGGGCAAAGGTGTTAGAGACGGCACGAGCACACGTTAGAAAATTTAAGGGATGTTTCCAGAATGAGATTTTCACTCTGCAGCGGAGTGTGCGCTGATATGAAACTTCCTGGCAGATTAAAACTGTGTGCCCGCACACTCCGCTGCAGAGTGAAAATCTCATTCTGGAAACATCCCCCAGGCTGTGGCTAGGCCATGTCTCCGCAATATCCTTTCTTTCAGGAGTGCTAGTTCTGCAAGGTTCGCAGGAGAGCTTCTGTAAAGTTTGGAAGGTAGGAGACGAGATACTGGCAGAAGTAAAGCTGTGAGACCGGGCGTGAGTCGTGCTTCGGTAGCTCAGATGGTAGAGCATTTGCCCGCGAAAGGCAAAAGTCCCAAGTTCGAGTCTCGGTCGGGCACACAGTTTTAATCTGCCAGGAAGTTTCAAATTTAAGGTAGTTTATTTTACAAATGCAGCGTGCGAAATGTACAATTTGATCATAAACAGTAGATTCACTGTTAGGAAGATGTTCACAGATCTTCAGACATTACAAATAATACAGTTCATACGGTTCATCGTTTGACATGATGCTTTGAATCTGACTCATGTGCTCACCGAAGTAAATTTGACTTTCAATAGAAATTTAAATTAATCAATGGAAAGAAAAGTGTTAAAATTAACTGGAGCAGACAGCCATTGTTGATGGCGGATGAATCTTTCTTAAAGGCCAAACTGACTACTAGAAAAATGCTATACAGTTTGGAAAACATTACACCTTTCAATATCACCATCAGTTTTACGGGGCCAGTGTCTGTTATTTATGGATGAAACGGAATCATAGCTTGGAGACTGTGGCCAGATCATTTAATGTTCGGCGCTTGCATTCAAGTTTGCAAAACGCTTCGTGACGATTGACAATCTCAGGGACGCTGTAACAAGTTGCAAATGAATAAATAGCAGAATACTAGTCGTAAGTATTCGGCTTCTGTGTCTCCTCTTGACGATCCGTTAAGCTCGTATTGGTCGTTCGCCGTGACAGTAAAGCAGTAAAACATTTCTTGTGTCATATATCTATTAGGAGAACTGGTAAAATGAGAACGCACGAGACTTGATTAATTTACATAAATTTAACTGCAAATAGTTCTAAAAATAGTACGTGACGCTTACGTCACGTTTGTCTACACAAAAGAATAAGTACTTACTTATACGGAAGGAACGCAGCTATCAATATGAAGGCTAACAAACAAGAGAGAGTAGGAACGCTCTTCACTTACTTCCTATAACAAAAAAAGAACGTATCACAATCGTTGAAATCAGACACGTGTTGACTGCAGCTATTTTTTTTTTGAAATATTGTGTATGAAATAATAATTGCATTTCACAAAATTAAATCACGTAAACTATTTAGATTTGAAGCTATTTACAGTAAATAAATAGATAAATGCACGTTTTTGTGCTTTCCGTCGTTTTTACGACGTTAAATTTACATGCTTTACATGCTTCAGATCTACATCTACATGATTACCCTGCAATTCACAATTTAGTGCCTGGCAGAGCAGCGAGCGGGAAAAAAGAACACTTAAATCTTTTCGTAGCAGCTCTGATTTTTCTTATTTCATGAGGATGAGCATTTCTCCCTATGTAGGCGGGTGTCAGCAAAATATTTTCACACTCTGAGGAGAAAGTTGATGGTTGAAATTACACGAGAAGAACCTGCCGCAGCGAAAAACGCCTTTCTTTAAAGGATTGCCAACCCAATTCGCGTATCGTATTCGTGGTACACCCTCACCTGTTACGCAGTAATACACGGAGCTCCATTTCTTTCAACTTTTTCTGTTTCCTCCTTCGATCCTATCTGATACGGATCCTACACCGCACAGCAGAGCTCCAGAAGAGGGCGGATAAGTGTGGTGTAGGCCGTCTCTATATTACACCTGTTGCATCTTGTAATAGATCGCATTCTTTAGTTTGACACCTCCACCACATTATCAACGTCATCGTTCCAATTTAAGTTGTTTGTAATTGTAGCCCCTAAGTATTTGGTTGCTTTCACAGTCTTTAGACGTGTTTGATTTGTCGTGTAACCGAAAATTAACGGATTCGTTTTAGTACTCACGTGGATAACTTTACACCTTTCATTATTTAGAGTCAATTGCCACTTTTCTCGCAATTAGGTTGCAGTAGGTACTGGGAGATGAAGAAGCTTGCACAGGATAGAGTAGCATGGAGAGCTGCATCAAACCAGTCTCGGGACTGAAGACCACAACAACAAATGTATCTCGTCTAAATCATTTTACAGGAGGTTTTAGTCATCTGCCGACTTTACAAATCGCGAAATGGCAGTATCATCTGAGGACTCTAAGTTATGCAGATCAGGAACAGTAGAGGATCCATGACACTCCCTTGGGGAACGCCAGATATTGCTTCTGTTTCACCCGATAACTCACGATCAGTTACTAGCAACTGCGACCTTTCTTGCAGGGAACCACGAATGCAGTCTTTGAAAAGGCTATGTTCAAGCATCCACTTAGGCACGTTAATGAAAATAACATACTGTCAGAGTCACAGTTTGGGTTTCTTAAGGGTTCTGATATTGAGAAGGCTATTTACACTTACAGTTCCAATGGCTCTGAGCACTATGGGACTTAACTTCTGAGGTCATCAGTCCCCTAGAACTTAGAACTACTTAAACCTAACTAACCTAAGGACATCACACACATCCATGCCCGAGGCAGGATTCGAAACTGCGGCCGTAGCGGTCGCGCGGTTCCAGACTGTGGTGCCTAGAACCGCTCGGCCACCCCGGCCGGCACACTTACAGTGAAAATTTCCTTAATTCATTAGACAACAAATTAGAGGCAACTGGCATCTTCTGTGATCTGTCAGAAGCACTTCACTGTGTGAATCACAGCATTCTTTTAAGTAAATTAAAATATTATGGCCTCCCTGGAAGTGCTCCATACTGATTTCAGTCAGAATGAGATTTTCACTCTGCAGCGTAGTGTGCGCTGATATGAAACTCCCTGGCAGATTAAAACTGTGTGCCGGACCGAGACTCGATCTCGGGACCATTGCCTTTTGCGGGCAAGTGCTCTACCAACTGAGCTACGCAAGCACGACTCACGCCCCGTCCTCACAGCTTTACTTCTGCCAGTACCTCGTCTCCTACCTTCCAAACTTTACAGAAGCTCTCCTGCGAACCTTGCAGATCTAGCACTCCTGAAGAAGTTATAGTGAAGAAAATTCAGAATTTAAACACTTGTATCGTGCATGCAGATTGCATATAATGGTTTACCAAATAGCGTAGAAAGAATTTCTTGTTGTAAGACAGCAGACGTTCTTTAGTGCCGATGAGGAATATTTGCTTGGAACAGCAGAAACGTGTCACATCTGTGAAGAGTGCTTCAAGCAAACAAAAGAGAAGCGAAGAGGTCATTGCCACCTTTACAGGCAGATTTCGTGGTGCTGTACTTCATAACTGTAAATTATAGAATTAATTTCACGGTACCCATTGTGTTTGACAATCTAACGAATTGCTCTGGACTCTTTATAATCATGAACATTAGCGAACAAATGGAAGAAACACTCAAAATAAATCAACTCCGTGTTTCTGTAATAGCAGCAAATACAGTAAAATATAAGCCATCTACTAAATCTATTACAGTTGAAACGTGTTCGTATTGGTTTATACTCGTGTTTGTAAGGGTCTGGTCGGAATCTGAGAAACATATAAAGCTTCTTTTGATATCGAAATATGTAAATATCAGTGCAGGGCAACAGAGCTGTGTTAAAATTTAATTTTGAATGGAAATATGTGTAGCTCAACGCTACACGATGTGGAATACAGACCAGACGGTATATCAAACAGTTCGTATGCGAGAAAGCAATCCGTTTTCAGTGAGATTTACATATGCCACCTGGCAGCAAAACAAAATGATTCATTAAAATATTGGCCCTGAATATAGCTAATCTTTAGTCTTGCAAACAATCACTGTACCAGTACTGATATTGTAATAACAGAGCAAATGAATATAAAAATTAACGCATCTTACTTTGTGATAAGACTGCTTGAAAATTAACAAGATAGCGATTTACCGAATCGTTTACCGGCATTAAGCCTCAGAATTACAGTGTGACAATCACGGCGCCTTACAAGGCATATGAGCTTCGATGGTAATTGAATTTACTGGAATATCTCCATACACGGAACGCTCGTTTGCTCTGAAACCTGTCACTATTAGGATAATACTGAGACTGTCAAAACTCGGATTGCCATGTGCAATCCAAGACGGCATAAAACAAATTTTCAGAAAAAATGCTTCTCAGTACACTACCTGCGATGCACAATTGCGCAATACGACTATACAAACACAGTTATCTAATTTTAACGACTGATAAATGATAACTATGTTTCATTAAGCCACGACAATAATACAGCTTTTCATAAAGTTCTCACATCCAGAGAAGTTAGCAAAATTTACTAATAATTTTTCTGTGTACAATTACTTTCCTTGACAGTTGTTTGCACTATAAGACGAAATCATATGTTACATTTATGGTTCAAACTTGTTGAAAATAGTAATGGCAAATAAGACAGTTACCTTCTACAGTGGGATATCACAGAGACATAAAACTTCGCTTTGTAGGTTTCGTCAAATTCCGGAAAAATGTATCTCATATTTAGAGACCAAAGAATTGAAAATAACGAGAGAGTATTTTCCCAACAGCTAGCAGATTTACACTACTGGCCATTAAAATTGCTACGCCACGAAGATGACGCGCTACAGACGCGAACTTTAACCGACAGGAAGAAGATGCTGTGATATGATTAGCTTTTCAGATCATTCACACACGGTTGGCGCCGATGGTGACACCTACAACATGCTGACATGAGGAAAGTTTCCTACCGATTTCTCATACCAAACAGCAGTTGACCGGCGTTGCCTGGTGAAACGTTGTTGCGATGCCTCGTGTAAGGAGGAGAAATGGGTACCATCACGTTTCCGACTTTGATAAAGGACGGATTGTAGCGTATCGCGATTGCGGTTTATCGTATCGCGACATTGCTGCTCGCGTTGTTCGAGATTCAATGACTGTTAGCAGAATATGGAATCGGTGGGTTCAGGAGAGTAATACGGAACGCCGTGCTGAATCCCAACGGCCTCGTATCACTAGCAGTCGAGATGACAGGCATCTTATCCGCATGGCTGTAACGGATCGTGCAGCCACGTCTCGATCCCCGAGTCAACAGATGGGTACGTTTGCAAGACAACAACCATCTGCACGAACAGTTCGACGACATTTGTAGCAGCATGGACTATCAGCTCGGAGACCGTGGCTGCGGTTACCCTTGACGCTGCATCACAGACAGGAGCGGCTGCGATGGTGTACTCAACGACGAACCTGGGTGCACGAATGTCAAAACGTCATTTTTTCGGATGAATCCAGGTTCTGTTTACAGCATCATGATGATCGCATCCGTGTTTGGCGACATCGCGGTGAACGCACCTGGGAAGCGTGTATTGGTCACCGCCATTCTGGAGTTTCAACCGGTGTGATGGTATGGGGTACCATTGGTTACACGTCTCGGTCACCTCTTGTTCGCATTGACGGCACGTTGAACAGTGGACGTTACATTTCAGATGTGTTACGACGCTTGGCTTTACTCTTCATTCGGTCCCTGCGAAACCCTACATTTCAGCCGGATAATGCACGACCGCATGTTGCAGGTCCTGTACGGGTCTTTCTGGATACAGAAAATGTTCGACTGCTGCCCTGGCCAGCACATTCTCGAGATCTCTCACGAATTGAAAAGTCTAGTCAGTGGTGGCCGAGCAACTGGCTCGTCACAATACGCCAGTCACTACTCTTGAGGAACTGTGGTATCGTGTTGAAGCTGCATGGGCAGCTGTACCTGTACACGCCATCCAAGCCCTGTATGACTCAATGCCCAGGCGTATCAAGGCCGTTATTAAGGCCAGAGGTGATTGTTCTAGGTACTGATTTCTCAGGATCTATGCACCCAAATGGCGTGAAAATGTAATCACATGTCAGTTCTAGTATAATATATTTTTCTAATGAATACCCGTTTATCATCTGCATTTCTTCTTGGTGTAGCAATTTTAATGGCCAGTAGTGTAGTTGCCACCCTTACTGAACTTGCCTGCGCACAGTAATGAAAACCATGCAAAGAGTGACCAGCTGTGCTTCTGACTGCAGGTTGGTAACCAGTAGCCGTCCTTGGTTGTTGGGCCATGGTGTGGTGGTCGTGGTTGTTGGCGCAGCTGGCGGTGTGGTGGTGCGCCGGCGTGGCGGCGGTACTGTGGTGGCTATGGGTCACCAGACCCCGCGTGGACGTTCCAGGGCCGCCCACGCTGCCCATCATCGGCAACATTCTGGAATTCCGCGAGGTTCCGGTGACCCTACGGAAGTTTCGAGAACTCCACCACCGGTATGGAGACTTGATTAGGTGAGCTTCTAGTGCCTCTGTGTGGACAGTGATCAAAGGTATTTAATATTCATGTCATTATCTATAATATTGGTACTAGAGCATATGTCAACCACTATTTGTTAACTCTTCCTCATTTTAACAATCTTACTTTGGTTGTGTTCTTCTTTTTATTGCTTTTTATTACTGTAATGCCTTTTTACGTTAGAAGCTCACTACAGACTTCAACTATTGTATGCCCCCTTTATTTTCCCTGTTTCAATTAATTATTGAAAACTAGTGTACGCCGACATTAGTGACATCTGGTGAACTTACAACACAAACATCTTGTGGCTACTGTAGGGCAGCTTGTTTTGAACAGTAGTACTACTGACAACATGACTCGTACATATGATGTCATTTATATGTATTTGACGATGCTGGTGCTGATTCTGCATTTAACATTTGATGATGCCAATATGGCTGCAGTAGATTAGGGCTTTGTTTTTATGAAACAGGTATGCCTCTTCATACTTAAAGCGCACAAATGTATGTATTGCCAGTGCTACTTTTCATTATGGTCTATGTACTGTTTTTAAGCTGTAGGCAATCTGCGAGTGTATTAATGTTTTTCCCAGTTTTGCGGCAGATCTGGTGATGGTCATTAAAGACCGAAACCGGTAATCTGTCAACAAAAAGTTTGTGACCATAGACGTAAATGAAAGGAAACTTAGTGATCATCCGTTTGACAGAATACAGATAGAAGTTGACCACAGTGGTAACAGATTCACAGCATTCGTCAGTGTGAGCCACATCGTAAGATTTCTATTTGTCCACCAGTTTATCTGTTAGAAGCGTGATTCCACACTTACGAACCACCCTGTATGGAGGTGGACGCTTGGGCAGTGGCTGGCTGTTAACGTAACACTCGGAAAGAAAAAAAATGCTGTCTAATCTTCAGAAATCAGTGGTATAGTTATGTAGACTCGGATACTCTTCGATAAGTTGAAGCCTTACGGAATTAAGAGGAAAAGTGAACAATGGTTCTTTTCATAACTATAAACTAAAACTGAATTTTTTACTCCACTGTCAGAAACACGGTTTCGCAGACAAACTCTAAAAGTAATGACTTAGGACACCATACGGTCTCAGTTCCTAGGCGGTAACGTTGAAAGCATTCTATCACTCGAATCCTTATGTATAGATGACATACTTCAACGAGACAATTCCTAGATGATAGCGATGAGAATGTGGAAAACTTCTTTGAAAAAAGATGGTACCACTCCACTGTTGATCAGCACGTTGGTCTTCATGATACGTTCATCGAATCTGCCTGCCTCATGGTTTGCCAGGTATTATTCGTCCCCATCCTCCATCACCACCATTAAATTGTTGTGGATAGAGATATAAAGAATTATTAGACAAGACCACCCTATAGAGCTATCCCCCCCTCCCCCCCCCCCACACACACACAAAAGAAAAAAAAATCCGCAGCCCCACAGTTACACTCACTTTCTCTCTCTCTCCCTTTTCACACACACAAAAAGCAAAGTACTTGTAATAATAATAATAATAATAATAATAATAATAATGAAAAATCCTCAGACCTGTTCTCTCTCTCCCTCTGTCTCTCACACACACTCACACACACACACACACACACACACACACACACAAAAGATGCACAAACTCCTCTGAAAGATTCAGAACAACTGCTGGGAACACCTTCAACTGTTCCCCCGTCAGCCATCTTGTTTTTACACCTTCAACTGTCCCACTGTCCGCCATGTTTGTTTTTATAGCTGGTAAACAGTGAAACAGTGACAGTGACAGTAACAGCTCAATATATAGTATCCATCTTCTAATATGCAGCTCCTTGTATTGACCGTGTTTGCAGTTAAAAATTTTTGATGTGAGGTCCGCCAGTTATGCAAAACACCGCTTTTCTCAGTACCCAAACATGTTTCAGCACCACTGTGCCATAATCAGTGGTTTTTCGTTTTTTCATTAAGTTGTCCCTGTATTTGTTGTAGAACTTGCTGGGGAATGCCTGGCAGGGCGACGAAATATCCATCTTTTGATATGCAACTCCTTGTGTTGGCCATGTTTGCAGTTAAAAATTTTTGGATGTGAGGTCCGCCAGTTATGCAAATCACCGTTTTTCTCAGTACCCAAACATGTTTCAGCACCACTGTGCCATAATCAGTGGTGTTTCGTTTTTTCATTAAGGTGTTCCTGTATTTGTTGTAGAACTTACTGGGGAATGCCTGGCTGGGCGACGGAATATCCATCTTTTGATATGCAACTCCTTGTGTTGGCCACGTTTGCAGTTAAAAATTTTTGTATGTGAGGTCCGCCAGTTATTCTAAACACCGTTTTTCTCAGTACCCAAACATGTTTCGGCACCACTATGCCATCATCAGTGGGTTTTCGTTTTGTCATTAAGGTGTTCCTGTATTTTTTTGAGCTTGCTGGGGAATGCCTGGCTGGGTGTTTTGCATAACTGGCAGACCTCACATCCAAAAATGTTTAACTGCAAACAAGGCCAATACAAGGAACTGCATATCAAAAGATGGATATTTCGTCGCCCAGCCAGGCATTCCCCAGCAAGCTCTACAACAAATACAGGAACACCTTAATAAAAAAAACCCAAAACCCACTGATGATGGCACAGTGATGCTGAAACATGTTTGGGTACTGAGAAAAACGGTGTTTTGCATAGCTGGCGGACATCACATCCAAAAAAATCAATATATAGTGTCTGACAGTGATAAGATGAGGAAATAGAGAACGTAAGTGAAATATCATGTAAATAGACACACACACACACACACACAGATATATATATATATATATATATATATATATATATATATATATATATATAATTTCAGGCATAGAAATAACAATTTTCAAATCGTAATTTTGGCTTAAGTAATTTATCTACTTTAAGCTGTACGTGGTTGCAGATGACAACCTGTGGAACAAAACAGTCACTGTAGAAACACAATACAACAGAAAAACCACACCATGTAGCAAAAAGGTATGAATTCAAATTTTAAATGTTTTTTCAAATATCTGTAATTACGATTTAAAAACTAATAGTTACATGTATACAGACAGTAAAGAACATTCTTTATCTTTAACAGCCATAAAATAAATGCCTACTGATGGCGCTGAAACTGCAGTGAAACATGTATGGGTTAAAAAACAAAATTGTATTTTGCTAAAGGCGGACCCTATCCAAAAGCATATGTAGAGGTATAAAGGATGACGAGAGAGATCTGCAGAAGCAGACGCAGGCAATCTTCAATTTCTGCCAAAAACTTTTAGTTTCTCTGAGTGCACCAAATGGAGACGTACAACCATACAAATTCTTAATGTCTCGCACGTATCACGTAGAATCGGATAAATGTCTTCACTGTCGTATCGCGGTGTGCTTAACTTGTTCTTGAACTTTGGCTTACACATGATTTTAGTTATTAATCGCGTAGGGTGATTTTTTTCAGCCACACCAAGAAATGATGATGCGGGTACCGTTGTTATGCTGGTGGCAGGTTCTACCTGGGTCCAGTTCTGGTGGTGGTTGTGGCGCACCCGGACGATGTGCAGCAGACCCTGCTGACGTCCAAGATGGTGGACCGCGACCCCTTCACCACGCACGCCATGCGGGTCTTCGCCGGCGATGGGATACTCTCCAGCAGTGGTGACCGGTGGAAGACACACCGGAAACACGTCAGCCACACGTTCCGCTCTGAGGTGAGTTAACCAGCCTGCGTTAAGTTGCATCCTCTATCGGCAGCCACTCGAAGGTGCACTGTAGTAGTGAAGCAACGTAAATCACCTAAGGGGCTCCGGAACGCCCTATACTTGCAATGTTAAAATAACGCTCGTAAATTACATCTTTCCTCACAAAGTATTTGAGGTAGGAAGTTGAACTTTTTACAGATTATTTATTGGAATATGGGCTACAACTTAACATAGGGATTTTACAAAATTTTAGTTCAGTTATTAAAGATGATTTTTTTCTATTGTAATGAAAATTCACAACATTTTTTTGCAATTTTTTATTTATATATTCAAAAATATACAGTTTTTTGGAAAAAGGCTGTGTTAAATTATGCAGAAGGTACTGTCTAACATTTACTGAAAGTTTGAAGCAAATATGTTTGGAAGATCCTTAGAAAACATGTAATTAGTATGAGAAAATAAAAGCTTTGGGAATCGAGCGACAAAGATTGGATTAACTTTTTACTGCATTCCAGGTCCATAGGATGGATTATCTTCATCCTCTGTAAACTCCTCCTCCAGCTTCCTCTTGTTCCTCCTCCTGTTTACTCTCGCTTGTATTTCTAGACTCTTTACAGCCCTGTCTGCAGCCCGAAGGCGTTCCTTGTCTAAAGCAAGCATCGCTCGTACCATGTTAGAACCTATCTTCATTCCCATATTTCTAAACAACATTTCTCCTTTTCTTAAAAGCCTGCAGAGGATTTCTAATAACTTTACTTTTACTCATTATTATACTTCAACAAAACAGAGACTCAAGAAACAGAATTAATTACGAATATTTTCGAGATAACGACAGAGTAAATAAACATGAAACAATCGACAATCACACCAGCGATATATATTGAACCATATATTGAACCATCACAGGTTAGCCACAACACATACTTTATCTCACATCACTAAAATGTACCTGATGAACACGGACGTTAATAATAACACCATTTGACAGCAGTTTAACAGCGCCACAGTGGGTCACGCCCATGTAGAACACATTTCAAAAAAAATTTAAAAATACTTGTAGTCTTCGGAATTGAATAAATTATATATCTATTAATACGTAATAGTCTGCAGATTCAGAAAACGCAAAAAAGTAAAAATTGAACTTTTCATGATTTTGAGCCTTTCCGGAGCCCCTTAATGAAAGCAAGTCTTTTGGTCCAGACTATCTAACAATTAGCTTCCCTTTTGAGTATGCTGGTGCAATAGCTTTGTACTTAACAAACATATACGGGATGTTCAAAAAGTCTCTCCGCAGTGCCGTAATGTTGAAAGTGTCCCCCCTGTGGTTGAATACACAATTCAATTTGTCTAATCATGTTTCCAAACACAAGCTGTAACATTTCTTCTGTAACAGAAGCAGTAAAAGTAGAAAGTAGATGTAGTTGTATAAAGTGGATATTGCAGTTTTCAATTCATCGACGGATTTTGGACGTTTTTTTTTAGACAGTCAGGTGGTGTTAGGTCAGGCGATGGTGGAGGCCATAAGACCCTGTGAAATTATGCCGTCACCAAAATCATCAGCAAGCAGTGACATTGAAACGCGAGCTGTCTGCGCTGTTGCACCATCTTGTTCAGTATTTCACTTAACACAGGTTCTCCTATGAATGGGTACAGAATATCACTGCAGTATCGTTGTGCGTTTATTGTTTCGTTGAAAAATATGGGACCCACAATCCGACGTCTAGAAATTGCAATCCAAGTTCCTGTTTTCACGGAATGATGTGGTTCCTGATGATTACACAATGGATTTGCAGTACTCCACATACGAGAATTTTGCGAGTTCATGAACCCGCATCATCAGTGAAAAACGTTTCATTAAGAATATCCCTTCCATTTTGTTGAACGAAATTTTTGAACCATTGAAAATAATGCAGTCCCTTGCCATGATCAGTATTTTTCAGTTCTTGCACGACTGTCACTTTGTATGGGAAAAGTTCTAATTTTTTCCATACAGCTGTGTCGGCCGTTCCGACACTAACATCGATTTCCTGGGCGAGTTTTCTCACTGCCTTGTTCGGAACCATGTACATTTTATCGGAAATATCGAGTAGTTTATCCCCAGACCAAACGCAACGACGACCACTTCTCGGTGCATCTGACACTGAAATTTGTTAATCAAATCTCGCACAGTATCGCGATGTGAGAGTGTTTTCTCGGGGGAAACTGAATTAAATGTTTGACGAACTGAAACAGTGTATTTACCGCCAGCGTTGAACACTTTTTCGACTAAAAGCACACGTTCTTCAATGGTTAGCATTTTAACAGTGACAAAAACGAAACAAATGAACAAAGGAACTAAATTTAAACGTTCACGTCAACAAGTCACGACGCACACCAACGATACTACGGACGCTGACTGACATAATCGAAACAGTGGAATGTTGGGAAAGTCCACTTGAAGGGAAGTAACCCAGGCAGGCGAACAATCATACGACACGCGCGGCTAACAATCATACGGTACTGTAGAGAGACTTTTTGAAAACCCCGTATAACCGCTCCCTCGACGGAAGATCCGTATCCAAAGATTGGAAAGTTGCACAAGTCACACCAATATTCGAGAAAGGTAGTAGGACTAATCCACTAAATTACAGGCCGGTATCATTAACGTCGATATATAGCACGATTTTGGAGCATATATTGTGTTCCAAAATACCTCGAAGAGAACGATCTATTGACACATAGTCAACACGGATTTAGAAAAAATCGTTCTTGTGAAACACAACTAGCTCTTTACTCTCACAAAGTGGATTGACAAGGGATTTCAAATTGATTGTGTGTTTCTATTATGTCTACAACTTTGCTTCCGCTGTTTTGCAATAGACAGCAGTAGCGGAAAGTGGGGTTCAGGTGGTCGGTCATTGGTGTAATACAACAAGCTAAGGCTTCTGTAAACATATGATGCAATCACAAATCGACTAATATTTTTGTGGCATAATGTTATCCTCGATTAAGTACGTCAACTTACGTACCCATTACTCGCCATTTTATGCTTTAACATGAAGGAATCTGCGGCTGTGGCTCTTAAAGTGCTGGGTAACACCAATGGTGGGGGAACTATTAGTGGAAGACCGTGCAGAGAATGTTTTCAACGCCTTAAGAATGGTGATTTTGATATCGAAGACCGGCATGGCGGTGAAAGTCAGAACGTTTTCGTAACCACTGAAACAGATGAAGACAGTCACAGGACATCATTATCGAAAGCAATTGATGCTTTCAAGCCCAGCACTGAAACACAGACGGCCACAATACAGCGATAGACACGTAAAGGTAACTTTGCAGCAGGTCGGTGCCCGACCCGATGTCGCAAAACCCCGTAAAAATATACATGGAAACGTTGAAATGAGAAGTCCTATCCCTCCCGCCGTATTCTCCATACATTTCTCTGTCTGACTGCCACCTTTTTCGATCAGTGGCATTCAGTCTGGCTGACCAGCACTTCCGATCATACGAACAAGTGCAGAATTGAATAGATTTATGGATCCCCACAAAAGACACCCAGTTCTTCCGCCACGGGATTCGTATGTTATACGAAAGATGGGAGAATGTAGTGGCCAGCGATGGGCAATCCTATGAATCATAATTTTTTTTGTAAGTTTTTCACAATAAAGCGCCGAACTTCAAGAAAAAAGGGCGGAAGCAAATTTCTGGACCTAGTACACTACTGGCCACTAAAATTGCTAACACCAAGAAGAAATGGAGATGATAAACGGGTATTCGTTGGACAAATATATTATACTAGAACTGATATGTGATTACATTTTCACGCAATTTGGGTGCATAGACCCTGAGAAATCAGTATCCAGAACAACCACCTCTGGCCGTAATAACGGCCTTGATACACCTGGGCATTGAGTCAAACACAGCTTGGATGGCGTGTACAGGTACAGCTGCCCATGCAGCTTCGACACGATACCACAGTTCATCAAGAGTAGTGACTGGCTTATTTTGACGAGCCAGTTGCTCGACCACCATTGACCAGACGTTTTCAATTGGTGAGAGATCTGGAGAATGTGCTGGCCAGGGCAGCAGTCGAACATTTTCTGTATCCACAATGGCCCGTACAGGACCTGCAACATGCGGTCATGGATTATCCTGCTGAAATGTAGGGTTTGGCAGGGACCGAATGACGGGTAGAGCCACGGGTCGTAACACATATGACATGTAACGTCCACTGTTCAAAGTGCCGTCAATGCGAACAAGAGGTGACCGAGACTTGTAACCAATGGCACCCCATACCATCACGCCGGGTGATACGCCAGTGTGGCGATGACGAATACGCGCTTCCAATGTGCGTCCACAGCGATGTCGCCAAACACGGATTCGGCCATCATGATGCTGTGAACAGAACCTGGATTCATCCGAATAAATGACGATTTGCCATTCGTGCACGCAGGTTCGTCGTTAAGTACACCATCGCAGGCGCTCCTGCCTGTGATGCAGGGTCAAGGGTAACCGCAGCCATGGCCTCCGAGCTGATAGTCCATGCTGCTGCAAACGTCGTCGAACTGTTCGTGCAGATGGTTGTTGTTTTGCAAACGTCACCATTTGTTGACTCAGGCATCGAGACTTGGCTGCACGATCTGTTACAGTCATGCGGATAAGATGGCTGTCCTCTCGACTGCTAGTGATACGAGGCCGTTGGGATCCAGCACGGCGTTCCGTATTACCGTCCTGAACCCACCGATTCTGCTAACAGTCATTGGATCTCGACCAACGCGAGCAGCAATGTCGCGATACGACAATCCGCCATCGCGATAGGCTACAATCCGACCTTTTTCAAAGTCAGAAACGTTATGGTACGCACTTCTCCTCCTTACACGAGGCATCACAACAACGTTTCACCAGGCAACGCCGGTCAACTGCTTTTTGTGTATGAGAAATCGGTAGGAAACTTTCCTCATGTCAGCACGTTGTAGGTGTCGCCACCGGCGCCAACCTTGTGTGAACGTTCTAAAAAGCTGATAATTTGCATATCACAGCATCTTCTTCCTGTAAGTTATATTTCGCGTCTGTAGGAGGTCATCTTCATGGTGTAGCAATTAAATGGCCAGTAGTGTAGTTTTAGAGAAGACTTTTGATACTGTACCAGACAAGCGACTTGTAGTGAAACGCGTGCTTATGGAATAGTCTGAGTTGTAAGAGTGGATGTGTGAGTTCTTGTCAGATAGGTCAGTTTTTAGTAACCGACGGAAAGTTATAGAGTAAAACAGAAGTAATTTCTGGCGTCCCCGAAGATAGCCTTATAGGCCCTCCGGTGCTCCTTATCTATATAAGTGATTTAGGAGACAATATGAGCAGCCGTCTTAGGTTGTTTGTAGATGATGCTGTCGTTTATCGTATAGTAAAGTGATGAGAAGAACAAAACAAATTCCAAAACGGTTTAGAAAGGATAATTGTATGATGCCAAAATTAGCAATTTACCCTAAATCATGAAAAGTCTGAGGTTATCCACACGAGTGCTTATAGGAATCCATTAAACTCTGGTTACACGATAAATCAGTCAAATCTAAATGCCATAAATTACACTAAATACATAGGAATTACAATTATGATCAACTTAAATTGGAAAGAACACATAAAAAACGTAGTGGGGAAGGCAAACCAAATACTGCGTTTTATTGGCAGAACACTTGAAGATGCAAGACATTTACTAAGCAGACTGCCAACGCAACGCTTGTCCGTCCTCTATTGGAGTACTGCTGTGCGGTGTGGGATACTTACCATATAGGATTAACGGAGTATGTCGAGAAAGTTCAAAGAAGGGCAGCACGTTTTGCATTATTGAAAAATGGAGGAGAGAGTATCACGGACATGATATAGGATTTCGGGTGGACATTGAAACAAAGGCGTTTCTCGCTTCTTCGTGATCTTCTCAAGAAATTTCAATTACTAACTTTCTCCTGCGAATGCGAAAACACTTCGTTGACGCCGATCTGCATAGGGCGAAACGATCATCTTAATAAAATAAGGGAGATGTGTAAATGTTCGTTTTTTTTCATGCGCTATTCGAGATTGGAATGATAGATAATTATTGTGATGGTGATTCGATGAACCCTCTGCCAAGCACTTAAGTGCGATTTGCGGAGTATCCATGTTGATGTAGATGAATACCGATCAACCCCAAAAAAAGACACTGAGGTGCCTTACACAGCTTTGGAGGTTGTAAAGACTTACGGGAAAGTTATTGTGTCGAAAACTGACTTTTGAGTCCGTGGCTGTGTACAAAATACACGTTGATTCTTGCAGAGAAGATAACAGTAATCAGCCACTTTTTATAATGCCATATAATATTTATAATGCCATATAACAGCGCCGTTACCGATTTCGAACCGACAATTTCATCATCAGACGGCTTGATCACTATATGATACATTTTTGTTGTAGTTTACGTTAGTTTTCACTTGTTATTCCGCCGTATTATGAAAATTACTTGCGGTGTTGGCGCCATACAGCATGATGTGAGGAAATGTTTATTTAACTATAATTGTGCCTCATAACAATTTCGCCGGCCGCGGTGGTCTCGCGGTTCTAGGCGCTCAGTCCGGAACCGCCCGACTGCTGCAGTCGCAGGTTCGAATCCTGTCTCGGGCATGGATGTGTGTGATGTCCTTAGGTTAGTTAGGTTTAAGTAGTTCTAAGTTCTAAGGGACTGATGACCACAGATGTTAAGTCCCATAGTGCTCAGAGCCATTTGAACCATTTCATAACAATTTCAAGCGATGTAAACAGATTATTAAATTGAAAACTTTTAGTTACTTACGTCGGACACTCTGCGCCATTGCGTTGCAATGTTGATTGTTCGTGTTCATGCAGAAGCGAAAAGTATATGAAGCACTTATTTTATACAGGGTGTTACAAAAAGGTACGGCCAAACTTTCAGGAAACATTCCTCGCACACAAAGAAAGAAAATATGTTATGTGGACATGTGTCCGGAAACGCTTACTTTCCATGTTAGAGCTCATTTTATTACTTCTCTTCAAATCACATTAATCATGGAATGGAAACACACAGCAACAGAACGTACTAGCGTGACTTCAAACACTTTGTTACAAAGAAATGTTCAAAATGTCCTCAGTTAGCGAGGATACATGCATCCACCCTCCGTCGCATGGAATCCCTGATGCACTGATGCAGCCCTGGAGAATGGCGTATTGTATCACAGCCGTCCACAATACGAGCACGAAGAGTCTCTACATTTGGTAACGGGGTTGCGTAGACAAGAGCTTTCAAATGCCTCCATAAATGAAAGTCAAGAGGGTTGAAGTCAGGAGAGCGTGGAGGCCATGGAATTGGTCCGCCTCTACCAATCCATCGTTCACCGAATCTGTTGTTGAGAAGCGTACGAACACTTCGACTGAAATGTGCAGGAGCTCCATCGTGCATGAACCACATGTTGTGTCGTACTTGTAAAGGCACAGGTTCCAGCAGCGCAGGTAGAGTATCCCGTATGAAATCATGATAACGTGCTCCATTGAGCGTAGGTGGAAGAAGATGGGGTCCAATCAAGACATCACCAACAATGCCTGCCCAAACTGTAGAGCAATGAGTCGCATGTCAACACAAGCACCGAAGTCAACATTACCATCCTTCAATTGGGTCAACTGGCGGTGAATCGAGAAAGTACAGTACATACTGACGAAACTAAAATGAACTCTAACATGGAAATTAAGCGTTTCCGGACACATGTCCACATAACATCTTTTCATTATTTGTGTGTGAGGAATGTTTCCTGAAAGTTTGGCCGTACCTTTTTGTAACACCCTGTATATATGTAAACACATAATATAAATAATATTCACATTATGTCGTTGCAGTAACACTTGATAACATTCTGGCTGTTTTATTTGTTAATCTTAATCAGTTCTATTTAATATAAATTGTAAGTAATGAAACGTTTGTGGTTTGTAAATTGCTACTGGCACATCAATGTATATATCGAAATATCTCTCACAGATTCTTTGGCTTTGTTATGGTTAGGATATCGCCATCTTTTTATTCATCTTTCCACGTAGCGAAACTTTTTCGTGTGAATTAGTAAAGTACATACATAATGTAAAGCATCACTCATCCACACCAGGGTATTTCCGTAAGAGCGTGAAAAATTTTAACAGGACACAGAGGATGCTCCATTGAACAGTTTGAGATAGGAAGAAGCCGTCTTAAGAAGAAGGAAAGCCAGCTTAAGGAGAGATCACAGTCCTGTGTACTTTTTTACTGACATTAGTTACAAAAAAAAAAAAAAAATGGCTCTGAGCGCTATGGGACTCAACTTCGGAGGTCATTAGTCCCCTAGAACTTAGAACTAGTTAAACCTAACTAACCTAAGGACATCACACACATCCATGCCCGAGGCAGGATTCGAACCTGCGACCGTAGCGGTCTCGCGGTTGCAGACTGCAGCGCCTAGAACCGTACTGCCACTTCGGCAGGCTACATTGGTTACAGTTAACTGCAAATACCACCACCGACACAATGAACGTACCGTTTGTACTGCATCTTACAAAAGCTGCTGAAACTGATGGCCAACAACCTCAATGAAAGCATGACATCGGCGAACAAGATTCCCACGCGCAGTTATCCCTGGTATGTTTCGAATCACATCACAGGCAGCTACAGCGCAGCCAACCAACTACATCTTCGTATCCACTGGGCTCTCATACACAAGTGACTTTAGCTATCCCCGTAGGAAATAATCAAGTGGATTGAGGGTAGGTGACCTCGCAGGCCATGGAAGAGGACCTCCCCTTCCAATCTAACCACCAGGAAATACTTCCTACTAATCGGGCTTGTCCTCCTCGTTTTCTCGCAGGAAACAAATAATGAACATGTAAATAAACAGCACAGTACGCGTAAACTTGTACGGATGTTTTAAGCCGGAAAACAGTAATGCTAGTCAAAGCGGAGGCAAGTTTACTTCCACATGTCCTTAAGGGGCTCCGGAACGCCCTATACTTGCAATGTTAAAATAACGCTTATAAATTACATCTTTCCTCACAAAGTATTTGAGGTAGGAAGTTGAAGTTTTTACAGATTATTTATTGGAATATGGGCTACAACTTAACACAGGGATTTTACAAAATTTTAGTTCAGTTATTAAAGATGATTTTTTTTCAATTGTAATGAAAATTCACAACATTTTTTTGCAATTTTTTATTTATATATTCAAAAATATACAGTTTTTTGGAAAAAGGCTGTGTTAAATTATGCAGAAGGTACTGTGTAACATTTACTGAAAGTTTGAAACAAATATGTTTGGAAGATACTTAGAAAACATGTAATTAGTATGAGAAAATAAAAGTTTTGGGAATCGAGCGACAAAGATTGGATTAACTTTTTAGTGCATTCCAGGTCCATAGGATGGATTATCTTCATCCTCTGCAAACTCCTCCTCCAGCTTCCTCTTGCTCCTCCTCCTGTTTATTCTCGCTTGTATTTCTAGACTCTTTACAGCCCTGTCTGCAGCCCGAAGGCGTTCCTTGTCTAAAGCAAGCATCGTCCGTACCATGTTAGAACCTATCTTCATTCCCATATTTCTAAATACCTTGCACCTTACAATGTTGCCATCATTGAAAGTCGCAACAGCAACTTTACTTTTACTCATTATTATACTTCAACAAAACAGAGACTCAAGAAACAGAATTAATTACGAATATTTTCGAGATAACGACAGAGTAAATAAATATGAAACAATCGACAATCACACCAGCGATATATATAGAACAATATATTGAACCATCACAGGTTAGCCACAACACATACTTTATCTCACATCACTAAAATGTACCTGATGAACACGGACGTTAATAATAACACCATTTGACAGCAGTTTAACAGCGCCACAGTGGGTCACGCCCATGTAGAACACATTTCAAAAAAAATTAAAAATAGTTGTAGTCTTCGGAATTGAATAAATTATATATCTATTAAAAGGTAATAGTCTGCAGATTCAGAAAACGCAAAAAAGTAAAAATTGAACTTTTCATGATTTTGAGCCTTTCCGGAGCCCCTTAAGCTGGTTTCCTGCGTCATATTGTTTAGTGGAGCACTGTCTACGTCCCGCTACATTTTTGCACGCTCTTACGGAAACACCCTGTTTAGAGCAGGTGCTTCACACAGTCTTCGGTATTGCATGAGCACGAGCAGCCACCATTGCAACGTAATGGCACGGAATGTTCGACGACAGTAACTAAAACATTTTCAATTTGATAATCTGTTTACATCGCTTGAAATCGTTATGAGGCACAATTACAGTTAAATAGAGAGTTTCTTACATCATGTTTTGGGTGTTGTAGGGCACCATTACTCCAAGTAATTTTCATCATGTAGTGGAATAAAAAGTGAAAACTGATGCAAACTACGAGGGCAGTTCAATAAGTAATGCAACACATTTTTTTTCTCGGCCAATTTTGGTTGAAAAAACCTGAAATTTCTTGTGGAATATTTTCAAACATTCCCGCTTCGTCTCGTATAGTTTCATTCACTTCCGACAGGTGGCAGCGCTGTACGGAGCTGTTAAAATGGCGTCTGTAACGGATGTGCGTTGCAAACAACGGGCAGTGATCGAGTTTCTTTTGGCGGAAAACCAGGGCCTCTCAGATATTCATAGGCGCTTGCAGAATGTCTACGGTGATCTGGCAGTGGACAAAAGCACGGTGAGTCGTTGGGCTAAGCGTGTGTCATCACCGCCGCAAGGTCAAGCAAGACTGTCTGATCTCCCGCGTGCGGGCCGGCCGTGCACAGCTGTGACTCCTGCCATGGCGGAGCGTGCGAACACACTCGTTCGAGATGATCGACGGATCACCATCAAACAACTCAGTGCTCAACTTGACATCTCTGTTGGTAGTGCTGTCACAATTGTTCACCATTTGGGATATTCAAAGGTTTGTTCCCGCTGGGTCCCTCGTCGTCTAACCGAACACCATAAAGAGCAAAGGAGAACCATCTGTGCGGAATTGCTTGCTCGTCATGAGGCTGAGGGTAACAATTTCTTGTCAAAGATTGTTACAGGCGATGAAACATGGGTTCATCACTTCGAACCTGAAACAAAACGGCAATCAATGTAGTGGCGCCACACCCACTCCCCTACCAAGAAAAAGTTTAAAGCCATACCCTCAGCCGGTAAAGTCACGGTTACAGTCTTCTGGGACGCTGAAGGGGTTATTCTGTTCGATGTCCTTCCCCATGGTCAAACGATCAACTCTGAAGCGTATTGTGCTACTCTTCAGAAATTGAAGAAACGACTTCAGCGTGTTCGTAGGCACAAAAATCAGAACGAACTTCTCCTTCTTCATGACAACGCAAGATCTCACACAAGTCTTCGCACCCGAGAGGAGCTCACAAAACTTCAGTGGTCTGTTCTTCCTCATGCACCCTACAGCCCCGATCTCGCACCGTCGGATTTCTATATGTTTGGCCCAATGAAGGACGCAATCCGTGGGAGGCACTACGCGGATGATGAAGAAGTTATTGATGCAGTACGACGTTGGCTCCGACATCGACCATTGGAATGGTACCGTGCAGGCATACAGGCCCTCATTTCAAGGTGGCGTAAGGCCGTAGCATTGAATGGAGATTACGTTCAAAAATAGTGTTGTGTAGCTAAAAGATTGGGGAATAACCTGGTGTATTTCAATGCTGAATAAAACAACCACTGTTTGAGAAAAAAAATGTGTTGCATTACTTATTGAACTGCCCTCGTACAACAAAAATCTTCAGCTAAAACTTCCGGGCTGAGAGGCCGTGGTCGATGTATAAAATTTCCACCCGACGTTTCGTCTCCATCTGCGGGAGACATCGTCTGAGGTCGTCTGGCTACTGCCACTGAGGCCACAGCTACTCTCGCATTTATAGAGCGCATAGAGGGCACCACCATTCGTCACGTGATGCCGACGGTATGCCTACCTTTGGAAGGTGTCATCATTCTCGATTAAGAGTAATCGATTGTCATTCTGCTGGAGCAATGTCGACATTCATATTTTGTCTATCATTAAAACTTCCTCTTTTCTATTAAAATTGTTATGGTGTTTGTGAATCTCTATTGCTTTGCAGTCACGCCACTAAAGGTTCCTACGGAGGACATTATAGCGAATGTGGAGGCAGGAATCCGATGGTTATCATCGCATTCCGCGGATGAAATCAGGACTGAAACAGCCAGAATATTACGCCAAGCGAAACCACCTGCCAGCAATTTCTCTCGAGCGGAAAGGAGGGCACTGAGGGAGATTAATGTGGATAAGAGCATTATTGTACTTTCAGCTGATAAAGGAAATGCTACAATAAGATTTGTGACATTTTGGATCCCACTAAGTATAAAAGGCTTCAGAAGGATCCTACAACGAAAATTTTGAGAAATACCAATCAACTGGTAAAACAATCTTCTCTTTCTTCGGATGATAAAAAACAACTATGCAAAACGGAAGCTTATCCACCCACACTTTATGGACTCCCAAAGGTACATAAACCACAGGTCCCGTTGAGACCGATTGTGAGTGCCATAGGATCTCCAACACAAGAGGTGGCCAGATATCTCGCCTGCTTGCTGCAACCACACATTGGCAGAACGGACAGTTACATTAGAAACTCGGCGCATTTTATTGAAAAACTGAGGGAGATTAACTTCAGCCCAAGTGATAATTCTTGTGAGCTTCGATTTAGTGTCATTATTTACCATGGTGCCTGTAAACGAAGCTATTTCATATATCGCAGATATTTTTACGACTAACATAGTGGCTTTATTTCAACACTGCCTGACGACAACTTATTTCCAGTATAACAACGAGTTATACGAACAGATCGACAGTGTGACGATGGGAAGCCCTCTCAGCCCAGCTGTTTCCAATTTATTTGTGGAGATCTACGAACAGCGAGCGCTGCAGACTGCCAGTAAAATGCTAAATGGCACCGCTATGTTGATGACATATTTGCAGTGTGAAGAAGAGCTGGATGTCTTCTCGGTGCACCTGAAAGGCATTAACCCGAAGATACAGTTTACGATGGAGAAAGAGAGCAACGGTCGACTCAATTTCCTATATGTGTCTGTAATTAAACTGGTGGATGGGACGCTGGGCCACAAGGTACATAGAAAGAACACTCACATTATGGATCGATACCTCCACAAGGAATCTAACCATCATCCTAGGCAAAAAAGAGGTTTCATGAAAACCTTAGTGGACAGAGCCAACAAAATCTACGAGCCGGCTTACTTACAAGATGAACTAAATCACTTACGGTCAGCCTTCATGAAAAAAGGATATACCAGCAAGGAGGTTGATCGAGCCCTCCATCAAAGAAGAAAAGAAGCCAGAAGTCCAGAGCAACAAAGGTCACCTACTAGAAAAGTTTTCCTGCCGTTCATTAATAAAGTCACGGACCGTATCGGAAAGTTCTGGCCAAGTATGGGATCGAAACAATCATCAGACCCACCAAGAAGATTAAGGAATATTTCAGAACTGCAAAAGAAGCCCGATACCCTCTAGCATCACCTGGGGTATACAAAAATCCATGCAGTTGTGGACAAGTATAATTGGAACAACGAAAAACAGTGTAAGCACCCGCTTAGCCGAACATACAAGAAACTGTCGCTTAGGACACATCGAAAAATCGGCCGTAGCTGAGCATGTTTTTCGAGATGGTAACCACGAAATTTAATGAGACAAGTGTTTTAGCACGAACATCCCATTATAATGCGCGCATATATAGAGAATCAATAGAGATTCACAAATACCATAACAATTTTAATAGAAAAGAGTAAGTTTTAAGGTTAGACAAAATACGGGTGTCGACGTTGCGCCAGCAGAATGACAATCGATTACTCTTAATCGAGAATGATGACGCCTTCCAAAGATAGGCATACCGCCGGCATCACGTGACGAATGGTGGTGCCCTCTATGCGCTCTATAAATGCGAGAGTACCAGCAGCCTCAGTATCCCTCCAAAACCCAGGCGATCATTGTAGGCAAAACCACCCCTTCCTTCCGCCTCCTTGATTTCTATCTCACCATCTATGGCCGTCCTATCGCCCTCACTCACACCCTTAAGTACCTTGGCGTCACCCTCGACCGTCGCCTCTCCTGGACTCCCCATCTCCGGACAATCCAAGCCAAGGCACGCTCCCGCCTCAGTCTCCTCAAGCTCCTCTCCGGCCGTACGTGCGATCTGGACCCCTCCAGCATCCTCCACACCTATAAATCCCTCATCCGCCCTATCCTTTGTTATGCCCATCCGGCTTGGATCTCCGCCCCCCCCTACCTTTTACAAATCCCTCCAAATCCTTGAACGCCATGCTCTCCGCCTCGCCTATCGCATCCGTCTCCCCTCCCCCACGCGGATCCTCTACGATCTCATCCCCTTCCCCCACCTTCTCCTCTTCCTTGAAAGGATATGGATCCTGTACACCTCCCGCAAACTCGATCCTCCTCACCCGCTCGTCTCCTCACTCCTCTCCCACCCTCGCCCGCTCCACCCTCCTTACCCTCTCCCGAGGTGGCTTCCGCCAGCTCCCCCTCCCTGATGATGTCCTCCTCCCTTCCATTTACCCCTCCAATCAACTTTGATCCTCCCCCCCACTCCCTGTTTCCTTTCCTTTAGGCACCCTCCCTCCCTTCTCTTTCCTTTTTCCCCGTCCTGCGTCCTCCACCCCTCTTCCCCCGGGCTTCCCCTCCCCCTTCCTCCCGCCCCCACTCTCCCCTGCACATGGCATCTCTGCTCTCCCCTCTCCCTCTCCCACTCCCCTTCCTCCTCCTCCTCTCTTGGCAGATCCCCGGACTCGCACACATTCAGTGAACATTCGCGCGCCGGAAGTCATCGCCATTAGTGTCTCGTGTGTGTGCCTTCGTTTGTGTTTAGTGTTTGTTCGCCGAAACGCCGCCACTGTTCACGTGTACCATCGCCATCATCCCTGTTTTGTGCGCCGTGTCCACTAGTGGCAGTGCTGTTTTCTCGTCAGGCGTGAACGGCTCCGTGTTTTTTTTTTTTGTTTTTTGGTGTCTACATTGTTTTGCCCACCATTTTTGATTGTATTCTCTGTGTCCCCTGTATTTCATACTTATTGTAAATCTCAAGGCTGAAGAGCGGCGTACTCAGCTGCTGACAGCCCGCCTTGTGTAAGGTGATAAAAATTACAATAAAGAATAAAAAAAAGAGCCTCAGTGGCAGTAGCCGGACGATCTCAGAAGATGTCTCCCGCAGATGGAGACGAAACGTCAGGTGGAAATTTTATACATCGACCACGGCCTCTCAGCCCGGAAGTTTCAACTGAAGACAACACCGGCCGTGAAAGCCTACATTGCATGATTACAACAAAAATGTATCTTAACGTGAACAAGCTGTCTGATGTCTGAGCTGTCGGTTCGAAAACGGTAGCGGTGCTATTTACGTACATAAATAGCGCCATATAAAGTGGACGGTTGCTGTTATCTTCTCTGCAAGAGACAGTCTGTGTTATGGCGACGATCAAAACACAGAAGCTGTAAAAGAGGAAGGAGCACCTTGAAGCTACGACTGCAGATTACGGGACTCTTATTGACATACTGCACGGGTTGTACGATGTCTTCGATCGAAATGTAAAGATCATCCATCTGAGGATTGTTACCTTTCCACGATACTGTCACAGTCTTTCATACTAATTCCTATGTACAGACCCTAAAATTGGTTTCAAACAAAAACGAGTGTAGCTTTTTAACTCTGGAAATATGATCGTCCCCAATATGACGAAAAATACACTCCTGGAAATGGAAAAAAGAACACATTGACACCGGTGTGTCAGACCCACCATACTTGCTCCGGACACTGCGAGAGGGCTGTACAAGCAATGATCACACGCACGGCACAGCGGACACACCAGGAACCGCGGTGTTGGCCGTCGAATGGCGCTAGCTGCGCAGCATTTGTGCACCGCCGCCGTCAGTGTCAGCCAGTTTGCCGTGGCATACGGAGCTCCATCGCAGTCTTTAACACTGGCAGCATGCCGCGACAGCGTGGACGTGAACCGCATGTGCAGTTGACGGACTTTGAGCGAGGGCGTATAGTGGGCATGCGGGAGGCCGGGTGGACGTACCGCCGAATTGCTCAACACGTGGGGCGTGAGGTCTCCACAGTACATCGATGTTGTCGCCAGTGGTCGGCGGAAGGTGCCCGTCGACCTGGGACCGGACCGCAGCGACGCACGGATGCACGCCAAGACCGTAGGATCCTACGCAGTGCCGTAGGGGACCACACCGCCACTTGCCAGCAAATTAGGGACACTGTTGCTCCAGGGGTATCGGCGAGGACCATTCGCAACCGTCTCCATGAAGCTGGGCTACGGTCCCGCACACCGTTAGGCCGTCTTCCGCTCACGCCCCAACATCGTGCAGCCCGCCTCCAGTGGCGTCGCGACAGGCGTGAATGGAGGGACGAATGGAGACGTGTCGTCTTCAGCGATGAGAGTCGCTTCTGCCTTGGTGCCAATGATGGTCGTATGCGTGTTTGGCGCCGTGCAGGTGAGCGCCACAATCAGGACTGCATACGACCGAGGCACACAGGGCCAACACCCGGCATCATGGTGTGGGGAGCGATCTCCTACACTGGCCGTACACCACTGGTGATCGTCGAGGGGACACTGAATAGTGCACGGTACATCCAAACCGTCATCGAACCCATCGTTCTACCATTCCTAGACCGGCAAGGGAACTTGCTGTTCCAACAGGACAATGCACGTCCGCATGTATCCCGTGCCACCCAACGTGCTCTAGAAGGTGTAAGTCAACTACCCTGGACAGCAAGATCTCCGGATCTGTCCCCCATTGAGCATGTTTGGGACTGGACGAAGCGTCGTCTCACGCGGTCTGCACGTCCAGCACGAACGCTGGTCCAACTGAGGCGCCAGGTGGAAATGGCATGGCAAGCCGTTCCACAGGACTACATCCAGCATCTCTACGATCGTCTCCATGTGAGAATAGCAGCCTGCATTGCTGCGAAAGGTGGATATACACTGTACTAGTGCCGACATTGTGCATGCTCTGTTGCCTGTGTCTATGTGCCTGTGGTTCTGTCAGTGTGATCATGTGATGTATCTGACCCCAGGAATGTGTCAATAAAGTTTCCCCTTCCTGGGACAATGAATTCACGGTGTTCTTATTTCAATTTCCAGGAGTGTATGTATATGAGAAATAAAAAATCCTGACAAGTGCGAGCAGAGCTTGTAAAAACACTTGAACACTTGCTCAGTAGAGGAAATGTGTTTCACATTAGCGAAGATGAACGAATGGTCATAGCACCTCAGGTATGCAATTTAGAGCCCACGTTTATTGGACATTTTTTCCCGTTTTTGTCCACACTACCACAACTGAAAGTTACCAGCCTTACACTCTTGCAACACAAGAACCGGTACATTTATTCAGCTGTCAGAGGTATCAGAAAGGTTTTCGTTTATAACTTTCGACTCTTTCGTTTCCGGTACAGGGATCCTTACTTCAAATTAATACAGTTATCGTTCTTCATCATCCTAGAAAGTCTGTAACATCATCAAGGAATCACCCCTTGTATACATACATTTACAGACACCCGCGACTATAAATTTAACGCTCTGTAGTCTCGTCGGATGACGTTTCCGGACATGGGTTCCTATTCAAAACACGAGGTACTCACTCGCCTCTACAAGTCCTAGAATCCTGTAACGGGAATTTCCGACCACCCTGTATATACAGGCAAGATATGCATCTACCCATTCTTGAGAGAAAGTGGTCCTTCCAGGACATACTGTTGAATAACAAATGACAAAGGAAATATGGTTTTCGTGTGGTATAATGCGAAATTAACAATTTTTCGGTTAGTTTGCTTTGCTTGTACTGCGAAACATTGCCTCTAGCCAAATATCGTGAGTCTAGGTTAAGGGGAAGTACTCTATTAGTTTTGATGAGTGAGTTTGCAGGAATAAAATATGTGACGCAAATAGCCGTATGTTTTGATTGCACTGACTTAGGTGTGAGACATAAATTTGAAGTTGATACGTCAAGCTGTTCCTGACAGAAAAGGTTCTTAACAGTCAGACAGACAGACAGACAGTTAGATAACAAAGGATAAAATAAAAGTGAAGTCATAAAGTTACAAATTGACAATTTTCAGATTGTAAACCAATAAACTGGTTTTAGTGTATCTTTCGTAATATTTGAAAGACGTGTGGTTGCAATTATTAATGCAGTTTTCCAGATTTGTGATTACATTTGAAAATGGCGACTCAGTAAGTCAAAAGTAATTATATAACTTTTTAAAAATTTCATTGTTTTAGTGACTGTGGCTTTACGACCGTTTGTGGTGTCAAATAAACATTCTAAATTTGATGAATGAGTTTAGGGGATCAAAATGTGTGACAGAATAGGCCGTATCTTTCGACTACATTGACTTCTAAATTAAATTTTTTTTTAATTTGTGAAGGGACCATACACCTTAGCGTATGGCCTAAATTTGAACTCGATACGTCGAAGTCGTTCTTGACAAAAAGATGTCCTAACTGAACGATAGACAGCAGTCGTATGAAAAACGACAAAAAAAACAAAAAAAAAACACAAAGGGTTTCGTGTGATATAATTAGATTTTAATGATTATCGAATTTCTTCTTTTACTTTTAATGTAATTCCTTGCTTCTAGCCAAATTTCATGATAATGTGTTGTAATTAGGCTGTTTAGGTTTTTATGTTGGTAATGCCACATAGCGCTCTGTATGAAAATCACTGACTGTGCTGTGTGCAATCTGTGGCTGGTTGGCATTGTTGGAATATTCGCTATTGCAGTGTTGGGCAGTTGGATGTGAACTGCGCATAGCTTTGCGCAGTTGGAGGTGAGCCGCCAGCAGTGGTGGATGTGGGGAGAGAGATGGCGGAGTTTTGAGAGCGGACGATCTGGACGTGTGTCCATCAGAAAGAGTAAATTTGTAAGACTGGATGTCATTAACATATATATGTAATGACTTTTGAACACTATTAAGGTAAATACATTGTTTGTTCTCCATCAAAATCTTTCATTTGCTATCTATGCCTATCAATAGTTAGTGACTTCAGTAATTAGAATCTTTTATTTAGCTGGTAGTATTGACACATGCTGTATTGCAGTAGTTTGAGTAACGAAGATTTTTGTGAGGTAAGTGATTCATGAAAGGTATAGGTTATTGTTAGTCAGGGCCATTCTTTTGTAGGGATTATTGAAAGTCAGATTGCGTTGCGCTAAAAATATTGTGTGTCAGTTTGGAGATGATCAAAAGAAGTAAAGAGAGAAGTGTCTGAGTACATTCAGTTTTGCTCAGCTGTTTGAAAATCAAATAATGTAAGAGGTTTTCCAGCACTGTCATTTATAAATTTTTTATAAGTGGATGTTTCAGTGTCAACGTGAAATACCAAATTCGATTTGATGAGTGAATTTGAGAGTATCAAGATATGTGACATATATGGTCATCTCTGTTTATTGCATCGCTGTAGGAGCTTCAACTTTATGCTCTGCTCGGGTATCGCAGGCCATAGAATGTGACATAAAGCTTAACTTCAATTTAACAGGCTGACAGACTCACACATAGACGGACGACAAGGTGATAGTATAGGGGGTTCCGTTTTCCCGATTGTAGGACCCGAGACAGAACCCTGTGGTACACAGTTGCTGATTATGATGTTGCTATATGACAGACAAAGGAGCGAGATACACTGCCTTCTATCATGAAGATGGCATTGATTCCAACTTCAGGCAGTTGCAGCTGGAGAGGAGGCATAGTGGGTGTGTGCTGTGTTCCAGCTGCTGGAGGGCTACCTACAGGCGTTCCACGAGGGCGGCCTCCTCCTGAGCGAACGCCTGGCCAGGACCAGAGGCGCTGTCACCCTGCTCTACCCTCCAGTGCTTCTGGCAGCCGTCCGGAACGTTTTAAGTACCATCATCGGCATCGACCCAGACCTGCTGATACCAGATGCCTTGGCAGAGGAGGAGCTGTCTGCCGCCATGAGCGATGCCATGGCCACCATCCAGGTAAGGTCGATTAAAACAGTGGTTTTACCAAATGATATTCCAACAGTGGCATTATCTGTTGCCGCATATACTTTTGTACCCCAAGGGCCACCTCATGATTTGTATCGCAGGATCCATAGTACACTCATGCTCATAAATTAAGGATAATTGCAGAATGTGGTGCCGGTACACAAAAGTGGCGCTAATAGCATAGGTACATAGGGAACACACACGACACAGATCTGTTAAGTCCATGGTATTGGTGATAAGATGAGAAAACCGTCCTGAAACACATGTCCTACAAAACGCCACTGTTTCCTGGGCATGTACCCCGATATCAATATGGGTTATGATCACCATGCACACATACACAGCCTTCACAATGGGTTGGCATACTCTGGATCAGGTGGTCGAGCAGCTGCTGAGGTATAGCCTCCCATTCTTGCACCAGTGTCTGTCGCAGCTCCTGAAGTGTCCTAGCGGTTTGAAGACGTGCAGCAATACGTCGACCGAGAGTGCTTGATGGGATATAGGTCTGGAAAACAGGCAGGCCACTCCATTCACCTGATATCTTCCGTTTCGAGGTACTCCTCCACAATGGCAGCTCGGCGGGGCTGTGTGTTATCATTCATCAGGAGGAAGGTGGGACCTACTGCATCCCTGAAAAGGCAGACATACTGGTGCAAAATGACGTCCCGAGACACCTGACCTGTTACAGTTCCTCTGTCAAAGACATGCAGGGGTGTATGTGCACCAATCACAATCCCACCCCGCACCATCAAACCACGGCCACAATACAGGTTCCTTTCAAGGACATTAAGGGATTTGTATCTGGTTCCTCGTTCACGCCAGATGAAAACCTGGCGAAAATCACTGTTCAGACCATACCTGGACTCGTCCGTGAACATAACCTGGGACCACTGTCCTAATGACCATGTACTGTCTTCTTGATACCAGGCCTTACGGGCTCTCCTATGACCAGGGGTCAGTGGAATTCACCTTGCAGGTCTCCGGGCGAATAAACCATGTCTGTTCAATCGTCTGTAGACTGTGTGTCTAGAGACAACTGTTCCAGTGGCTGTGGTAAGGTCCCGAGCAAGGCTTCCTGCAGTACTCCGTGGCCATCTGCGGGCACTGATAGTGAGATATTGGTCTTCTTGTGGTGTTGTACACTGTGAACGCCCCGTACTGTAGCGCCTGGACACGTTTCCTGTCTGCTGGAATCGTTGCCATAATCTTGAGATCACAGTTTGTGGCGCACAGAGGGCCCGTGCTACGACCTTGTGTGTTTGACCAGTCTACAGTCGCCCTAGTATTATACCTCTCATAACGTCATCGATATGTGTTCTTTGAGCCATTTTCAACACACAGTCACCATTAGCACGTCTGAAAACGTCTGCACGCTTACTCGTGGCACCGTACTAACATGCACCAACACACCTCTGCGTATGTGGACTGCTGCCAGCGCCACCCGTCGACAACCGCAGGTCAAATGCATCGCATGGTCATACCCCGAGGCGCTTTAAACCCGCAAACCGCCCACCAGAGCTTTGTTTCACCATGTATCAGCATTATCCTTAATTTATGAGCATGAGTGTACATTGTCCTGGATGGCGAATGAACACTGGAGACAAAGGCTCGTGAGGAGTGCCCCATGGGATATGAGAGCTCTTGTTCTTTACGACCCACCTGACACGTAGCGTAAGCAGCAATACTCGACATTTTGCTGCTGACGCTGTAGTGTCCGGGATACTGTTATCTTTGACTGACTGTAGTAGGATGATGGATCACTTGGATACAATCTCTGTTTGATGTCATGAATTGTTCACTCACATCCAGAAAAAAACAGAACACCTTGAACGACCAGAGATAAGACGTTCATATTCATAGGACATGTACATTAGTATATTCTGCAGAAATGATTAGCATTTGAACCATGTCGGCCCGCGGGCTCGTGGTCAACACCGATATCGCAGCGCAGTACCACCTACTTCTAAAATGTGACTGTGGCTCTTGTTGTTGCTATAAACTTTAGTACTATCCCAGATCACGTAAGAAACAGATTGACAATCCTTACGGCGGAACAGGCAACCATAAAAATAGTTTTCCCGTCGGTCAACAGATGTCGCATGCGACGCTACAATGCTAACTGATCTGTCCATGTCGCGGAATTGGCAACGCTGTATCTTTGGTGACGTGAATGACGCTGATTTGTGTTCGGCTAGAGCGTCGCGCACGAAATGCATTCGTCACACAGCTGACTGTAGACCATGATCGGCTATGGTTTTTCCCGAGTTTTCAATCGAAGAATGTAGATTAGCTCCTGTAATTCTACAAACGAAGTTTATTTCTACTATAGGGATACTTCTTACAATCATATGCGAAATTAAATAAATGAAAAGTAACACACAAATATTTCTCGTGAGTTACTGTTTAAATGCAGACTGTATTGCAGTCGCATAGGTTTTACGCTCGCCTTCCATGCCGTCTATTTCCTCTTTGTTATACAGCTCTTCTGATACGGATTATGGTGGTAAAAAAGATCTCCACGTGCAGGTTAACACTAGAAAGTTTTCAAAACCTCAACGTCTTTGAAATATAATCCGTTAATTTACTGACAAATATTGCACTGAGCAGTGGGTTTCGCGTCCTGACATCATTATTTATTTTGCATAAAGTATGTATAGGGATTAGGTGAGTTATAACTACAAGATATTTTTCACATTGAGACTGTAAATAAGTTTAAGAAACAGATTTTGCTTCCTTTCTAAGTATTTCTGTAAGCGTTCTTAAGTATAACCACATTTTGCATTTGCTTACTGTTAGTTGTAAACAAATATAATTTCATGTACGCACTTAACAACGATATCTTCCAAAAATATAAATATTGTGAAACTTTAAATATCGTGAGTAAAAAAGAAATTCTGTGATGGTAAACATCTTAACTTTGCGGTCAGCACATCTACTATTGTCACAAGCAGTACTGTTTTGCTCAGATTTAACACATTACTTTTTTCTAGTTAAACGTGGTAGAGTGATCAAGGAAAGGCAACGAAACTTATTTGTCCAGCCTAAGGGAGAATCTTTATTTGGTACCTAAATACAATATGAATGAACTACATATTTTTTATAATTTTCAGATTTTAAGACAGTTCTACTACGCTTGTCTTAGAACATTTAGAAAAGTCCAAATTGCAGCAAAGATTTCATTTAAAAATTGTATGATATGGTTCTTGTACAGGAAGGGCTGCTACGTTATATCAGAATATATGATCGACAAACTGTAGATAGGATCGAATGCTTAGGGCTCTTCATTAATTCTTACTCGTAACTAATTTATTGATTTACCTGAATTTAAAATCCACTCGTGTAACCTTTCTTTAACTTTGAGGGGAAATCTGAACATTTTTAATTCAGGATTTGTTCGTCTACTCCTTCCACAGTTGGTATACTCGCAGGCCCTCGGCATGACGACTCGATCCACTACCACTGGTATGTCAGAAACAGCTGTACTTCACAGACGCCAAATAGTGGAAAGCTGCACGCGTTAAGCCAATGTTGCCACATATTTCACAGAACGGAGTGCCATCTAGTGGTTGATTCCACAAGTAAGGGTGCGACGCTATTGACGCCTGGTGGCCGTTCCCTGACAAGGGTTGCCTGCTGGACCAAGCGATCGGGCAATCTGTTTCTTACGTGATCTGGGGTACTATGGTCACTATTTTGCCCATCAAGGTTTTTAATACTTATTTTTTAACAATGCCTGAAGAAACAGACACTGGTGACGAATCTGTGATTCTACTAAATTTATGAAATTCTTTAACCATTGTCAGAAAATAATTATTACAAGCCTCGACGGGCAAAATGACGATCGTGATGATATCTTTGGGCCCTCTTGTCTCCTTTAAATTCTGTGGCAGGAATCTAACTAATTTTTGAGAGATGGGGTCGTAGACAGTATGACATTTGGAAGCTTGTGTCCGCGCTGAAGTGTACCCAGATGGCTGAAGTGGCGAAGGCCACCACATGCAAGAAGCAGGAAATCCATGTTTGGGTCCTGGTCTGGCACAAATTTTCATGCATCAGCAGTAAGTAGTACCTTCATACCTAATGCAGCAAATATCAGGAATATTCCACAGTTGCTAAAAAAATTTTATAAATTTTGTACAGCTGCAACGTCACCAATCTCTGTTTCTTCAGACATAGTTAAGAAAGAAGAATTACAAATTGTATCAAATGCTTCCACATCTTCTGGAATTTCACATCTGTAAAATTCTGTGCAGCAGTTCTTAAACTCTACCAACAAGAGTGCTGTACACTTCACTTTTCAGATGACACCAGCTTGAAAACTCTGGAGGATTGAGGTCGGGTGATTTTTTGGGCTAAGGTTCAGACCATTTTCAACCTATCCATCCTGGTTCACATCAGCACATTAGATGCTGTCTTACATCAGCAGCAAGAATGCTGGCACCCCAAATGCACCTGCTACATACAATTCTTTTATACCACTAATCAATCAATGCCCTGTAGCAATTCAACTGCACTCAATAGACTCTCAGATCTGACTGCTGGAGTGGGAAATGAGCAGTACAAACAGTTACTACAGGATCTCCCACCTATTTGTAGTATCTCGTCCATAACCAAACGTGGATAGCCATCAAAAGCTGATAGGGAGCAGGACACACAGAAAACCACTACAAGCTTCTAGTGCAATAAGCGGAACATGTTGTCTTCTGTAAGACCTCACCAAATTCGCCTTGCCGTTGTCTAACACTACCTCCGAGTATGACATGACTGCATGTTGTAATATGAAACGGTTAGTCCATCTAGAAAATACTCGCTCACTCAGTCTTTTCTCATTCACTCCAAATTTCAGATATGCAGCACTTTTTAAACCTCAGCTTATAATCCTACCGCCACTATTGTGAATTAGTATGATTTTACCTAAATAACTGAAAACCCTGTTCTATGTTTCCACGTATAACCCTCTTACTACATTTAGTTTAGTTTCCAAATAAAGTACACTACGGGAGAACAGTTCTGTTAATAGGAAAAGCTAATCAATAGAGTTACCCTTTTTACGGGATTTGACGAAATGCTGTGTCTGATGGATAAGTAAATCAGACTATTCAATTCTTTATGTAAGATCACACCCACCGGCTAGAAAGAAACGCAGTATGAATACTATTATATTTTAGGTAGGACAACTCAGTTCCAAGTTCATTTAGTGATTTAAAATATGTGCTAACGGTCGCCAGCCTATCCAGACAATGAAACAGTGAAGTATTGGAGAAGCAGAAGTATGAATTTTGCCTACTTTCTCCCTACTGTTTAAGTTGTTTCTTCAAATGAATATTATTCGACGTAAAAGATGTTGGTGCAGACGCTGGAATTATTTGACTACTACACCTTTATACATTACGTTTTTAAAAGAGAAAAAACCAAGTAGATAACTTCAAAGAAGCTAGAAAAATTTTAGCTAGGAGGGAGCACTTTCCATAACCAAAAAACTTAAATACTAAAATATTTAGATACTAAAGCACACACTTTTTGTACTGAACGTTTCACTTCAAGGAAACCTCTTTCTTAGTGGAATTTACTTTCAAAAGCTATTACTCTTTGAACTAAGTCTGTATAGTCATTTAACAGATTCTAATAACTTGGCTTCACTCTGATTGAATTTTATGTAACCAAACCTTTACTATTACACTTTGCGATAGTTAAGAAAACTTATAAAACAAAAATAGTTTTTCCTTATTTCTCTGTAATGTACTGAAGCATGGACGTGTTATTACTCTAACTAAAATTCTCATTACATTTTTCAGTGAAACAACTAAGACAACTTTTTACGCAAAAACAATGTAAATGGTGTCTCTTTATATTAACTTGGTATTAACTTGGCACTTCATACGTCTGTAAAACAGGACACTCGGATTAATCGACCACCAGGAAGAAACCCTATGTAGGTGTATGATCAGGATCAATTAACAGAGTGAACCAGTTTTTTTGAAGTTCAAGAATGGTTATTTACTAATAAAACACAATTTAAATTAATAGTTTACGCTGTACAACAGTAAAATACAAAAAAAAATTATGTGGTGGCTGTAGGCTTAGGTGTGGCAAGCAATTATGACGGCTACACTACCCACAGTATGTCCTGCAAGTATCTTGCTGTATGGGCTAAATTTCTCTTCTTGGTGTCGTTCAATTTTACATACAGTAGCCCAACAACTCGCAGCTATGCCGCAAGCTGTCTGCAGTTAACAGCTTTTATATAGTTAATATAATTTAAAAAGGATGTGTAATGAATGTACATGATGTTGGTAGCACTGCTGAAAAACATTTGCTGGCGAAGAAAAGGTCGATTCCTTTTTTTGTGTTAACAGATGGTGTTTTGTTTACTGTCAACCTAACCTCACTTTCCCATTTCCTGTACATGTGTTCAGTACAAAGTCTAATCGTGGTTGTAAAAACTCTGCTGACAGTTTTTGTTATATTTGTGGTAATTTTGTGATTAAAAAACACCAAAGAAACATTACAGACTTTGTGGAAAAGGTTTATCTATCATAATTTGGATCTAAACTTGGTGATGAAGATAAATCTTTGGCGCCATGTAAGGTTTGTTATGTGTGTGTTGAAGATCAGAGAAAATGGTGCAAAAAGGAGAAGAAAACCTTTAGATTTGCTGTTTCTATGATATGGAGGGCGCCAAGAAATCGTTCCAGTGACTGCTACTTTTGGTGTTTATATACATATATATATATACGTATATAAACACTCCAAAAGTAGCAATCATTGGAATGATATATATATATATATATATATATATATATATATATATATATATATATATATAATAGAGCGAAACATTCCATGTGGGAGAAATATATCTAAAAAGAAAGATGATGAGACTTACGAAACAAAAGCGCTGGCAGGTCGATAGACACACAAACAAACACAAACATACACACAAAATTCTAGCTTTCGCAACCAACGGTTGCCTCGTCAGGAAAGAGGGAAGGAGAGGGAAAGACGAAAGGATTTGGGTTTTAAGGGAGAGGGTAAGGAGTCATTCCAATCCCAGGAGCGGAAAGACTTACCTTAGGGGGAAAAAAGGACAGGTATACACTCGCACACACACACATATCGATCCGCACATATACAGGCACAAGCAGACATGACATGTCTGAGAGGCTACTTTTCCAAGTGGTACGAAAAAACACTTGCCATCCTTTTGAAATCAGTCGGCTTTGAGACCAGTGTGGTCGAGGTAGACTGTTATATTTATCCCATTTTGTGGGTTCTGTTTTATTGTGTAGTGTATAATGGCATGTGCAGTTGCTGCAGTGCTGCCCATTAGAATAGACAGGATACCCACTCCACAAATGATGGATGGTCATGCTGCATGGACCCAGCGGTTCATTCTGCATAGCCCCCATATGCAACAGTCAGCAAACAACAACTTGTGCAGTTAGTATAAGGGCGTGCTGAAAAGTAGTGCCTACAAATTTTTTGTTCTGTTCTACATATCAGTTGAGGTATTACATGTGATGTATACAACTCGGTCGAGTTTCCCGCTTCCCTGACACAGATTGTAGCCTCCGGCCGTACAGGGCTGCAAATTGTAGGTTGTAGCATTGCAGTGTGTGACGAAAGTATGCCGGTGCGTGAGAAACAGCACGCTGTGACCGAAAGCACGAATTCGACGTGGTCGACCTCTCCTTCAGCAGGACAATGCCAGATCACACAAGAGCGCTGTGATGTGTACAACAATCCGACACCTTGAGTTCACGGTCATCAATCATCTTTCCTACTGTACCGACTTGGCCCTATACGTTTTTTATCTGTTTCCAAAACTTGAAGATCACCTTGGGGGACTTCAGTTTGTTAATCACGAAGCGGTGCAAGAAAAGGTGAGGTCGTGGTCCCGTCAAAAATATCAAACATTCTACAGTGTCAGTATCAAGAAACTGCTCTCTCTTTGGGAGAAATGTGTTCATCGGCAGGGTGACTACGTTGAGAAATAAATATGTTGACATGTTCGATAAAGTTTTAGGATCTTAATAATTTTGTTTTATTATTTATTTGTCACATGAAAATTCTGAGGCATTACGTTTCAGCAAACCCTTTATATCGGACACAGATTTGCGTCATTGCAGAAACTTATTCTCTTCTGTAGTGTAAAACTTTTTATAAGAGGAAACGTTAAAGAGCACCAGCAATTAACAGGATTAACGGAAGGTGAGAACGTTATCTACAGGATGGACAGTAGTTACTGCCCCCCAGAAACTGAAGAAACAGCACCTTTGTTCACAACAACGACCGCCGATGGGCGTGTCCAGGAACTGATAGTTACAGTTTATCTGCTTGATCAGTGTTTAACTATCACAATGAATCACACTGAGGCCTTATATTCATGATTTTCCATAGGTAGGTTTTATACTATTCGTATTTTTTGCGAGTTGTCAATGATTACAGAAGTCCCCTTCAAACAGAGGCTAGCTCTGACGAGCACCGTGTGATATTTGGTGTTTACAGATGATGATAGTGCGGCCGTGGCTGCAGAACAAGTTCCTGCTGAAGATGACTTCCAAGGGTCGTGGCCTGTTCAAGTACACGCAGCTGCTGCAAGACTGGGCCATGAAGTGCATCGCCACGGCGTCGACGACCACGGACGAGGAACCTGCCACAAAGCGCCTGAACCTGACCGAATCTCTTGTAAGAACGGGTGGGCAGACCGTGATGCCACTCAGCGAGGCTCGGGATGTGGTGAGTCAAAAGCAGAGGCAGTCTGCCTGACCTCCTTATTGTGTCCCTTCTTGCTGCTTATTCTCGACTACCTTGTCTTTCTTCCTTTTCCCAACATATTTAGCTCCCTCCTACTACTCCTGTTCCTCCTACTCCTCCTCATTTTCCTCCCACCGGCCTTCTTCTCCTCCAGTTCCACCTCCTACTACACTTAGCTTACCTCATCTGCAACTCCCATCCTCCTCCCTCACTTTGACATGATCCTTGCTATAATCCTACTTCTCTGTTACTTTTCCTCCATCGCTTCATCCAAATCTTTCTCTTCTTGCTCATTATCCACTACTTTATTCCCCTACACTTCATCAACATCTTCTGTACCTCCTACTCCTATTCCCCTTTCCTCATCCGCAATTCTCCTCCCCTCTCACACTTTATTCTTTCTCTTCTCCTTTTCTACTTCTCCTTCCTTCTTTTGCCTCCACCATTTTACCCAACTCTTCCTCCTCCAGTTCATCCTTCAGTGCTTCGTTCCCCTTCACTTTACCCTCATCTCCCTCAGTTCTTCCTTTTGCTTGACTTCCATATCCTGTGCTTTATCCAGAGTTTACTAAATTTATCTGTCTCCTTGACGCAGTTGAACTGCTATCTCATTCTTTCTCCACTACTTCATCCAACCTTTCATCCTTTTGCTTGTCCTCCATTCCCCCAATACCCTTTACTTCATATTTATTTATTTTTTCAGTTCCCACTGCAGTTCCACCTCAACTGCCTTTTGCTCATGTGCACCTTGCATCCCCTCACTCACTTTATAGAACTCATTTTTCCTTTTCTATTTCTTCTTCATTGGTCCTGTACCATCTCATCTATCTCCTCCCCCCCTCTCTCATCCCCAAGTACCTTCTTCTCCTTAGCTTTATTCTGACCTTCTTCAGTTCTTCACCTCTCAACCTCATCCCTCATCTTATCATAAATGTTATTCTATTGCTATTTCTTCTTAATTCTGCCTTTACCAATTCATTTAAATCTTATCTTTCCTGCTTGTCCTCTGCTATATTTTTGCATTTACCTTCTTCCTCATCTTTATTCTCCATCTTATTGCATTTATTCTTCCATCCTGTGTTCTTTTCCAAGATCTTACTTACTTTTTCTCCTCTTTTATTATTTCCTCCATTCTCTTCTTTATTCACTCCTTCACTTTTCTCTTTTCCAAGGTTTTCCTCTCATTCTTATTTGTTTGATTTTTATCCCTTATCCTCACTCTTCTTACAGTTCTTCCCCCTTATTGCCCTCTCCTATATCTTTCCTTCTTATTCTTCTCTTCCACCTCCTTTCAGACATTTCCATCTTTACACTTCTCTGTTGTCCCCTACGATTCCACCTTCTTCTACCAACTATTTGCTTATATTTTTTTCTTTTTTTGTCTTATCTTTTGATCAGTCTTCTTGTTCTAGTCCAAATTCTTGTTCTTCTCTTGCATTCTTATTCCCACTCCTCTGCTTTGTCTTTTCTACTCACTTTCCTTCATTATGTTTTGCTCTGTCCCTCTTTGACATTATAGCTCTTCGTCTTGCCCTTCTTCCCCATTATCATAGAGAAATATATGCTCTTAGAAACTAAATGGGCAGATTGAAAAATTTTCAGCTTGGCAGTGAAAGACCGTGTGTTTAAGTAAAAAAATGCATTAAACTTTTTAAGCAGCTCATGTAATTAATTCACAGAGTAGAGTCCTGTATTAAAGTGTGATTCATCATATCTGTCAATAACAAAAAATATATTCATTGTTATCTGCACCATCACTGTAACCTGAGAATCATGTGCCTTGATCTGGTAAAAAGAGAGTTTATCAATGAAATATTTCAAAACAGGATAATCCACATATGAAGAGAGAGATTTTTTCATCAGTCGAAATAATAGTTCATTATTCTGGAACCTAAATTTCCAATAACTTGTCAGTAATCTTAAAAAGTTATTTACTGGAAAATATAGCGTAAAACGAATGTCAAATATAATTTGGTTCTGATACCTTCCACTCTACTAAAAACGTTACGTAGCACATTTGCCTGATATATATATATATATATATATATATATATATATATATATATATATATATCAATTAACATGACAAAAAATAAAAAATGACGACATGGTGTTGTTTAAATTCCGCACATGTCAAGCACAGTAAAATGATGAGTGTGATTCAGTACTGCAATGCTTTCTTTGAACGTCATTTGGCTAAAACACCCTGTGAACTATCATAAATGGAACCATGTTTGTAATATACGATGTTGTTGTTGTTGTTGTGGTCTTCAGTCCTGAGACTGGTTTGATGCAGCTCTCAATGCTACTCTATCCTGTGCAAGCTTCTTCATCTCCCAGTTCATACTGCAACCTACATCCTTCTGAATCTGCTTAGGGTATTCATCTCTTGGTCTCCCTCTACGATTTTTACCCTCCACGCTGCCCTCCAATGCTAAATTTGTGATCCCTGGATGCCTCAAAACATGTCCTACCAACCGATCCCTTCTTCTAGTCAAGTTGTGCCACAAACTTCTCTTCTCCCCAATCCTATTCAATACCTCCTCATTAGTTACGTGATCTACCCACCTTATCTTCAGCATTCTTCTGTAGCACCACATTTCGAAAGCTTCTATTCTCTTCTTGTCCAAACTGGTTATCGTCCATGTTTCACTTCCATGCATGGCTACACTCCATACAAATACTTTCAGAAACGCCTTCCTGACACTTAAATCTATACTCGATGTTAACAAATTTCTCTTCTTCAGAAACGACTCCTTGCCATTGCCAGTCTACATTTTATATCCTCTCTACTTCGACCATCATCAGTTATTTTACTCCCTAAATAGCAAAACTCCTTTACTACTTTAAGTGTCTCATTTCCTAATCTAATCCCCTCAGCATCACCCGATTTAATTTGACTACATTCCATTATCCTCGTTTTGCTTTTGTTGATGTTCATCTTATATCCTCCTTTCAAGACACTGTCCATTCCGTTCAACTGCTCTTCCAAGTCCTTTGCTGTCTCTGACAGAATTACAATGTCATCGGCGAACCTCAAAGTTTTTATTTCTTCTCCATGAATTTTAATACCTACTCCGAATTTTTCTTTTGTTTCCTTTACTGCTTGCTCAATATACAGATTGAATAACATCGGGGACAGGCTACAACCCTGTCTCACTCCTTTCCCAACCACTGCTTCCCTTTCATGCCCCTCAACTCTTATAACTGCCATCTGGTTTCTGTACAAATTGTAAATAGCCTTTCGCTCCCTGTATTTTACCCCTGTCAACTTCAGAATTTGAAAGAGAGTATTCCAGTTAACGTTGTCAAAAGCTTTCTCTAAGTCTACAAATGCTAGAAACGTAGGTTTGCCTTTTCTTAATCTTTCTTCTAAGATAAGTCGTAAGGTTAGTATTGCCTCACGTGTTCCAACATTTCTACGGAATCCAAACTGATCTTCCCCGAGGTCGGCTTCTACCAGTTTTTCCATTCGTCTGTAAAGAATTCGCGTTAGTATTTTGCAGCTGTGACTTATTAAACTGATAGTTCGGTAATTTTCACATCTGTCAACACCTGCTTTCTTTGGGATTGGAATTATTATATTCTTCTTGAAGTCTGTGGGTATTTCGTCTGTCTTATACATCTTGCTCACCAGATGGTAGAGTTTTGTCATGACTGGCTCTCCCAAAGCCATCAGTAGTTCTAATGGAATGTTGTCTACTCCCGGGGCCTTGTTTCGACTCAGGTCTTTCAGTGCTCTGTCAAACTCTTCACGCAGTATCTTATCTCCCATTTCATCTTCATCTACATCCTCTTCCATTTCCATAATATTGTCTTCAAGTACATCGCCCTTGTATAAACCCTCTATATACTCCTTCCACCTTTCTGCCTTCCCTTCTTTGCTTAGAACTGGGTTGCCATCTGAGCTCTTGATATTCATACAAGTGGTTCTCTTCTCTCCAAAGGTCTCTTTAATTTTCCTGTAGGCAATATCTATGTTACCCCTAGTGAGACAAGCCTCTACATCCTTACATTTGTCCTCTAGCCATCCCTGCTTAGCCATTTTGCACTTCCTGTCGATCTCATTTTTGAGACGTTTGTGTTCCTTTTTGCCTGCTTCATTTACTGCATTTTTATATTTTCTCCTTTCATCAATTAAATTCAATATTTCTTCTGTTACCCAAGGATTTCTACTAGCCCTCGTCTTTTTACCTACTTGATCCTCTGCTGCCTTCACTACTTCATCCCTCAGAGCTACCCATTCTTCTTCTACTGTATTTCTTTCCCCCATTCCTGTCAATTTGTCCCTTATGCTCTCCCTGAAACTCTCTACAACCTCTGGTTCTTTCAGTTTATCCAGGTCCCATCTCCTTAAATTCCCACCTTTTTGCAGTTTCTTCAGTTTCAATCCGCAGTTCATAACCAATAGATTGTGGTCAGAATCCACATCTGCCCCTGGAAATGTCTTACAATTTAAAACCTGGTTCCTAAATCTCTGTCTTACCATTATATAATATATCTGATACCTTTTAGTATCTCCAGGATTCTTCCAGGTATACAACCTTCTTTTATGATTCTTGAACCAAGTATTAGCTATGATTAAGTTATGCTCTGCGCAAAATTCTACCAGGCGGCTTCCTCTTTCATTTCTTAGCCCCAATCCATATTCACCTACTATGTTTCCTTCTCTCCCTTTTCCTACTGACGAATTCCAGTCACCCATGACTATTAAATTTTCGTCTCCCTTCACTACCTGAATAATTTCTTTTATCTCGTCATACATTTCATCTATTTCTTCATCATCTGCAGAGCTAGTTGGCATATAAACTTGTACTACTGTAGTAGGCATGAGCTTTGTGTCTATCTTGGCCGCAATAATGCGTTCACTATGCTGTTTGTAGTAGCTAACCCGCACTCCTATTTTTTTTATTCATTATTAAACCTACTCCTGCATTACCCCTATTTGATTTTGTATTTATAACCCTGTAATCACCTGACCAAAAGTCTTGTTCCTCCTGCCACCGAACTTCACTAATTCCCACTATATCTAACTTTAACCTATCCATTTCCCTTTTTAAATTTTCTAATCTATGTGCCCGATTAAGGGATCTGACATTCCATGCTCCGATCCGTAGAACGCCAGTTTGCTTTCTCCTGATAACGACGTCCTCTTGAGTAGTCCCCGCCCGGAGATCCGAATGGGGGACTATTTTACCTCCGGAATATTTTACCCAAGAGGACGCCATCATCATTTAACCATACAGTAAAGCTGCATGTCCTCGGGAAAAATTACGGCTGTAGTTTCCCTTTGCTTTCAGCCGTTCGCAGTACCAGCACAGCAAGGCAGTTTTGGTTAATGTTACAAGGCCAGATCAGTCAATCATCCAGACTGTTGCCCCTGCAACTACTGAAAAGGCTGCTGCCCCTCTTCAGGAACCACACGTTTGTCTGGCCTCTCAACAGATACCCCTCCGTTGTGGTTGCATCTACGGTACGACCATCTGTATCGCTGAGGCACGCAAGCCTCCCCACCAATGGCAAGGTCCATGGTTCATGGGGGGGAATATACGATGTATACCTAAAAATCTAAAATAACGCATAGGCAGTTCCTTATCTATATCTACATTATTACTGTATGCATAAATTAGATAATTTTATAAAAATGGTTTCCTGTTGCAAGCACTGTGCCATGACTGATATCATCCCGTAAATTATGTGTAAATGAATAAACAACTAAGTAACAATTTCCTGAACATGACGTTACTCAGATTGTAGTGCAGTACAATGTAAGTGTGAATCACTAAACACACAGAATTGAAGAATATCCGCAAAATGCAACCACAAGAGTTCTCAAACTGAAGACGCATGTTTAAGAAGGAATAATCTATCAAAATTTCTTCCACAACTACACGATTGTTCATAAATGATATTGCTGCCATATCAACCCCAAGTTATTGTATTCAACATATCATGCTTTCTGTGAGGGTGTTCATGAGCTTAGAACTTATCCGGGAGTGTAACGAATATTGAATCCTGTCTGTTCTTTGCCTATCTGTTCTGTTGGTGCGTGATGCCGCACTCAGGTTGTGCAGCACCTCAGCTTAACAGTGCACCTTGTCGTCTCTCTGAAACCAACCTCTCTGCACTCCCACGTGATTGTCTCACTACAAGAACCCTCCGAGATAGTTTGCTTTTCTTCAGACAAGACACATCTGAGCCAGTTCTTGATTTCGTTCAGCCTCTTCTACACTACTGGCCATTAAAATTGCTACACCACGACATGCTACAGACGCAAAATTTAACCGACAGGAAGAAGATGCTGTGATATGCAAATGATTAGCTTCTCAGAGCATTCACACAAGGTTGGCGCCGGTGGCGACACCTACAACATACTGACATGAGGAAAGTTTCCCACCGATTTCTCATACACAAACAGCAGTTTACCGGCGTTGCCTGGTGAAACGTTGTTGTGATGTCTCGTGTAAGGAGGAGAAATGCGTACCATCACGTTTCCGACTTTAATAAAGATCGGATTGAAGCCTATCGTGATTGCGGTTCATTGTATCGCTACATTGTTGCTCGCGTTGGTCGAGATCCAAAGACTGTTAGCAGAAGATGGAATAAGTGGGTTCAGGAGTGTAATACGGAACGCCGTGCTGAATCCCAACGGCTTCGTATCACTAGCAGTCGAGATGACAGGCATCTTATCCGCATGGCTGTAACGGATCGTGCAGCCATGTCTCGATCCCTGAGTCAGCAGATAGGGATGTTTGCAGGACAACAACCATCTGCACGAACAGTTCCACGACGTTTGCAGCAGCATGGACTATCAGCTCGGAGACCGTGGCTGCGGTTACCCTGACGCTGCATCACAGACAAGAGCGTCTGCGATGGTCTACTCAACGACGAACCTGGGTGCACGAATAGCAAAACGTCATTTTTTCGGATGAATCCAGGTTCTGTTTACAGCATAATCATGGTCGCATCCGTGTTTGGCGACATCGCGGTGAACTCACATTGGAAGCGTGTATTCGTCATCGCCATACTGGTGTATCACCCGGCGTGATGGTATGGGATGCCATTGGTTACATGTCTCGGCCACCTCTTATTCGCATTGACGGCACTTTGAACAGTGGACGTTACATTTCATATGTGTTCCGACCCGTGGCTCTACCCTACATTCGATGCCTGCGAAACCCTACATTTCAGCAGGATAATGCACGACCGCCTTTCTGGATACAGAAAATGTTCGGCTGCTGCCCTGGCCAGCACATTCTCCAGATATCTCACCAATTGAAAACGGCTGGTCAATAGTGGCCGAGCAACTGGCTCGTCGCAATACGCCAGTCACTACTTTATGAACTGTGGTACCGTGTTGAAGCTGCATGGCCAGCTGTACCTGTACACGCCATCCAAGCTCTGTTTGACTCAATGCCCGGGCGTATCAAGGCCGTTATTACGGCCAGAGGTGGTTGTTCTGGGTACTGATTTCTCAGGATCTATGCACCCAAATTGCGTGAAAATGTAATCACCTGTGAGCTCTAGTATAATATATTTGCCCAATGAATACCCGTTTATCATCTGCATTTCTTCTTGGTGTAACAATTTTAATGGCGAGTAGTGTATCTTCTATCAAATAAATGGTTCAAATTGCTCTGAGCACAATGGAACTTAACATCTGAGGTCATCAGTCCCCTAGGCTTAGAACAACTTGAACCTAACTAACCTAAGACATCACACACATCCATGCCCGAGGCAGGATTCGAACCTGCGACCGTAGCAGCATCGCGGTTCCGGACTGAAGCGTCTAGATCCGATCGGCCACAGCGGTCGGCTATCTTCTATCGAACAACTGCTTATAGCTCTCAAGGTACGCGTTTTAGAGCCCATGTTTACTACACTTTTTTCATGTTTTGGTTCATACTACATCCTCCTAAAATATGAACAGCAAGGAGTTCGCAGTAGAATAGATCTCCACAACATCGATGATGAATAAGTACTCAAATTTTTTGGGAAGGATTTTAGAGCCTATTTTTACTAGAATTTTCTTTGTTTTGGGACGATACCACCACCTCTGAAAGTACGTTAATGGATTCCTGGTTTACTCTGTATATAGGATGATTCAGCTGACCTTATCTACGGGTTTTATGCAACCAGCAACGCCTTCTAGAATCACGCGCGAGATCTTCGTATTCTCGCGATCGCTACACGCAAACTGTTAGTCCTACAGAAGTAAAAATGAACAAGATCTTTTTGTTAGAAATTTAATGTAGTGAAATTTGTGCTGGGATACGTTTTCGCTGGGGGTCCTTGTTTTAGAGGTATTAAAGAAAATCGGTTTGAAGGTCACTTTTGTACGTTTTTTACGAGGGTGAGTCAAATGAAAACCTTAAATTTGTAATAACAAATCGAAATTTCGCGCCGTTATCCTGTAAGTTGGTAAGCGTGCTACAAACAGGGTGCAGAATGGCCTGTAGGTGGTAGCATCGTGCAGATGCACACATACCGTCGCAGTATCTGTATAAAAATGGCCGCCCCAATTGCGACTTGCACCAGGGAAGAACAGCGTTCTGTTATTCAGTTTTTGCGTAGTGAATGTGAGAAAGCTATTGAAATTCATCGACGGTGATGCATGTTTGTCACAGCACCAAGTTTACGAATGGAGTAGGAAGTTCGCAAATGGTGTGACTTCAGTGGAAGATGCTCCTCGTCCAGGTCAGGCACAATGAGCCGTTACTCCACAGAACATTGCAGCAGTTGAAGCCATAGTGAAGGAAAACCGCCGAGTGACACTGAATGACATTGCAGCATGTTTACAGATTAGTCATGGGTCAGCACACCACATTGTGCATGATGTGCTCCAGTTTCACAAAGTGTCTGCAAGATGAGTGCCACGGCAGCTGACTCCTAAAATGAGAGAACGACGTGTTGATGCTTGTGAAGAACTTCTTCGGCGCTTTGAACGAGAAGGTGATGGCTTCCTTGCAAGAATCATTACTGGGGACGAAACCTGTGTTCCCTTCCACCAACCTGAAACGAAGAGAGCGAGCAAGGAATGGCGCCTTACCTCATCACCAAAACCAAAGAAGTTTCGAACAGAACCACCAACAGGGAAGGTTATGCTGACTCTCTTTTGGGACGAAAAAGGCGTCATTTTGGAGCAGTACACGCCTAGAGGGACCACTGTCTCCAGTTCATCATACACAGATCTCCTAAAAAAATCATCTACGGCCTGCCATCAAATCAATGCGACGTGGATTGCTGTCTGCAGGTGTCCTTTTGCAACATGACAATGCAAGGCCCCACACTGCCCATACAACAGTTGCAACAATCACAGACCTGCATTTTGAGTGTCTTCCTCATCCAACATACTCACCAGACCTTGACGCAAGTGATTTCCATTTGTTTGGACCACTCAAAGACGCAATGAGAGGAAAGAAGTTCCGTTCTGATGAAGAGGTACGCCACGCAGTGCATGAGTGGTTGCGCAGACTACCAAAAGAATTTTTTTCTAAAGGAATTTATGCTCTTTGTAAGCGCTGGAGGACTTGCATTGAGCGTGGGGGAGATTATGTTGAAAAGTGATCCAGCTTTGTACCACTTCTGCAGAATAAATAATATTTAAAAAAATAGTTAAGGTTTTCATTTGACTCACCGTCGTAATAACTCCAACAAAAACCCCAGTACAAAATTTAACTACACTCCTGGAAATTGAAATAAGAGCACCGTGAATTCATTGTCCCAGGAAGGGGAAACTTTATTGACACATTCCTGGGGTCAGATACATCACATGATCACACTGACAGAACCACAGGCACATAGACACAGGCAACAGAGCATGCACAATGTCGGCACTAGTACAGTGTATATCCACCTTTCGCAGCAATGCAGGCTGCTATTCTCCCATGGAGACGTTCGTAGAGATGCTGGATGTAGTCCTGTGGAACGGCTTGCCATGTCATTTCCACCTGGCGCCTCAGTTGGACCAGCGTTCGTGCTGGACGTGCAGACCGCGTGAGACGACGCTTCATCCAGTCCCAAACATGCTCAATGGGGGACAGATGCGGAGATCTTGCTGGCCAGGGTAGTTGACTTACACCTTCTAGAGCACGTTGGGTGGCACGGGATACATGCGGACGTGCATTGTCCTGTTGGAACAGCAAGTTCCCTTGCCGGTCTAGGAATGGTAGAACGATGGGTTCGATGACGGTTTGGATGTACCGTGCACTATTCAGTGTCCCCTCGACGATCACCAGTGGTGTACGGCCAGTGTAGGAGATCGCTCCCCACACCACGATGCCGGGTGTTGGCCCTGTGTGCCTCGGTCGTATGCAGTCCTGATTGTGGCGCTCACCTGCACGGCGCCAAACACGCATACGACCATCATTGGCACCAAGGCAGAAGCGACTCTCATCGCTGAAGACGACACGTCTCCATTCGTCCCTCCATTCACGCCTGTCGCGACACCACTGGAGGCGGGCTGCACGATGTTGGGGCGTGAGCGGAAGACGGCCTAACGGTGTGCGGGACCGTAGCCCAGCTTCATGGAGACGGTTGCGAATGGTCCTCGCCGATACCCCAGGAGCAACAGTGTCCCTAATTTGCTGGGAAGTGGCGGTGCGGTCCCCTACGGCACTGCGTAGGATCCTACGGTCTTGGCGTGCATCCGTGCGTCGCTGCGGTCCGGTCCCAGGTCGACGGGCACGTGCACCTTCCGCCGACCACTGGCGACAACATCGATGTACTGTGGAGACCTCACGCCCCACGTGTTGAGCAATTCGGCGGTGCGTCCACCCGGCCTCCCGCATGCCCACTATACGCCCTCGCTCAAAGTCCGTCAACTGCACATACGGTTCATGTCCACGCTGTCGCGGCATGCTACCAGTGTTAAAGACTGCGATGGAGCTCCGTATGCCACGGCAAACTGGCTGACACTGACGGCGGCGGTGCACAAATGCTGCGCAGCTAGCGCCATTCGACGGCCAACACCGCGGTTCCTGGTGTGTCCGCTGTGCCGTGCGTGTGATCATTGCTTGTACAGCCCTCTCGCAGTGTCCGGAGCAAGTATGGTGGGTCTGACACACCGGTGTCAATGTGTTCTTTTTTCCATTTCCAGGAGTGTAGATTAAATTTATTACAAAAAGGTCCCGTTCATTTTTCTTGTGGGACTAATAGTCTGCAGGTAGCGAGTGTGAGAATATGACAGTCCTGCATGTCATATTTGAAGGCATTGCAGGTTGCATTAAACCAGTAGACAGCTAATCACCATGTATATTCATGGCTGAAAAGGAAATTTGAGACATTATCGGTTGAACGAACGCTGTACTACACTGATTAGTCAGAACATTATGACCACCAACCTAATAGCCAGTACGTCCAACTCTGGCACGGATAAAGGCGGCGACGCATCGTGGCATGGAAGCAATGAGGCCTTCGTAGGTCGCTGGAAGGAGGTGGCATCACATCTGCTCACACAAGTCACCAGATTCCCGTAAATTCCTGAGAGGAGGGCGAAGAGCTCTGACACCATGTTCAATCACATCCCAGAAGTGTTCGATCGGGTTCAGATCTGGTAAGCTGCGGACCAGCATATCAATTGGAACTCGCAACTGAATTTCTCGGACCATTCCATCGCATTCCTTGCAACATGTCGCATTATCCTGTTGAAAAATGCCACTGCCATCGGGAAACGTGGTCATCATCTGCATCTACATCTACATGGTTCCTCTGCAATTCACACTCAAGTGCCTGGCAGAGGGTTCATCGAAACATTTTCATACTACTTCTCTACCGTTCCACTCTCGAATGGCGCGTGGGAAAAAGAAACAGCTAAATCTTCCCGTTCGAGCTCTGATTTATTTTGTTATGATGATCATTTCTCCCTACGCACGTGGGTGACAACAAAATATTTACGCATTCGGAAGAGAAAGTTGGCGACTGAAATTTCGTAAATAGATCTCGCCGCAAAGAAAACTGCCTTTGTTTCAGTGACTGCCACCCTAACTTGCGTATTATATCAGTGACACTCTCACTCCTATTGCACGATAACACGAAACGAGCTGCCCTTTTTTTGCACTTTTTCTATGTCCTCCGTCAATCCTACCTGGTACCGCGCTGCAATATTCCAGCAGAGGACCGACAAGTGTAATGTAGGCTGTCTCTTTAGTGGGTTTGTCGCATATTCTAAGTGTTCTGACAACAAAGCGCAGTCTTTGTTTCACCTTCCCCACAATGTTATCTATGTGGTCTTTCCAATTTAATTTGCTCGTAATTGTAATTCCTAGGTATTTAGTCGAATTGACATGCCTTAGATTTGTGCGATTTATCGATTACCCAAAATTTATCGGATTTCTTTTAGTACCCATTTGGATGACCTCGCACTTTTCTTTGTTTAGTGCCAATTGCCACTTTTGGCACCGTATAGAAATTCTCTCTAGATTATTTTGGAAAAATGGTTCAAATGGCTCTGAGCACTATGGGACTTAACATCTGAGGTCATCAGTCCCCTAGAACTGAGAACTACCTAAACCTAACTAACCTATGGACATCGCACACATCCATGCCCGAGGCAGGATTCGAACCTGCGACCGTAGCAATCGTGCGGTTCCGGACTGAAGCGCCTAGAACCGCTCGGCCACCGCGGCCGGCAGATCATTTTGTAATTGGAATTGATCGTCTGATGATTTTACTAGACGGTAAATTACAGCTTCATCCGCAAACAATCTAAGGGGGCTGCTCAGATTATTACCTAGACCATTTATGTAAATCAGGAACAGCAGAGGGCCTATGACACTACCTTGAGGAACGCCAGATATCACTTGTGCACTACTCGATGATTTACCGTCTATCACTACGAACTGTGACCTCTCCGAGAGGAAATCACGAATCCAGTCACACAACTGAGACGATACTCCATATGCACGCAATTTGATTAATAGTCGCTTGTGAGGAATTGTATCAAAAGCCTTCTGGAAATCTAGGAATATGGAATCTATCTGAGATCCCTTGTCGACAGCACTCATTACATCATGGGAATAAAGAGCTAGCTGTTGTCACGTCTCCTAGCAAAACACATATTATATGTGGTAAAAAAGAAGAATAATTGAACTGGATGGTTGTAATTGCGTGGACAAAGATTGTGTGAACTTTATGTAATAAAGAGAAACCATTATGTGCTATGTGTTTTACTTGTATAGAATTATGTATCGACTTTTTTTTAAAGGTAATATCTGTGTCGGCGAGTACTGAAACCGCCACAGACGATATTTATTAAATATCAAACAGAGATGAGAATATGTCACAACGAGTATAAATAGTAGGGACCGAGCATTAATTTCTCAGTCGTCTTCTTGGAGTTACGTGGGTAGGAAGAGCCTGTGACGCTATATTGTATGCTTGTGTATGCATTCTTTTGTCAAGATTCAGAGAAGGACGCAAAGTGTGTAAGAATTTAATCTGTTTAAATGTTTTGAATAGAGTTACTTAGTGAAAACATGCATTATGATTTGTAATAAGCTTATCTGGTATTTTATCCCACCATTTTAAGACATTTACAGCTATTTAAATATTATTCGTGGTGCAGAGCTGCGCTACGAACGAACGAGCCGCTGCCGCGGCGCATTCAAACTGCATTAAATGAAACCAATCACACCGCAAAGAAGCGGACAGGTAATAGTGAACTAAAATTATTTCTTTCAGATTTCGGGATTGCAGGGCAGAGCAACAGATTTTATGATGATATATTATTAACAGTGCAAAAAGATAATTTACCTTCATGACATAAAATAAATCTTGCTGTGCGTAGTTCTGGTATGGAAAACATTGTAGTAAAAACATCTTTTTCTCTGATAATAGTCTCATGTTCTCGTGTTAGTCGGTGTACTGGTATTTTACTGTTAACAAAAATCCACTACAAAAATTTTGATGTTGAACAAACATTGCGTACTGTAACATCAGTATTGATAACGAAATAGTTTTCAGTAACCTTTTCAATAACTGTAAAGTAAGGAAGATATGTTGAACTTTATAGCGAGTTACAGTAAAGAAACAATGTTCCTTTAATAGAAAGCCAGATCCAGAATAATAAGAACATAATATATTTTGTTTTGTTGAAAATTAACGATCCAAAGAAAGTCACAGCACAGCAGCCCTAAAAAATATTTCAGGGCTCTTTTCGTAGCAACATATTAATCTCAGACATTTATCAATATATTAGTTGTTACGCGAGCAATAACAAAAAGAGAGCCGTCGAAACTGCGTTGCACAAGAACGATATTTTCTGAATCCGTGTTCGTTATTTATCAATAAGTCATTTTCTTCAAGGTGATTCATAATGTTCGAGTACAGTATATGCCCCAAAATCCTACTGCAAATCGAGGTCAGTGGTATGGGACTTTAATTCAGTGGGTTACTCCTATTTACTTTCTTGAATATTGGCCGGCCGCGGTGGTCTAGTGGTTCTGGCGCTGCAGTCCGGAACCGCGGGACTGCTACGGTCGCAGGTTCGAATCCTGCCTCGGGCATGGGTGTGTGTGATGTCCTTAGGTTAGTTAGGTTTAAGTAGTTCTAAGTTCTAGGGGACTGATAACCATAGATGTTAAGTCCCATAGCGCTCAGAGCCATTTCTTGTATATTGATGTGACCTGTGCTACTTTCCAGTCTTTAGGAGCAGACCTTTCGTCGAGTGAGCGGTTGTATATGATTGCTAAGAAGGAGTGTACGTGATGTGCAACTAGTGTACGATACTTCTTGGCCGTCACGGAGTTTGCACGAGTTCCACTAGATCCACACCTGCCCACGCGAATGTTCCCCAGTGTGTACTGGGTCCTCCGTTAGCTTGCCTCCATCCTACAGTACACGGTCCAAGGAGCTGTTTTTCCCAGGAAGACGACGAATTCTCGTCCTCCCATCGAATGTTCCCCAGTGTGTACTGGGTCCTCCGTTAGCTTGCCTCCATCCTACAGTACACGGTCCAAGGAGCTGTTTTTCCCAGGAAGACGACGAATTCTCGTCCTCCCATCGAATGTTCCCCAGTGTGTACTGGGTCCTCCGTTAGCTTGCCTCCATCCTACAGTACACGGTCCAAGGAGCTGTTTTTCCCAGGAAGACGACGAATTCTCGTCCTCCCATCGAATGTTCCCCAGTGTGTACTGGGTCCTCCGTTAGCTTGCCTCCATCCTACAGTACACGGTCCAAGGAGCTGTTTTTCCCAGGAAGACGACGAATTCTCGTCCTCCCATCGAATGTTCCCCAGTGTGTACTGGGTCCTCCGTTAGCTTGCCTCCATCCTACAGTACACGGTCCAAGGAGCTGTTTTTCCCAGGAAGACGACGAATTCTCGTCCTCCCATCGAATGTTCCCCAGTGTGTACTGGGTCCTCCGTTAGCTTGCCTCCATCCTACAGTACACGGTCCAAGGAGCTGTTTTTCCCAGGAAGACGACGAATTCTCGTCCTCCCATCGAATGTTCCCCAGTGTGTACTGGGTCCTCCGTTAGCTTGCCTCCATCCTACAGTACACGGTCCAAGGAGCTGTTTTTCCCAGGAAGACGACGAATTCTCGTCCTCCCATCGAATGTTCCCCAGTGTGTACTGGGTCCTCCGTTAGCTTGCCTCCATCCTACAGTACACGGTCCAAGGAGCTGTTTTTCCCAGGAAGACGACGAATTCTCGTCCTCCCATCGAATGTTCCCCAGTGTGTACTGGGTCCTCCGTTAGCTTGCCTCCATCCTACAGTACACGGTCCAAGGAGCTGTTTTTCCCAGGAAGACGACGAATTCTCGTCCTCCCATCGAATGTTCCCCAGTGTGTACTGGGTCCTCCGTTAGCTTGCCTCCATCCTACAGTACACGGTCCAAGGAGCTGTTTTTCCCAGGAAGACGACGAATTCTCGTCCTCCCATCGAATGTTCCCCAGTGTGTACTGGGTCCTCCGTTAGCTTGCCTCCATCCTACAGTACACGGTCCAAGGAGCTGTTTTTCCCAGGAAGACGACGAATTCTCGTCCTCCCATCGAATGTTCCCCAGTGTGTACTGGGTCCTCCGTTAGCTTGCCTCCATCCTACAGTACACGGTCCAAGGAGCTGTTTTTCCCAGGAAGACGACGAATTCTCGTCCTCCCATCGAATGTTCCCCAGTGTGTACTGGGTCCTCCGTTAGCTTGCCTCCATCCTACAGTACACGGTCCAAGGAGCTGTTTTTCCCAGGAAGACGACGAATTCTCGTCCTCCCATCGAATGTTCCCCAGTGTGTACTGGGTCCTCCGTTAGCTTGCCTCCATCCTACAGTACACGGTCCAAGGAGCTGTTTTTCCCAGGAAGACGACGAATTCTCGTCCTCCCATCGAATGTTCCCCAGTGTGTACTGGGTCCTCCGTTAGCTTGCCTCCATCCTACAGTACACGGTCCAAGGAGCTGTTTTTCCCAGGAAGACGACGAATTCTCGTCCTCCCATCGAATGTTCCCCAGTGTGTACTGGGTCCTCCGTTAGCTTGCCTCCATCCTACAGTACACGGTCCAAGGAGCTGTTTTTCCCAGGAAGACGACGAATTCTCGTCCTCCCATCGAATGTTCCCCAGTGTGTACTGGGTCCTCCGTTAGCTTGCCTCCATCCTACAGTACACGGTCCAAGGAGCTGTTTTTCCCAGGAAGACGACGAATTCTCGTCCTCCCATCGAATGTTCCCCAGTGTGTACTGGGTCCTCCGTTAGCTTGCCTCCATCCTACAGTACACGGTCCAAGGAGCTGTTTTTCCCAGGAAGACGACGAATTCTCGTCCTCCCATCGAATGTTCCCCAGTGTGTACTGGGTCCTCCGTTAGCTTGCCTCCATCCTACAGTACACGGTCCAAGGAGCTGTTTTTCCCAGGAAGACGACGAATTCTCGTCCTCCCATCGAATGTTCCCCAGTGTGTACTGGGTCCTCCGTTAGCTTGCCTCCATCCTACAGTACACGGTCCAAGGAGCTGTTTTTCCCAGGAAGACGACGAATTCTCGTCCTCCCATCGAATGTTCCCCAGTGTGTACTGGGTCCTCCGTTAGCTTGCCTCCATCCTACAGTACACGGTCCAAGGAGCTGTTTTTCCCAGGAAGACGACGAATTCTCGTCCTCCCATCGAATGTTCCCCAGTGTGTACTGGGTCCTCCGTTAGCTTGCCTCCATCCTACAGAACACGGTCCAAGGAGCTGTTTTTCCCAGGAAGACGACGAATTCTCGTCCTCCCATCGAATGTTCCCCAGTGTGTACTGGGTCCTCCGTTAGCTTGCCTCCATCCTACAGTACACGGTCCAAGGAGCTGTTTTTCCCAGGAAGACGACGAATTCTCGTCCTCCCATAGACATCATGAAACGCACTGCCACTGCAGCGACGTCCATTGCCCATTTCAGTCGTAGTTGCTGATGACGTGGAACATTGGCACATGGAAGGGTTGTCGATTGTGCAAGGCCATCGTTCGAAGTTTTCGGTGCACTGTGTGTTCAGACACACTTGTAATCTGTTCATCATTAACGTCTGATGCCAGATCCTTCACAGTTCGCCGCCTGTCGTGTTTTACCAGTCTGCCGAGTTCACGACGTCTGTAATGAGGGGTGTCTGGAAGTAGTTTCTCTTTGGTTTCGCCACGCGTTAAAGACACTCGCCGTAGCATTCCGCGAACACCCGGCAAGTCCTATAGTTTCAGAAAGCGTCGTGCAGCCCATCACAATCTGCTCTCGGTCAAACTCCGGTAGGTCGTGCGCCTTCCCCATTCTCCACACGGGCAGCACGTTCACTGCTACTACAGGCATCATGCGTGTGGCTGAAGAGCAGTCATTCCCCGCCAGGCGACGCTGCTATCGCCTGGGTAGGTCTACATCTGGCCCTTAAAATTGCTACACGAAGAAGAAATGCAGATGATAAACGGGTATTCATTGGACAAAATATATTATACTAGACCTGACATGTGATTACATTTTCACGCAATTTGGGTGCATAGATCCTGAGAAATCAGTACCCAGAACAACCACCTCCTTCCATAATAACGGCCTTGACACGCCTGGGCATTGAATCAAACACAGCTTGGATGGCGTGTACAGGTACAGGTGCCGATGCAGCTTCAACACGATACCACAGTTCATCAAGAGTAGTGACTGGCGTATTGTGACGAGCCAGTTGCTCGGCCACCATTGACCAGTCGTTTTCAGTTGGTGAGAGATCTGGAGAACGTGCTGGCCAGGGCAGCAGTCGAACATTTTCTGTATCCAGAAAGACCGGTACAGGACGTGCTACATGCGGTCGTGCAGTATCCTGCTGAAATGTGGGCTTTCGCAGGGATCGAATGAAGGGTAGAGCCACGGGTCGTAACACATCTGAAATGTAACGTCCACTGTTCAAAGTGTCGTCAATGCGAACAAAAGGTGACCGAGACGTGTAACCAATGGCACCCCATACCATCACGCCGGGTGATACGCCAGTATGGCGATGACGAATACAAGCTTCCAATGTGCGTTCACCGCGATGTCGCCAAACACGGATGCGACCATGATATGCTGTAAGGAACCTGGATTCATCTGAAAAAAATGACGTTTTGCCATTCGTGCACCCAGGTTCGTCGTTGAGTACACCATCGCACCGCTCCTGTCTGTGATGCAGCGTCAAGGGTAACCGCAGCCATGGTCTCCGAGCTGCAGCAAACGTCGTCGAACTGTTCGTGCAGATGGTTGTTGCCTTGCAATCGTCCCCATCTGTTGACTCAGGCATCGAGACGTGGCTGCACGATCCGTTACAGCCATGCGGATAAGATGCCTGTCATCTCGACTGCTAGTGATACGAGGCCGTTGGGATCCACCACGGCGTCCCGTATTACCCTCCTGAACCCACCGATTCCATATTCTGCTAACAGTCATTGGATCTCGAGCAACGCGGGCAGCAATTTCGCGTTACGATAAACTGCAATCGCGATAGGCTACAATCCGACCTTTATGAAAGTCGGAAAGCCGGCCGTGGTGGCCGTGCGGTTCTGGCGCTGCAGTCTGGAACCGCGGGACTGCTACGGTCGCAGGTTCGTATCCTGCCTCGGGCATGGATGTGTATGATCTCCTTAGGTTAGGTAGATTTAATTAGTTCTAAGTTCTAGGGGACTGATGACCTCAGATGTCGGGTCCCGTAGTGCTCAGAGCCATTTTTTTGAAAGTCGGAAATGTGATGGTACGCATTTCTCATCCTTACACGAGGCATCACAACAACGTTTCACCAGGCAACGACGGTCAACTGCTGTTTGTGTATGAGATATCGGTTGGAAACTTTCCTCATGTCAGCACGTTGTAGGTGTCGCCACCGGCGCCAACCTTGTGTGAATGCTCTGAAAAGCTAATCATTTGCATATCACTGGATCTTCTTCCTGTCGGTTAAATCTCGCGTCTGTAGCACGTCATGTTCGTGGTGTAGCAATTTTAATGGCTAGTAGTGTAGTTCGGTGGTTATAAATTTCTGTCTGATCAATGTTCACTTCCATATCGCGAGTAAATCTCGAACACCTGATGTATTTTAGAATAGTGATCTTCTTTTCTTGTGCGTGGGCAGCTTTCAGCCGCTTGTATGAGCAGTATTTCCTGCAGTAATGTCCATTCCTTGCTGTCGGCCTCCAGAAGAGACAGTGCACGAACGCTGACGCAATTACCTTGCAGATCATGAACGTGATAGTGGCCGGCAGCGAGGCCATGTCCGTGTCCATCAGCTTCGTGCTGGCAGTGCTGTCGCTACAGCCGGAGTGGCAGGATGCGGTCCACCAGGAGCTGAGGGCCGTCTTTGGCGAGGGCGACGAGTACCTGCGCCCGGCCAGCCTCGCAGACCTGACCGACCTCAGGGTGCTGGAGAGCGTCATCAAGGTGAGTCGAAACACTTTGCCTGCAGGGTGTAGTCGTAAGGCGTGCTATGAGACTCTTCCCTCTCAGCGCCGTATCTCCACCAGCGTAGTAGCACCGTATGCAGACTGAAGCCGCTGGTGAAAATTTGTTCCGAGGCCAGGAATTGAACCCAGTTCTCCCACTTGCTGGACAGGTGCGCCAGCCGCTAAGCCACCTTGCCGCAGCAGTTCGCACAACTGCACGCATCACCCTGGCACGCCTCCTTCGTCTATCCAAATTCTCATTGCCTAGGAAGCAGGAGGACCGGGTTCGATTCCCGGCCTTGGTGCAAACTTTCACCTGCTACTTCAGTTTCTATGCATAATACACAGCCGCGTGGAGTAGCCGCGCCGTCTAGGGGCGCCTTGCCACGGTTCACATGGCTCCCCCCTTTCGGAGGTTCGAGTCCTTCCTCGGGCTTGGGTGTGTGTGTTGTCCTAAGTGTAAGTTAGATTAAGTAGTGTAAGCCTACGGACCGATGACCTCAGCAGTTTGGTACCATAGGAACTTACCACAAATTTCCAATTTGCATAATACACGGAAGTTTTTTTTTGTGGTTTTAGGGCGCACAACTTCAATGGTCATTAGCGCCCAGACTACGTTAGGAATGCAACGCCAGGCACAAGTTTAAAACAGCAACTAAAAGGGAAAACATGATAAAAGACAGACTGACAGGCATAGGATTAAAAAAGAACCAGCATAATCAAAGGTCCTGAGAGAGGTTGGTCAAGTTGATAAAATGAAGAACGCGAGCAGCTGCTCGTGGGTCATCCGCTAAAATGGCGTCTAGACTACATGGCAGGCCAAGATCAAGACGCAGTGTGTTAAAATCCGGGCAGGACGTTAAAATGTGGCGGACCGTCAGCAATTGCCCACATGGGCAGAACGGCGCTGGCGCAGCCGTCAGCAAATGGCGATGCCTGAACCGGCAGTGTCCAATTCGTAACCGGGCCAAAACGACCTCCTCCCGCCGAGAAGGGCGTGAGGAGGACGTCCAAGCCGCGGGAAGAGGTTTCGAGGCCCGAAGCTTGTTGTCCGTAAGTGCAGCCCAATCGGCATGCCACAGCGATAAAATGCGCCGACAAATGACCCTGCTACAATCTGACGAAGGGACACAACAAGAAGCTGTCCGAGGCTGGAGGACCGCAGCCTCGGCCGCGGCATCTGCAGCTTCGTTCCCAGGGATACCGACATGGCCAGGAACCCACATAAAAGTAACCGGAGAACCGACGTCCACCAGCTTCTGAAGAGAGCGTTGGATCCGGTGTACGAGAGGGTGAACCGGATACGGATCACTGAGGCTCTGGACGGCGCTCAGGGAATCGGAGCAGATGACATAAGCAGAATGTCGGTGGCGGCAGATGTAAAGAACAGCCTGGTAGAGGTCAAAGAGCTCAGCTGTGAAGACCGAACAATGGCCATGGAGCCGGTATTTGAAACTTTGTGCCCCGACAATAAAAGAACACCCGACCCCGTCATTGGTCTTAGAGCCATCTGTATAAATGAAGGTCATATTAATGAACTTCGAACGAAGTGCGACAAAACGGGAGTGGTAGACCGAACCGGGGGTAACCTCCTTTGGGAGCGAGCTGAGGTCAAGGTGGACGCGAACCTGAGCCTGGAGCCAAGGTGGCGTGCGGCTCTCGCCCACTCGAAAGGTCGCAGGGAGTGAAAAATTAAGGTGTTGAAGGAGGCGACGAAAGCGAACTCCAGGGGGTAGCAGGGCAGAGACATACAACCCGTATTGACGGTCGAGAGAGTCGTCAAAAAAGGAACGATAAGACGGGTGGTCGGGCCGACAGGCATACCGACAAAGCAGTATATCGCACCGGTAGGTGAGTGGCAATTCACCAGCGTCAGCATGAAGACTCTCGACGGGACTAGTATAAAACGCTCCGATCGCAAGACGTAAACCCCGATGTTGTATGGAGTTGAGGCGGCGTACACTGCACCCACCAGGTTAGCCGAGAGCACAGTCTGCCTTCGGCAGGGCAACAGAGCGGACGCGTACGTGTTGACTTCGTGCGGCGCGCGAGCTCGCCTTGTTTACTTCCTGACGGCCGTTGCTTAAGTGCCGGCTTACCTTGTACGATCCATGGCGAACCGTTACCGTAAATCAACACTCCGATTTACTTTCTTCAACGATTATGCCCGACCCAAAGCGCTCGAGGTGGAGCGTTTTCTGCGAGAGGAAGTGAAGATCCCGGCGACCGATATTATCGGCATACATTTGTCCATCGTGAGCAGCACGGTCTATGTGAAAATCATTAACGACGCGGCGTGCGAACGCATACTACGTGAGACCAAACAGGGGCTCCGCTTCTGTCACGCTGATGGCAATGTGGGGGAGGTAACCGTCGACCACGCAGGCTTAGGTATGCGAACGATACGCATTTTCGAATTGCCATTCGAACTGCCAGCTGAGGAAGTCGTCGCGGCACTACGCCCATACGGCACAGTCCATGGCCACACTGCAGAGAAGTGGACACAATTTCGGACGTATCCTGTCCTAAACGGGGTCCGACAGGTCACCATAGATCTCCGAAGCCACGTCCCGTCCTACTTACAGATCGGCGGATGCCGTGCCATAATTATATACGATGGCCAGCCTCGGACCTGTTCCGGGTGCGGCAAAGAAGGCCACCTTAGATCCGAATGCCTACAACGGCGTATTACGCAACTTCCAGCTGCCGAAAAACCACCCACGTCGCAACCTACAGTGCTACCGGTGACCTATGCCGCTGCTCTGGCTTCTCCTACCACATTGCAACGTCACCCGGTCACCACAAACGACGCCACCAACGAGCCCGACCGGACACCGACGGAGAGCGCCTCGGACGACCCGCCGCCTCGGCCGGCCATTGACGCCGCTCCGAAGATGCCGGCGCAACCAGACGCTGACCCTGATCTCGGAAACACGATGGAGATCGACTCGCTCATCGTTCCTACAGCAGCCTTTCTGCCAGAACGACGCGACTCCCTTCCGTCGTCGGACACGGAGGGTCGCACAAGGAAACAACGTTCCCCGAAACGTCGCAAGCGAAGACGTCGCACCGTTTCCGGCCAAGAGGAGATGTTACAAGTCGAGGAGGACGTAACCGTCGACCAGCACGAGGCCTCAGAACCCGCTACTGCTGACGAAGACGTAATGAGCGCGGAGACATCTATCGGTGAGCCTGTGCCCCGTGCTGACGCTGAACTAAATCATGAACGTCCCACAGGCGACACTACACCACGCACAATTACAACATCTTCTGCAGACAAAATGGACGATACACCAGTTTCCGCTTCCACGGCGTGGCACGAGGAGGAGGTCGAGGAGCAGGAGCCGTTACGGGACCCTGCGCCGTCACGGCCGCACCACTAATCATACTCTCCCCAGACTCCCCTGCGGGCCAGCGGGATAACGTTCCGCTGCGACGCCCACACCCTTGCGCGGACGGCGGAGTGGAACAGCCTCCAGCAATCCGACACCAGGCCTACCGGATAGCAACCATCAACACCAACAACATCCGTTCCAGGGTGAAAATCCGCCTTATGCAGGAGATGTTCTGGGCTTCGGATATTGATTTCGCCCTTCTGCAGGAAGTTCACTTGGCTAGTCTCCCGGATATCAATGGCTATACCGCCCACGCCTCCGCGAGTGATCCTATGGGCCGCGGGGTGGCCATCTACGTCCGCCACGGGATTTCTGTGACCGATGTCGCCTTCCTTCCATCAGCTCGGGGCATGGCACTCACTGCCATGGGGACACGCATCATTAATGTCTACGCTCCCTCAGGCACCGACCGACGGCATGAAAGAGCCCAGTTTTATTCCGAGGAAATCGCTCCCCTGTTTTTAGGGCGTTATGACCATTGCCTACTAGGAGGTGACTTTAACTGCGTTCTGCATCCTAAAGATCAGATTCCCCACTATACTACATGCCAGGAGCTACGTATAGTGGTGCGAGACCTCCTGCTTCACGATACCTGGGAAGTACAACGCGGCGACCTTTCTGGCCATACCTTTCTTACAAGTCATTCCGTAAGCCGACTAGATAGGATATATGTCTCACAAACTCTTAGATCTGCGATACGGGGCGCCGAACGCTGGCCGCTGGCCTTTTCCGACCATTGCGCTTACATCTGTACGGTCCTCCTTCCGCCGCAATCAGTATGGCGCAGCCGTGCGCCATGGAAACTCAATACCTCACACTTGCATGACCTTTCGTGTCACCAACAAGTCACTGAAACGTGGACAGCCTGCGAACGACGCCTTCCCCGCTACCACTCGACATTGACATGGTGGTTGGACTGCGCCAAACCCGCGATCCGGAGGACACTGATGAGATACGGGAAGGACATGGCCGACTGGCATCGCACCACTGTTGACTTCTATTACGCGATTCTCCGAGATCTGGATGCTCAACCGCCAACCCCGGACAACCAGTTGGAACGGTAAAGAACTAAGGCGAAGATAATTGCGCTGGCACGCCGGAAACTGCAAGGGGTCGTGATCCGGACGCGGCGCCACGATCGCGCGGATTTAGAAATTCCATCCATGCATGATATAGTGTCCGACAAACGAAGGCGTCGTCGGCAGATCATCAGCACTCTGACCACGCCTCATGGAACGCAGGTGACCACTCAGAATGACATCGTCCGCACTTTCGTCGAGCACTACCGTCGTACTTATAGTGATGACGACGCTGAAACTGCAGCAGACGACTCCATTTTGAATTACGTCACGCGCACCCTCCCCCACACGGAGGCGGATGCTTTGACAGTGGCGGTAGACGAAGTCAACAACGCAATCGCCAAGGGGGCAGTCAACAGATCGCCCGGCATTGACGGCTTACCGATTGAGTTTTACCGTACCTTTCGGGACCTCATGGCCCCACGGTGGACGACTATGTATCAAGAACTGATGACATCTGACCAAGCAATCCCACCCGCCTTTGCTGAGGGCATCATTATACCAGTCCACAAACCAGCTCGTGGTTCGATGGTCACGAGTTACAGACCGCTCACCCTCCTCAATGCCGATTACAAGATTTTCGCGCGCTTGCTGGCAATGCGGCTCCGAACTACACTCCCTCATATCCTCTCGCCAGAGCAAACGACGCCTGGCGGACAGATTAACATACAGACTGCCACAGGGGAATGCCGCGACTTAATTGCGATAGCGGCGGCCTGCAGGCTCCGGGCAGCGGTCGTCGCTATAGACTTCGACAGCGCCTTCGATAAAGTGCGTCATCTTTTCCTGTTTTCGGTGGCAGCCCGAATGGGCATCCCCCCTCCGTTTCTCGACGTCATCCGGCGTCTTTACGACAGTGCTAGTTCACGTGTCCAAGTCAATGGACGTATAGCAGGGCCGGTACCTATCTGCCGTTCGATACGGCAGGGGTGCCCCCTCTCTACCCTCCTGTATGCTATTGCCCTTGAGCCCCTTATTGGGGGCTTGACGACCAAGCTCTCTGGCCTCACCCTACGCCAACACACTTTTCGCTGTCGGGCATATGCTGACGACCTCCTCCTCCTCATTCGCTCCGGTTCTGAGATTCGGGATGTCCTCGAATTGATTACCCGTTATGGGGCTGCCGCTGGCAGTGCCATGAATGTCGCTAAATCTTCTGCAATGCACATTGGACGAGGCCTCCAGGAGGGTGAAGTTGCACCACTGCCGCTTGTGCGGACTTTCCGGTACCTGGGCATTACCTTTACCCCCACGGTCACACGCACGGCGGCAACGAATTTCCGTCGCCTGTTACACGTCATCCGCAACGACGTCCGCCAGAACCTCTTGCGCCGCCAGGACACACTTCAACGGGTTGCGTTTATTAATCTTTATGTGGCATCAAAATTGGTTCACATCGCGCAAGTTCTCCCTCTGCCAACTGCAATTGGGCGCAACCTTCAGGCGGCTTTTGGCTATTATCTCACGGCTGGTTCAATTTTCAAAGTCCGTTATGAGACACTTACCCTGCCCTCACGGTATGGTGGCGTCGGGGTCGTCAATGTCCGTATGCGAGCTGCAGCCTTGTACATGAGTACCATGAGAAAACAGTGGATGGGCCAGGGTACATCTCTAACACGCAGCTTGCTTGAGGTCCTCCTACCTGCTTCCACCTCACCACCGGTGTCTGTCGGCCATATCGTGCCTCATTTGTCCCATATTTCGACCTTTTTCGTCGACTACAGTTACATACATACCAGTCTCCCAGATACACGCCCACCTAGGACTAAGGATTTTTACAGCCTGTTGCTGCGCTGTGTTCCCCGGAATGTGATGGAGACCAAACACCCCTCCATCCAGTGGCCCATGGTGTGGACTACCGTCCACCAGCCCTTCCTCCCTACGAACGTCCGGGCACTGTGGTATCACATAGTTAACAGGAAATTTGCCACGAAGCAGCGCCTGCACAACATTGGCTTGTCAGAATCCCCTCTTTGTCTCCTTTGCCAGCAACTGGACACTGATGAACACCGTCTGACATGCGCCTCATCGCGAGATGTATGGCGCTTCGTGCAGCAAATCATTGCCTGCTATCTCCGGGTGCCACCAGACACAGTCGAGCCTCGAATGTTTCTATACCCGGAAGACCGACATTTTCCCGCCGCCAAATGTCATGCTATTACGTGGGTCAAAGGGTGGGCGGTCGCTTATCTCTTTCATGAGGGACCTAAATCCCGCCTCGACTTCTGGACCTATTTACGAACAGCCCATGCAGCTCTCGAAAACACTCCACGTTACCGAACATTATTTGCTAACTATCTTCGAGCGGTCTTTGTTAGACCTCCACTGAGTTGGGGGGTGCCTGGCACAGAGGGCACCCACCCCTCCTCCCCCGGCGGTGTCTGAGTTTCAACCGCCGACGATCTATTCTACTTCTGACCTCCGCGGATGGGAGAGCGCGTCGCAGATTGCGCGAATTTTATTTCTTTTTGCTTTTCCCTTTTCCTTTCTTTTTCTTTACCCAGAATTTATATTTCATTTTCTCTTTCGCATATGTGTTCCCATAATTTCATGCTATTAGTGAATATTACAAAAACACATGCAAATCAATAAATAACAAAGCCTTCCACTACTGTTGATTCCTGTTTCTCCCACTTTCCTAAGCACCACAGGCTCGGTGGTGGTGAGGGGGACACTGTGGCCAGGCCTCAGGTTTCGACCCCTGCCCACTTTGCCCCCCGAGCCCCCACCGGTCCATAAATATAAAAAAGAAAAAAAGTGGTCAGCGCGACAGAATGTCACTCCTAAGAGCCCGGGTTCGATTCCCGGCTGCAAAAAAAAAAAAAAAAAAAAAAAAAAAAAAAAAAAAAAAAAAAAAAATCCCGACGTCGGCCGGTGTGTCGGCCAGCCTGGATGTGGTTTTTAGGCGCTTTTCCACATCCCGCTAGGTGAATACCGGGCTGGTCCCCACGTTCCGCCTCAGTTACGCGACTCGCAGACATCTGAACACGTTCGCACTATGGATTACACTCGACGCACACAGCTGGGGTACACTAATTCTGTCCCGGAGGGGGGGGGGGGGGCGGGTAGGGGGTGGCGGCAGGAAGGGCATCCGGCCACCCCTAAAACTAACCTTCCCAAATCCGTTCCTAGCCGTGCCGACCCTGCGGAACTGCGAGACAAGGCACCAGCAAAAGAAAGACAGAAGTATACACTGCACTACTAGCGCCATTGTTATGCGATTGGCGCGAAATTTCAATACACATCATCTTTAAGATATAGAAACACTGCTAACAACTTTCATTTACATCGCAAAACACCTCCTTGCGATTTCTTTTCTGTCGGTGTACACTGTATTCCGAAAGATATGGTCAGCATATGGACCCCAGGGGGCATCCGCTTGGTGCTGGCAGCTACTGACTGGTATTTCACTTTGCTGGTGGTAGGGTACGTGCAGAATAGACGTCGCTCCCCTTGTAATTTCGGCAAATATAGACACAGTGTGCGTGTATCGCCAGGCCTTAATAAAATCGTAGATGAAAATGAGACTTAAATATTTCGGGGAAAATTTAATTATAAATGTGGTACAGGACTTCCCCATTACGTGCAGTACTAAGGTGCTAATCCAGTGCCGGAGAGCCCTGGTAATAGTGACAATGTAGGGGGAAATAAGCTGGAGATATGAACTGAAGTTTGTGTTGGGGGGGGGGGGGAGGGAGGGCATTCGACTTGCGTAGTTTGTGCAGCAGTGTTGATCATAGTACTGCGATGGTGTAATGGTCAGCATTTGTGGCTAATAAGCAAGCTTCTAACATTATCGTACTTAATAAAAGTGTTTGTGTTTCGATCGAGTTCGGTTCACATAAACACTGGGAGAATAACTGACAGGGGACTGATGACCATAGATGTTAAGTCCCATAGTGCTCAGAGCCAATAACTGACGTAAGTCTATAAATATCTATTCAAAACCTTTTCGGTGTTGCCGTTAGTTGTTAGTCTATGCTAAATAGTCAAATATTTCCAGATGTTTGCGTAGTTGTATTAACAGTCAGTCCTACTCTGCATCTTTTGATTCTAGCACGATCTTCTTAGCTAACAACGTCATAAATACAGGGCTATTACAAATGATTGAAGCGATTTCATAAATTCACTGTAGCTCCATTCATTGACATATGGTCACGACACACTACAGATACGTAGAAAAACTCATGAAGTTTTGTTCGGCTGAAGCCGCACTTCAGGTTTCTGCCGTCAGAGCGCTCGAGAGCGCAGTGAGACAAAATGCCGACAGGAGCTGAGAAAGCGTATGTCGTGCTTGAAATGCACTCACATCAGTCAGTCATAACAGTGCAACGACACTTCAGGATGAAGTTCAACAAAGATCCACCAACTGCTAACTCCATTCGGCGATGGTATGCGCAGTTTAAAGCTTCTGGATGCCTCTGTAAGGGGAAATCAAAGGGTCGGCCTGCAGTGAGCGAAGAAACGGTTGAACGCATGCGGGCAAGTTTCACGCGTAGCCCGCGGAAAATTGGCTCATACCACAACTGGAGACCGACAGCGCCGACTTCATCTTTCAACAGGATGGTGCTCCACCGCACTTCCATCATGATGTTCGGAATTTCTTAAACAGGAGATTGGAAAACCGATGGATCGGTCGTGGGGGAGATCACGATCAGCAATTCATGTCATGGCCTCCACGCTCTCCCGACTTAATCCCATGCGATTTCTTTCTGTGGGGTTATGTGAAAGATTCAGTGTTTAAACCTCCTCTACCAAGAAACGTGCCAGAACTGCGATCTCGCATCAACGATGCTTTCGAACTCATTGATGGGGACATGCTGCGCCGAGTGTGGGAGGAACTTGATTATCGGCCTGATGTCTGCCGAATCACTAAAGGGGCACATATCGAACATTTGTGAATGCGTAAAAAAACTTTTTGAGTTTTTGTTACGTGTGTGCAAAGCATTTTGAAATATCTAAAATAATAAAGTTATTGTAGAGCTGTGAAATCGCTTCAATCATTTGTAATAACCCTGTATATAAGGAGCGGCGTCTCTCCCGTACAGATCGGGATACATTGCGCAGTAAAATCCTGTAGTTATACCGCACCATTGTTTCGTTAGGGATACTTGCTGTACATATCAAACAACAGCATTACTTTACTCGTGTTGTGCTCGAGGGAGCGATCTATGTGTTTATTCAGGAGAAGAAGAACATCTTAGCCGAGATCGCTATAAAGTACTTCATTGTGGATAACTGGTTTCGTGAAAACCAAGTTACCTTCTCTAGACTGTAATAAAATTACAAGAACTGCTAAAAACTGTTCTGCAAATAATGCAACATTAACACAGAGAAGAACTAAATGACATCATACCTTCATAAAGGTTACTGCAAACGTCGTGTGCCAGTTACACACAAAAACTTTCTACTGAATTTCCAGATACAATAAAAAAATGTTACCAGGGTTGGCGCGTCTAAATTAAAATTACTATGTACATAACTATTCGCCAAAATATCGTTCCTATAACATGTAATGCTTACCAGGGCGCCACAAGACAAACTGCCAATAGCCAGAGCGTGAGGCGAACTGGCCACAAGCACAACAGGTGTTGCTGTAGTACATAGGTTCTATAAGTAAAAGTCAAATATGTAATTTAAAAGCAACCCTGATTCTAAACAGACATGTATAAAAAATTTTGAAATGTTCGTAAACCATTTTCGATGATTCCTTCATGATAAAATACTGCTAAGAAATCTTATACGCCATATTTACGATACTTGCGTTACATTGTCGCAGAAATGCAAGTACCTTTTGTGGTGTAAGTGACAAACATAGGTACAAAAGAAATTTTTCTTAAAGTTAGACTGTATGCAAAAACATTTTTAGTTAGTTATTAAAATCAAAATACAGCCGTGTTCAGCCCAATATCTGAAGCTAGCGCAACCACTCATTAAAATTATACCATTGTATTGCAACGCATCGTATTCAGTGCAATGAAAAATTAGGCGATGTGGCAGCCTACATCAGCGCCATGAATACTTCGTAGGATACCAAAGGAGAACCGTCAAATCTAATTACAGACTGAGTACATGGACATCTGTAACTAAAGAATACTGAAAATAAAAAACCAAAACGCATTAGATTGCATTATATTAATATAAGCTGCGGACTAATATATAACTGAATGCCTATGAATGTAGTAATGTGGCTAACCATCTGTCATCATACATCAACCTACAAAAAAGGCTATCCACTGTGGATGGAAACTTCAATAACCCATAGGATTGCCACAGACCCGGAAAAAGACAAAATAATTAATAAAAGAACTCTTAGAGGCTTCCATTAATAAATCGTTTTATCACACCACCATAACTCGAGTTTTACGTGCAGTAGTGTACAATTGAAAGCACTGAAGAGCTAACCACTCTAAATGCCTAGCACCTATATGCATCAGGATAACTAGTCGATTCTGTAATACAATTTTGTCATATGATGACATGGTTGGAGACTGTGGCTGTTATTTGAAGACAAATGTTGTTTGTGTTGAGACTGCAACCAGCCACAAATTTATTTGAAGTTCCTTTACCCAAAAGGTACCGTTTCCGGTTTCGAATCATTACAATTCATCTTCAGACAGCTTTCATGCTTTCATTAGAACATGTGGTGCATTTTTTACTGATTAGTTGTCCTAAAATATAAATAATACATAATTGTAAGCACGCCACAGAGATGGTTGAGTTACAGATTTGCGTTGGGATGTGACTCACGTGAAATGCTGGTTTGGAGTACTTGTTTTAATAGTTTTCATCCAGCAGACGGCGTTCGTAGTTTTCGTCACATTCCCATTACTGCACACATAAGCTTGTATAATTGTGCGCTTCAGATTTGTCGCAGAATACGTTTCCACCATTTTCCTACCGTTGCACACGTAAATTTGTATCACTGAGCACTTTATATTAGTCGCAGAACAGACTTCTAACATATATCGCATGTTTTGATAGATACAAAGTGTTAAAGTGTTTACAAACATATGAGTGTCAAAGATGCTATGATGTATCGTGACATTATAAAGATGCTCCATATTTGGAAAAAGGTCATATATTCATTTATGTAACTGAAACGCCTTTTACACTAGTACAGAAAGACACTGAGTTTCTGAATATTAGAGTAAATACTGCTACACTAATTATAAAGATGCTCCAAGTAAATATATATATATATATTTCCATTATTTATTTACATTTATTTATTATTAATTATTATTTATTTACATTAGTTACATTATTTATTTACATTTAGCATTATGAGAATTGTAGTAACATTTAAATTTGCTACTTGAACTGCAGATAGGTGTAGGAATTTTATTTGCTTTGAAGGGTGGAAAATAATATTTGGAAATTTTTCAGGAAAGGGGTGTTAGCCAACTCAGTTTGTTCATTAAGGATATAGTCTGGGATGCTGTTTCTGCGTGAGTGTATTTCTATTTCTTCCAGCATATTCATAGTGGCTCCCTTTTATGCTAGGTGTAAAATTTTTAAGTTGTTCTCAATGTTTTTCACAGAATGGTTTTCTTCAGCAAAATGGACTGCAAATGCAGATTTGTTCAAGTTGCCAAGCCTTAAAGCATCAACGTGTTCTTTGTATCTAATTTTTAAACTTCAGCCTGTTTGTCCAATGTAGAATTTTGGGCATGAATCACATTTGAACTTGTATATTCCTGACTTAGTGTAGGGGCTCTTGGAGGTGTTTACATCATGGATTACTTTTTGTTGTAATTTATTATTTGTGGGAAAGTTGATTGTGATATTTTTCTTTTTAAATAAGTTCGCTATTTGGTATGATAGTGAGCCTATGTATGGGAGAGGAGCATATTTAGGTTTGGCTTCCGTGGTACACTGATTTGGTTGGGCATGTTGTGTGGATTGCTGTTAAGTGGATCTGTGGTTTTTGTTTGCATTTTGTTGTGGAGTTTTTCTATTATTATGCGTTTATATCCATTATTATGAGCAACTGTTTTAATTATATTGTTTTCATTTTGTTGGTCTGTGTCACTCATAGGTACTTTTTTAATTCGATGTACCACGGCTCTGAAATATGCCATTTTTTGTTGGTGGGGATGGTAAGCATCAGTGACCGATCTAACAACTGCGCCAGACACTTGTCGTCATACACAGGCGTTGCCGACCGCAGCGCCGAATTCTGCCTGTTTACATATCTCTGTATGTGAGTACACATGCCTATAACGGTTTCTTTGACGCTTCTGTGTACGAGGTGTAGTGGGTATAATTGCTGATATTTTTTTCGGTGACTCAGGACGGTGTACTCAACAACATTACGTCAGTATTTACTTCATTTACAGACTAATAATTACAGATAGGTATTAGGTGAAGTATGTTTTTAGGCTGGTTAGTACCTCCAGGTATGTGTGGCAAAAGCAAGACAGTAATGCTTATTTTCTCATGGAATCGGGGATGTTGAAGTGTGGACATGTGGATGCAATGTGGTAAATGTATACAGGCATAGTGTTGCTGTTGTGGCTATACAGAAAACATCAAGTCGTAAAGTTGGTGACGTCTTTGGGATGACTGGTCGACACGGAGAAAAAACAACCAACTCATTGGTGTCTGTACTTATATTAAGGTATCACATATAAAAATATCTGCACGTATACCCATTACAAAAAAAAAAAAAAAAAGATTCAAATTGCTCTGACCACTATGGGACTTCTGAGGTCATCAGTCCCCTAGAACTTAGAACTACTTAAACCTAACTAATCGAAGGACATCACACACATCCATGCCCGAGGCAGGATTCGAACCTGCGACCGTAGCGGTCACGCGGTTCCAGACTGTAGCGCCTAGAACCGCACGGCCACACTTGCTGGACTACCCATTAGACATTGTGTTTAACATACCTACAGTTTCAGACTTCAGTTACTTCCAGATCTAAGAAGTTTATTTGCTCCTCAACTCTTGGTGGGCACACACAGTATGAGTCCACATTTTGATTCTTTTCTTGGTGTGATCCATAGGAGACACTACGACTGTTCCCGGCGGTCCCGCTGATCCCTCGGGTGGCCTCGGAGGACCTCTGGCTGTCCAAGGGTCAGGTCCTGGTCCCTAAGGGCACCCTGCTCTTCCTGACGTCCTTCCTCACACACCGCCTGCCGGAATTCTTTCCGGACCCACTGAGGTTCGACCCTTCGCGCTTCCTCGAGGGCTGCGGAGGAAAGGAGCACGCGTGCAGCTACCTACCATTTGGGATGGGCCCGCGCAACTGCGTGGGCTACCAGTATGCCCGCCTGGAGCTGAAGGCCATGCTGGCAGATGTCCTGAGGCGCTTCCGCTTCCTGCCACACACCACCTGGGAGGACCTGGAAGGCGGCACGCTCTCTGTCACCCAGCACCCCGTCAAGCCGATCAGAGTTTCCTGCGTGCCTCTGGAGGGACCTGTCGCATGTGAATAGTATCCTTCATACTGATCGAACCAAGCTCTTCCTGACCAGTATCCTGAGGCACTACTCCCCCCTGCTGCACAGCTTTGAGGATATGAACGACGATGCACTCCCTGTCACCCTACACAATGTCAGTCTAATAAGCTACTGCTTCCATACCTCTGAATGCCATAGCATGTAAGAGCACCCTCAACACAATTTTGATCAAGGCACACATATGTTAAGGATGTTACCTACCAGTCGGCATTGATTTATATCATTAGGGCAAGTCTGACCTAAGTTTCTGGGATGCAATGGCTACTACGCCATACAAGTGATATAAATCAACGCTCTGGTAGACAATGGCTTTAATTTCTTTGTGTCTTGAGTCATAGTGTCTCCAGGATCAACATGGTGTCTGTTTCTTCAGAGACGTCTGAAAAAACAGACACCACATATACAATTCTGGCAATGACGGCCAATGATCCTTTCAGCGCAGATGCACACCAAGTGGGTATTCTTATGGGAATCAGCGAGGTGCCATGAGTAATGAGGCTAATGAGCAAGGGCGTGGGGTAAGTTGAGAATTTGGGGCTGATGGGAAACGTGCTACGTTAGTCTGTGTAGTTGTTCTGACCACTCTGTCTGGATGGTATAGTGGGCAGCCCGTCCGCCTAGGTTTCAATCCCAGTCCAGCACTAATTTTGTACTTGCCCGTTGATATAATTCAATGGGCACTGATAGCTAATGTCTATAATTCCTTGGCGCCTTGATTCAAATTGGCTGCAGGATCGAAATGGCCTCTGTTCTTTTGGACAAGTCCGAAAGAAGAGACACCACGCACTGGTCGACATTCCAATGTGGTTTCCATTCCTGCAACATATGTTTTGGGAGAATCTGGTGGTCAAGAAGCCGAACATGATCTTCCAAGCGTACCTGCATGAGTCCAGCACATAGTACCACCTTCCACACTGCTAGAGCTGGAAGTTATGCTGACAAAGATCCTGAGAAGTTTCCAAACTTACCTCACTGCTGCCAGAACAACCTGGAGTTCAATGGCCTATCTTCAGCTTACACACCATCTGCCTAATCAGTGTGTCCGTGTTACTGTCTCCAACAGTCCACGTCTAGTATTAGCCACCACAGTTGGACCCTTCATATATGAACTATAATATTGTGTGGTAATGAGCACTCAGTGTAACATGTATATGTGCAATTTTTAGCCACATACAAACTGGACAGTTTGGTCAACCAAAGATTCCACGCTTTTCAGCCGGTCATGTAGCACTGTTCTGCGCCCATTCTGCACCAGACATGTCGTATCTACTGCTGGTTCTCAGCTCAGTGTCCAGTCGCAGTCTGGAAAGAGACTCATTGAAAAGAAAGTGGCCAGAGATGGTATCCATCTAACATTCACGTCAGCACTGTATTTCATTCGAACTATCACCAGAATAAACAGTATACGAATCATACACTGATAAGATAGCATTAGAAACAATTGCTTGACCTATTGTAACCAGCTCACAAATGGATGCCTGGATCGAGCTGGTACTTTAAATCCCAACTGGTTCTGTTCCTCCATTTAGATTCCTTAGTTTACATTTGTATAAACTTAAGAAAGAAGAGGATCGAAGAAACTGAGGTGTGCGTTAACGGAATGGTGCTGGAAACCTTTTCAGTATCCTTAGATTAGATGAAAAATATGTGCAAACCTCTAACTCTCTGATAAGGGACAGGATGATACAACATGTATTCAGACATCACAGAATAACTTCGGTAGTACTAGAGCTGTAAAGGATAAAAATTGTAGGTGAACACTAAGATTGAAATATATACAACAAATACAACAAATAAATGAAGCAGCTCTACTCTCAGTAAAGGAAAGCAGGGTTGGCCGCATCATAGAATTCAAAATTTTTAGTAACTTCATGAAATATATGAAAAAGTTGTGCTGAGCTACACACAAATGCTGATGCTGAATCAACTCTGCATCCACAATACTTCCACTTTCCCGTCAATAATCACTATAGGACTGTATGTGATTGCCTTTAATAGTAGGAATGAGAATAATAAAATGTTTGAATTTGTGTTTACAGGAACAACGGCCACAAATATTTGACTCTTCCGTGTTAAAAGAACATTTGCGTAAGCATTTGTAATGACTTATAAAATACACCAAATGTAAAATTTTTGTTTCTACTGTATTGTACCTTATCAACTCTCCTATTTAATATCCATCGTTTGATTTGCAGCTCCTTATATTGGCCGTGTTTGCAGTTAAAATTTTTGGGATTTGAGGTCCACCAGTCACGGAAACCACCGTTTTTCTCAGTACCCAAACATGTTTCGGCACCACTGCGGCATCATCAGTGGGTTTTAGTTTCTATTTATTCTGCGATGTGAACATTTTTGTTACATGATTATATAATTATGTGCATTACTAAAAATGCACATAATTTTATAATCATGCAACAAAAATGTTCACATTGCAGAATAAATAAAAACTAAAACTAAAAATGCACATAATTTTATAATCATACAACAAAAATGTTCACATTGCAGAATAAATAAAAACTAAAACCCACTGATGATGGCACAGTGGTGCCGAAACATGTTTGGGTACTGCATAGCTGGCGGACCTCAAATCCCAAAAATCTCCTATTTAACTTTATTTTGGTTTTATTTTTAAGGGGTTGGGATTCAGACCAGCCACTCACAAACTGGTGCTGTTAGTATAAGATGCCTAGCTTCACAAGTAACGACATTACACTTCTTCCAGAACTAAAATTGAAGTTATGCTTTTTAATTATGTAGGGAGTTTAAACATGGATTGCTTTGGCAGGTCTCCACAAAGGACGTCACGTCCAAGTTAGGATAGTGAGTATAGTACTGTCGTACCAGTTGTTTTAACGATTCCATGGCATTACTGGAGAAAAAAAAAAACAGCAATCAGATTTATGGAGGTGAGATCAAGTTATATTGGGCCGGTGTTTAAATTCGCAGTATTTATCCATAACTTTAATAAATACACAAGATACACATAGCAGAGGTTTTAGTCATCAAATAATATATTCTCCTTCACTATTTACAACAGTCTGCCACCGCTGGGGTAACTTTTCGATTCAGCGACTGTACAAATCATGTGGTTTTGAGGTGAAGAGTTCGGAGCCACGCGGAAAGAAATTTCCTTGAAGGTTGTACGATAGAGAACGTAACCCAAACTCCTGCACAGCTTTTTCTGTCAGTCTGGCAGAATGCGGGCGGGCGTTATCGTCTACATATACATCTACGTGATTACTCTGCTATTCACAATAAAGTGCCTGGCAGAGGGTTCAATGAACCACCTTCAATCTGTCTCTTTACCGTTACACTCTCGAACGGAGCGCGGGAAAAACGAGCACTTAAATTTTTCTGTGCGAGCCCTGATTTCTCTTATTTTTATTGTGATGATCACTTCTCCCGATGTAGATGGGTGCCAACGGAATGTTTTCGCAGTCGGAAGAGAAAACTGGTGACTGAAATTTCATGAGATTATTCTGTCGCAACGAAAAACGCCTTTGTTCTAATGTTTTCCACTCCAATTTACGTATCATGTCTGTGGCACTATCTCCCCTATTTCCCGATAATACAAAATGAGCAGCCCTTCTTTGTACTTTTTCGATGTCATCCGTCAGTCCTACCTCATGCGGATCCCACACCGCACAGCAGTACTCCAGAATAGGGCGGACAAGCGTGGTGTAAGCAGTCTCTTTAGTAGACCTGTTGCACTTTCTAAGTGTTCTACCAATGAATGACAGTCTTTGGTTGGCTCTCCTCACAACATTATCTATGTCATCGTTCCAATTTAGGTTATTTGTAATTGTAATCCCTAAGTATTTAGTTGAATTTACAGCCTTCAGATTTGTGTGACTTATCGCGTAATCGAAATTTAGCTGATTTCTTTTAGTACTCATGTGAATAACTTCACACTTTTCCTTTATTCAAGGTCAATTCCCACTTTTCGCACCTTACAGATATCGTATCTAAATCATTTTGCAATTCGTTTTGGTCATCTGATGACTGTACAAGACGGTAAATAACAGCTTGATCTGCAAACGATCTAAGATGGCTGCTCAAATTGTCACCTATGTCGTTAATATGGATCTGGAACAATAGAGGGCGTATAATACTTCCTTGGGGAACATCGGATGTTACTTCTGTTTTGCTCGATGACTTTCGATCTATTACTACTAAGTGTAACCTTTCTGACAGGAAATCACGAATCCAGTAACACAACTGAGGCGATATTTCGTAGGCAGGCAGCTTGATTAGAAGACGCTTGTGAGGAACGGTGTCGAAAGCCTTCTGGAACGTCACCAGTAACGTTATAGGTTAGTACTGGTCGGTGTTGTTCACGAGCCAATTGATGACGAACAACGTATGTACTTCTACGCAAGTCACCCCTCAGCTTGTAAGTATTTAATTCTACAGGAGATGTGGCTTCAGATCCTACATCTGCCTGTCTCAGGTATTTTAGTGTAACAGTATAATGAGAATGGATAATGCATTTTTGCTGATCACGAGTATTCGAACCGGCAGCCATAAGCTTTAGGTGCAGAATAAGGTGGTGATTGCAATCTAACTGCACATTTTTGTGTATGTAAATGTGTGTTGCGAGGTGGATACTCTGCCCCTCCCCCACCTTCACACAAGGCCGTTTTTCGTTTTATGGAAATATTCCACTTTTGATTGCAACCAAATATTTTACAATTCCAGATACACATTACTTGCAGTTTGGATGTATCGGGAGAGAATACGGTAGCATTCGGAATCTGAATAAACAATATCCTACAAATCACAATACGCTAAAAAAAACGTGAGGTATCAGGTCATAGGGCATGGCATCTAGTACTTTTCTCCCTATATATTCCTATGCACTGAACTAGCAGTTTAGCAAACGAATGGGTGCATAGCACTTAGGCTAAAAAATATCTTATAGGTGGTGGGAACAGAATGCATCGTGTGTTTGAACCTGTGCAAAGATCAAAAAACAGTATTTAGAATGTGCTACCCTGTACTCCGTCCTAATCACCCTCACGTAGCATCAATTACAAGCCGGCCGGAGGGGCCGAGAGGTTCTAGGCGCTTCAGTCTGGAACCGCGCGACCGCTACGGTCACAGGTTCGAATCCTGCCTCGGGCATGGATGTGTGTGGTGTCCTTAGGTTAGTTAGGTTTAAGTAGTTCTAAGTTCTAGGGGACTGATGACCGCAGCTGTTAAGTCCCATAGTGCTCAAAGTCATTTGAACCATTTTTTGAACCTAGCAACATAACAACCGTCTGTACCGTTTAAAACCAACGAACTAACATATTTTTAATGGTAATTCATTTGCGGAGACTGTTAATTTAAAGTTCTACATGGTTATACAACATTGGATGCAGAAGCGGTGTAAAGCAACCTACTGCCATATTCAGATGTGGACCTCTGTGTGCGCGGTAAAGTGCGAACCATTTAATGTTTAACTCACGTACGCAGCAGATCTGGATAGTGCAGTTTTCTCCGAGGCTCCGTCCTCTACCCTGCAGGCCTGACAATGCACGCTGTACATGGTACAAATACTGATGACTGACTATGCCCAGGCCTGCGTCCACACGATACTGCATACTGCGTGTGCTGGGGGAATGCATGCACAGTCTCTCAGAAGTGTGAATGCTGTGGTGTGAATCAAGGTGCCGCAGTATGTGTAGTAACATGCAGAAGCTGAGCTAGGCTTAGTCAGCCATCGGCATTCCTGCTGAACACACTGTGCATGCTCGTGCCTGCCAGTGTAGAGCATGGGAGTTAGGAAAGTAGTAGACTTTCCAGATGAGTTGGGTACATAAATACACTCCTGGAAATGGAAAAAAGAACACATTGACACCGGTGTGTCAGACCCACCATACTTGCTCCGGACACTGCGAGAGGGCTGTACAAGCAATGATCACACGCACGGCACAGCGGACACACCAGGAACCGCGGTGTTGGCCGTCGAATGGCGCTAGCTGCGCAGCATTTGTGCACCGCCGCCGTCAGTGTCAGCCAGTTTGCCGTGGCATACGGAGCTCCATCGCAGTCTTTAACACTGGTAGCATGACGCGACAGCGTGGACGTGAACCGTATGTGCAGTTGACGGACTTTGAGCGAGGGCGTATAGTGGGCATGCGGGAGGCCGGGTGGACGTACCGCCGAATTGCTCAACACGTGGGGCGTGAGGTCTCCACAGTACATCGATGTTGTCGCCAGTGGTCGGCGGAAGGTGCACGTGCCCGTCGACCTGGGACCGGACCGCAGCGACGCACGGATGCACGCTAAGACCGTAGGATCCTACGCAGTGCCGTAGGGGACCGCACCGCCACTTCCCAGCAAATTAGGGACACTGTTGCTCCTGGGGTATCGGCGAGGACCATTCGCAACCGTCTCCATGAAGCTGGGCTACGGTCCCGCACACCGTTAGGCCGTCTTCCGCTCACGCCCCAACATCGTGCAGCCCGCCTCCAGTGGTGTCGCGACAGGCGTGAATGGAGGGACGAATGGAGACGTGTCGTCTTCAGCGATGAGAGTCGCTTCTGCCTTGGTGCCAATGATGGTCGTATGCGTGTTTGGCGCCGTGCAGGTGAGCGCCACAATCAGGACTGCATACGACCGAGGCACACAGGGCCAACACCCGGCATCACGGTGTGGGGAGCGATCTCCTACACTGGCCGTACACCACTGGTGATCGTCGAGGGGACACTGAATAGTGCACGGTACATCCAAACCGTCATCGAACCCATCGTTCTACCATTCCTAGACCGGCAAGGGAACTTGCTGTTCCAACAGGACAATGCACGTCCGCATGTATCCCGTGCCACCCAACGTGCTCTAGAAGGTGTAAGTCAACTACCCTGGCCAGCAAGGTCTCCGGATCTGTCCCCCATTGAGCATGTTTGGGACTGGATGAAGCGTCGTCGCACGCGGTCTGCACGTCCAGCACGAACGCTGGTCCAACTGAGGCCCCAGGTGGAAATGGCATGGCAAGCCGTTCCACAGGACTACATCCAGCATCTCTATGATCGTCTCCATGGGAGAATAGCAGCCTGCATTGCTGCGAAAGGTGGATATACACTGTACTAGTGCCGACATTGTGCATGCTCTGTTGCCTGTGTCTATGTGCCTGTGGTTCTGTCAGTGTGATCATGTGATGTATCTGACCCCAGGAATGTGTCAATAAAGTTTCCCCTTCCTGGGACAATGAATTCACGGTGTTCTTATTTCAATTTCCAGGAGTGTATAATATTCTTGTGTACAGAGAGGCCCACATTTGAATATGGCAGTAGCCTGCTGTAGACTGCTTTCGCTTCCAACATGTTATAGCTATGTAGGACTTGACGTTCACAGTTTTTGCTACCGAATTACCATTATAAACCGTTATTGCATCAGTATTAAACTATGCAGGCGATTGTTATCTTGCTATGTGCACGACATCTAGTCTGAAACGCGAGGCGTTCAATAAGTAGTTCTTTGAAGATAGGTTGGTCTTATTTAGAATTACAATACACCATGTTATTCCCCACGCTATCATCATCGTCATCATCATCATCATCTCAGCCTTTTTCCACGTCATGTGGGGTCCTCGTCGCTTTGCTGGATCCTTCTCTTCCATAAATGCCTTTCCAGAGCTTCTTCTCTACGCCATCCTTTCTACCCTAGGTCCCCAGGTACCTTGTCTTTCCATCTCAGTTTCGGTCTTCCTCTTCTCCTTGAACCTTCGATTTCTAGGTCTTCAATTCTTCTCCCCACTTTACTACTCTCCTCTTTTCTGCACGTGCCCATACCATCTTAGCCTACTTTCTTGGATCTTCTTCGCTATGGGCTCAACTTTCACTGTTTGCCTGATTTACTCATTCCTAAGTCTATCCTTCTGTGTCACCCCACTCATCCACTTTAACATTCTCATTTCTCCCACTTCCATAATTTTCTCTTGGGCATTTGTAACTGGCCAAGTTTCTGCACTATGCAGCATTGCAGGCCTCACCACAGGCTTGTGTCCGCTCCCGGTAGCTGAGTGGTCAGCGAGACAGAATGTCAGTCCTAAGGGCCCGGGTTCGATTCCTGGCTGGGTCGGAGATTTTCTCCGCTCAGGGACTGGGTGTTGTCCTAATCATCATCATTTCATCCCCATCGACGCGCAAGTCGCTGAAGGGGCGTCAAATCGAAAGACTTACACACGGCAAAGGGTCTACCTGACCGGCGGCCCTAGTCACACGACATTTACTTTTACCACAGACTTGTAAAGCTTTCCTTTCATTCTGCAGCTAACCTTCTTATCACACAGTACTCCGCTCAGTCTACTCCAGTTCATCCACCCACTATTTATCCTTTGCTTTATTCCGGTCTCCAGTTCTCCATCACTTTGCGTGTAAGAGCCTAGGTATTTAAATTTCTTGACCAGTGTCAGTTGTTCTCCTTGCAAGTTAATACAAGGGTCACTCCAAAAGAAATGCACACTATTTTTTTTAATCCATCTTTTATTATACATGTTTTAAAGTTTTACAGTATGTAGATACATCCTTTAGGTATAATATTTTCATTTCTCCACATAATTTCCATCCCTCTCAACTGCCTTGGAACCAACGCCAGTATACCCGCACGGTAAAATTCTGGACCAAGCTGTTGGAGCCACTGTTTGGCAGCGTGCACAAGGGAGTCATCATCTTCAAACCTTGTTCCACGAAGAGAGTCTTTCAGTTTCCCAAAGAGATGATAGTCACATGGAGCCAGGTCAGGACTGTAAGGCGGGTGTTTCAGTGTTGTCCATCCGAGTTTAGTGATCGCTTTCATGGTTTTTTGACTGACATGTGGCCGTAGATTGTCGTGCAACAGCAAAACATCCTGCTTTTGCCGATGTGGTCGAACACGACTCAATTGAGCTTCAAGTTTTCTCAGTGTCGTTACATATGCATCAGAATTTGGCATGATGTCCACAAGCAAGAGTCCTTCGGGATCGAAAAACACCATAGCCCATAACTTTTCCAGCAGAAGGCGTGGTTTTGAATTTTTTTTTCTTGCGTGAATTTGCATGATGCCACTCCATTGGTTGTCTCTTTGTCTCTGGTGAAAAATGATGGAGCCATCTTTCATCACCTGTCACAATTCTTCCAACACATTCATCTCCACCGTTCTCGTACTGTTCCAAAAGTTCGCTGCATACTGTTTTTATTGTTTCTTTGTGAGCCACTGTCAACATCCTGAGACCCCAACTGGCCCAAACCTTTTCAACGCCAACACTTTCAGTATTCTGCAAACACTTCCTTCCCCTATCCCAACGTAGCGTGACAATTCGTTCACTGTGATGCGTCTGTCAGCAGTCACCAATTCGTTAACTCTCTGCACATTGTCTGGAGTAGGTCCAGTACGAGGCCTGCCGCTCCGAGGACAATCCTCAATATTGCCGTGCCCGCTTTCATCACGTAACCTGCTTGCCCACTAACTGTACTGCGATCGACAGCAGCATCTCGATACACCTTTTTCAACCTCTTGTGGATGTTTCCCACTGTCTCGTTTTCACAATACAGGAATTCTATGACAGCACGTTGCTTCTGACGAACGTCAAGTGTAGCAGCCATCTTGAAGACATGCTGTGACGGTGCCATTCACGGGAACAGGTTGAACTAAGTTTGAAAACAAGCGGGAAAGGATGTATCTACACACTGTAAAACTTTCACACATGCAGAGTGAAAACTGTATTTTTACAAACATACTGTGCATTTCTTTTGGAGTGACCCTCGTATATAGGTCTTTGGCATCCTTTGCAATACATACTCTGTTTTCACCTTGCTAATTCTCGTTCCTCTTTCCTCTACAGTTTTTCTCCACTGTTCAAGCTTGTCTTGAAGTGAATCCTGGATGGGTTCACAGATTACAACATCATCGGTAAACATCATGCTCCAAGGTGGCTCTTGTTTCACATTTTTGAGTAGTTCATCCATGAAGGGGTCGAAGAGAATTACATTCCCCACCCCGTCGGCTAAAAAATCCTGTTTTTCTACATGGTCTCTGTCCAATGCAACGGCCTTATGCGACCTTACTGGGACGGCTTGTATACCCGCATGGTACCACTCTACTCGTCGACGTCAGAGTCAATAACGAACTGCATCAATGACCTCCCCATCATCCACGCACTGCTTCCCGTGGAGTGCTGCCCTCTTCAAACAAACACATGGAGGCTAGAAAGGTGAGATCTGGGCTGTGCGTTGGATGAGGAAGAAAAGTTCAAGGAAGTTATGTGAGCTCCTATCTGGAGCGCAAACTTGTATGAAGCCTTGCACTGTCATGGAGAAGGGGAAGCTCGTTTGCACTTTTGTGTCGACGAACACGCTGAAGTCGTTTCTTCAATTTCGTTAGGGTACCACAATCAGCATTACGAGGTGCATTCAAGTTCTAAGGCCTCCGATTTTTTTTTCTCCGGACTGGAAAGAGATAGAAACATGCGCATTGTTTTAAAATGAGGCTGTGTTCATTGTCAATACGTCCCAGAGATGGCAGCACCGTACGGCAGATGGAATTTTACCGCCAGCGGCGAGAATGAGAACTGTTTTCAATACCTAAAATGGCGACGTTTTCCTTACTTGAACAGCGTGCAATCATTCGTTTTCTGAATTTGCGTGGTGTGAAACCCAATTGAAATTCATCGACAGTTGAAGGAGACATGTGGTGATGGACAGGGTGCGACAGTTAAATGAAGGCAGAACATCGTGTGACAACAAACCGAAACAACCTCGATCGCCTCCAGAGTTGGCATTTCTGTGGGTTCTGTGCACACAATCCTGCATGACGACCTGAAAATGCGAAAAGTGTCATCCAGGTGGGTACCACGAATGCTGACGGACGACCACACGGCTGCCCGTGTGGCATGTTGCCGAGCAACGTAGACGCGCAACGACAGCACGAATGGGACTTTCTTTTCGTCGGTTGTGACAATGCATGAGACGTGGATGCCATTTTTCAATCTAGAAACAAAGCGCCAGTCAGCTCAATGGAAGCACACATTTTCACCGCCACCAAAAAAAATTCGGGTAACCGCCAGTGCTGAAAAAATGATGGTGTTCTGGGACAGCGAGGGCGTAATCCTTACCCATTGCGTTCCAAAGGGCACTACGGTAACAGGTGCATCCTACGAAAATGTTTTGAAGAACAAATTCCTTCCTGCACTGCAACAAAAACGTCCGGGAAGGGCTGCGCGTGAGCTGTTTCACCAAGACAACGCACCTGCACATCGAGCTAACGTTACGCAACAGTTTCTTCGTAATAACAACTTTGAAGTGATTCCTCATGCTGCCTACTCACCTGACCTGGCTCCTAGTGACATTTTGGCTTTTTCCAACAATGAAAGACACTCTCTGTGGCCGCACATTCACCAGCCGTGGTGCTATTGCCTCAGCGATTTTCCAGTGGTCAAAACAGACTCCTAAAGAAGGCTTCGCCGCTGCCATGGAATCATGGCGTCAGCGTTGTGAAAAATGTGTACGTCTGCAGGGCGATTACGTCGAGAAGTAACGTCAGTTTCATCGATTTCGGGTGAGTAGTTAATTAGAAAAAAATCGGAGGCCTTAGAACTTGAATTCACCTCGTAGAGTCGCTCGTTGCACCATGAAAGAGGACACCAAACAGGATAACCTCTTCACAGTCCCGCAGCTCCGTCGCCATGACTTTACTGATTGAGAGTGCGGCTCTGAACTTTTTCTTCAGAGGGGAGGTGGACTGTGAACTACAGTACAACTTGGCGTTTTTTATACACACAAATCATTTCCAAATACGAAATAACGCAATAAGTGAAGGGAAAACACCTAAGACCGACGCAGAGTTGAACTCTGGACCTCTGGACTCGTAATTTTACCAACTCAGCTAACGAGCAACGTCACCCTACTAGGAGGGCGGTCGACATGACTTTACTGTCTGAAGGTACGGCTTTGACAATTTTCCTCCAGAGGAGACGTGGTGTTGCAGCACTCCATGAATTACCATTTTGTTCCCGGTTCGAAGTACTCAACGCCTGTGAGGAAGTTCGACAAAAAATTGTCACAATAAGGCTCGTAACGCGCAAGCAATTCTGCACAAATGGTATACTTCGTTGGTCTTTATGGTGTTGCCAGCCGCGAGCAATTCAGCGGATGCACACCTTTGAATTACCCCAAATGGTGGACCACTGTGTCTGCAGTAACAACAGAGACATCCAGCTGTGCAGCGAGGTGTCTCATTGTGATCCGTCCATCACCTCTAATGAGAGTGTCTGCACGTTCCAACATTGCTGGAGTCACAGCGCTGAGCAGGCAGCCAGCACGGGGGAGATCGGACAGTTTCGCGCGACCTTGTTCCGAAGAAGACAGACGCCTCGCCCAACCACTCACCGTGCTTTTGTTCACTGTCAAGTCTCCGTGGACACCTACGAATATCTGCGACTGTCTGGTTTTCTGCCAAAAGAAACTCGATGGTAGCTCTCTGCTTGGAACGCACTTCTGTCACAGACACTATTTTGAAGGCTACGTACAGTGCCACCACGTACCGGAACTTCATGAAACTATTGGGACTGTAGTGAGAATATTCCTCAATGTCCAACAGCAAATTGTTACAATAAGGCTCGTAACGCGCAAACAATTCGGCACAAATGGTACTTCGTTGGTCTTTATGGTCTTGCCAGCTGCGAGGAATTCAGCGGATGCACACCTTTGAATACCCCAAATGGTGGACCACTGTGTCTGCAGTAACAACAGAGACATCCAGCTGTGCAGCGAGGTGTCTCATTGTGATCCGTCCATCACCTCTAATGAGAGTGTCTGCACGTTCCAACATTGCTGGAGTCACAGCGCTGAGCAGCCGGCCAGCACGGGGGAGATCGCACAGTTTCGCGCGACCTTGTTCCGATGATGACAGAAGCCTCGGCCAACCACTCATCGCACTTTTGTTCACTGTCAAGTCTCCGTGGACACCTACGAATATCTGCGACTGTCTGGTTTTCTGCCTAAAGAAACTCGATGGTAGCTCTCTGCTTGGAACGCACTTCAGTTACAGACACTATTTTGAAGGCTACGTACAGTGCCACCACGTACCGGAACTTCATGAAACTATTGGGACTGTCGTGAGAATATTCCTCAATGTCCAACAGCAAATTCTTCGTTCTTTCAACCGAAACGGGGCGAGGAAAAAATGCATTGCCTTTCTTATTGAACCCCCCTCATAACTTCCATTTTTAAGCAGATCAGCATGTGAATGCAACTTTATACACACATTATTCGTGTGTCCCTTCATGCAGTAAATGGTCTCTATTGCGACAATTTCGGCCAGTACTCCTACGTATTGTTACTCACTATTGCTATTTACAGTAAATGCTAATATCTCATATCCCCAAGTCATAGTCAGATTACTCTGTACCCTGTGTTTGAAACAATATGTAAACCTTGGTTGCACATTTGCAATAGCTTTCCGTTTTTGCAATTGCAGTTTATATACTTCCTCCGTGGCAGCTGTCTTCACCAAATACTTCTGTTTTCCGTTTCTTGACTTTGATGTCCTCCATTTCCAGCTTTCTTTTTCACGTACGTAACACATTAACCGTGCTTGGCGGCTGATTATCCAGGTAGACAAACTGTACAACACTGTGAAACACCGCACATCGGCCGCTTCAGAACTTATTTGTTAACGGACACAACACGGAAGCGACTAGCACAGAGTAGGGTGGAGCACGTTGTCAATACTGTTTGCTGGTCTTCTGTTCCCAACTGTAACATTCTGTTTTGGTGTAAAATGGTAGGCATACATTCATTTGCTAAACTATGTTTTGTATGCAGGGAGATATATTCTGACAAAAAAACTCGATGACTTACACTGTGTCATGTTACCACACTTTGTTTCTGCTGTTCTATTCTCTCCCAATAAATACGAGCTGCGAGTAAAGTGTACTTGGAATTGCAAAATTTTTGAATTCAATCTACAGTGGAATTATTCCATGAAATGAAAAGAAGCCCTGAGGGGTGAGGTCTCTTGAATTCGCTGCACACGCTCACACACACTCTCTCTCTCTCACACACACACGCACAATCGCACACGCACACAATGTAAATACATTACGAGTAGAACCACATTTAGAAGACATGACCAGAAGAACATGTTTTTGACAAGAGGTGCCTGGATGAAGGCAACAAGCAAATTCCATATTTTTAGATTTCTGCAAAATCTTTGGCACGGTGCCCATTGCAGGCGATTGACGAGCACGACGATTGTGCCTATGGGACGTGTGCGATCTTTCAAGGGCGCGCCAGTGGCGATTCGACAAGAAGTGCCTGTAAAGGCAAGGAAGGATATTAAGACGAAAAAGCGAAATGATGAGCAACGGTCGAGGGAAGTCATGATACCTCAGACTCGTTGCATATTGAGGTCAAGAGAGTTTATTTGTATGCGCAGTGTAGGACATAACGTTGATAATATTGGTGGTAGACCTATATATTTATTTGTGGTAGTATTATCAGTAGAACAAGGTGATCGCTGTTTAGAGACAGCACGATTCTTGGGAGGGTGGAGGAGATATGAATCTCTGACCTCAGGTTGCCAGGCAGAGGAGAAGAACGCTCTGTACCTGTTCGCTGGGGGCGGCGTAAAGAGACTCCAAGTGCACCTCCTGGAAGGTGGAGTATTGTTTTCCACACAGCGAGATGTGGTACTTTCTAGCCATAAATGATATTTAAGTTTAGTATTTAATTCATGGGAGTTACGGAATGAACTCAGGAGGCAGGAAGAAGTATTTTCAGGGGTGCAAGAACTGGTCATTATTAGTGGGAAGCACAGAGAGGTGTCAAAGGAGCACATGAACTTGCTCGGAGCACGTGTGCACGTATTCGGATTTAGGTTTAACATGTTCGATATGCCTGCCGTCATTGGCGATAATGTAGCGCAGACGAATAGCGGAATTCTGCATGACCCGCTGAAATGTTTGAACATCGATGTTGTCGATGATCTTCTGAATGGCTGTTTTCACCTCAGAAATGGGTAGGGGTTATTGTTGTATACCTGGTGTTTAATATGACCCCACAAGAAGGAGTCGCATCTTTTCTGATCTGGTGAATATGGTGGGAATCGAGGGCCATGCCAGTGGCCGTTGGGAACCCCAGAGCCAGAATGCGGTCCCCAAAGTGCTCCTCCAGGACATGACTTTCCTGCTTCGATGAGGTAGATCTGCATTCTGCATGGACCACAGCTTGTCGAAAGCAAGTTCACTTTGCACAATAGGGATGAAATAATTTTCCAAAGCCATCACATATTGTCCAGTAGTCACCTTGCCATCAAGGAATATCGCACCAATTGTTTGTAATTGGAGACTGCGCACGACACAGTCACTTGTTGAGGCTGAAGAGACTTGTCGATCGCGAATTGCGTATTCTCAGTCCCTCAAATACTTCAATTTTTCTTGTTGATGAAGCCATCTAAATGAAAGTGGGCTAAACCAAACTATGTGCATACTAATTTCCATCATGCCACGCAGCCAATAGTGCAGTTTGAACGTCCTAACGCAAACCGTTCAGAAGTTATGACAATTTTATTTCATATAGTTCTATAATTAAGCAGGCAAGGCTAGAGGACAAAAGTAAGGATGTAGAGGCTTATCTCACTAGGGGTAAGATAGATACTGCTTACAGAAAAATTAAAGAGACCTTTCGAGAAAAGAGAACCACTTGTATGAATATCAAGAGCGCAGATGGAAACCCAGTTCTAAGCAAAGAAGGGAAAGCAGAAAGGTGGAAGGAGTATATAGAAGGCCTATACAAGGGCAATGTGCTTGAGGACAATGTTATAGAAAGGGAAAAGGATGTAGATGAAGATGAAATTGGAGATATGATACTGCGTGAAGAATTTGATAAACGACTGAGGGACCTGAGTCGAAACAAGGCTCCGGGAGTAGACAACATTCCATTAGAACTACCGACAGCCTGACAAAACTCTACCATCTGGTGAGCAAAATGTATGAGACACGAGAAATACCCTCAGACTTCAAGAAGAATATAACAATTCCAATCCTAAAGAAAGCAGGCGTTGACAGATGTGAAAATTACCGAACTATCAGTTTAATAAGTCACGGCTGCAAAATACTAACGCGAATTCTTTACAGGCGAATGGAAAAACTGGTAGAAGCCGACCTCGGGGAAGATCAGTTTAGATTCCGTAGAAATATTAGAACACGTGAGGCAATACTGACCCTACGACTTATCTTAGAAGCTAGATTAAGAAAAGGCAAACCTACATTTCTAGCATTTGTAGACTTAGAGAAAGCTTTTGACAATGTTGACAGGAATACTCTCTTTCAAATTCTGAAGGTGGCAGGGGTAAAATACAAGGAGCGAAAGGCTATTTACAATTTGTACAAAACCCAGATGGCAGTTACAAGAGTCGAGGGGCATGAAAGGGAAGCAGTGGCTGGGAAGAGAGTGAGACAGGGTTGTAGCCCATCCCCGATGTTATTCAATCTGTATATTGAGCAAGCGGTAAAGGAAACAAAAGAAAAATACGGAGTAAGTATTAAAATCCAAGGAGAAGAAATAAAAACTTTGAGGTTCGTCGATGACATTGTAATTCTGTCAGAGACAGCAAAGGACTTGGGAGAGCAGTTGAACGGAATAGACAGTGTCTTGAAAGTAGGATATAAAATGAACATCAACAAAAGCAAAACGAGGATAATGGAATGTAGTCAAATTAAGTCGGGTGATGCTGAGGGAATTAGATTAGGAAATGAGACAGTTAAAGTAGTAAAGGAGTTTTGCTATTTGGGGAGGGTCGAAGTAGAGAGGATATAAAATGTAGACTGGCATATGGAAAGGAAAGCGTTTCTGAAGAAGAGAAATTTGTTAACATCGAATATAGATTTAAATGTCAGGAAGTTGTTTCTGAAAGTATTTGTATGGAGTGTAGCCATGTATGGAAGTGAAACATGGACGATAAATGGTTTAGACAAGAAGAGAATAGAAGCTATCGAAATGTGGTGCTACAGAAGAATGTTGAAGATTAGATGGGTATATCACATAACTAATGAGGAGGTATTGAATAGGATTGGGGAGAAGAGGAATTTGTGGCACAACCTGACTAGAAGAAGGGATCGGCTGGTAGGACATGTTCTGAGGCATCACAGGATCACCAATTTAGTATTGGAGGGCAGCGTGGAGGGTAAAGTCATAGAGGGAGACCAAGAGGTGAATACACTAAACAGATACAGAAGGATGTATGTTGCAGTAGGTACTGGGAGATGAAGCAGCTTGCACAGGAGAGAGTAGCATGGAGAGCTGCATCAAACCAGGCTCAGGACTGAAGACCACAACAGCAACTGTTCAATAATTGTCACACTGTATGTAGGCCACACTAACAGATGCGCAAGTGAGTTGCGAAGTGAGGACAGCTGATCGCGGTGGTAAAGTTCTTCGAACAGCAAAGAACGATGTAGTAAGCGAGTCGTTGCCACCAGACTGGAGGAAGTCCCTTTGTTATGGGCGGCATGACTGGACACCAGGTTTTAAAGAAACAAATAAGCAGTAACAGAGTGTGAATGAAGCTGAATTTGAGTGCAGGACATCATTAGATTTTGAGACTTGGTCAAGATTGAGTAGCCACACCAGGACGCTGGAGCACCACCGGACTGCGCTACGACTGGGTAGCACCAGCATCAGCCTACGGTTCGAGACCAGGCTGCGTGTGCCATCGCACTGGGTTGTTCCTTCACAGAACTTGGTGCCACAGCACCACCGGCCCTGCTGTCTCTGCTAACTGTCACTTATCCGGAGGTCCAGTCACCGTCCGCCACGTGCCTGAGGGATGTGGTTCGAGACCCATAAACGGCCGCTTCCGCTACCATGGAGCGAAGAGCAGAGGGGCCACCGCCTGGCAAGTCGTTCCGCCAGGAAGCGCCACTGTGTAACTGGGTGTGGCCTGGCCTTCGCCGACGGTCCGCAGACTTAACACAGTGTCACCAGGCGCCATACTAGCAGCAGATGACAGCCGCACTGTCCAAAGGTCACGAGGAGAGGCATGCCTGCATCACTTGGATTTGAAGATATAATAAAGCTGTATCATCAAATTGTCCACAGCGTTTCCACCCCCACCACCTACGGCATCATTACACACACACTACACTCTACAGATTTCGTATGTCCATCCTTGATCTTTGGGACGACGCCCGTTTACTATTGTGAGAAAATGAAACGCCTACAGCCGACCTTATGATTTTATTTATTTTATTGCAACCAGTTTTGGCGCTTCAGTGCGCCATCTTCTGGCTGTAGTTCATGTGGAAGGGATTAACACGATTCCTGTACATATATATATATATATATATATATATATATATATATATATATATATATATATATATATATATATATATATATATATATATTGCATCAGTGGCCAGCATAATTGGTTACGCAGACTATCTTAAATCTTTGGTGACAGCACTCTAACCATCAACTGCTAACTGGCATCCAAATTGTGAAGAAATGTTAAGACTTGATTACAACTTCAATTCAGTAAATTTGTATCAACAAATTAAAAAGAAAATATAAGAATTGTTTGCCACTGCAATTATTTCAACACTTTGGTTGAATATTCATGAGAACAATTCTATGAAGATATAAATAAACTTGGAAATGCTTCTTAGACTATAAAACTAAATTACCAAGTACTTTTTTCATAAACAAATTTTATAAAAAAAATCATAATTTTTTTAAGTTCATCTAATAAGTAAAGCTCACTATATCCTTCAATTAATTCCATAAAATCAAATTTAAAATCCTCAAATAATTTTGGCATTAAATTGTTTTTGTCAACATTTATTTGAATATCAACTCTATCTTTTTTAATGAAACAATAAGCATATTCAGTACCAGACATGTTTAAATTTTCAGTAACACTCGCCATTTAAATTAAAAATTTTTATGAACATCTTAAAAAATTATATTAATTTTATTTACCTAACTCTTGCGTGAACTACCAAAAACTAATCATTTAACATATGCTTTACTACCTTTCTTATTTAAATCTTTTTCAACCATATAAACACTTGCAAAGTTCGTTTTAATAGTTCTTGTTCATAAAAATTTCCTTTTATTTGTTTGCCATTTACTTTTTAATTTTATATGTAATTGGATTAGAATGAAAAACATCTTTAGTTTCAATAATTTCTGTTGAGCAATAGGTAGTATATACTTTATCAAAAATTCCTTTCAATTTTCTTATTCTTACTTTATCAACAATTTCATATTTAGCTTCTGTATCTAAAAAATTTGTTATGTGAATAGTTTTCAAAAAGGATTTTTTTGTTTCTTTATTTACACATTTTAGTGTCATTTTTAGAGTTGAATGTTTTGTGTTAATTTATTCATCAATTAATTTAGAAACTAAGTCAAACCTTTTATAATTTCCTTGAAGAGCAGATTTCTGCCACATATTTTCTTTCAACGTTCTATTAAATCATACAGTAACAGTTGTTTTTAATTCACTAAAAGTTGAATAATGATCAATGTTATATATTTTCATTAATTCTTGAAATTCTTTATTATAAATTTCTTTACCATTGTGTGTTTGCAACTTTTTTGGTTTTGACAACTTGAACATTTTTTTAAATGGATCAACTTTATTTTTACCTGTTTTACCTGTAACTGGAATAGCGCAAGCAAATTTTGGAAAAAACATCTATAACAGTTTAAAAAATATTTATATCCATTACTTATTTACAATATTACTTTCAGGTTACTTGAATCCATTTCGACTATATCAGACTGCCATAAATCATCTATTCCATAAGAAATTTCATTTCTTGTTTTAAATCCTAGTCTCATTAGTTTATGTAATTCAATAATAATTTGTCCAGAAATGTTTAGACCTTCACCTACAAATTTTTTAACGAATTTAGTTTTTTTACTTTTCTAATTGAAGAAAGTACTTCGATTTTTTGTTTTCCATTTCTTGGTGTTAATCTATTATAATTAGTGTTCACTAAACTTTTTGCATTTCAAATATTAAATAAGAATATCGCTTTTCATTTACATAGAATAAAAACAATTAAATTGTTTCACCAAATACAATTATCTTTACATCACTTGGAACAGTTTTAACAGAATTTTTTAATGTTACAGTCAGAAAACTTGATTTCTATATTTTGTTTCCCACAACTTCAGGATTTATTTTGTAAAGTATGTCAATAACACTCACCCAAATTACAAAATCATTAAATGTTACATCTCTGTTTATGCTTTTACCAACAACAACAACTTTTTAATTATAAACTCATATTAACTGTAATTGTACATTTTTTGTTCACCTCCAGTCATAAAACTACATTTAATAATTCGTTTATCATACACTTCATAATTAAGTTTTTTAACTCATTTAAGTATGGAGTTAAATCTATTTATGAAATAACATCTTTAATTTCCTTATTTGTGAAGTAATGACTTATTTCTTGTTTACTTATATAATTATTGACTTGTGTCAGAATACTTGTATATTGCAGTTTTGTAACAAGATTTGATATCTGATTCTGTAAATAATGTTTGTTCACCAAATCTTTGCATCTATTGGATCATTTACATTCACAGTTCTTCTTCCAATATAGATATAGTTGCTTTAATAATGGTATTTAATTCTTTCTGAAAATTTCCAAGTAAATTATTTCCTTTTGGATCTCTTGATGTTTTAAAATCTTTAATTTTTGATTCTAACTATTCTAATGATGGCTTTATTTTTTATTAACTTTTGGATATATTGATGATGAAAATTTTTGATTTGTGACTCAGAAATCTTCCAATTTTGAAATTAATTCATTATTTATCTTTGAAATGAATGACTGAAAATATTTTACTTTTTCTAAATCGATACTGAGTTTATTTAAAAAATGTCCATTTAGTAAACTTAAAATATCATTAAACTTATAATTCATGCTTACTATTTTTAAAACAAATGAACACAAATTACTTCACAGAAGTTTTGTATTCTCTCAATATTGCAGTATAAATTATTTTATCTCAAACAGTTAGTTTAGGTATATTTCCTCCATATGAATCAAAAACAAAATTTATATTTTTATTTTTATGATAACAAATCCAATGAGTTCCAACATGACCAGAAGTATCTAAATTTACTATTCGACATTCTAATTTTTTTGGTTCATTAAATAATCCTTCAATCATAAAAACAACACGAAAATATTAAATTTTTAATTGTTTAACTAATTATATCATATCAAAATTAGATAATAGATTATTACTTATACCGATTATTTCTTTGAAATTTGTTTTACTCCTTTTCCTTTCTTTTGCATTGCTAAAATAGATCTTTTTGTTCTTCTGATCATTATTCCCTTTTTTCTTATTTATATCTGCATTTCGAATTGCTGAAGAACCAGCAGCAAGTGAACCAACAGCTGCTCAATAAGTTGATGCAGCTAATAACAATGATAAGAATCCACCTTTACGTTTTGTTTCTTTTTTGTTTGTTAGTTATTCAATGATCTTTTTCACAACAGGAATAGCTAATATAACAATGAAATTTCCACCAGCTCCATGTCCAACAATTTACGATGAATGGTGCGTACCAAAACACTTCTATATGCATGAGCATTGTGGACTTTCGGCGTAAATGCCACAGTTCACAATCTATTCTATTTTACAGAATAGACAAGCCTTTGAACCCCACGTTCTGTGAACAGTGGTGGACGTCCATCTTAGTTTCACTGTCCCATCTCTTTCTGTAGACGTTCAACACAGTAGCGTGTGAACCTGACCAGCTTCCCCATTTTAGAGATACTCGTTCACAGGCTCTGAGTAAAAATAATGTGCCGTTTCTCAAAGTTCCTTATCTCAATGGATTTCCCAATTGAAGCCCGTATCTTCGCTAGGGTGGTCTCCTGTCGGTGTGTGCTGCACTTACGTACTTTTGTTATTGCTTCACGTGCTCGCAACGCCGCCAGGTGGCATCCAATGTCGCAGTAGCAGTGCTGATAATGTGTTGGCTTGTTATTGTATCCGCCGACCGCCGAGAAGCTAGCAATAGTTAAAAGATCGAATTCTCGATGAAATTTTCAGAATTCCTCCAGTAGTTACGAAAGAGTAGTTCAGAAATTGGAAATTTCACTAAATTCATGGAGTACTGTGTATCTGCAAATGGTCGCCATTTGTGCGATGTAGTATCCACCAGGGTAGCCGAGAGTGCTAATGCACTGATTCCTGGACTCGGGCATGCGCCCCGGCTCCAGATCGAATCTGCCTAGCGGATTAACAACGAGGGCCGATCTGCTGGCCAGGCTGTTTGTGGTTTTTAGGTGGTTTTCCACATTCTGCTAGGTGAGTACTGGGCTGGTCCCCACATTCCACCACAGTTTTTTTGAATTACTCTTTCATAACTATTGGAGGAATTCAGCAATATTATAGTCACTGAGAAAACAAGAGAACTCCTTGCCGGGAAAGCGAATGAATCTCTCAAGGAAGTGTATGGTTCAAATGGCTCTGAGCACTATGGGACTCAACTGCTGTGGTCATAAGTCCCCTAGAACTTAGAACTACTTAAACCTAACTAACCTAAGGACAGCACACAACACCCAGCCATCACGAGGCAGAGAAAATCCCTGACCCCGCCGGGAATCGAACCCGGGAGGAAGTGTATGATTGGTCAATAAGTAATAAAGTGACATTGACCATAAAGAAAACTAATGCCATGAATTTCAGTTTGATGAGGAAAAAGACAATGTTAAATTAAATGTAGATGGCACCTCTATAGACTGTGTAACAAATGCAAAATTTCTAGGAATGAATACTGATTCTCAGTTAAAGTGGTGTGAACACACAAAGGTACTTGCAAACAGAATGTCATCAGCATGTTATGCCTTTAGAATCCTATCATCACTGTGTAACATGCAGTGTTTTTTAGTTACATATTATTCATATATACACTCAAATCGTAGCCATGGAATTTTTTGGGGAACAAATGCACAAAATATGAACACAATTTTCAAACTCCAGAAAAGAGCCATAAGAATAATAACCAAAAATACTAGTAAAGCTCATGGTAAAGATCTGTTCAGAACACTGGGCATTTTAACTGCTCCACATGAATACATTTACCAGTCAGTTGTACACATCAAAAATAACGTTGGTAATCACTGCACAATCTGTCCATGACCAATCAACAAGAGATGGACTCAACTTACATTTACCAAGAAAAAATAAACATAAAACTAAAAACGGCATTTTCTACCAAGGAATAAAACTGTACAATAAATTACCAAAAGAGATTAAAGAAATTGCAAAAATATACTTATTTAAAAAGGCAGCTAAAAAGTACCTATTATGCAATACATATTATACACTGAAGAATTACTTAGCTATAACAGAGTAGGGGTTTGATAAAAATGTTATACAAATAAATAATAATAATAATGATTATAAAATATCCAACATTCCACATAACACCTTCACCTTACGTTTTTTTTCCTTTTTTTTCTTTCTAGAAATATTTACGTCCAAGCTAAGCATATGGTACCATACTAACGCCTCTTCCTCTTTCTGAGCTCAACATCTCACTCATTATGGAGGGATGCTGACTCAATTTTTCAGGATAGCAAATGGGAAGTTCCAGCACAGAAAATGGCCCAGAGATCACCAGTGTGTGTGTGTGTGTGTGTGTGTGTGTGTAGTGAGTGAAGTGTTATGAAACAATGTGTGTGTAGTGTGTGCAGTGACTGATTGTGAGATATGAGTGAACAATGTGGCATTACATTATTTAATAAGTTATTTGCATGAAAAGTATTGTGTACCAGGAGTAAATTTAATGATTGTCTCTAACTAGAAGTCTGTAAGTATATGTGTATACGAATTAGCTTATTTTAAATTGATCTAAATTTCTAAATGACATGTCCTATATCCTTATAAAAAGAGATCTACAGACGAATAAAGCTACTACTACTACTACTACTACTACTACTACTACTACACAGCTCACAGATATCTGAATACGTTTCCACTATTCCATGGCTTACACTAGATGCAGACATTTGGGATACACTAATTCCTTCCCGGGGGTACGGGGTGGCGACAGGAAGGGCATGCGGCCACCCTTACAATTACCATGCCACATCCGATTGACCAGCAGACCCTGGCAGTCGGGATTAGTGCTTGGAAAGAGAGAGTGCTTCTCAAGTAAACTTGAATAAATTTTGCACCTTACTGAGATTCAACTTTGTTTCGTGATTAGTTTGTATGTTACTCCTATTTCAAAACGTCAACAATTTGTGAAACAGTTCTGGAGATACTTTTTCAATATATCTTGATAAACCAAAATGTGAAATATTTGCCCGATATCAATCGGCCAATCAAAGATAAGTAAGAGAGACAATCACATAATGATGCTTTTCAGTTGTTACCTTTAGTAGTAATTTTCTGTTCTGTTCTCGTTCGCCATAAAGTGTAGATGTATATGTGAAGCCTGGTACTATTTTTATGGAAGTTTATTTGAATAATCACAAGCTTAAGTCAAAACGAAATCTCCGCGTTTATAATTATTTATGGATGCCTAATACCATTTTCTCCTGGATCAATATTATCTATACGAGATGGATACAGACAGGAGCGTCGATTTCACGACTGTGCAGTACAGAAATGGTGGTAGGTGAACATCCCTTTTCTTTCTTTGTGTCCACCGTTCTCATTTTTTTTAAATTTCGTCATTTGCCTGCAATCTTCATCATTTCTGTTTTTCTATCGAAGTCCGATTCCTTTTGCTGTAATTTTTATCTGATTCTTATTTTCACCGTAACCGATATTCCTTGCAAACCAGGCCACAAGGAAATGTGAATTTAAGAAAATACCTGCGTCAAACTCTCCCGTATATTCGTCATATGTGAGTGACTTTTACAATAACTAAAATTTTTTACTATCATCCCCAAACGCAGTAGTTATTAGACAACCCACTCACTCGCGAATGTATGTGACTTTTCTCGTTGTGGCAGCCAGTGTGGAGTTAAATATTACTTATATTTTGTTAATATTCTGTGGCATAGTTTCCATTTGTGTACGATGGGCGTTTGAAAAGTCCATGCAAAAATCAAAACTACTTACATGTTTGGGGTAAACCTTTTTTATTTTTCGACATAATCTCCTTTTAGACTTATACACTTCATCCAACGTTGTTCTAATTTGTTGCCCCCTTCCAAATAATATGAAATGTTCAAGTCTGCATAATAGCTACTAGTTGCTACAATCACCTCCTCGTTTGAATAAAATCTTTGTTCCGCTAGCCATTTCTTCAAATTGGGGAACATATAGTAGTCCGAGGGAGCCAAGTCTGGAGAACAGGGTGGATGTGAAACGATTTGGAATCCTATTTCCATTAACTGTGCGACCACAACTGCTGAGGTGTGTCCTGGTGCATTGTCGTGATGGAAAAGGACTTTTTTTATGTCCAATCCCCAGCTCGGTTTTCAAACGGTGCAATAACGATGAATAATATGCACCTGTAATAGTTTTACCCTTTTCCAGATAGTCAATGAGGATTATCCCTTGTGAATCCCAAAAGACAGTCGCCATAACGTTTCCCACCGAAGGAATGGTCTTCTTTTTTGGTCCAGATTCTCCCTTGGTAACCCAGTGTTGTTGTTCGGTATCAGGCGTATAGGAATGTATCCATGTTTTATCCACAGCGACTAAACGACGCTTAAAGTCCTGCGGATTCTTCCTGAACAGCTTCAAAACCATCCTTACAACACTTCACACTATTCCGTTTTTGGTCAAACTTGAGCCATCGCGTAACCCATCTTGCGGATAGCTTTCTCATGTTCAAATGTTTATGCAAAATATTTTGTACCCGTTCACTCTAGATGCCCACAGCACTAGTAATCCCACGCACCTTAACTCTTCTGTCATCCGTCACCATATCAAGGACTTTATCAATGATTTATGGAGTCGTAACCTCCACAGGACGTCCATAACTTTCAGCATCACTTGTGCCCATATGGCCACTCCGAAAATTTTGAAACAACTTATAAACTGTTCGAATCGAAGGTGCAGAGTCTCCGTAATGTTTATCAAGCTTCTCTTTAGTGTCCTGAGATGTTTTGCCTTTCATAAAGTAATGTTTAATCACCACATGAAATTCTTTTTCGTCCATTTTTTGACAATCATTCGACTTCCTTGATTCACACGAATGCCAAACACAAGGAAATAGACCAATATGGGTGAACCTTGGTGTGCGCTCTTTCCAAAGATGCTACTAACTAAACATGACCTGAATATGCGCCGGTGGTGCCATCTCTCGGACTTTGCACGGATTTTTCAAACGCCCCTCATATATCGCTATTGTCGCAACGCTGCTTCACGGCGAGAATTATTGTGCGACTTTATGATTAAACCCATTTTCCAAATTACTACACCGGCTGGAAACAACGTAAGAGGGCTACTCAGACTGTCTGCTGATGGTGGGACGTACAGCAAGTCATGCAGATGAGTGGTCGTTTATTGCAAAGCTGAGCAGAGACACGGCGAGTGTACAAAGCGAAATCGGCTGCGAGGCCGCCGGGACTGCAGCAGCAGCAGAGCGGACGCGATACGGCTCGTGTATTCGGGAGAGGATCCAGTCGCGGTAGAAGCCCACGAAGATGTGGTAGTTGAACTGCGCGGGCGCCCCGCACCACTTGGCGCACTCGTTCTTGTAGACGACGCCCACGATGAGGCCCGTCTGGAAGTCGGCCGTGCCGCAGAAGACGGGGCCCCCAGAGTCGCCCTTGCAGGCGGACTTCGTCTCCACGTCGAAGGTGCACAGCCCGTTGTCCTGCCGACAGACAGTACAGCTTGTCGCTTTACAGCCTCACTCCGTGTACAGGTGGTCCAGCAAACGGATCCCTGATTATAAAATTAAATACACTGCGCGACAATAAACTGAAGGACCTAGAACACGTTCAAATGGTTCAAATGACTCTGAGCACTATGGGACTTAACAGCTATGGTCATCAGTCCCCTAGAACTTACAACTACTTAAACCTAACTAACCTAAGGACAGCACACAACACCCAGCCATCACGAGTCAGAGAAAATCCCTGACCCCGCCGGGAATCGAACCCGGGAACCCGGGCGTGGGAAGCGAGAACGCTACCGCACGACCACGAGATGCGGGCACCTAGAACACGTGATAAGGTGTCAAAAAGTGAAAACCCAGAAGACGTGCTCATCTCCAGATACACACCACAGCCGAGTATACAGGGTGGTCCATTGATCGTGACCGGGGCAAATATAAGCGTCAAACGAAAAAACTACAAAGAACGAAACTTGTCTAGCTTGAAGGGGGAAACCAGATGGAGCTATGGTTGGAACGCTAGACGGCGCTGCCATAGGTCAAACGGATATCAACTGCGTTTTCTTAAATGGGAACCCCCATTTTTTATTACATATTCGTTGTTGTCGTTGTTATTGTCTTCAGTCCTGAGACATGCAGCTCTCCATGCCACTCTATCCTGTGCAAGCTTCTTCATCTCAAAGTATCTACTGCAACCTACATCCTTCTGAATATGCTTAGTGTATTTATCTCTTGGTCTCCCCCTACGATTTTTACCCTCCACGCTTCCCTCCAATACTCAATTGGTGATCCCTTGATGCCTCAGAACATGTCCTACCAACCGACCCCTTCTTCTGGTCAAGTTGTGCCACAAACTTCTCTTCTCCCCAATCCTATTCAATACTTCCTCATTAGTTATGTGATCTACCCATCTAATCTTCAGCATTCTTCTGTAGCACCACATTTCAAGAGCTTCTATTCTCTTCTTCTCCAAACTATTTACCGTCCATGTTTCACTTCCATACATGGCTACACTCCATACAAATACTCTCAGAAATGACTTCCTGACACTTAAATCTATACTCGATGTTAACAAATTTCTCTTCTTCAGAAACGCTTTCCTTGCCATTGCCAGTCTACATTTTATATCCTTTCTACTTCGACCATCATCAGTTATTTTGCTCCCCAAATAGCAAAACTCCTTTACTACTTTAAGTTTCTCATTTCCTAATCTAATACCCTCAACATCACCCGACTTAATTCGACTACATTCCATTATCCTCGTTTTGCTTTTGTTGATGTTCATCTTATACCCTCCTTTCAAGACACTGTCCATTCCGTTCAACTGCTCTTCCAAGTCCTTTGCTGTCTCTGATAGAATCACAATGTCATCGGCGAACCTCAAAGTTTTTATTACTTCTCCATGGATTTTAATACCTACTCCAAATTTTTCTTTTGTTTCCTTTACTGCTTGCTCAATATACAGATTGCATAACATCGGGGAGAGGCTACAACCCTGTCTTACTCCCTTCCAAACCACTGCTTCCCTTTCATGTCCCTCGACTCATATAAATGCCATCTGGTTTCTGTACAAATTGTAAATAGCCTTTCGCTCCCTGTATTTTACCCCTGCCACCTTTAGAATTTGAAAGAGAATATTCCAGTCAACATTGTCAAAAGCTTTCTCTAAGTCTACAAATGCTAGAAACGTAGGTTTGCCTTTCCTTAATCTTTCTTCTAAGACAAGTCGTAAGGTCAGTATTGCCTCACGTGTTCCAGTATTTCTACGGAATCCAAACTGATCTTCCCCGAGGTCGGCTTCTACTAGTTTTTCCATTCGTCTGTAAAGAATTCGTGTTAGTATTTTGCAGCTGTGGCTTATTAAACTGATTGTTCGGTAATTTTCACATCTGTCAACACCTGCTTTCTTTGGGATTGGAATTATATTCTTCTTGAAGTCTGAGGGTATTTCGCCTGTTTCATACATCTTGCTCACCAGATGGTAGAGTTTTGTCAGGACTGGCTCTCCCAAGGCCGTCAGTAGTTCTACTGGAATGTTGTCTACTCCGGGGGCCTTGTTTCGACTCAGGTCTTTCAGTGCTCTGTCAAACTCTTCACGCAGTATCGTATCTCCCATTTCGTCTTCATCTACATCCTCTTCCATTTCCATAATATTGTCCTCAAGTACATCGCCCTTGTATAGACCCTCTATATACTCCTTCCACCTTTCTGCTTTCCCTTCTTTGCTTAGAACTGGGTTTCCATCTGAGCTCTTGATGTTCATACAAGTGGTTCTCTTATCTCCAAAGGTCTCTTTAATTTTCCTGTAGGCAGTATCTATCTTACCCCTAGTGAGATAAGCCTCTACATCCTTACATTTGTCCTCTAGCCATCCCTGCTTAGCCATTTTGCACTTCCTGTCGATCTCATTTTTGAGACGTTTGTATTCCTTTTTGCCTGCTTCATTTACTGCATTTTTATATTTTCTCCTTTCATCAATTAAATTCAATATTTCTTCTGTTACCCAAGGATTTCTACTAGCCCTCGTCTTTTTACCTACTTGATCCTCTGCTGCCTTCACTACATCATCCCTCAAAGCTACCCATTCTTCTTCTACTGTATTTCTTTCCCCCATTCCTGTCAATTGTTCCCTTATGCTCTCCCTGAAACTCTGTACAACCTCTGGTTCTTTCAGTTTGTCCAGGTCCCATCTCCTTAAATTCCCACCTTTTTGCAGTTTCTTCAGTTTTAATCTACAGGTCATAACCAATAGATTGTGGTCAGAGTCCACATCTGCCCCTGGAAATGTCTTACAATTTAAAACCTGGTTCCTAAATCTCTGACTTACCATTATATAATCTATCTGATACCTTTTAGTATCACCAGGGTTCTTCCATGTATACAACCTTCTATCATGATTCTTAAACCAAGTGTTAGCTATGATTAAGTTGTGCTCTGTGCAAAATTCTACCAGGCGGCTTCCTCTTTCATTTCTTAGCCCCAACCCATATTCACCTACTACGTTTCCTTCTCTCCCTTTTCCTACACTCGAATTCCAGTCCCCCATGACTGTTAAATTTTCGTCTCCCTTCACTATCTGAATAATTTCTTTTATTTCATCATACATTTCTTCAATTTCTTCGTAATCTGCAGAGCTAGTTGGCATATAAACTTGTACTACTGTAGTAGGTGTGGACTTCGTATCTATCTCGGCCACAATAATGCGTTCACTATGCTGTTTGTAGTAGCTTACCCGCATTCCTATTTTCCTATTCATTATTAAACCTTCTCCTGCATTACCCCTATTTGACTTTGTGTTTATAACCCTGTAGTCACCTGACCAGAAGTCTTGTTCCTCCTGCCACCGAACTTCACTAATTCCCACTATATCTAACTTTAACCTATCCATTTCCCTTTTTAAATTTTCTAACCTACCTGCCCGATTAAGGGATCTGACATTCCACGCTCCGATCCGTAGAACGCCAGTTATCTTTCTCCTGATAACGACATCCTCTTGAGTATAGTACGTAAATAAAAATGAATGTTTTAGTTGGACCACTTTTTTCGCTTTGTGACACATGCCGCTGTAATAGTCCCAAACATATGGCTCTCAATTTTAGACGAACAATTGGTAACAGGTAGGTTTTTTAAATTAAAATACAGAACGTAGGTACGTATCAACATTTTATTTCGGTTGTTCCAATGTGATACATGTACCTTTGTGAACTTATCATTTCTGAGAACGCATGCTGTTACAGTGTGATTACCTGTAAATACCACATTAATACAATAAATGCTCAAAATGACGTCCGTCAACCTCACTCCATTTGGCAATACGTGTAACGACATTCCTCTCAACAGCGAGTAGTTCGCCTTCCGTAATGTTCGCACATACATTGACAATGCGCTGACGCATGTTGTCAGGCGTTGTCGGTGGATCACGATAGCAAATATCCTTCAACTTTCCCCACAGAAAGAAATCCGGGGACGTCAGATCCGGTGAATGTGCAGGCCATGATCTGGGGCTTCGACGACCAATCCGCCTGTCATGAAATATGCTATTCAATACCGCTTCAACCACACGCGAGCCATGTGCCGGACATCCGTCATGCTGGAAGTACATCGCCATTCTGTCATGCAGTGAAACATCTTGTAATAACATCGGTAGAACATTACGTAGGAAATAAGCATACATTGCACCATATAGATTGCCATCGACAAAATGTGGGCCAATTATCCTTCCTACGCCCGCAGCTCGTGGTCGTGCGGTAGCGTTCTCGCTTCCCACGCCCGGGTTCCCGGGTTCGATTCCCGGCGGGGTCAGGGATTTTCTCTGCCTCGTGATGGCTGGGTGTTGTGTGATGTCCTTAGGTTAGTTAGGTTTAAGTAGTTCTAAGTTCTAGGGGACTGATGACCATAGATGTTAAGTCCCATAGTGCTCAGAGCCATTTAGCCATATCCTTCCTACCATAATGCCGCACCATACATTAATCCACCAAGGTCGCTGATGTTCCACTTGTCGCAGCCATCGTGGATTTTTCGTCGCCCAATAGTGCATATAATGCCGGTTTACCTTACCGCTGTTGGTGAATGACGCTTCGTCGCTAAATAGAACGCGTGCAAAAAATCTGTCATCGTCCCGTAATTTGTCTTGTGCCCAGTGGCAGAACTGTACACGACGTTCAAAGTCGTCGCCATGCAATTCCTGGTGCATAGAAATAAGGTGTGGGTGCAACCGATGTTGATGTAGCATTCTCAGACGTTTTTGAGATTCCCGATTCTCGCGCAATTTGTCTGCTACTGATGTGCGGATTAGCCGCGACAGCAGCTAAAACACCTACTTGGACATCATCATTTGTTGCAGGTCGTGGTTGGCGTTTCACATGTGGCCGAACACTTCCTGTTCCCTTAAATAGCGTAACTATCCGTCCAACGGTCTGGACACTTGGATGATGTCGTCCAGGATATCGAGCTGCATACATAGCACACGCCCGTTGGCCATTTTGATCACAAATAGCCATACATCAACACAATTCGACCTTTTCCGCAAGTGGTAAACGGTCCATTTTAACACGGGTAATGTATCACGAAGCAAATACCGTCCGCACTGGCGGAATGTTTCGTGATACCACGTTCCTATACGACTGTGACTATTACAGCGCTATCTGTCAACAAAGCGAAAAAAGTGGTCCAACTAAAATATTCATATTTCTTTACGTACTACACAAATATTTAATATAAGATGGGGGTTCCTATTTTAAAAAAAAGTTGTTGATATCCGTTTGACCTATGGCAGCGCCATCCAGTGGGCCAACCATAGCGCCATCTGGTTTCCCCCCTTCAAGCTAGACGAGTTTCGTTCTTTGTTGTTTTTTCGTTTGATGCTTATTTTGTAAGATATTTGGCCCGGTCACTATCAATGGACCACCCTGTATACAGTAAGTGATCAGAGCTGAAATTGCCCGTCACAAGTAGAAACGACCCCACAGTGCACTAGATTTATTTTTGTTTACTGCCGCTACCAAGCCCGGTCACGATCATCGTCATTTATTGCGCAAACACAGACCACATAGGCCCATGGCATAAGAGAAAAATATACAAATACAAGACATACACAGAAAGTTATAAAATGATCAACACATTAAGTCCACGAATCGCGCCAAAGTAGTTGTAACATCACAGAAATTTTATTATATATTCCAAGATGCTACTCCAGGAGGATGTAAAAAAAATGTGCGCAACGGAAAATAATAAACGCTAAAATGAAGATTTCGCCTTGTCTGACTACCCCCTGAAGCACATCTTAGGATCTCTTAATGGACTTTAACATATAAATTACAACCTAAACATAAATGAATGATTAAGGCAACTAATACTACAGTACTAAATAATAAACGTTGTTCCTGCTTGTATATTTATTGTAGATTAAAAAAACATTATATTACAAAGTTTACATTTCCTAAGTAAAATTACTAATCAATTGCCCAACTCTGCACCTTATTATGACTGCGCAATCTAATTCAATAACGCGAAATGACTGACATCATCTACGTACCAAACACTAGAAGACACTACTTTCAAAGATGATCTACGGTGGTGTGGAACCTGAGTAGAAATAAACTGACGTGATCACAGCTGTTTAGCTTTTATAGCCCTAATAAGCCGAAGCAATTTGCGATATGTACTGCGTCCGGCGCGTCGAAGTGATGGTTCTCGTACTCGTCTGCGACGATGGGGGAACTCCAGCCACAAATAAACTCTTTCAAGCAATAGGGCGTATAGCGTCCCCAGCGAAATAATAAAAAAGGTCTTAAAAACAATATTTATAAAGAAGAGACATTTAAAAATTGAATAATATATATTATTATCATGTACACGTAAAATAATAATTTCTCTGTGTAAGTTTCGAGTGCAAAGAAATATAACAAAATGATCTGAAGAGACGACAAGATACGCTCTTTTGTTAATTTTTTAGTCGTCTTCACTTCTTCTCTTGTCTTGATTGCGTGTAGACGGACATTTTGCGTGTGCTGGCAAATGTAAGCATATTTGTACGAATTAAGCAGATAATATATTCATTTAATATTATTGTGCACTTTTAATTTGTAAGAGGTGATCCCGATTTCATGTCCGCCTTCCTTTGAATTAACCTGCATTCGAGTAGTTTACAGTTCAACAATCGCAGCAGCCGATGCAGCCAACGACGCCATTACGTGGCGATATTAACTTATAAAATTTTTTTAGCGGAAGCGAAAAACTCGCCCGCTATTAACATAATATACTTTTTTCTCCACAGCCGCCCGACGTTGCAGAAAATATGTAGCTTTAGGTTCTTATTTTCAGTACCACAGCCGAGAGCCAGAGCCAGGACTCCGACTACAATGGAATGGTTAACGGAGGTAAGAAAAAATACTCTCGCGCGTGTGTGGGCCGCAATTGTAATTAATAACTAAAGATTTTTTGCTTTCAAGTGAACTGACTAGCCGAGGAAATTAATATGAAAAGTTTATTCCATTGTTCAACTTATATGCTCAAATCTTAAGATTCAGTGAGCCTAACATTCATTAACGTAACAAATAATTTAAGATTAATATTGTTAAAAAGGAGAACTTCACAAAAGCATTTAATAGTAAATCAAAATAAAATGAAATACAGGGTGATTCAAAAAGAATACCACAACTTTAAAAATGTGTATTTAAGGAAAGAAACATAATATAACCTTCTGTTATACATCATTACAAAGAGTATTTAAAAAAGTTTTTTTTCACTCAAAAACAAGTTCAGAGATGTTCAATATGGCCCCCTCCAGACACTCGAGCAATATCAACCCGATACTCCAACTCGTTCCACACTCTCTGTAGCATATTAGGCGTAACAGTTTGGATAGCTGCTGTTATTTCTCGTTTCAAATCATCAATGGTGGCTGGGAGAGGTGGCCGAAACACCATATCCTTAACATACCCCCATAAGAAAAAATCGCAGGGGGTAAGATCAGGGCTTCTTGGAGGCCAGTGATGAAGTGCTCTGTCACGGGCTGCCTGGCGGCCGATCCATCGCCTCGGGTAGTTGACGTTCAGGTAGTTACGGACAGATAAGTGCCAATGTGGTGGCGCTCCATCCTGCTGAAATATGAATTGTTGTGCTTCTTGTTCGAGCTGAGGGAACAGCCAATTCTCTAACATCTCCAGATACTGTAGTCCAGTTACAGTAGCACCTTCGAAGAAAAAGGGACCAAAAACTTTATTGGCTGAAATGGCACAGAAAACGTTCACCTTAGGCGAGTCACGTTCATACTGGTTTCCCGCGGATTCTCGTCGATTCACTTCTGCCGTACTCAATAACACAAAAAGCTTTCTGTTGAGCGGTCGCCATCTTAGCATCAACTGACGCTGACGCCTAGTCAACAGCGCCTCAAGCGAACAAATGTACAACTAAATGAAACTTTATAGCTCCCTTAATTCGCCGACAGATAGTGCTTAGCTCTGCCTTTTGTCGTTGCAGAGTTTTAAATTCCTAAAGTTGTGGTATTCTTTTTGAATCACCCTGTATTATTTTTATTAAGGTCTACCACGTAAGTCGGCAACAATCAAAACAATAATAATAATATATTAAATTCCGACGGTCGACGGACGCGATAGACGACAGAAGGCGGTCCCCTGACTAACCAACTCTGTCTTCTCCTCTCTGTGTTCTACACACGAGAAACGCGAAACCCCAGCCACAAGGACGGAGTTCAAATAACGTCTCAACGTCAGTTTAGGCAGAAGTGATCTCAATGACGACTTCCAACCTGGAGGTGAAGTCCAGAATCGTATAGGTTTGCAACAGTACAGCGCCCGACTGTTCTAACTGTAAACTCTCCTGACAGCAATGACAGCAAGTCCGCCCGTACAAACAAAAGCTGATATCGAGCGACCGTCACACAAGGGCGCTCACAACGGAAGACCCCGTCTCCCCACCGCTGGCTTCCCAGCAAGGCTCAGCTCCCCACCATCGTAATTCCGAAAACGAATCATATTCCCAAAACCACGGAATATTCTCCCTCTCTACAGATTCTTTCGAACGCTGACCAACCATATTTTAGTCTTTTGTCGTCCAGCGCGGAATGTTTCCGAGGAAAAACCTATACTCGTACAATGGTACGCTTCTGAGTGAAAATCCTCGGAAATAACCTAGGCTGTGTCGTTTCCTAGATGCCGCTTCTTCCTTCCTCTCACCTGCGTCCAAGATTTGCAGAGCTCGGAAGTATTATCCGGTTATCCTTCACGCCCCTGCTACAATAGCGGCCGGCCGTCACCCTATTGTGCTCCAGAGCTCAGGTGCCACGACATCCGTCTAGCTGCTTCCTGTTTTTAAGCAGGACCAACACCTGTGCAGGCCTTCCACCCAGAGCTGGAGTTCTGCCTGCCGCTTTGCCTCCACTGTCGTTCCAACCTTTACTAGTATAGGCAATCATTCATTACACCGTTCTGTTAATAAAGACACTCTGTCATCTTTCATGCAATAAGCGTTAACAACTACAGGGTTAATACAAATGATTGAAGCGATTTCACAGCTCTACAATAACTTTATTATTTGAGATATTTTCACAATGCTTTGCACACACATACAAAAACTCAAAACGTTTTTTTAGGCATTCACAAATGTTCGATATGTGCCCCTTTAGTGATTCGGCAGACATCAAGCCGATAATCAAGTTCCTTCCACACTCGGCGCAGCATGTCCCCATCAATGAGTTGGAAAGCATCGTTGATGCGAGCTCGCAGTTCTGGCACGTTTCTTGGTAGTGGAGGTTTACACACTGAATCTTTCACATAACCCCACAGAAAGAAATCGCTTGGGATTAAGTCGGGAGAGCGTGGAGGCCATGACATGAATTGCTGATCGTGATCTCCACCACGACCGATCCATCGGTTTTCCAATATCCTGTGTAAGAAATGCCGAACATCATGATGGAAGTGCGGTGGAGCACCATCCTGTTGAAAGGTCAAGTCGGCGCTGTCGGTCTCCAGTTGTGGCATGAGCCAATTTTCCGCGGGCTACGCGTGAACCTTGCCCGCACGCGTTCAATCGTTTCTTCGCTCAATGCAGGCCGACTCGTTGATTTCCCCTTACAGAGGCGTCCAGAAGCTTTAAACTGCGCATACCATCGCCGAATGGAGTTAGCAGTTGGTGGATCTTTTTTGAACTTCGTCCTGAAGTGTCGTTGCACTGTTATGACTGACTGATCTGAGTGCATTTCAAGCACGACATACGCTTTCTCGGCTCCTGTCGCCATTTTGTCTCACTGCGCTCTCGAGCGCTCTGACGGCAGAAACCTGAAGTCCGGCTGCAGCCGAACAAAACTTTATGAGTTTTTCTACGTATCTGTAGTGTGTCGTGACCATATGTCAATGAATGGAGCTACAGTGAATTTATGAAATCGCTTCTATCATTTGTAATAGCCCTGTATTTACAAGGCGTACGTGGCAATGTCAGTCTCCTTTAAGTATTCATATATACGATGTAAAACCTATCAAATGATAAGTAATTGTGGCTGTAGTTCACGGTAAAGTATGTGGATGAGTGCTTGTAAGGTGCGAAATTATAGCCATCTTACAACAAGTTTGTCCATTTATTTCTATCTCGAGTTTCTTCAGACCTGGCTATTGGAAGTGCTTCTTCCAGCGCCACTTAAGTCCTGTCTCTCCACCTCGTTTGCAGACGACCCCTCTTGGACGTCTACCAGCTGGATGGTGTAGAAATTCTCTGTTGCGGAGAGCGTCCTCTGCTCATAGAACATGTCCTGCCTGGTAGGGCATATAAATGGCATGAACAGCGTCATGTACTGAATGATCACTGTGGAGGACACGCAGATTCTGCACACTCTTGAGACAGCATTGCCAGCATCATACAAACTTCCAGTGGTGCCCCATTGAGGACGTCCACAGCTCGTGACGTAGTGGCTAGCGTTGTCTCTGGATTACGCCGGCCGAAGTGGCCGCGCGGTTCTAGGCGCTACAGTCTGGAACCGCGTGACCGCTACGGTCGCAGGTTCGAATCCTGCCTCGGGCGTGGATGTGTGTGATGTCCTTAGGTTAGTTAGGTTTAAGTAGTTCTAAGTTCTAGGGGACTGATGACCTCAGATGTTAAGTTCCATAGTGCTCAGAGCCATTTGAACCATTTGAATCTGGATCACGGGCTCCCAGGTTCGATTCCCGGCTGGTTCGGGGATGTTCTCCGCCTGGGGACTGGGTGTTTGTGTTGTCCTCATCATTTCGTCATCATTCGGTAAAAGTGACGTGACTGGATTGTGAAAAATTTGGAATTTGTATGGGCACTGATGACCGAGTAGTTGAGTACAAAACAAGCCAAATGTCATCATCATTGTCGGTCTCCATTAGGCTAGCTCGCTGAATGGTGCGATGTCCGTATTTTTGGACCAGTGGGCCAGTGGCTTGATGTTGGACTGCAAGGGAATATAGGGCAGGCATTCTCGACGCCTAGGTTTCACTCGAACACCTCAGACCATCACGAGGGAGGACTGCCACAGTGTGCACCAAGAACATGATAACCCTTTCACACTTGCGCCAGGTGTCTGATAACGAGCAACACACTCCCTGTAACATTCTGTGGCAACCGGCACCATTGCTCAGAAGCTAACACCAGCTCGATTACGGAATGTGTACGAGGGCAGTTCAATAAGTAATGCAACACATTTTTTTTCGCGGCCAATTTTGGTTGAAAAAACCGGAAATTTCTTGTGAAATATTTTCAAACATTCGCGCTTCGTCTCGTATAGTTTCATTGACTTGCGACAGGTGGCAGCGCTGTACGGAGCTGTTAAAATGGCGTCTGTAACGGATGTGCGTTGCAAACAACGGGCAGTGATCGAGTTTCTTTTGGCGGAAAACCAGGGCATCTCAGATATTCATAGGCGCTTGCAGAATGTCTACGGTGATCTGGCAGTGGACAAAACCACGGTGAGTCGTTGGGCAAAGCGTGTGTCATCATCGCCGCAAGGTCAAGCAAGACTGTCTGATCTCCCGCGTGCGGGCCGGCCGTGCACAGCTGTGACTCCTGCAATGGCGGAGAGTGCGAACACACTCGTTCGAGGTGATCGACGGATCACCATCAAACAACACAGTGCTCAACTTGACATCTCTGTTGGTTGTGCTGTCACAGTTGTTCACCAGTTGGGATATTCAAAGGTTTGTTCCGGCTGGGTCCCTCGTTGTCTAACCGAACACCATAAAGAGCAAAGGAGAACCATCTGTGCGGAATTGCTTCCTCGTCATGTGGCTGAGGGTGACAATTTCTTGTCAGAGATTGTTACAGGCGATGAAACATGGGTTCATCACTTCGAACCTGAAACAAAACGGCAATCAATGGAGTGGCGCCACACCCACTCCCCTACCAAGGAAAAGTTTAAAGCCATACCCTCAGCCGGTAAAGTCATGGTTACAGTCTTCTGGGACGCTGAAGGGGTTATTCTGTTCGATGTCCTTCCCCATGGTCAAACAATCAACTCTGAAGTGTATTGTGCTACTCTTCAGAAATTGAAGAAACGACTTCAGCGTGTTCGTAGGCACAAAAATCTGAACGAACTTCTCCTTCTTCATGACAACGCAAGACCTGACACAAGTCTTCGCACCCGAGAGGAGCTCACAAAACTTCAGTGGACCGTTCTTCCTCATGCACCCTACAGCCCCGATCTCGCACCGTCGGATTTCCATATGTTTGGCCCAATGAAGGACGCAATCCGTGGGAGGCACTACGCGGATGATGAAGAAGTTATTGATGCAGTACGACGTTGGCTCCGACATCGACCATTGGAATGGTACCGTGCAGGCATACAGGCCCTCATTTCAAGGTGGCGTAAGGCCGTAGCATTGAATGGAGATTACGTTGAAAAATAGTGTTGTGTAGCTAAAAGGAATAACCTGGTGTATTTCAATGCTGAATAAAACGGCCCCTGTTTCAGAAAAAAAGTGTTTTGCATTACTTGTTGAACTGCCCTCGTATATTGTTGTTAACACCACAAACGGCCGCATATGGATTGGTGCCGTGACTGTAAAACAGGAATACTGATAAATAACAGTTCTGCACTTCACCAGATGCTCAAAAATGGCCAGTATGACAGCGATCTGAGGGGTGATCCCATTCTTCCAATATTCTGGAGCGGCACGGCGATGTTACTCTAGGAGTCTTGCGCGCAGTTTGGGCAGCCATCGGGTATCACTTCAGATCACGGCTTTCAGTAACTGAGCGATCTTTGAGTACACAATGGTATATAAAGTACATCCTGCATCCTCGTGTAGCAGTGTCTCGGTCCGATTTTTCAACTGGAAAATCCTCGACCACACACAGCTTGTGTACCTACGAACTGACTGCTTGATGTTGAGGTACTTCCGTGGCCAGCAAGATCACAAGATCGGTCACTGGTAGAACATGTGTTTGAGGAGCTCGGATGTCAATGTCATACCAATGGCTTTAACAAGCACAGTCCAGTTACAGCAGTTGTGGACCAGTTTGCCTCTTATGCCACCCTTCTCAACTGAATCAGTGCATGCATCCAGACTAGAGGAGATGCGACGTCATAAAAAGGAAGTGGGTTCATACTACCAAGTTCTTTGTCAATTTGACTCGATTTTGATAATCATAGAAAAATATATCATACGCTCTCTCAGTCTGTGAAATTTAACTTCGTTACCTCCCATATGTCTTGACGTTACATCTTTTTGTCAAGCAGTGTAACATGAACATGGCCAGGCACTTAAATGTGATTTGCAGATTATCCATGTAGATGTAGATGTATGACAAATACAGTATGGTAGCTGATGATGTGAGGCAGCCAGACTCATTAGATGAACAGTTAGCCCCTTCAGATGAATTTCCTCAGGTAAGGATCAAGGACCTGTGCGCAGAATTCCCAGATGTGTTGACCAATGAATTACTGGACTTCTATAATGACATACTGACTTAAAAGATACGCTGCCAGTTAAGAAGCAATCCTGTAGATTACCGCCACTCATACTGCAAATAAAATGGTTCAAATGGCTCTGAGCACTATGGGACTCAACTGCTGTGGTCATAAGTCCCCTAGAACTTAGAACTACTTAAACCTAACTAACCTAAGGACATCACACACATCCATGCCCGAGGCAGGATTCGAACCTGCGACTGTAGCGGTCGTGCGGTTCCAGACTGTAGCGCCTTTAACCGCTCGGCCACTCCGGCCGGCAACTGCAAATATTAGACGAAGAAAGTTATAATGTAGAGAAATCTGGTCGCCTAAATCTCCTTATGCTGTTACAAAGTTCTTGGCTCCCAAATGTACTGGTGGGCACCTCCTGGTGCTGGATTACTGTGAATTAACTAAAGAGGGAGTCCTGAGATCAGTGCGACTGCCTGATTGTAATTTGTGCCTAAGATGGTTTCAGGGAGTGCAGGTCTTTCCCACCTTAGTTATCAATAAGGCCTGTAATCAAACATGCTTGGAGGAAGGTTTGACGCTGGTTACAGCATTCGTAGTATATTGGAAGATATTTGAGTTAAAAAGTGTCCCCTTTGGATTAGCTTCAAGCATTGCCTTCTCTCGCAGGTAATGGACGCTGTGTTTTCCAACATAAAGCTTCGATATCCGCACTATTATCTTGACGATTCAGTGGTGTTAGTAGTTCGCTTCAAGAGCGCGTACGGCACCTGCGTGACAATTTTGAGCGATTAAGAAACGCAAATCTGATGATTAATCCACAAAAGGTTGTGTTTCCCTGATACTCTATACAGGTTCTAGGGAACATAGTTTCAAATGAAGGGATTCATACCGACCCAAAGAGAGAAGAAGACTTCAGTCATCACCCCTGGAAAACGTTAAAGAAATTGTCAGATTTGTGAGTATGGCCAATGCTTTTAGGAAGTTCATCGGCACTTTTGCCGAGAAGGCTGATCCACTTAACGAGTTGCGTAAAGAAGGGTGTAAATTTCTTTTGGGCCTTCACAGAAAGACTAATTTTTTGGCACTGAAGGAAGCGTTGACGTCAGTCCTGGCATTAGCCTTCATTCTTCAGACAGATGTGTTGGCCCTAGAGGTAGGAGTTGCTTTGCTGCAGGAGCAGGAAGTGGGTGAGAAAGCAACTGACTGTACGTGAAAGGGATTCAATGAACTACAAGGTACTCAATTTATGAATTGGAAGCCTCTGCTCTTCTGTTTGGCATGGAAATGGTTCGATGCTATTCGGAGCATCGAAAGTTCATTGCAGAGACTGACAGCCAAGCGCCCATTTCCGTCTTAGACAGCGCATGCAAGACTGGTCGTATTGCCAGATGGATAACAAGAAATTTAACCTTTAAGTTCGAGTTCCATATTATAAAGGGTTCAGAAAAAGTGGTCGCAGAAGGGTTGAGTTTTATGTTTGATTCCAGTGAGAATTACCGAAGAGACTGTCAGCTGGTGAAAAATAGTGCTTCAGGTCTGATTGTGACTTACGTTATTACTCACATACCTCACCTGCTTCTTGACATTAGAAAATTCCAAGATCAAGATGAATGCTTTCGCGAAATTACAAGAGGATTCATGAAAGTGAAACAGTAAAGGCCCGTACGTCGAGAAAGTGAATATTATTTTGTAAGTCCCAAAGTCATCATCATCAAGTCCCAAAGAGGCAATGAATTTCAGATAGTGCTTCCTAAGGAATTATTTCGATTTCTCTTTCGGTATTTACATGGATCACTGGGGTGTGTGTCACTTATCTGGTTTTGGCGTGTGAGCGCCCCAGCTAACTGACTAACAGATCAACACAGAGTGCAAAACTGCCGCAATATCGGATAACGCAAAAAAAAGTAATACGGCCCTGTGACTCCTGATTAAACTGCGGTGGCAGTGTTGACATTAATTGATTCAGAATTGATCACTTTTAATTAAAAAGGGGTGCACATTGATGTTATATTCAGGTATTGAACATCAGATGCAAATGTTGAACATAAAATTAATTAAGAAAGTGACTTGGGATTTCAACTACTTGATTGAAAACAGATGCAGTCGATTAGCACAAATTTATTTTAACTCCCGACCTTCAGTCATCACAATACAAGACTCTCCTATCAGGCAGTGGTAATAAATTGCGTTTGCGTGGAGTAAAGCGCGATAACTCAAAAGTAATTCCTATCGACTGACCCAGGCGTAATGCGAAGTGCGAGAAGAATTCTACAATACACGGCCCATGAAACCTTCGAGGAAACCTTGCCGACATGATCCAACAAATTAATCAGTGGACGGAGATGGCGCAATATAACCGAATACAGCATGGCGGAGCGGTGTCGTTGTGCGGACGTCGGCCAACCTCGTGGTGCTGCAAGGCTGCGCTCGTCTATTCACTCCTAGCTATCTTGTTCAGTACATAGCTGAACCAAAACTTCCTATCTCCAAGCTCAATCGTTCTATTTGCTAAGTCCTAAACTGCAGAGATGCTCACTCTTTCTCAGGCAAGCTGAGTAAAGAACGCCACGTCCGCACTCTAGGCAAGCTGGGAACGGAAGACCACTACGGAGACTTCTGCCAGTCCACTCTTTGCATCGGTTTCCCCTCCAGCAAAATCACTTACGCCAATTGCAGCGCAAGTCGCGTTAATTATGCGTCACTTCCCAGTCCCGACCAATGCCTGCTCTGGGAAGTGAACAAATTCCCACAAAATTTCCCATGCTCTCAACTTCTGCTATTTAGCTCCTCCCAGGCCAGCCATGAAGGTTAGCGTCTGCACAAAACACCAATTTTTGCGGAATTCTGACTCCCAGGAGAGTACTTCAAATTCCTTGATCCTACATTCCCATTGGAGGCCAGCATATCTCATTCTGTCGCTCTTCACCTGATTTACTTCAGACTCTGCGGACCGTGAATTCAGCATGAAGTTGCTATAGTCACGAACACGCATATTTTGACCTCTGTTGACCGCTCCACCATAGCTTTGCGCGGCTTTCTCGCATGTTTCACTGAGAACGGGAGGACGGACATTTATCAACAGGCGTACAAGTTCTCCATCTGCTTCCCGGTACACCAGCATGGGGTCAACCACCCCCTCACTGTCACTCATCTTAAGGTAGCTGGAGGCCGCGCCCTGTTACCACTTTCTCAGAGTTTGAGCCGCCCGAAGCTGCCTATTTTCGCTTCCCTTCGCCACTTCCCAGCCGCACGCCGCCGCCCAGCTGCAGTCAACTCTGAATACTTCCCTGGGATAAACTAGCTTCCAGTAAATCGACACGTTTCCACAAAGTTTTCATGTCGTGCGAATTACATTAAAACCATCACCATTAATTATTCCAATACGTCCATGCTATACCCTCTACAAGATGCAGTGTGCCTTATCAGTCATTTTTGTTCAGCCCTACTGTTCGCTCAATGTGAGTTCGGTGATCTTTAATGACTTCATGTAGGGGGCATAGTTCTTGCCATCTTACAATATGATCCAGGATGAGCATGGAAATTCGTAAAAGACTGTCTACTTGTCATGTGTGTGCATTCAGTAAACTATCACACAATAGTGAGACGGGACATGTGGCCTCCAAGCCAGTCAAGAGGGCCTTTCAAAGGATGTACGTTGATACTGTGCGGCTGCTGCCTTAGTCAAAAGCAGGAAACTGACATATTTTGGAGTGTGTGGACACGTTTAATCATTTCGTGGAATTGATTCTCAGTGGGATCAAATTTTTATTTCTGTTTGTTAACCCAGCAAACACTTCTCAATGATGTGGAGATTCAAAAAATGGTTCAAATGGCTCTGAGCACTATGGGACTTAACATCTGAGTTCATCAGTCCCCTAGAACTTAGAACTATTTAAACCTAACTAATCTAAGGACATCACACACATTCATGCCCGAGGCAGAATTCGAACCTGCGACCGCACTTTTGGTTGTGCGGTTCCACACTGCAGCGCCTAGAACCGCTCGGCCAGACCGTCTGGCTGTGGAGATTCGCCAGAAGCGAAACATGTTTCCGATTCCATGTTAAACTGTAGGTCGCCTTCACCCAGTTGGATAACTGGTTATGGAGACAAAAGTTGCTGAAGTGACTTCCAATTGAAGGATTTGCACTAGAACATTAAGCAACACGAAATTATTATTACCAGGACATATACAAATACAGGATGAAGGAAAAATGCCATGATTGGCGTTCAGTGTGCAATTCATCATCCCAAATCAGGACAAAAGTGTATCTAACAAAACCTAATAGAAAGTCAATTTAAAAATCGAGACTCTGGCTACACTGTAACTGCACGCAGCATGGCCAGGAGCAGACAGCATGAACCCTTCTGCACTCTGGCAGAGCTGTCCCAGTAGCTCAGTGAGAAGAGGCAGTGCGGTGGGGAAAGGAAGTGCACACTCGCCGATGTTCGAGTCGCGTTCGCGCCAAACATTCCTTTTTCCCAGTTAAAGCATCAAATTGCATCAAGTTTACACTTCCACAGTGCGGCGTCTTGTTGCATTAACATTAAGACATAACACGAGCTTTTTGCAGACAAGAAGACCACTTTGTTTCGTAAATGACACAAGTAAAGCGAATAGAAAATAATATTACATACAGTAACATCGTCTGTACCCAAAGAGGTACAAAAAACACAAAAGGTAGGCTACGCTATATTGCACGTTATGGCACGCACGTCTCATGTCCAGGTTTATCTTCACAGAGACAGTACCTACATTTACGAGCAGCGTCCACTTCAGAGAAGATGTTCAAAGCGATCACCTTGCATTTGAAAACACTTCGACATTCGCTGGAAGACATTTTGCTGCACCGTACGCAAAACGCCTGCATCCGCCATTGTCATGTACGCGAGCTATTAGGTAGCTTACATCCATGGGTGGACTACTAGAAGCTTGTTCGTTTACGTGTACGCACAAATAAAAATCTAGTCGGTTCAGGTCCAGGGAACGTGGAGGCTGCAACATAGGACCTCCTCGACCAATCCATTTCTCTGAAAATGCTTCATTTAAATAGTTATTGATTCCAAATGGTGGCGGTGCAACATCAAGCTGAAACCATAGCTATCGTCCTCGAACACCATATGGAACGTTTTGTACTGCACCGGCAAAATATTGCAAAGAAACTTACGATACAAGGGAGGATTCAACTAGTCCAGCAATAGGTAAGGACCCAGAAGCGCTCCTCCCACAATTCCAGCCCACAGGTTTATGCCCGAGCCTGCATGAAAGCAACGTTCACGTATCGATCCAGGCGTTTCCCGAATGCACTGACAACTATCCACAGTCGGCTCCCAGAGTTCATTGGCACTTCCAGCAGAGATGCAATACGCCAAAAGTCACAAATTTCCTGATTCGAAGGAATCCAACTGGTTCAAGTTAGGGGACCTGGAGGTCATGCTTTTGGAGAGACACACCTGATACACTTGTGAAAACACTATTTACCAGACTTAAGTATCCTGAATTATGATAAAATCAAACGATGACAATTTATCATTTTTTTAATTTTAATAATTAACAGCCTCAGTTGCACTGTTTGCCTAGATTTTACCTAGGTTTCAGTCGGGATAACCCAACCTTCTGCAGAATAACAATAACTACCGTTTGACCATAGTGGACATCTTCAAGCTAAAACTACAAATCCATAATTTATCGTCAGACTGTAAAACTTATCTGGCACTGCCTCGGCCACACTTCGCGACCGAATGCGGCAGCCACGAGTGCTGTACTGGAACTCACCGTAACGTCATGAGGCCCTCCTAGGCGGACACAATACCTTGCGTGCACGTAAACTATATGATAGTTACTTGTCGGGACAAGACGTGAACCTAATTCCTGACGTTGAATTTACTAGTAAAGTGAAATAGAAGGTATAGCTGAGGAAAAGGGCTTATACAGGGTGTTGCAAAAAGGTACGGCCAAGCTTTCAGGAAACATTCCTCACACACAAATAAAGAAAAGATGTTATGTGGACATGTGTCCGGAAACGCTTACTTTCCATGTTAGAGCTCATTTTAGTTTCGTATGTACTGTACTTCCTCGATTCACCGCCATGATTTCATACGGGATACTCTACCTGTGCTGCTAGAACATGTGCCTTTACAAGTACGACACAACATGTGGTTCATGCACGATGGAGCTCCTGCACATTTCAGTCGAAGTGTTCGTACGCTTCTCAACAGCAGATTCGGTGACCGATGGATTGGTAGAGGCGGACCAATTCCATGGCCTCCACGATCTCATGACCTCAACCCTCTTGACTTTCATTTATGGGGGCATTTGAGAGCTTTTGTCTACACAACCCCGGTACCAAATGTAGAGACTCTTCGTGCTCGTATTGTGAACGGCTGTGATACAATACGCCATTCTCCAGGGCTGCATCAGGTCATCAGGGATTCCATGCGACGGAGGGTGGATGCATTTATCCTCGCTAACGGAGGACATTTTGAACATTTCCTGTAACAGAGTGTTTGAAGTCACGCTGGTACGTTCTGTTGCTGTGTGTTTCCATTCCATGATTAATGTGATTTGAAGAGAAGTAATAAAATGAGCTCTAACATGGAAAGTAAGCGTTTCTGGACACATTTCCACATAACATATTTTCTTTCTTTGTGTGTGAGGAATGTTTCCTGAAAGTTTTGCCGTACCTTTTTGTAACACCCTGTATGTTAACCTGTGCAGAATGTAATTAGATCGAGTGTCTTAACAGTTATGAAGTATTCATTGGTCATGATATGAGGAAGATATGTGCTTACAAGGTATAGCCTATCTAGGAAAATTTTTGTGCTTAAGCACGAAGTTTAATCGCCTAAAAGGAACTTAGGAGTGGGAAGGATCGTATAAAGCCAACATCGTCATTATTACGACTAGGTATAGAAGTTTTTAAGACGTAATTGTTAAGCACCTGCTTAGCTATGGTTACAACGCATGAACATCTTATTGACTTAGCACACAAATAGTCATGATTGAACTTAGGAACAAGTCTATATTTAATCTGTAACATCTGGCAATACGGGCCATATAAAATAGATGGTCATTATTCAAGATTAGTTTATTTGACCTGAAAAGGTCTAGAATCAAGTCAAAAACTAATACACGTGCCTGATTGAGCTTCTTGGCGAATTTATGGTTATGAGTTGTAGAAAACACTAAAGTAGGGGAAATGTGGCGGCAATGGGGTACTCAATTTGCCTCCATGGAGGTGATCCACACACATACTATAAAAACTGTGTGTGGACCACTGCCATCATAATTCGGGCCTGGAGACCACTGCCATTCAACTTAGGGAATGACAGCGGAAATATGCTAAAGTGTGACTTGGCTAACATCGCTTCAGTCAACACACTTAAAAACTATTGACCGACATAGGTCAATTATGCTCAAAGCTCAAGTTCCAGTACAGCACTCGTGGCTGCCACATGCGGTCGCGAAGTGGGGCGGAGGTAGTGCCAGATAAGTTTTACAGTCTGACTATAATTTATGGATTTCTAATTTTAGCTTGACGGTGTCCACTATGGAAAGACGGTAGCTACTGTTATTCTGAAGTAGGTTTTGTGAGGTGGCGGGTTGGAATTTATTCTATTGTTTAAACGTAATATGTTATGTAGAAAAGAAAAGATGCTTTTCCCTGCCGTTTAACCATTTGTGGGGCGGCAGGTGGAATTAATTGTTATATAAATGTTCCTATTATTTATGCTGTCTTTTGCCATTCTCAACACTGGCTCTCTAACTACAATATTGGCAACCAGAAAGTGATTAGCAAAACGTGAAGCCTGTAATTAGAATTCCTAGTGCCCACTTTATCTGAGAAATACACTTATAGCTACAGCTTATAGCTCTGAGGAATTAGGAGATTGTCTGGGATTCATAATCAAAAACGATCGTGAAAAAACGTTCGATATATTCTGAAAGTCACAGATGAAAAAAAAAAAAATCCACACAATCCAACTACCAGAGCAGTTCAGAGTCTAATGCGCTGATACAACTATAACTGTTCAAATTAAATGTATAAGTGAATGCTCGCCATAATTTGATGATAATGTTCATCAAACGCCACGCTAAATAATGGTAGAATGTCTGTCCCGCGGCGGCACGCGAAAATACGACATACGCAAACTGAAGATAGATTATTAAAGTCATCCCAGAATTAACACTTCACTCGAAAACGATTTCATGGTTACGCGTATGCCGATTAACTTAATACGGCATCCGAGGCTGTTTATAGCACTGATACCGACGCGACGCGACTCCCGGCACAGGTGATGTGCTATTCAGCGTCTGGAGAGAACTGGGGCCTTACTTCCTCGCACAGCATTCTTATATATAAAGCCGCGGTGCGGACGGCTAAGGGAACGCCTGATCAAATCGGCCCTCCCAACTAGCCGCTGGGCTAGTAATGCACCACTTTAAGTCATTGAATAAATCATAGCTTCTTTTGCTGATGGCCGATGAAGCTCTCAATTTAAATGTGCATTCAGCACACAGGTAAGTAATCATAAGAAAAGTCTGACGTGGCTAAGTAAAATATTTTGGGCGAGAGAATTAATTTAATTACACTACACGCAGTAGACGAGCTCTGAACTTGCTCTTTGGAGATACGCTATCGCTATAGTTTTATAGTTATTCAATTGAAATTTTTCATATCTTTATGATTATAGCGGATCTCCATTCTACTTAAACATCCTAGCCTTATTTATTAGCCTACTTAATCTATCTTGCTTCCTTAATTTTTAAGACAAAAACCAGAAAATATTGAATTTCAACTAAAATATTAATTTGTGAGATCCAGAAGACTGTTTCTATTAAATTAATATGAAACAGGAATCTAAATATAAATTTTTAAGTCTCTAGCTCTTTTCTGTTGCGCCAATGATTTTTACAGAAAAACGTCCAAATTTTGAAAATGGTTAAAGTTATTGAACTGACATTCAACACATATTGATTTAGTATTACTCCTGACATGCTAGAACCGTTGCAGGTTATTTACTTGCTTTTTAAAGTATTGCGCAACATTTATGACGTCAGAGCTAGTTTCAGCGGACTAGGTTGGCACACGATGGAAAGACTGATGAGAATTTTATAAGGCGTGAGTAGGCTGCTTCTCTACAGTTTGATTATCCCGACTGAAACCTAGGTAAATTCTAGGCAAACAGTGCAACTGAGGCTGTTAATTATTAAAATTAATAATAAAAAAATCGTTCAAATGGCTATAAGCACTATGGGACTTAACATATGAGGTCTTCAGTCGCCGAGAGTTAGAAGTACTTAAACCCAACTAACCTAAGGACATCACACACATCCATGCCCGAGGCAGGATTCGAACCTGCGACCATAGCAGCAGCGCGGTTCCGGACTGAAGCGCGTAGAACCGCTCGGCCACAGCGGCCGGCAATAACAGTCAAACAGGCTGAAGGCAAATGAGCCAAAAAGTGAGCACGAAGCACATGATGAGTAGAAGCGTTGTTCTGCGGCACATGCTTGAAGCCCCACCGCCGTGGGGTCTGTGAGGTACTCACTTTGACTTCCGGGAGGCCACACTTCTGGCCAGGCTCCATCAGGAAGCTGGCTCCCCTCTGAATACCCGTGTATGGCGGCGCGTCTCTGGCACGCCTTCCGAACCCCACTGTGGTGCAAATCTTTTTGAAGTCTGCCGGGTACCTGCAAGGAGTATAAGACTTTAGTAAGAGACCACTGCTGCAGGGGTCGTATTTAGGTTGTACAGATCAACTGGGCTGACCGCGTGGTGCTGGCCACACATGGAATTTCCTGTTAACTAACCCACAAAAACAGAGTTTTGTAGGATTATCAGCTGTAACACAGTATTTCATAAAGGGTTACTATTTAATGGATTAAAATTTCACCACACAGCTTGTGACATAATACACTGGTAACATATTGAAACATGAAAAGAACTAAAATACACACATCAACAAATTAAACACTACTGGCCATCAAAACTGCTACACCACGAAGGTGTGCTACAGACGCGAAATTTAACCGACAGGAAGAGCATGCTGTGATATGCAAATGATTAGTTTTTCAGAGAATTCATACTAGATTGGCGCCAGTGCCAACCAGCAGTTGACCGGCGTTGCCTGGTGAAACGTTGTTGTGATGCCTCGCGTAAGGAGGAGAAATGCGTACCATCACGTTTCCGACTTTGATAAACCTTGGATTTTAGCCTATAGCGATTGCGGTTAATCGTATCGCGACATTGCTGCTCCCGTTGGTCGAGATCCAATGACTGTTAGCACAATATGGAATCGGTGGGTTCAGGAGAGTAATACGGAACGCCATGCTGGATCCCAATGGCCTCGTATCACTAGCAGTCGAGATAACAGACATCTTATTCGCATGGCTGTAACGGATCGTGCAGCCACATCTCGATCCCTTAGTCAACAGATGGGGACGTTTGCAAGACAACAACCATCTGCACGAACAGTTCGATGAAGTTTGCAGCAGCATGGACTATCAGCTCGGAGACCGTGGCTGCGGTTACCCTTGACGCTGCATCACAGACAGGTGCACTTGCGATGATGTGCTCGACGACGAACCTGGGTGCACGAATGGCAAAACGTCACTTTTTCGGATGAATCCAGGTTCTGTTTACAACATCATGATGGTCGCATGCGTGTTTGGCGACATCGCGGTGAACGCACATTGGAAACGTGTATTCGTCATAGCCATACTGGCGTATCACCCGGCGTGATGGTACGGGCTAGCATTGGTTACACGTCTCGGTCACCTCTTGTTCGCACTGACGGCACTTAGAACAGTGGACGTTACATTCCAGATGTGTTACAACCCGTGGCTCTACCCTTCATTCGATCCTTGCGAAACCCTACATTTCAGCAGGATAATGCACGACCGCATGTTGCAGGTCCTTTATGGGCCTTTCTGGATACAGAAAATGTTCGACTGCTGCCCTGGCCAGCACATTCTCCACATCTCTCACCAATTGAAAACGTCTGGTCAATGGTGGCCGAGCAACTGGCTCGTCACAGTACGCCAGTTACTACTCTTGATGAACTGTGGTATCGTGTTGAAGCTGCGTGGGCAGCTGTACACGGCATCTAAGCTGTGTTTGACTCAATGCCCAGGCGTATCAAGGCCGTTATTACGGGCAGAGGTGGTTGTTCTGGGTACTGATTTCTCAGGATCTATGCACCCAAATTGCGTGAAAATGTAATCACATGCCAGATCTAGTATAATGTATTTGTCCAATGAATATCCGTTTATCACCTGCATTTCTTCTTGGTGTAGCAATTTTAATGGCCAGTATTGTAAGTTCCGTGTAGTATAAGATCACAGCAACACTGTTTTCACAGTTTTTAACACACAATTCGACAAAACCTGACGTTCTAATTACACAGAATAGGCATATGATTAGTGACACTGAACAATTCAGATTTATATATGTGCAAATAGATAGTAAACTGTCACGCAAAACCCATGTCCAGGATCTTGTTCACAGACTTAATGTTGCTACATTTACCATTAGAACATTATCTGCAGTAACTGATAGTTCGACTGGGTAACCAGTCTACTTTGAGTATTTTCATTCGCTTGTGACATACGGCATTATATTTTGGGGTAACTCTACCTATTTTGAAACGTTATTTCTGGCTCAGAAGCGGGCATTTTGGGCAAAACGTGCCGTAAGTTCGTTGAATGTGTGCTAGTACTTTTTTGACGTGTAGGTCAACCGATTTCTTTTTGTAAACGAGTATAGTTGTTGTGAGAAACCAGTTATACTGGAAGAACATTGCTTTTACTATGATCCATTTAAATAAATACAACATTGTCTTGGCATCACCTTTATATGTTGTAATGTATATGTAATGGTAGGCATGCCAGAACTCGTAGTGCGAATGTCTGGACGTCGCAACACTACGTATCACAAATCAAGTTTTGTGGAACGATCTTCGAAGAAGCAAGAAGGGAGCAATCAAATAAAAATGTTTGCTGTTGCCTACGGAAACATTATTGCACCCAGGTGCGCAACTCTTCGAAACAAAGCGACGGCCACGAATATCTTTCTTCAGGGCTCCTAAAATATCGAAATTGCATGGAGGGAGATCGGGATTGCATGGAGAATCTGTAAGAGCTTCCCTGCAAAACTTCTGCAGCATACGCGAAACAACCTTGGCAGCACATGGGCGGGTCCATGCGATTTCCAATTTTTTGGAGTCCTGAGGAAAGACGTTTGTGCCTGTCGCTTTGCTTCGGAGGAAGACGTACATGCTTGGGTACATTCGTGGTTCCGCAGGCAACCGCAAACACCTTTCCATGAAGGCAATGGACACCTTGTCTCACAGTGAGACAAATACCGGGTGATCAAAAAGTCAGTATACATTTGAAAACTGAATAAATCACGAAATAAAGTAGATAGAGAGGTAAAAATTGACACACATGCTTGGAATGACATGGGGTTGTATTAGAACAAAAAAAATACAACAGTTCAAAAAATTACAGGAAATGCTCAATATGTCCACCATCATTCCTCAACAATAGCTGTAGTCGAGGAATAATGTTTGAACAGCACTGTAAAGCATGTCTGGAGAGGCATTGGCGTCGGATGTTGTCTTTCAGCATCCCTAGAGATGTCGGTCGATCACGATACACTTGCGACTTCAGGTAACCCCAAAGCCAATAATCGCACGGACTGAGGTCTGGGGACCTGGGAGGCCAAGCATGACGAAACGCGGCTGAGCACAAGATCATCACCAAACGACGCGCGCAAGAGATCTTTCACGCGTCTAGCAATATGGGGTGTAGCGCCATCCTGCGTACGTTCCAGCAGGTGTTTATCAGCTAGGCTGGGGATGATGCGATTCTCTAACATATCGGCGTACCTATCACCCGTCATGGTAGCTGTCCAGCGCCATCTGTCAGACATTTTGTGAACGTTGTTTTTTTTTTTTGTTCTAATGAAACCCCATGTCATTCCGAGCATGTGTGTCAATTTTTACCTCTCTTTCTACATTTTTCGGTGGTTTATTAAGTTTTCAAATTTATACTGACTTTTTGATCACCTGGTATATTAACAGTTATGGCGGTTAGTTTTGAAAGGATAAATAGACTACATCAATCTCGCTTTTTTTTGGCTGCCCCTTATAGTTTTCGTTTGTCCCCTTCACCACAGGTGTATTACTGCTCACTCAAAATGTTTTTCCCATAACTTGTTTAGCGAGGTATATTTGTTTTTGACTCCGTTTGGTCGACTGAATTTTTGAATACGCTCTGTGTGTGTGAAATGTGTGACATACGCCACGAGCAGAAAGAGTCTTATAAATCATACACTATCTGATCAAAAGAAACCACACCCCTTCTTTAAAGCAGAAATGGCCACCGGATGTCACTTGAGGCGGACCCGCCAGCACAGAAGAACAGGGGAAGTATTGTGTTGCCACCAGGGAAGCAGTGGGTAGGAGGACAAAGACAGTTCTGGGACAATTTTGATATTAAATTGATATAAAATTAATTGACTGATTAAGGCAATAGATGAATTATTCTCCCCTCCCCCATCCCCTGGGATATCTCTCTCCGACACCCTTCACAGCCTTCACCCTTCTACCCTCCCGTATTTGGGCATATTTAAAATTTTCTCAGGAAATTCAAATTTTCGTGGTAAATTCAAATTTTCGCGGTAAATTCAAACGCCAATTACATTTCAGAGGATATAATAATAATAGAATCGATTATAAAACCTGCATTAGGTGAAGAACATAGCATGGTATTGACAGTCAGCATGAAAGAGTGAACAATCGCTGCCCATAGTGTATACAGGGTGGTCCATTAATCGTGACCGGGCCAAATATCTCACGAAATAAGCGTCAAACGAAAAAACTACAAAGAACGAAACTTGTCTAGCTTGAAGGGGGAAACCAGATGGCGCTATGGTTGGCCCGCTAGATGGCGCTCCCATAGGTCAAACGGATATCAACTGCGTTTTTTAAAATGGGAACCACAATTTTTATTACATATTCGTGTAGTACGTAAAGAAATATGAATGTTTTAGTTGGACCACTTTTTTCGCTTTGTGATAGATGGCGCTGTAATAGTAAAAGGAATATTTACAAGTGTATGTTGTACACATTTTTGTCAGCACAGATGTTGTGGATATGTGTTTACACAGTACACATTTTTATCAGCAAATATACTTACAGATATACACATGTATGTCAACACACACACTGTGCAGTTAAAAAAATATCTCCACTGTGATAAACAAGTCATAATATTTCAGGTACACACGGCATTTACACTCACTGTCACTCTCTCTCAATCTCATCACCCGCATCAAGTGAATAGTGTGAGTATCGGTGAGTGTCAGACCCATCCTCACAAATGACCTGCTTATCATCATGAGGTTCCAGACCGACTTTTGATTGCAGCACAGTGTACACCTTGTGCCCCAACGATTGAATACTAGTCTGTCGCACCATATGCTGCAGTTGCGGTGGAGCACCACAAACAATCTTTGCCCCGATTGCTGAATGGTTAGTGTGACGGACTGCTATCCTAAGGGGCCCGGGTTCGATTCCCGGCTGGGTCGGGGATTTTCTCTGCTCAGGGGCTGGGTGTTGTGTTGTCTTCATCACCATTTCATCCCAATCAGACGCGTAGGTCGCCCAATGTGGCGTCGAATGTAATAAGACCTGCACCAAGGCGGCCGGACCTGCTTCGTAAGGGGCCTCCCGGCCAATGATGCCAAACGCTCATTTCCATTTACCACAAACAATGCGTGTAGTCTTCAGTCATGAGAGCCTTCACCTGCATCTGGGTGACACCTCCCAATGTGCGATACGCATACACCTCGATGAGAGACAGACAAACCCCACAACTGGCAACCCATTTGCTTCGTCTTTAATAAGGCTGACAATCTTCTTGCTCTGTGGAACAATACCACAAGGTTCATATACTGCATGTGACCTTGTCTCAAATGCACTGGCATGGCACTTCATTACCTTGCATGGATTGCAGTCATTCATCCAACAGATGAAGCTATCTGTATCAATATAAAGTAACTTTGGATCAGCAAAACGGGTTTCTGCAAACTCATGCTGAAACCGGTACATGTCCCCACTTGACAGACTTCGTGAACTCTGCTTCAACCTTTGCCATATCTACACCAACAAAGTTCTTACTGAAGATTGTGAATCACGAAATTTGTTCTGGTACGATATTTGATTATGCCATAACGCAAATCCCATTTTTTTTCTGATATGATTTTTGTGGTGTTTTCTCAAATTCTTCACTGTCTGGCTGATAACTGCATTATTCATAATTTCAAAAAATCTGCTTCAAAATCATTCTTTGCAGAAGCCCACTTTCTAGTATTTAGATCAATACACTCCTTCAACCAGCGTGACTTTTTGCAGGAGATAGCGTGAGTGATTCTAACCAGCTCCATCCCTAAGCTGAGGGACTGCTGGAAATTACAATAATGAACAACATATCTCTACTTGTTCGTTAGTGTTGTCATCTGTTTGGGGATGGAGCCTCCTTGCAGAACTAGTTGCTCTGGAAATAGTGGCAAATAGTTGGACATATCATGGAAACTAGTAGGGTTTTGCTTGTATGGCATACCCCAGCCCTGAATTAGCCATCACACTACGGATATTTTCACCTACTCCAAGGCATTCATCTTTGGACAGCCATTGAAACCCGCCAACCATCAGCAACAGTGGTATGCCTGTATAAGTTATTATCATCCAGACACACATTGAAGCTTGAATCATCATATGCATTGAACTTCTCACTCATCTGTGGCCTAGTTGCCTTTCTATTGTACTTGAAGTACTTTATATCCGTTATTGATAGAATGGGATTGTCAGGATCAGTAAATAATGCCCTTGAATATCTGAAACTAGCCTTTACAAATAGCTTCAGGTACATGAATATATCACTCACTTCACCAAAAGAAATAACTTCCCTAATAAAATCTTTAAAAACAAAGAATTCTAGTAGTTATGATGAAATATCAACAAAGTTAATTAAGACATGTTCTTGTGAGTTTAGTACGATTCTAAGTTACTTGTGTAACCAGTCAATTATAACTGGGACATTTTCTGACTGGCTAAAATATGCAGATGTTAAGCCTCTATTCAAGAAAGGGGATAAAGAGATACCATCAAACTACAGACCGATTTCACTTCTGCCAGCATTCTCAAAAATTTTAGAAAAAGTAATGTATAGGCAGCTTCTCAACCACCTGACCACAAATAACATATTATCAAGACCACAGTTTGGATTTCTGAAGGGTTTTGATATCGAGAAAGCTGTTTACACTTACAGTGAAAATGTACTTATTTCATTAAATAACAAGTTACAAGCAGCAGGTATTTTCTGTGATTTGTCAAAGGCATTCGGTTGTGTGAACCACAACATCCTTTTAAATAAATTAGAAATGTATGGTGTAATGGTTCAAGTCATACCTCACTAGCAGGAAACAAAGGGTGTCAGTGTAAGGGACTAGTGAATTAAGTCATCAGTCATCATCAGAATGGGAAGAAATTACATGTGGTGTCCCACAAGGATCCATCTTAAGGCCATTGCTTTTTCTAGTGTACATCAATGATCTCTCATCAGCTACACTGCCAGATGCTGAGTTCGTTTTGTTTGCAGATGACACAAGTACTGCAATAAATAGTATGTCCAGTGTAGTTCTAGAAAGATCTACTAATGATATTTTCAAGGATATTAATAAATGGTTTAAAGCCAACTCGCTGACATTAAACTTGGAAAAGACTCACTATATGCAATTCAGAACCTGTAAGAGGTTTCCACCCAGCATATGCATAAAGTATGAAGAAGAGCAGATAGAAGAGGTTGACAGTCTTAAATTCCTGGGATTACAACTTGATAATAAATTCAGTTGGGAGGAGCACACCACAGAACTGCAGAAACGTCTTAACAAATGCAATGTGCAATTCGAGTGTTAGCAGACATAGGCGACATAAAAATGAAAAAGCTTGCATACTTTGCCTACTTTCATTCCATAATGTCATATGGTATAATATTTTGGGGTAACTCTTCAAGTCAAACAAACGTTTTCAGAGTCCAAAAGCGTGTAATACGTATTATTTGTGGAGTAAATTCACGGATGTCCTGTAGAAACCTCTTCAAAGAACTGGGTATACTAACTACTGCCTCTCAGTATATTTACTCCTTAATGAAATTTGTCCTAAATAATATATCTCTTTTTACAACAAACAGCTCAGTTCATACATACAATACCAGGAGCAAAAATGATCTGGACAAGGACTTAAAAGCACTTACTGTAGTTCAAAAAAGGGTTCACTACTCAGGAACACTCATCTTCAATAATTTGCCAGCAAACATAAAAAATTTAGTTACAAATAAAGATCAGTTTAAAAGGAGCCTGAAAGACTTACTAGTGGTCAACTCCTTCTACCCCATTGACGAATTTTTTAATAGTAACAATTGATGTATTGTATATATTCATACTATTAGTATTGCTATTTCAGCTTTAAAAAAGAAAAAAAAAATTGACATGTTCCACATCCACGACAATCTCCTCAGCACGGATCTATGGAACGAAAAAATAATCTAATCTGATCTAATCTGTGGCTACAGATACACTACCAAAGACCCTCACAGATCCTTCATCCAAAGGACAGTTACATGTCAACAATATCAATATTTGTCAATAATTCAATGTTGACTTTCATTTTCTTGAGAATAGCATTTGAGACTAACTGGCTGCCATGTAATAAAAGGCAGGATCCAGAGTATATGTGGTCATACATTGTTGTTGTGGTCTTCAGTCCAGAGACTGGTTTGATGCAGCTCTCTATGCTACTCTACCCTGTGCAAGCCTCTTCATACCCTAGTACCTACTGCATCCTACATCCTTCTGAATCTACTTAGTGTATTCATCTCCTGGTCTCCGTCTACGATTTTTACCCTCCACGCTTCCCGGCAGTACCAAATTGGTGATCCTTTGGTGCCTCAGAACGTGTCCTACCAACCGATCCCTTCTTCTAGTCAAGTTGTGCCACAAACTCCTCTTCTCCCCAATCCTATTCAATACTTCCTCATTAGTTACGTGATCTACCCATCTAATCTTCAGCATTATTCTGTAACACCACATTTCGAAAGCTTCTAGACTGTTCCTTGTCTAAAACTTTTATCGTCCATGTTTCACTTCTATATGTGGCTACACTCCATATAAGTATTTTCAGAAAAGACTTCCTGGTACTTAAATCCATACATCAACAAATTCCTCTTCTTCAGAAGCGCTATCCTTGCTATGGCCAGTTTACATTTTATATCCTCTCTACTTCGACTATCATCAGTTATTTTGCTCCCGATATAGCAAAAATAGTCGCCCATTCGGATCTCCGGGTGGGGACTACTCAAGAGGACGTCGTTATCAGGAGAAAGAAAACTGGCGTTCTACGGATCGGAGCGTGGAATGTAAAATTCCTTAATCGGGCAGGTAGGTTAGAAAATTTAAATAGGGAAATGGATAGGTTAGAGTTAGATATAGTGGGAATCGGTGAAGTACGGTCACAAGAGGAACAAGACTTCTGGTCAGGTGGATACAGGGTTATAAATACAAAATAGGGATAATACAGGAGTAGATTTAATGATGAATAAAAAAATAGGAGTGCAGTTAAGCTACTGCAAGCAGCATAGTGAACGCATTATTGTGGCCAAAAAATAGACACGAAGCCCACGCCAACCACAGTAGTATAAGTTTATATGCCAACTAGCTCTGCATATGACGAAGAGGTTGATGAAATGTATGAGGAGGTAAAAGAAATTATTCATATAGTGAAGGGAGACGAAAATTTAATAGTAAAGGGTGACTGGAATTCTACAGTAGGAAAATGAAGAGAAGGAAACGTAGTATGTGAATACAGAGTGGCGGTAAGGAACGAAAGAGGAAGCTGCGTGGTAGAATTCTGCACAGAGCATAACTTAATAATAGCTAACACTTGGTTCAAGAATCATGAAAGAAGGTCGTATTCATGGAAAAGGCCTGGAGATACTGGGAGGTTATATAATGGTAAGACAGAGATTTAGGGAACAGGTTTTAAATTGCAAGACATTTCCAGGTCAGATGTGGGCTCTGACCACAATCTATTGGTTATGAACTGTAGATTAGAACTGAAGAAACTGCGAAAAGGTGGGAAATTAAAAATATGGGACTTGAAAAACTTACAGAACCAGAGGTTGTAGAGAGTTTCAGGGAGAGCGTTAGGGAATGATTGAAAAGAATGGGAGAAAGAAATACAGTAGAAGAAGAGCTTTGAGAGATGAAACAGTGAAGACAGCAAAGGATCAAATCGGTAAAAAGACGAGGGCTAGTAGAAATCCTTGGGTTACAGAAGACATATTGAATTTAATTGATGAAAGGAGAAAATATAAAAATGCAGTAAATGAAGCTGGCAAAAAGGAATACAATCCTCACAAAAATGAGATCAACAGGAAGTGCAAAATGGCTAAGCAGGGATGGCTAGAGGACAAATGTAAGGATGTAGAGGCACATATCACTAGGGGTAAGATAGATACTGCCTACAGGAAAATTAAAGAGACCTTTGGAGAAAACATCACCACTTGTATGACTATCAAGAGCTCAGATGGAAACCCAGTTCTAAGCAAAGAAGGGAAAGCAGAAAGGTGGAAGGAGTTTACAGAGGGTCTATACAGGGGCGATGTTCTTGAGGACAATATTATGGAAATGGAAGAGGATGTATATGAAGATGAACTTGGAGATATGATACTGCGGGAAGAGGTTGACAGAGCACTGAAAGACCTAAGTCGAAACAAGGCCCTGGGAGTAGACAACATTCCATTAGACCTACTGATAGCCTCAGGAGAGCCAGCCCTGCGAAAACTCTACCATCTGGTTAGAAAGATGTATGAGAGAGGCGAAATTCCCTCAGACTTCATGAAGAATATAATAATTACAAAACCAAAAGAAAGCAGGTGTTAACAGATGTGAAAATAACGGAATGACCAGTTTAATAAAGTCACCGTTACAAAATACTAACACGAATTGTTTGCCGACGAATGGAAAAACTGGTATAAACCGACCTGGGGCAAGATCAGTTTGGATTCCGTAGAAACGTTGGAACACGTGAGGCAATACTGACCTTACGACTTATCTTAGAAGAAAGATTAAGGAAAGGCAAACCCACGTTTTTAGCATTTGTAGACTTGGATAAAGTTTTTGACAATGTTGACTGGAACGCTCTCTTTCAAATTCTGATAGTGGCAGGGGTAAAATACAGAGAGCGAAAGGCTATTTATAATTTGTACAGAAACCAGATGGCAGTTATAAGAGTCGAGGGGCATGAAAGGGAAGCAGTGGTTGGAAAGGGAGTGAGACAGGTTTCTAGCCCATCCCCGAAGTTATTCAATCTGTATATTGAGCAAGCAGTAAAGAAAACAAAAAAAAATTCAGAGTAGGATTTAAAATCCATGGAGAAAAAAAAATTATAGGGCTCGCCGATGACACTGTAATTCTGTCAGAGACAGCAAAGGAACTGGAACAGCAGTTGAGCGGAATGGACAGTGTCTTGAAAGGAGGATATAAGATGAACATCAACAAAAGCAAAACGAGGATAATGGAATGTAGTCGAATTAAATCAGGTGATGCAGAGGGAATTAAATTAGGAAGTGAGACACTTAAGGTAGTAAATGACTTTTGCTATTTGGAGAGCAAAATAACTGATGATGGTCGAAGTAGAGAGGATATAAAATGTAGACTGGCAATGGCAAGGTAAGCGTTTCTGAAGAAGAGAAATTTGGTAACATCAAGTATAGATTTAAGTGTCAGGAAGTCGTTTCTGAAAGTATTTGTATGGAGTGTAGCCACGTATGGAAGTGAAAGGTGGACGATGAATAGTTTAGGCAAGAAGAGAATAGAAGCTTTCGAAATGTGGTGCTGCAGAAGAATGCTGAAGATTAGATGGATATATCACATAACTAATGAGGAGGTATTGGATAGAATTGGGGAGAAGAGAAATTTGTGGCACAACTTGACTAGAAGCAGGAATCGGTTGGTAGGACATGTTCTGAGACATCAAGGGATAACCAATTTAGTATAGGAGGGCAATGTGGAGGGTAAAAGTCGTAGAGGGAGAACAAGAAATAAATAAAAAATCGTGGAGGGAGAACAAGAGATGAATACACTGAGCAGATTCAGAAGGATGTAAGTTGCAGTAGGTATTGGGAGACGAAAAAGCTTGCACAGGATAGAGTAGCATGAATAGCTGCATCAAACCAGTCTCTGGACTGAAGACCACAACAACAACAACATAGCAAAACTCATTTACTACTTTAAGTTTCTCATCTCCTAATGTATTTCCCTCAGCATCACCTGGCTTCATGAGACAACATTCCATTATCCTCGTTCTGCTTTTGTTGATGTTCATCTTATATCCTTCTTTCAAGACACTGTCCATTCCTTCAACTCCTGTTCCAGGTCCTTTGCTGTCTCTGACAGAATTACAATGTCATCGGCGAACCTCAATGTTTTCATTTCTTCTAAATGGATTTTAATTCCTACTCTGAATTTTTCTTTTGTATCCATCATTGCATGCTCAATATAGACTGAATTACATCTAGGACAGACTGCAACCCTGCCTCAGTCCCTTCTCAACCACTGCTTCCCTTTCATGTTCCTTGACTCTTATAGCTGCCATCTGGTTTCTGTACAAACTGTAAATAGCCTTTAGCTCCCTGTATTTTGCCGCTGTCACCTTCAGAATTTGAAAGAGAGTATTCCAGTCAACATTGACAAAAGCTTTATCCAAGTCTACAAATGCTAGAAAGGTAGGTTTGCCTTTGCTTAGTCTATCTTCCAAGATATGTCGTTGGGTTAGTATTGCTTCGCATGTTGCGACATTTCTACGGAATCCAAACTGATCTTCCCTAAGATCCGCGTCTACCAATTTTTCCATTTGTCTGTAAGGAATTCTTGATAGTATTTTGCAGCCGTGACTTATCAAACTGATAATTAGGTAGTTTTCGCACCTTTCAGCACCTGCTTTCTTTGGGATTGGAATTATTACATTCTTCTTGAAGTCTGAGGATATTTCGCCTGTCTCATACATCTTGCTCACCAGATGGTAGAGTTTTGTCAGGGCTGGCTCTCCCAAGGCTATCAGTAGCTCTAACGGAATGTCGTCTATTCCTGGGGTCGTTCCCTGACTTAGCTCTTTCAGTGCTCTGTCTAATTCTTCACGCAGTATCATATCTCCCATCTCATCTTCATCTACGTCCTCTTCCATTTCGATAATATTGCCCTCACGTACATCGCCCTTGAATGGACCCTCTATATACTCCTTCCATCTTTTTGATTTCCCGTCTTTGCTCAGCATTGGTTTTCCATTTGAGTTTTTGATATTCACACAGGTGATTCTTTTCTCTGAAGGTCTCTTTAATTTTGCTGTAGGCAGTATCTATCTTAGCCCTAGCGATATATGCCTCTAGCCCTCGTGTTTTAATCTACTTTTTCCCCTGCACCTTCACTATTTCATCTCTCAAAGCTACCCATTCTTCTTCTACTGTATTTATTTCCCCTGTTCTTGTCAATCGTTCCCTAATGCCCTCTGTGAAACTCTCTGCAACTTCTGGTTCTTTCAGTTTATCCAGACCCCATCTCCTTAAATTCCCACCCTTTTGCAGTTTCTTCAGATTTAATCTATAATTCATAACCAATAAATTGTGGTCAGAATTCACATCTGCCCCTGGAAATCCCACAATTTAAAACCTGGTTCCTAAATCTTTGTCTTACCATTATATAATCTATCTGAAATCTTCCAGTGTCTCCAGGCCTCTTCCACGTATATAACCTTCTTCCATGATTCTTAAACCAAATGTTAACTTTGATTAAATTATGCTCTGTGCATAGTTCTACCAGGTGGCTTCCTCTTTCATTCCTTATCCTCCATCCATATTAACCGACTACTTTCCCTTCTCTTCCTTTCCTTACTATCGATTCTCTTCCTTTCCTTACTATCGAATTCCAGTCACCAATGACTACTACATTTTCGTCTCCCTTAACTATCTGAATAATTTCTTTTATCGCATCATACATTTGTTCCGTCTCTTCATCATCTGCGGAGCTAGTTCTACTGAAGCTAGTTGTAGTGAAGCGTGGGCTTCGTGCCTATCGTGGCCACGATAATGCGTTCACTATGCTGTTTGTAGTAGCTTACCCGCACTCCTATTTTTTTATTCATTATTAAACCTACTCCTGCCTTACCCCTATTTGATTTTGTATTTATAACCCTGTATTCACCTGACCAAAAGTCTTGTTCCTCCTGCCACCGAACTTCATTGATTCTCGCTGTATTTAACTTTAACCTATCCATTTCCCTTTTTAAATTTTCTAATCTATCTACCCGATTAAGGGTACATACGCCCCAGAATTTCTAAAGAACGTTAGCAAGCAAACATATGTCCATGTCCACATTAAGTTTTGCATACTTCCCTAAATTTAGGATTTTGAAGTCCTGTCAAACATTTACTACATGCTTATACTCTGCATATGGTACTGCATCACCTCTAAGGTTTCTCGTGTATGCAGTTGTGTAGGGTACCCTATTTTCGTAGAGTTTTTCCATGCAGTCCAGGTACTAGTATGGCAAAGTACCCTTCCTCGTCACAAGATGAAACTTTGCGTCATCATAATATGCACTAAAGGGATTTGCATATCCTCCTGAGAAACAGTTTGAAAAAGTTTCTGTAGTGGTACCTGAATAAAACACAGTGCGGCTAGGAAGCAGAAAGAAATTCTTGGTATCATTCATTTTGAGAAAGAAATATATTTCTCGACGTTGTCAGGCAGGACACTGGTCTGATCTTTCTTCACACCGAAATCAACCAAGTGGTCAACGAGAAAGTGAGCATCACACTCGTTCAAACTGTGAAAAAAAGGGGTATGCGCCATGGTAGTTTATACTTCAAGTTGCATGCACTGTGAGCAGCACTATGGAACTTCTCATTTAGGTGACAAAGCTACCTACGACGAGATGCCACTTTTATATCTAAAAACAACCTTCATATACGACAGTCACCCACACTATTGTACAAATCAGTATTCTCCCTTGATTTAGTCATGGGAATACTGCTTCTCTAAAGCATATACACTAATGGCCATTAAAATTGCTACACCAAGAAGAAATGCAGATGATAAACGGGTATTCATTGGACAAATATATTATACTAGAACTGACATGTGATTACATTTTCACGCAATTTGGGTGCATATATCCTGAGAAATCAGCACCCAGAACTACCACCTCTGGCCCTAATAACGGCCTTGATACGCCTGGGCATTGAGTCAACCAGAGCTTGGATCGCGTGTACAGGTACAGCTGCCCATGCAGCTTCAACACGATGCCACAGTTCATCAAGAGTAGTGACTGGCGTATTGTGACGATCCAGTTGCTCGCCCACCATTCACCAGACGTTTTCAATTGGTGAGAGATGTGGAGAATGTGCTGGCCAAGGCAGCAGTCGAACATTTTCTGTATCCAGAAAGGCCCATACAGGACCTGCAACATGCGATCGCGCATAATCCTGCTGAAATGTAGGGTATCGCAGGGATCGAATGAAAGGTAGAGCCACGGGTCGTAACACATCTGAAATGTAATGTCCACTGTTCAAAGTGCCGTCAATGCGAACAAGAGGCGACTGAGACGTGTAACCAATGGCACCCCATACCATCACGCGAGGCGATACGGCAGTATGGCGATGACGAATACACGCTTGCAATGTAGGTTCACCGCGATGTCGCCAAACACGAATGCTGTAAACAGAACCTGGATTCATCCGAAAAAATGACGTTTTGCCATTCGTGCATCCAGGGTCGTCGTTGAGTACACCATCGCAGGCGCTCCTGTCTGTGATGCAGCGTCAAGGGTAACCACAGCCATGGTCTCAGAGCTGATAGTCCCTGCTGCTGCAAACGTCGTCGAACTGTTCGTGCAGATGGTTGTTCTCTTGCAAACGTCCCCATTTGTTGACTCAGGGATCGAGACGTGGCTGCACGATCCGTTACAGCCATGCGGATAAGATTCCTGTCATCTCGACTGCTAGTGATACGAGGCCGTTGGGATCCAGTACGGCGTTCCGTATTACCCTCCTGAACCCACCGATTCCATATTCTGCTGACCGTCATTGGATCTCGACCAACGCGAGCAGCAATGTCGCGATACGATAAACCGCAATCGCGATAGGCTACAATCCGACCATTATCAAAGTCGGAAACGTGATGGTACGCTTTTCCCCTCCTTACATGAGGCATCACAACAACGCTTCACCAGGCAACGCCGGTCAACTGCTGTTTGTGTACGTGAAATCGGTTGGAAACTTTCGTCGTGTCAGCACGTTGTGGGTGTCGCCACCGGCGCCAACCTTGTGTGAATGCTCTGAAGAGCTAATCATTTGCAAATCACAGCATCTTCTTCCTGTCGGTTAAATTTCGCGTCTGGAGCACGTCATCTTCGTGGTGTAGCAATTTTAATGGCCAATCTGAGGTCAGGAAGCAGCCAAATCACAGGATCATTCCTGACAAATTATATGTGGTGGTTAAGACTTCAACTGTAGGGATACACAAGCTGTATGATGCTGCATAAGGTACATGTTTTCCTGAGATGGTGCATTGTGAGGCTGTAGGGCCGCCCGCACTGCGTGTCACAGGAGCGAGGAGGCGTTAAGAGTCACCACACACTACAAAGGTCTTTTGTCCTCGGCAATGCACGCAAACGGATCCCAGTTGACATTAACGCGTCACCCTGGAAGAACAGCTCACACACGTTGTATTACATTTAGATGCTCCATTGTGGAGGTAGGAACTATGGCAGTCCAAAGAAGTTAGTGACCCACAAATATTCACTTTATTGTGCTGCAGTACTTAACTAGAGTTGTACAGCAACTCGCTAGATGTGCTTGTGGACAAATAAAATTAAGCAGTGGCCTGCCAAGGTGTGCATTACTGAATATTGAATACAATGTCAACAAGACTAAGTCCATCCTGAGTGCCACACTGTCAATCACGGTAGTAATCATATGTTCTTGAGCGAAGGCCATATGTGACTCCATTTGTAGACTAAGTCTCGCAGGCTGATCACCACTAAGAACTGTAGCCACGAACAGCAACTCTGGAACTCCACACTAGAACTGTCGTACACCATCGCTGAACATGAACTCGTTCATTGCTGCCTGTGGTCGCCGGTTATCACAACAGAGAGATCCATCTCATTGGTGACAGTGAAGAAGTTGCTGATGACGTTTGTGATTGGTAGCGAATTTCAAAGTGCAGCCCATGGCGCCAGTAGGAAAATGCCTGAGCACTCCAGATCTGGTTGCGCCCATTGGCGAGGACACAACAGAAGGAACATCGCCACTCAAGGTGGGCATTCTCAAACTCTGAGAATTCGTTTTCCTCTTGGTAGAAAAATCCACAAGATGCTTTGCTAAAGACTTGCTTGTGGTGTAAGTAGGCTGTTTAGGTTTTTATGTTGGTAACGCCAGTAGCTCTCTGTATGAAAATCACTGACTGTGCTGTGTGCAGTTGGACTCATTGTTGGAATATTCGCCATTGGAGTGTTGGGCAGTTGGATGCAAACTGGGTGTAGTGTTGTGTGGTTGGAGGTGAGCCGTCAGCAGTGGTGGATGTGGGGAGAGAGATGCCAGATTTTTGAGCAGACTATCTGGAGGTGTGTCCACCAGAAAAAGGAAATTTGTTTAATTGGATGTCACAAAATTATATATATATATATATATATATATATATATATATATACTTTTGAACGCTATGACGGCTGCTAGCAATCTCTACAAGGACTAAAGTGGGTCTACACCCTTGATGACCCACCAATACCACTATTTCTACAAGGACTGCAGTGGGTCTGCACCTCTGGTGGCCCACCAATACCATAATCTGTACCAGAACTCCAGTGGGTCTACTCTGTGGTGACCTACCTACCAATATTCTTTAAAACTTCGACTGACTCTGCTGTGGGTTTGCTCTGTTGTGGCCTGTCTGCATGTGAAGAGTCAGCACTGCCTTTCCGTTGGAAGGACAACACTACTTCTTCAAGACTGCATGGAAATCCATTACTTCCGTGTGCATTTTCTTTTACTGCTCGGGCTTTGAGAAAAATAAAAACACTGCAATTTTACGGTGACGAATGATCAGAACTGTCTTTATGGACAGTGAGAAAATTTTAGCTCTTGACCAACATTGTATACGTGTGTGCATTTGGTTTCTTTGTTATTGTAATTATGAAAAATGTTCTCAAACCTGTATTGGCCACTGCCAAAACAATTTGTAAAATTTTTTGTGGGGAGCATGGGGGCTATGTAAGTAGGCTGTTTAGGTTTTTATGTTGGTAACGCCACGTAGCGCTCTGTATGAAAATCACTGACTGTGCTGTGTGCAGTCTGTAGCCGTTTGGCGTTGTTGGAATATTCGCTATTGTAGTGTTGGGCAGTTGGATGTGAACAGCGCGTAGCGTTGCGCAGTTGGATGGAGGTGAGCCGCCAACACTGGTGGATGTGGTAAATGAGATGCGGAGTTTTGAGAGCGGATGATCTGGACGTGTGTCCGCCAGAAAGAGTAAATTTGTAATACTGGATATCATGAACTGATATATATATATGATGACTTTTGAACATTATTAATGTAAATACATTGTTTGTTCTCTATCAAAATCTTTCATTTGCTAACTATGCCTATCAGTAGTTAGTGCCTTCAGTAGTTAGAATCTTTTATTTAGCTGGCAGTATTGGCGCTCTCTGTATTGCAGTAGTTCGAGTAACGAAGATTTTCGTGAGGTAAGTGATTCATGAAAGGTATAGGTTACTGTTAATCAGGGCCATTCTTTTGTAGGGATTATTGATAGTCAGATTGCGCTGCACTAAAAAATATTATGTGTCAGTTTATTGATGATCAGTATAAGTAAAGAGAGAACTGTCTGAGTACGTTCAGTTTTACTTAGCCGTCTTATATATTATATTCACTGCTATGTTAATGTGTTTTCTTATTTTTGATCTTGAAATTGTGATCATGGTGTGTGAAAAACGTAACACTAGGCTGCAAAGTAAATTGAGAAATGACAGTGAAGACGAGAGTAGTGTGTTAGCGCCACTGTGTGAATTAACAAATATTCAGAATAGTAATTTGGTAATTCTCCGTAGGGAAATGGACCAGGTGCCAAATAATGGTGTGGACAGTGAAACAATTAGTGAACAGAGAAGCATTGTCGATCGTTTGGTCGGCAACAGCTCGCCTCAGGTATCCGAAATGACAGGACAAAATTTTGCAAATACTGTAGATTCAGGTTTTACGTCCTCACCTTTTTCTCAATTGCTTCAAGGCACATTCTCTGCTTTTCAAAATACGAATACTGCCGGTGCAAATGCACCGTCGATAGGCACAAAGGAACATGCTCCAGACACTAATTAATTATAATTGTAATTATTGTAACAAATGGAACAAAATCAAAAACAAACAATCACAGCAACAAATGGAACAAAATCAGAAACAAATTAAAGAAATACTTCAACAAACACGTGAAGGTTTAACTGCTGAGTTACTTAAAATCGAATCGAAATGTCAAAATGTCTGTAATAACGTAAAAACACAAATTTGTGAGCATGTTCAACCTATGTTTTCGCGCATGAAAACGCATTACAGAATCACGAAGCAGCCATAAAAGAACTGCAAACTATTGTTCATGAAAATCACGACACCTTGCACGCTAAAATTGACTCAGTTGCATCTACCGATTCGGTTGCGCAACTTGCAAAAACTCAGGAAAACTTAAAGGACACAGTAGATGCTCTGAAATTTGGTTCAGAAAGACACACGGAGGACATCGGTTCATTATCAGAGAAAGTAGTCGAACTTTCGGATCAGCTAAATAATTTATCTGTGAAGGTAGATTATAATCTGAATGACACAAGACCGGTAGTCTTTACTGACACAGAAAAATTCGAACAAATTAGGAAATGCAAACAAAATCAGAACCAAATTAATACGCAACACAAAAGAGTAATCCGGGAAAACAAGAACAGTTGACACAAGTAATATAAGAAGGACACTCGCGCTCCAATACGGGAAGAGGGACATAGAAATACGGAAAACAACTGAGAGAAAATCTGGAATACATTTCACATAAATTTTCTCAGCATGTTATAGTCTTAGGTGGAGATTTCAATTTACCAGATATAGACTGGGACACTCAGATGTTTAGGACGGGTGGTAGGGACAGAGCATCGAGTGACATTATACTGAGTGCACATCCGAAAATTACCTCGAGCAATTAAACAGAGAACCGACTCGTGGAGATAACATCTTGGACCTACAGATAACAAACAGACCCGAACTTTTCGACTCTGTAAGTGCAGAACAGGGAATCAGTGATCATAAGGCCGTTGCAGCATCCCTGAATGTGGAAGTAAATAGGAATATAAAAAAGGGAGGAAGGTTTATCTGTTTAGCAAGAGTAATAGAAGGCAGATTTCAGACTACCTAACAGATCAAAACGAAAATTTCTGTTCCGACACTGGCAATGTTGAGTGTTTATGGAAAAAGTTGAAGGCAATCGTAAAATGCGTTTTAGACAGGTACGTGGCGAGTAAAACTTTGAGGGACGGGAAAAACCCACCGTGGTTCAACAACAAACTTAGGAAACTACTGCGAAAGCAAAGAGAGCTTCACTGCAATTTTAAACGCAGCCAAAACCTCTCAGACAAACAGAAGCTAAACGATGTCAAAGTTAGCGTAAGGAGGGCTATGCGTGAAGCGTTCAGTGAATTCTAAAGTACAATTCTACGTACCGACTTGACAGAAAGTCCTAGGAAGTTCTGGTCTTACTTTAAATCAGTAAGTGGCTCGAAACAGCATATCCAGACACTCTGGGATCATGATGGCATTGAAACAGAGGATGACACGCGTAAAGCTGAAATACTAAACACCTTTTTCCAAAGCTGTTTGACAGAGGAAAGCCGCACTGCAGTTCCTTCTCTAAATCCTCGCACAAACGAAAAAATGGCTGACATCGAAATAAGTGTCAAAGGAATAGAAAAGCAACTGAAATCACTCAACAGAGGAACGTCCACTGGACTTGACGGGATACCAGTTCGATACTACACAGAGTACGCGAAAGAACTTGCCCCCCTTCTAACAGCCGTGTACCGCAAGTCTCTAGAGGAACGGAAGTTTACAAATGATTGGGAAACAGCACAGGTAGTCCCAGTCTTCAAGAAGGTTCGTCGAGCAGATGCGCAAAACTATAGACCTATATCTCTGACATCGATCTGATGTAGAATTTTAGAACATGTTTTTTGCTCGTGTATCATGTCGTTTTTGGAAACCCAGAATCGACGCTGTAGGAATCAACATGGATTCCGGAAACAGCGATCGTGTGGGACCCAACTCGCTTTATTTGTTCATGAGACCCAGAAAATATTAAATACAGGCTCCCACGTAGATGCCATTTTCCTTGACTTCCGGAAGGCGTTCGATACAGTTCCGCACTGTCGCCTGATAAACAAAGTAAGAGCCTACGGAATATCAGACCAGCTGTGTGCCTGGATTAAGGAGTTTTTAGCAAACAGAACACAGCATGTTGTTCTCAATGAAGAGACGTCTACAAACGTTAAAGTAACCTCTGGCGTGCCACAGGGGAGTGTTATGGGACCATTGCTTTTCACAATATATATAAATGACCTAGTAGATAGTGTCGGAAGTTCCATGCGGCTTTTCGCGGATGATGCTGTAGTATATAGAGAATTTGCAGCATTGGAAAATTTTAGCGAAATGCAGGAAGATCTGCAGCGGATAGGCACTTGGTGCAGGGAGTGGCAACTGACCCTTAACACAGACAAATGTAATGTATTGTGAATACATAGAAAGAAGGATCCTTTATTGTATGATTATATGATAGCGGAACAAACACTGGCAGCAGCTACTTCTCCGTTCGGAGAGTCCTTAGAAAATGTAGTCCATCAACAAAGGAGGTGGGTTACAAAACACTCGTTCGATCTATATTTGAGTATTGCTTGTCAGTGTGGGATCCGTACCGGGTCGAGTTGACAGAGGAGATGGAGAGAGAAGATAAAAAATGGTTCAAATGGCTCTGAACATTATTGGACTTAACTTCTGAGGTCATCAGTCCCCTAGAACTTAGAACTACTTAAACCTAACTAACCTAGGGACACCAGACACGTCCATGACCGAGGCAGGATTCGAACCTGCGACTGTAGCGGTCGCTCGGTTCCAGACTGTAGCGCCTAGAACCGCTCGGCCTCCGCGGCCGGCTGAGAAGATCCAAAGAAGAGCAGCGCGTTTCGTCACAGGGTTATTTGGTAAGCGTGATAGCGTTACGAAGATGTTAAGCAATCTCAAGTGGCAGACTCTGCAAGAGAGGCGCTCTGCATCGCGGTGTAGCTTGCTGTCCAGGTTTCGAGAGGGTGCGTTTCTGGATGAGGTATCGAATATATTGCTTCCCCCAACTTATACCTCCCGAGGAGCTCACGAATGTAAAATTAGAGAGATTGGAGCGCGCACGGAGGCTTTCCGGCAGTTGTTCTTCCCGCGAACCATACGCGACTGGAACAGGAAAGGTAGGTAACGACAGTGGCACGTAAAGTGTCCTCCGCCACTCACCGTTGGGTGACTTGCGGAGTATAAATGTAGATGTAGATGTAGAAAAGCCACAAAATAATAACACAGGGCATTTCGGAAATTATGAAAGAAATTGGCAAGGTGCACCGAATTTTGAGATGGAACCGCCGACCCGACGTAACAGTGGTTGTTTAAATCTTCGGGCGTGTTTAGTGATATCTCTGAACAGTCAAAGACACTGCGTCTGTGATACAATATCCACAGTCGACGTCTATCTTCAGGAGTTCTGGGAATTGGGGTGACGCAAAACTTTTGTGATGTGTGTATGTGTGGATACCTTTGATCAGATAGTGTGCGACAATCATTTTAATCAGATACTGCAGACTGACAACTGAACTCACGGGCACACCCTGAAGGCCAGTAAGTTGGTAAACGGGCTCGCCACTGCAGCTTACTGTGGCGCTGCACTCACGTCTTGTCCTCGGTGATGGGGATGACGGCGACGTAGTCCCGCACGATGGTGAAGGCCCTCCAGAGCTCCAGCAGCAGGATGTCGTGGTCCAGGTGGTCCGGCTGTGGCGGCCAGTAACGGTACGCCTCCCGGGCTATGCGGATCTGGATGTTCACTTTGGTGAAGACTCGGTCCGTCGTGAAGTCCACGTCGCCAGCGAAAATAACACCTGCGGAGGACGAGTGTGGCGAGTTTACGGTACCTCTCTGGTTACGGCCGGTCATCTTTACAACTGAGAACAATCTGCCACAGTCCCATGGCTCGGTTATAAATTGGAGGAGGAGACTACCGTTTAACGTCCCGTCGACAACGAGATCATTAGAGACGGAGAACAAGCTCGGTTTAGGGAAGGTTTGGGGAAGCTAATTGGCCGTATCCGTTCATAGGAAGCGATTTAGGGGAATTACAGAAAACCTAAATTAGGATGGCCGGAAACAGGTTTGAACCGTCGTCCTTCTGAAAGGGAGTCCAGTGCGCTATCAACTGCACCACCTCGCTCTGTTTATAAATTGTCATCATCCCACAACGTCTATATTTTTTTAAAAATAAAAATATATATATGAAGATGGTAATTGTTCTGTCGGACATGTCCGAAAGAACACCATCCATCTTCATATATATATATGAATGGCTGTTCGGCCTTAACTAATATATATATATATATATATATATATATATATATATATATATTAGTTAAGGCTGAACAGCCATTTGACAATCTTCTTCTGCGCGGATGCACAAACAGTGCCCCTCGCCGGCACGGTAGCTCAGCGTGTTCGATCAGAAAGCTGGTTGGCCTCTGTAACAAACAAACTGATTGGAAGGATCAACAAACGAACTTGAACGGATGTCATGTGACGTCCGCAACGACCAAACACAACGATCAACAACGGACAAAAGAAAAAAAAGAAAAGAAAATGGATAGAGTGTCTGCCATGTAAGCAGGAGATCCCGGATTCGAGTCCCGGTCGGCGCACACATTTTCAACTGTCCCCGTTGACTTACATCAACGCCTGTATGCAGATAAGGGTATTCATTTCATTGTAATAATAATAATAATAATAAGATTTTTACAATGTAGAAAGTAGTAGACATAAAATACGGATGTGAATTGTTACCTGTAAACGTATACAGAACGCCGACTGGCAGTCATGTGTTGAAGGACATGAAAAGAAAGCAGTAGTAGAGAAGGAAGTGAGACAGAATTGTTGCCTGACCCCAATGTTACTCCGCCTGTACAACGAGCAAACTGTGAAGATAACTAAGGAGAAATTTTGGAGAGAGAATTAAAGTACATGGAGAAGAAATTTAAAAATAAAGAAGCTTGAAGATGACATTCTCATTGTCAGGAGCGGCCAAACGATTTGAAACAGCAGTCGAACAAATGGAAAGTCCAGAATGAGATTTTCACTCTGCAGCGGAGTGTGCGCTGATATGAAACTTCCTGGCAGATTAAAACTGTGTGGCCGACCGAGACTCGAACTCGGGACCTTTGCCTTTCGCGGGCAAGTGCTCTACCATCTGAGCTACCGAAGCACGACTCACGCCCGGTACTCACAGCTTTACTTCTGCCAGTACCTCGTCTCCTACCTTCCAAACTTTACAGAAGCTCTCCTGCGAACCTTGCAGAACTAGCACTCCTGAAAGAAAGGAAATTGCGGAGACATGGCTTAGCCACAGCCTGGGGGATGTTTCCAGAATGAGATTTTCACTCTGCAGCGGAGTGTGCGCTGATATGAAACTTCCTGGCAGATTTAAACTGTGTGCCCGACCGAGACTCGAACTCGGGACCTTTGCCTTTCGCGGGCAAGTGCTCTACCATCTGAGCTACCGAAGCACGACTCACGCCCGGTACTCACAGCTTTACTTCTGCCAGTACCTCGTCTCCTACCTTCCAAACTTTACAGAAGCTCTGCTGCGAACCTTGCAGAACTAGCACTCCTGAAAGAAAGGATATAGCGGAGACATGGCTTAGCCACAGCCTGGGGGATGTTTCCAGAATGAGATTTTCACTCTGCAGCGGAGTGTGCGCTGATATGAAACTTCCTGGCAGATTAAAACTTGCCCGCGAAAGGCAAAGGTCCCGAGTTCGAGTCTCGGTCGGGCACACAGTTTTAATCTGCCAGGAAGTTTCAAATGGAAAGTCTCTTGTAAAGACATTATAAGACGAACATGGACGAAAGTAAGAAGGCAATGGACTGTACAAGAAATACATTCGCTATTGCGAATATGATCACGCTAAAGCTGCACAATATATTTGTGACAATGAAAATTTGTGCAAAACCGGAACTCGCATCCGAATTTCCCATTCCACGCGATCAGTTGCTGTAACTGTCTCGACCATCCGAGCACGTCTCCAAACCGACTCAAACTTCAATATCTCACCTTGTGTTTACGTCCTGTATTTGCACAATTGCTGTGATTTCTGCACTGGGAGAGAGCTATGATTACTGTCGGGCCTTGTCTTGGCATGAAATACTACACTACTGGTCATTAAAATTGCTACACCACGACGAAGCGCAGATGATAAACGGGTATTCATTGGAAAAATATATTATACTAGAACTGACATGTGATTACATTTTCACGCAATTTGGTTGCATAGATCCTGAGAAATCAGTACCCAGAACAACCACCTCTGGCCGTAATAACGGCTTTAATACGCCTTGGCATTGAGTCAGACAGAGCTTGGATGGCGTGTACAGATACAGCTGCCCATGCAGCTTCAACACGATAGCCTACCTCAGTTCATCAAGAGTAGTGACTGGCGTATTGTGACGAGCCAGTTGCTCGGCCACCATTAACCACACCTCTTCAATTGGTGAGAGATCTGGAGAATGGGCTGGTCAGGGCAGCAGTCGAACATTTTCTGTATCCAGAAAGGCCCGTACAGGACCTGCAACATGCGGTCGTGCATTATCCTGCTGAACTATAGGGTTTCGCAGGGATCTAATGAAGGGTAGAGCCACGGGTCGTAACACATCTGAAATGTAACGTCCACTGTTCAAAGTGCCGTCAATGCTAACAAGAGGTGACCGACACGTGTAATCAATGGCACCCCATACCATCACGCCGGGTGGTACGCCAGTATGGCGATGACGAATACACGCCTAAAATGTGCTTTCACCGCGATGTCGCCAAACACGGATGCGACCATCGTGATGCTGTAAACAGAACCTGGATTCATCCGAAAAAATGACGTTTTGCCAATCGTGTACCCAGGTTCGTCGTTGAGTACACCATCGCAGGCGCTCCTGTCTGTGATGCAGCATCAAGAGTAACCAGGTGCCCGAGGTGATAGTCCATGCTGCTGCAAACGTCGCCGAACTGTTCGTGCAGATTGTTGTTGTCTTGCAAACGTCCCCATCTGTTGACTCAGGGATCGAGGCGTGGCTGCACGATCCGTTACAGCCATGCGGATAAGATGCCTGTCATCTCGACTGCTAGTGATACGAGGCCGTTGGGATCTAGCACGGCGTTTCGTATTACCCTCCTGAACCCACCGATACCATATTCTGCTAACAGTCGTTGGATCTCGACCAACGCGAGCAGCAATGTCGCGATAAGATAAACCGGAATCGCGATAGGCTACAATCCGACCTTTATCAAAGTCGGAAACATGATGGTGCGCATTTCTCCTCCTTACACGAGGCATCACAACAACGTTTCACCAGGCAACGCCTGCCAACTGCTGTTTGTGTATGAGAAATCGGTTGGAAACTTTCCTCATGTCAGCCCGTTGTAGGTGTCGCCACCGGCGCCAACCTTGTGTGAATGCTCTGAAAAGCTAATCATTTGCATATCACAGCATCTTCTTCCTGTCGTGTCTGTAGCACGTCATCTTCTTGTTGTAGCAATTGTAATGGACAGTAGTGTATGTTGGCGGCAGTAGAATCGTTAGGCAGTCAGCTTCAAATGGCGGTTCTCTAAATTTTCACAGAAGTGTTTCTCGAAAAGAACGTCGCCTTTCCTCTAGGGATACCCAGTTGAATTCCCGAAGCATCTGCATTATTGCAACAAATCTATCAGCCCGCCTCTGAACTGCTTCGATGTCTTCCTTCCGTCCGACCTGTTCTTATCCCAAACACTCGATTAGTACTCAAGAATAGGCAGCATGAGCGTCCTGCATGCGGTCTCCTTTTCAGGAGAACCACTCTTTCCTAAAATTCTCTCAATGAACCGAAGCCGATCATTCGCCTTCCTTACTACAGTTCGCAGTTGCTCGTTCCAGTTCATCTCACTTTGCAAAGTTATGCCCAGATTTTTAAACGACTTGACTGTATCAAGAGGGACAATGGTAATGGCGTATCCGACTTCCTAAGACAGTTGAACAGCCTCCAAGCCAAAATAAAATTTACCATGGAAGTAGAAAATGACAAAAACCGATATTTCTGGATGTGCTGGTCACAGGCGATGGCGAAAACTTGGGACACAGCGTGTACCGAAAGCCGACACACACGGACCGATACCTGCACAAACTGTCAAACCACCACCCGAGCCAGAAAAGAGGTATGATTAATACGCTCGTAACGCGTGTAGGACGAATGTGTGAGCCGCAGCACCCCATACGCGAAATGCAACACCTGGGATGTTTTCTGAGGAGCAATGGGTACTCCACAAATTATATTGGAAGTGTAACAGAGCCAAACACTCGGCGAAGTAAGGAATCAGAAAAAGAAAGTCGGGTACGGCCTTTCTGCCATACATTCCCAGAGTGACGGACAGAATCGGCCGTATATTGCGCAACCGCGGCGTAAAGACGATTTTCAAACCGACAAGGAATATCAAAGAGTGTCTTAGATCGGCAAAGGGGAAAAGGGACCCACTTGCAATGTCGGGAATATACCGTATACCATGCACATGCGGAAAAGTTTATGTCGGAATGACTGGACGATCAATCAACACCAGGATCGAAGAACATAAGCGACATTGCAGGTTGGGGCAGGTGGAGAAATCGGCGGTGGCAGAGCACGCACTGAGTGAGACAGACCACGTAATAATATTCGCCGACTCGGAAGTTCTGGCTGTAGAGAAGCACTATCACACGCGATTGTTCAGAGAAGCTGTTGTTGTTGTTGTTGTTGTGGTCTTCAGTCCTGAGACTGGTTTGATGCAGCTCTCCATGCTACTCTATACTGTGCAAGCTTCTTCATCTCCCAGTACCTACTGCAACCTACATCCTTCTGAATCTGCTTAGTGTATTCATCTCTTGGTCTCCCCCTACGATTTTTACCCTCCACGCTGCCCTCCTATACTAAATTGGTGATCCCTTGATGCCTCAGAACATGTCCTACCAACCGATCCCTTCTTCTGGTCAAGTTGTGCCACCAAATTCTCTTCTCCCGAATCCTATTCAATACCACCTCATTAGTTATGTGATCTACCCATCTAATCTTCAGCATTCTTCTGTAGCACCACTTTCTATTCTCTTCTTGTCCAAACTATTTACCGTCCATGTTTCACTTCCATACATGGCTACACTCCATACAAATACTTTCAGAAATGACTTCCTGACACTTAAATCTATACTCGATGTTACCAAATTTCTCTTCTTCAGAAACGCTTTCCTTGCCATTGCCAGTCTACATTTTATATCCTCTCTACTTCGACCATCATCAGTTATTTTGCTCCCCAAATAGCAAAACTCCTTTACTACTTTAAGTGTCTCATTTCCTAATCTAATACCCTCAACATCACCCGACTTAATTCGACTACATTCCATTATCCTCGTTTTGCTTTTGTTGATGTTCATCTTATATCCTCCCTTCAAGACACCATCCATTCCGTTCAACTGCTCTTCCAAGTCCTTTGCTGTCTCTGACAGAACTACAATGTCATCGGCAAACCTCAAAGTTTTTATTTCTTCTCCATAGATTTTAATACCTACTCCGAATTTTTCTTTTGTTTCCTTTACTGCTTGCTCAATATACAGATTGAATAACATCGGGGAGAGGCTACAACCGTGTCTTACTCCCTTCCCAACCACTGCTTCCCTTTCATGTCCCTCGACTCTTATAACTGCCATCTGGTTTCTGTACAAATTGTAAATAGCCTTTCGCTCCCTGTATTTTACCCCTGCCACCTTTAGAATTTGAAAGACAGTATTCCAGTCAACATTGTCAAAAGCTTTCTGTAAGTCTACAAATGCTAGAAACATAGGTTTGCCTTTCCTTAATCTTTCTTCTAAGATAAGTCGTAAGGTCAGTATTGCCTCACGTGTTCCAGTATTTCTACGGAATCCAAACTGATCTTCCCCGAGGTCAGCTTCTACTAGTTTTTCCATTCGTCTGCAAAGAATTCGTGTTAGTCTTTTGCAGCTGTGGCTTATTAAACTGATTGTTCGGTAATTTTCACATCTGTCAACACCTGCTTTCTTTGGGATTGGAATTATTATATTCTTCTTGAAGTCTGAGGGTATTTCGCCTGTTTCATACATCTTGCTCACCAGACGGTAGAGTTTTGTCAGGACTGGCTCTCCCAAGGCCGTCATAGTTCCAATGGAATGTTGTCTACTCCGGGGGCCTTGTTTCGACTCAGGTCTTTCAGTGCTCTGTCAAACTCTTCACGCAGTATCGTATCTCCCATTTCATCTTCATCTACATCCTCTTCCATTTCCATAACATTGTCCTCAAGTACATCGCCCTTGTATAGACCCTCTATATACTTCTTCCACCTTTCTGCTTTCCCTTCTTTGCTTAGAACTGGGTTTCCATCTGAGCTCTTGATGTTCATACAAGTGTTTCTCTTATCTCCAAAGGTCTCTTTAATTTTCCGGTAGGCAGTATCTGTCTTACCCCTAGTGAGATAAGCCTCTACATCCTTACATTTGTCGTCTAGCCATCCCTGCTTAGCCATTTTGCACTTCCTGTCGATCTCATTTTTGAGACGTTTGTATTCCTTTTTGCCTGCTTCATTTACTGCATTTTTATATTTTCTCCTTTCATCAATTAAATTCAATATTTGTTCTGTTACCCAAGGATTTCTACTAGCCCTCGTCTTTTTACCTACTTGATCCTCTGCTGCCTTCACTACTTCATCCCTCAAAGCTACCCATTCTTCTTCTACTGTATTTCTTTCCCCCATTCCTGTCAATTGTTCCCTTATCCTCTCCTTGAAACTCTGTACAACTTCTGGTTCTTTCAGTTTATCCAGGTCCCATCTCCTTAAATTCCCACCTTTTTGCAGTTTCTTCAGTTTTAATCTACAGGTCATAACCAATAGATTGTGGTCAGAGTCCACATCTGCCCCTGGAAATGTCTTACAATTTAAAACTTGGTTCCTAAATCTCTGCCTTACCATTATATAATCTATCTGATACCTTTTAGTATCTCCAGGGTTCTTCCATGTATACAACCTTCTATCATGATTCTTAAACCAAGTGTTAGCTATGATTAAGTTGTGCTCTGTGCAAAATTCTACCAGGCGGCTTCCTCTTTCATTTCTTAGCGCCAATCCATATTCACCTACTACGTTTCCTTCTCTCCCTTTTCCTACACTCGAATTCCAGTCACCCATGACTATTAAATTTTAGTCTCCCTTCACTATCTGAATAATTTCTTTTATCATCATACATTTCTTCAATTTCTTCGTCATCTGCAGATCTAGTTGGCATATAAACTTGTACTACTGTAGTAGGTGTGGGCTTCGTATCTATCTTGGCCACAATAATGCGTTCACTATGCTGTTTGTAGTAGCTTACCCGCATTCCTATTTTTTATTCATTATTAAACCTACTCCTGCATTACCCCTATTTGACTTTGTGTTTATAACCCTGTAGTCACCTGACCAGAAGTCTTGCTCCTCCTGCTACCGAACTTCACTAATTCCCACTATATCTAACTTCAACCTATCCATTTCCCTTTTTAAATTTTCTAACCTACCTGCCCGATTAAGGGATCTGACATTCCACGCTCCGATCCGTAGAACGCCAGTTTTCTTTCTCCTGATAATGACATCCTCTTGAGTAGACCCCGCCCGGAGATCCGAATGGGGGACTATTTTACCTCCGGAATATTTTACCCAAGAGGACGCCATCATCATTTAATCATACAGTAAAGCTGCATGCCCTCGGGAAAAATTACGGCCGTAGTTTCCCCTTGCTTTCAGCCGTTCGCAGTACCAGCACAGCGATGCCATTTTGGTTATTGTTACAAGGCCAGATCAGTCAATCATCCAGACTGTTGCCCTTGCAACTACTGAAAAGGCTGCTGCCCCTCTTCAGGAACCACACGTTTGTCTGGCCTCTCAACAGATACCCCTCCGTTGTGGTTGTACCTACTGTACGGCTATCTGTATCGCTGAGGCACGCAAGCCTCCCCACCAACGGCAAGGTCCATGGTTCATGGGGGGGAGAAGCTGTAGAAATACAAAAACACGAAAACACGCGAACAGATTCAAGAAGAAAGAGGAAAGCCTAAAGGTAAACGGATCCTGGATTCCCGTACTGTCGCAGGTAGCAAGAGGAGAACCGCACCGGAAATAACCGCGGAGAACCCCTGGGACGTTGGCGCTTCAGGTACATATAGTCAGCTGCCGCGAACTCTGCTCCAGTTCACCACCGGCAATGGAGGGTGAAGCTTTGACAATGCCAGCCACTCCTGCTGGCGAAACGTCAGTAAAATCATCCGATGAATGTCGGCCGAATAACCCGAGCCAGAAGCCGATAGGCAGTTTGTCAACAAGTGGCCACGAAAGCTTTAACAATTTTGCATCCACATTAACTTACATTTTCGACATGTAGCTCTAGCTGCCATTCATCATACCAGCTACAAATTTTGTCTAAGTTGTCTTGTAGCTTCCTACAGTCACTCAACTTCGACATCTTATACTACACCACAACATTGTCAGCAAATAACCGCAGATCGTTCCCCGCCTTGTCCGCCAAATGATTTCTGTATATTGGGAACAGCGGTCGTGTCGCACTTCCCTGGGGCACTCCAGATGATAACCTTGCCTCTGATGAACATTCGCCGTCGAGGACAACATACTGGGTAGTATTACTTAAGAAGTCCACGGCCGACCACATACCTGTAGACTTATTCCATACGCTCGTATCTTTGTTAACAAGCTACAATGAGACAGGCAACGGCCTTGCCGCAGTGGACACACCGGTTCCCGTGAGATCACCGAATGTAAGCGATGTTGGGCGTGGCTGGCACTTGGATGGGTGACCATCCAGCCGCCATGCGCTGTTGCCATTTTTCGGGGTGCACTCAGCCTCGTGATGCCAATTGAGGAGCTACTCGACCGAATAGTAGCGGCTTCGGTCAAGCATACCATCATAACGACTGGGAGAGTGGTGTGCTGACCCCACGCCCCTCCTATCTGCATCCTTCTTTGAGGATGACACGACGGTCGGATGGTCCCAGTAGGCCACTCGTGGCCTGACGACGGAGTGCTTTACAATGAGACACCCTGTGAAACGCCTTCCGGAAATTTAGATATACGAGTATTCCCCTGGCCTGTTGCCTGTCATCCATAGTTCGCAGTATATCACGTCAGAGAAACTGAGTTTTGCACGAGCGGAGGTTTCTAAAACTATGCTGATTCGTGGACATAAGCTTCTCATTCTCAAGAAAGTTCATTATATTCAAACTGAGAATATGTTGAAGGATTCTGCAGCAAATCGAATTTATGTATATTAGACTGTAATTTTGAGGGTCCTTTCTTCTACCCCTCTTATGTACTGGTGTCACCCGCACTTTTTTGCAGTCGCTTGGGACTTCGTGCTGCGCGAGACATTTACGACAAATGCGGGCTAGGTAAGGGGCTAATGCCATAGAGTACTCTAAAAATCGAATTGTGGTTCCATCCAGACATGGTCGGTTTATCTTGTTTTGCTTTAGGGCGCAAAAAACAGCTGGGGTCATACGCGCCCAAGTCAAAACTAGGGAACACGAACACAGAGTGGAGTTAAACGACTATGCGTCATTCCCAATGGACAGAATTGGAGACAGCTAAAAACAGGTACGTGGAAAAAGGGCTAAAAAACACCATACAGTAATGGAGGTCCAAAACTAAAAATGAAATGGCCTTCGCCATGATGTAAAACGCGTCATACGCTAAAATGGCTGATAAATCAGGCATGGTGATTTATTTGCTTTCAAATCTTTCGGTTGCTTCCCTAAGCCATGGATGCTTATTACTATGTTGTCCATGTGAGAGTCTGTCCAAAGGTCAAATGATGGTATATTTTTACGATTCTCCTTGAAAGTGAAATTTAAAACTTCGACTTCCGTTTTGCTATCTTCAACTGCCAAACCAGACTGGTCAAAAAGGGTCTGAATGGAGGCCTTGGACCCGCTTAGCGATTTTACCTAGGACCAAATTTTTCTAGGACTCTCTGCCAGATCCTTTGATGAGGTATGACGGCGGCAGCTGTTGTATGCTTCGCGCATAGATCCTTTCGCAGACACACTCATTAGCACTAACCTTCGATTGCCGTCATTTGAGCGTTCTCTCTTGAATCGAGAGTGCTGCAGCCTCCGCTTCTTTAACATCTTCCGCAGTTTGTTATTAAACCGTGGCGGGCCTTGTTCATCCTTCATCTACTTATCAGGCACATAACTCTCCAGACCACGATTTAGAATCTGCTTAAACTGGGACCACAACCTTTCTAAGTCCATGTTACTGGAACTAAGTTATGTACGTTCCCTGTTCAAGTGCTCTATCTAGCAGAAAATCTCTCCTAGGCTTGACATCTTGGGTTGTCGGGTATTCTGCCGGATATCAGCGTCGTACTTGCACGATATTTCGGTCACGTAGCTCGAGACCTTCATCAGGACCTGATACAGTTTCATTAGATGATAACTTACGTCTACTACGTGTATATAAAGTAAAAGGTGATGGTGACATATAAGTCGATTTAACAAAGTCTTTATTAGCATTTTCAGTAACATGATAGGTTCTATATGCGATGACATCACGGTCGACAAAGCTTTCGAGGCCGGCTACATTTGGCACACCTGAACCACCTCGTACAATAGCGACGGTTAACCATCCGTTACCATGTGTGAAGGAATCATTGATGTCAATGCTGAAGTTTAGTCTGCATCCACAGAAGACTGCTGGTCCATCAAGTAGAGAGTGTGCAGCGACAGATTTTATAGTATTCTTTTTCTTGTCTGCAGCAGATGTTGTCATTTCAACGTCTTCAATTATCTTAGTATTTTTATATCGTCGACGTTCACGACATACAATATATAAAACAATTGAAGACGTTGAAATGACAACATCTGCTGCAGACAAGAAAAAGAATACTATAAAATCTGTCGCTGCACACTCTCTACTTGATGGACCAGCAGTCTTCTGTGGATGCAGACTAAACTTCAGCATGTTACCATCCGTTGCCATGTGTGAAGGAATCATTGATGTCAATGCTGAAGTTTAGTCTGCATCCACAGAAGACTGCTGGTCCATCAAGTAGAGAGTGTCGACAAAGCTTTCGAGGCCGGCTACATTTGGCACACCTGAACCACCTCGTACAATAGCGACGGTTAACCATCCGTTACCATGTGTGAAGGAATCATTGATGTCAATGTTGAAGTTTAGTCAGAATATATCTTACAGAAGATATCGTCGACGTTCACGACATACAATATATAAAACAATTGAAGACGTTGAAATGACAACATCTGCTACAGACAAGAAAAAGAATACTATAACTGAGCGATAAGCCTGAAGAGTTACATCTCCTAGCCTTCTTTACCTATTTAATAACTTTTGTAACCATAGTTGCTATAATGACATACTGATCGCTAATCCTTGGTTCTATACTAACACTTTAGGTATGGTCCGGCCTATTTGTAGCTAACAGGTCTGAGACATTTCCGTAGACCTCCGGCTATGCTGCAGGTCAGTTTGTCACCACAACGTTTTCCTCCACTGACATTTGTTGGCATTCCAAACTCACAGTCCAAATATAACACTGGAATACTAAACAATTTCATAAGAAATCCTGTCATATTCAGAGAAACATACATTACAAGAAATAAATACGAAAATCAGCAACAATAATCGCCAGTCTCACTCACCACGTCGAAAACAAAAGTAATCTATTTGTGTCTTACGCTGTAATAAGTAGTTTCAGCGATTCTCAATGCCTATCAAGTACTATACATCAAATCAAAATGGTTCAAATGGCTCTGAGCACTATGGGACTTAACATCTATGGTCATCAGTCCCCTAGAACTTAGAACTACTTAAACCTAAGTAACCTAAGGACATCACATAACACCCAGTCATCACGAGGCAGAGAAAATCCCTAACCCCGCCGGGAATCGAACCCGGGAACCCGGGCGCGGGAAGCGAGAACGCTACCGCACGACCACGAGATGCGGACTACTATACATCCCAGTCAACGAAGACTAAAGAAAGTCTACTAGGGGGAAAACGGTGTGGTCGCAAATATTTGTACAGTGCTAGAAGTGGGAGTGTCATGAACAACACACTATACATAAAGACCATTGGTGTGCGAGTGCTGGGGTGCGGGGGGAGCGCGTTTGAAGGTAACTTGTTTATGTTTTTCTGGAATTATTCGGAAATCGCGGGTCCTAGCGTAATTTTATCCCTGTACAAAATTAAACTACATTACACAGGGTGACCCAAAGTTATTAACATTTGAAAACGCGCTAATTCACAGATAATGTAGACAGAGGGGTAAAAACTGACACCCATGCCTGAAATGGCATGCTACTCTAAACAGGAACATGACAGTAACGCTGCCTGAGAATCGTGCATAAAATGAGCTACAATGAACTACACTCCTGGAAATGGAAAAAAGAACACATTGACACCGGTGTGTCAGACCCACCATACTTGCTCCGGACACTGCGAGAGGGCTGTACAAGCAATGATCACACGCACGGCACAGCGGACACACCAGGAACCGCGGTGTTGGCCGTCGAATGGCGCTAGCTGCGCAGCATTTGTGCACCGCCGCCGTCAGTGTCAGCCAGTTTGCCGTGGCATACGGAGCTCCATCGCAGTCTTTAACACTGGTAGCATGCCGCGACAGCGTGGACGTGAACCGTATGTGCAGTTGACGGACTTTGAGCGAGGGCGTATAGTGGGCATGCGGGAGGCCGGGTGGACGTACCGCCGAATTGCTCAACACGTGGGGCGTGAGGTCTCCACAGTACATCGATGTTGTCGCCAGTGGTCGGCGGAAGGTGCACGTGCCCGTCGACCTGGGACCGGACCGCAGCGACGCACGGATGCACGCCAAGACCGTAGGATCCTACGCAGTGCCGTAGGGGACCGCACCGCCACTTCCCAGCAAATTAGGGACACTGTTGCTCCTGGGGTATCGGCGAGGACCATTCGCAACCGTCTCCATGAAGCTGGGCTACGGTCCCGCACACCGTTAGGCCGTCTTCCGCTCACGCCCCAACATCGTGCAGCCCGCCTCCAGTGGTGTCGCGACAGGCGTGAATGGAGGGACGAATGGAGACGTGTCGTCTTCAGCGATGAGAGTCGCTTCTGCCTTGGTGCCAATGATGGTCGTATGCGTGTTTGGCGCCGTGCAGGTGAGCGCCACAATCAGGACTGCATACGACCGAGGCACACAGGGCCAACACCCGGCATCATGGTGTGGGGAGCGATCTCCTACACTGGCCGTACACCACTGGTGATCGTCGAGGGGACACTGAATAGTGCACGGTACATCCAAACCGTCATCGAACCCATCGTTCTACCATTCCTAGACCGGCAAGGGAACTTGCTGTTCCAACAGGACAATGCACGTCCGCTTGTATCCCGTGCCACCCAACGTGCTCTAGAAGGTGTAAGTCAACTACCCTAGCCAGCAAGATCTCCGGATCTGTCCCCCATTGAGCATGTTTGGGACTGGATGAAGCGTCATCTCACGCGGTCTGCACGTCCAGCACGAACGCTGGTCCAACTGAGGCGCCAGGTGGAAATGGCATGGCAAGCCGTTCCACAGGACTACATCCAGCATCTCTACGATCGTCTCCATGGGAGAATAGCAGCCTGCATTGCTGCGAAAGGTGGATATACACTGTACTAGTGCCGACATTGTGCATGCTCTGTTGCCTGTGTCTATGTGCCTGTGGTTCTGTCAGTGTAATCATGTGCTGTATCTGACCCCAGGAATGTGTCAATAAAGTTTCCCCTTCCTGGGACAATGAATTCACGGTGTTCTTATTTCAATTTCCAGGAGTGTATTAACCGTCGATTTTGTGACGCGGAGATTATTTGTAGTGTTGGCGCTTCACAAAATGGGGGAAGATGACGCTATGTTGTCTAATGTGTTGCGGACCGACGAAGCCTATTTCACTCTCCGAGAGCCTGTCGACAGCCACAACGGCAGAATATGGGCTACTGAAAATCCTGCAACAGTTGTCTAGATCCCATTGCGTGAGGAAGACACAGTGTGTGAATTTACCATACGAATCGTCATCGGACCCTTTTTCTTCGAGGAAATGTGGGACGTGTTGTGACTTGGCAAGACAGCCAAGCCACTATGATTGGTAGCCGAAAGGCACGCGTCTAAGCTCACGCAGGCTGGCGTGAGGTCTGGAACAGTTATAGGAGTTTATAGTAGGAAGAAAAGTACGTAGCTTCGGGAATACTTAACTTTATTCCATAATTGGTGAACATCGGTCTGACGGTACATGCATCACAAGATAAATAGCAAATGATAATGGCGCCTTGCTAGGTCGTAGCAAATGACGTAGCTGAAGGCTATGCTAACTATCGTCTCGGCAAATGAGAGCGTAATTTGTCAGTTAACCATCTCTAACAAAGTCGGCTGTACAACTGGGGCGAGTGCTGGGAAGTCTCTCTAGACCTGCCGTGTGGCGGCGCTCGGTCTGCAATCACTGATAGCGGCGACACGCGGGTCCGACGTATACTAACGGACCGCGGCCGATTTAAAGGCTACCACCTAGCAAGTGTGGTGTCTGGCGGTGACACCACAGGATGCTTCTTTTCGAACTGTGAGTGTGACATGTACGAGATACGCCGATATCTTACAGAATCGCATCATCCCTTGCATGGCTAGTAAACACCTATTGGAAGGTATGACTTTTATACTGCATGGCACTTCACCCATGTTGCTACACATGTGCAAGATCTCCTGCACACATCGTTTGGTGAGGATCGCCAGCTAAGCCATCCCTTCCATCATGCTTGGCCTACCATGTCCCCAAATCTCAGTCTGTGTGATTATTAGTTGTGGGGTTACCTGAAGTTGCGAGTCTACTGCGAAAGTCCGACCTCGTTAGGTATGCTAAAAGACAACATCCGACGGCAATTTCGCACCATATCTACTGTACAGTGTTGCTCACAAAACTGTCCTTTGACTACAGATATTCTTGATTAATGCCGACCGATATGTTCAACTCTTGTTATGAAGAAGAATGTCGTCGCTAAAAATCAATGTTTATGTTAATTATTGCTTTGTATTATATGTCGAATCGAGAACAGCTGCCAACATGAGTAACGTAGAAGTAAATATCCTCGGAGTAGTGGAGCAAATTAAATCAGTTAATAAAAGCAAGTCTTCTGGTCCAGACTATATACCAATTAGGTTCCTTCCGGAGAATGCTGATGCATTAGCTCCATACTTCACAATCATATACAACCGTTCGCTCGACGGAAGATCCGTACCCAAAGACTGGAAAGTTGCACAGGTCGCACCAATATTCAAGAAAGGTAGTAGGAATAATCCACTAAATTACAGGCCAATATCGTTAACGTCGATATGCAGCAGGATTTTGGAACATATATTGTGTTCCAACATTATTAACTACCTCGGAGAAAACGGTCTATTGACACACAATCAACATGGGTTTAGAAAACATCATTCGTTCGTAGTAATTGACGGAAAGTCATCGAATAAAACAGAAGTGATTTCTGGCGTTCCCCAAGGTAGTGTTATAGGCCCTTTGCTGTTCCTTATCTATATAAACTACACTCCTGGAAATTGAAATAAGAACACCGTGAATTCATTGTCCCAGGAAGGGGAAACTTTATTGACACATTCCTAGGGTTAGATACATCACATGATCACACTGACAGAACCACAGGCACATAGACACAGGCAACAGAGCATGCACAATGTCAGTACTAGTACAGTGTATATCCACCTTTCGCAGCAATGCAGGCTGCTATTCTCCCATGGAGACGATCGTAGAGATGCTGGATGTAGTCCTGTGGAACGGCTTGCCATGCCATTTCCACCTGGTGCCTCAGTTGGACCAGCGTTCGTGCTGGACGTGCAGACCATGTGAGACGACGCTTCATCCAGTCCCAAACATGCTCAATGGGGGACAGATCCGGAGATCTTGCTGGCTAGGGTAGTTGACTTACACCTTCTAGAGCACGTTGGGTGGCACGGGATACATGCGGACGTGCATTGTCCTGTTGGAACACCAAGTTCCCTTGCCGGTCTAGGAATGGTTGAACGATGGGTTCGACGACGGTTTGGATGTACCGTGCACTATTCAGTGTCCCCTCGACGATCGCCAGTGGTGTACGGCCAGTGTAGGAGATCGCTCCCCACACCATGATGCCGGGTGTTGGCCCTGTGTGCCTCGGTCATATGCAGTCCTGATTGTGGCGCTCACCTGCACGGCGCCAAACACGCATACGACCATCATTGGCACCAAGGCAGAAGCGACTCTCATCGCTGAAGACGACACATCTCCATTCGTCCCTCCATTCACGCCTGTCGCGACACCACTGGAGGCGGGCTGCACGATGTTGGGGCGTGAGCGGAAGACGGCCTAACGGTGTGCGGGACCGTAGCCCAGCTTCATGGAGACGGTTGCGAATGGTCCTCGCCGATACCCCAGGAGCAACAGTGTCCCTAATTTGCTGGGAAGTGGCGGTGCGGTCCCCTACGGCACTGCGTAGGATCCTACGGTCTTGGCGTGCATCCGTGCGTCGCTGCGGTCCGGTCCCAGGTCGACGGGCACGTGCACCTTCCGCCGACCACTGGCGACAACATCGATGTACTGTGGAGACCTCACGCCCCACGTGTTGAGCAATTCGGCGGTACGTCCACCCGACCTCCCGCATGCCCACTATACGCCCTCGCTCAAAGTCCGTCAACTGCACATACGGTTCACGTCCACGCTGTCGCGGCATGCTACCAGTGTTAAAGACTGCGATGGAGCTCCGTATGCCACGGCAAACTGGCTGACACTGACGGCGGCGGTGCACAAATGCTGCGCAGCTAGCGCCATTCGACGGCCAACACCGCGGTTCCTGGTGTGTCCGCTGTGCCGTGCGTGTGATCATTGCTTGTACAGCCCTCTCGCAGTGTCCAGAGCAAGTATGGTGGGTCTGACACACCGGTGTCAATGTGTTCTTTTTTCCATTTCCAGGAGTGTATTTGGGACAAAATCTGAGCAGCTGTTTTCGGTTTTTCTCCGATGCCTCTGTCGTTTATCGACTAATAAAGTCATCAGAAGATAAAAACAAACTGCAAAACGATTTAGAAAAGATACCTGAATGGTGCGAAAAGCGGCAGATGACCCTAAATAACGAAAAGTGTGAGGTCATTCACATGAGTGCTAAATGGAACTAGCTAAACTTCGGTTACACAATAAATCAATCCAATCTAAAATCCGTAAATTGAACTAAATACCTAGGTATTACAATAACGAACAGCTTAAATTGTAAGGAACACATTGAAAATGTTGTGGGGAAAATGTAACAGACCTACTAAGGAGACTGCCTACACTACGCTTGTCCGTCCTCTTTTAGAATACCTCTGCGCGGTGTGGGATCCTTACCAGATAGGACTGACGGAGTACATCGAAAAAGTCAAAGAAAGGCAGCACGGTTTGTATTATCGCGAAATATGGGAGAGAGTGTCACAGAAATGATACAGGATTTGGACTGGACATCATTAAAAGAAAGGCATTTTTCGTCGCGGCAGAATCTTCTCACGAAATTCCAATCACCATGTTTCTCCTCCGAATGCGAAAATATTTTGTTGACACCGACCTACATAGAGGGGAACGATCACCAAGATAAAATAAGGGAAATCAGAGCTCTTACGGAAACATATAAGTGTTCATTCTTTCCGCGCGCTATACGAGATTGGAATAATAAGAATTGTGAAGGTGGTTCGATGAACCCTCTGCCAGACACTTAAATGTGATATGCTGAGTATCCAGGTAGATGTAGATGTAGATGTTGGTCATTTTGTGCACTGATTTCAATAAAACCCCATGTCATTCCAGTGACGTGTCTCAGATTTTACTTGTCTGTCTACTTTATTCCGTGAAGTATCGAATTTTTAAATATTGACGGACTTTTGGCTCACCCTTAATTTCCTACACGAAATGTCCTATTCATTTTTTCTGTAGAACTAACGTTTTCATGGATTTAGGGATGGAAAAATTGCAGATTATTAAAATATTGTTCAAAGAGTATAAAATTAATGTTTATCTTTAAATCCAGTAGCCGTTTTGAGGGATAAATTGTGCTCTGGAGATATAACAGGTTATAAGTGTGGGGGAATGTAGTTCGGCGGATTGTATTCATGCACTTCCCTCCTGCACAGGTCTGCAAATTGAAGGTCGAGCAAGTGATCCCCACTCTATCTCCCCCACTACGTCAAGAGAAGCGACTACAGGATGTTGTAAAAGTCATTCACAAAGTTATACGGACCCTCCACAGCGCCCTTACTACTACTGCCACTACTACTACATATGGTGGTTAAGACGCGGAATGAGCTGTAACTTACCTTCCCAGTCCATGGTCAAGATGCAGTGTCGCGCTGTCAGAACCCACATAGGAGCCACTATGCTGCCTGAACACGTCTGTAAGTTATCTTTTGAAAGCGAGTACCAGAAGACAGCAAAGGGGTACAGGCTGACGAAAGTGACGAATCCGCCAAATATTCTGTCGTCAGGACAGCCGCTGTCTCGTCCCTTGCGGCGCCACAGCTCTAGGGCTTCTCTGCCCTTCCTCACCTCCTCTGGGGTGTTGAGGCCACAGCGCGCCACAGCGACGACAGCGCACCAAGCGGCCAGGCGACGCACTAGCACCATGTCAACGGATGGCGATCAGCTCCGTTTGCGAGAAAATTTCTGCCAGATTCCTTCCACCATTCAGACAAAGGCGTGATTTTCGCACCACGTCGTGCTGTGAGTCATGCGGCCGTTAAAACAGCGATGTAAAACAAAACAATTCGAGAAATTTAAATACCTAACTCTCACTCGGAAGGAGATCACGGACAAAACAACTGTCACATGGTAAGAAAACACTATCAAAAAAACAAGCAACGAACCACAATTTTGTATTCATCACACGCTATGTATCTTCAGCTGTTTGTCGATCAACAGATTACATCGCTGCTTTCTGCTGGTCAGCATATTCTCTGATTTTCCGCATAGAGTAGCAACCACAATCTCGAAGAAGTCCATTGAAGTTTGATTCCCTCGGCGAGAAACAAGGAACATAATGTAATAGAGCTGTGAAAGTAACGAAATAAAGTGTATCCGTGTGTATTCGTTACTAAAAGCGGGTCTAGTGCAGCAGGGGATACAACCCGTCGGCTTTGAACAATGACGTCATTCCTTAGTCATAGATCGTAATGTCTTCACTTCGAGGCATAGATAATAAAGCAGTTCTGTGTTCTAATAAGCGCTATCATTAAAATAATTGAATGTGAATCTAAAAGCGATCGCTTGATATTCGCTAAATCATTAAACGTGTGATTTAATTAAGTTAATTGTTTGTTTCTTATTCAGAGGTCGCAAATGTAACGTACGTGTATTTCTACCTATTCGTAAGTAGGATCAGTTTATTCTATCTCGTGAGATTGTTTTTTAAAAAAAGCCAAAAAACACTTATTAGCTACTGAAGGGAGCTACAACACTAAGAAGAATCGCTTCTCGGCTTTTGACAAGATCAATGTTTATCTCTCTCGCATTCCTTTGTTTCTCAACATTCTCCTCAGCTCTTTCATCTTTCTAATACATGGTCTCTGGCGACTTGTGACGTCATTGTTCAAAGCCGACGGGTTGTATCCCCTGCTGCACTAGACCCCTAATAGCAGCAGTACACATTACACACGTATCGTTACTATTTACTTTGTTATCGACCATATCGTAAAATTGGTAATTTCCAAGAATGGTTGCCTATCGAAGTCGCTGGTCCAAACGATACGTATCGAACGTGCGATCGTAAATCGAGTATGTGACTCTGATGGCGGGTGTTATGAGTATGTTTACGCTGGTCACTACAGGAACCACAAAAGAAGGGCGTTACAAAAAATACTTGTAATTGCAAAGGAGACGACTTACCTTACTCGTCGTCGGTGTAGTCATGTGAAAGGTCATTACGGTGGTCTGAATGGATAATTTGGAAGAGTCGAACCATGTATTCTTCCTGACACTCGTTCGTTTTCCGCAGTGAAATTGTAACAGTATTTCAGCATCGAAACTGCTCTTACGAAGTTTTACACACTTCGCACCACAACAGTGTACACAGTCCCTTCTTTTCTACTCCTGTAGTACTCCGTATTTGCGACAAAAAGTCGAACAATTTTCTATGCTGGATAAACATGGAACTAGATTCTTCCATGTGAGAGTATCCGCCGAAGAAACGTCAAGAACACCAGACATCCCACTCACTAACGACATAAATCGTGTTTTTCCCAAGCAACTCACAAATAATTCGCAGAGGTATGTAATTTAGAGCAAGTAAGGGAGCGACGGAAAACAGATAAAAATCACGATCACAAATAATTGATCACAACGCCCGACACCTGGGTCGCAGCATCGACTTCCGATCGCACGTTCGATACGTATCGTTTGGACCCAGCGACTTCGATAGGCAAACGTTCTTGGAAATTACCGTAAAACACGTATGGAATTCAATTTTAGCTCCCTTGTAAACGTAACCGGTTTTGAAACGAGCTTGGGCTAACAGGTTTTCTCTTGTTTTTAAAAATTTTCGGCTAACATTGCCGGTGTGGCTCTTTGTACAGTGAAAGATAAGTAGAAATATTAGACCGAAGCCGTTTACTCCTCGTCTAATTGTGCTGAGTAAATCAGATATTGTAACAGCTGTTTTCCAGGTGCCATATTTAACTGGGCTACCAAATCTGCTTCATACCTTTATATGTAAACACTGTTTCCGAAATTCGGTTTTCGTCTTACGGAAGATGTGTCGCATTTAAACATAGTGACGATAAACGATACTACACTCATTCATCGGATGTCGTTTTTAACTATGTCCGCTTGGAGCGCTGCTGTCACAGTGTATAACAACAATAAACAGGTGTGTAGCGGTTGTTATGTGTTAAGGTGCGCTAACACCTGACACTTTTCTCTGGAAATATTTTTCAAGTGTAGGACAAAAAACAGCTTTGACTGTTTACGAACTGAGAGATATCACTAGAAAATTGTATCACGGATATGTATCTGTCAGTTTCCGAAATGCTATAATTCGTAATAAATGTTAGGCGTTTAGATGCGTTTACATATGATATTTACTGCTTGATAAATACAGATGTTGCTTTCGGCCAGGCACTAAGTATAAAGTATGGCCACAATATGACGTTTTATAATTACTAATTCCAGCTAAGCTGCAATTGTTTAATTATTAATGCTTCTTCTTTACCACAAGATTTTATCGGGTGTAGCGCCTTTCACAAGTAAACATCTAGTTGCAATAGATGCCCAAATTGCATCAGAGAATAAACTGTGGACTGTCTATTTGTTGTTACATCGTTATAAGCACATAAGGTTTTGCTTGTATAGAATATTTTCGTGAAGTGCTTTTGACAGTTGTATTGACAAGATGGGTAACTCTATGTTTACTTGAGAATGGCGCTATAGCAGAAACAAGTTCGTAGTAAAGAAGAAGCATTACTATTTAAAATATTTGTAGTTACTTGGAATTATTCGTCACAAAAGAAAATACTGATGTGCCCTGTGTCGTACATCTGCTTGCCATGTTGAAAGTATCGAAGCGCAAAATCGCGGCGTGCATAATTAATCCAAAGACGTCAGATAAGAAGAAAAAGCATTCTGTGTGGGCCCGAGAGTGGGCTTTGAGACGAGCAGACTTGGGTTCCTACAGTCAGTTAATGTCCGAATTCCTCATTGAGGATACAGCACAGTTTTCGGATTTCTTAAGCATAAAACCAGCTGATTCCTAAAAGCTTGTTTGTAAAATTGGTGCACTTCAAAACAGATACCAAATTCAGAAAAGTTATTAGCGTAGGAGAACGACTCGTTGTAACTTTGCGATTTTTAGCGTAAGGTAAGTAGGTACTAATACTACATCATGAAACAGTATATTTTCGTGAAACGTCTGCATTGCTAAATGATTACATTTAGGTAATTGGTATTAAATGGGTGGAAAAGTACTTTCAGTTTGTCAGTGTATAAGATGCCAAGGTTTTCGGTGCTAGTAGGTTTATATAATGTTCAGAATTGCTTGACGATTCAAAACACCGTTTCCCGAAGCCACCGAGTTACGACTGCTGTAGTTATGAAAAGCGGGTTTTGATTATAGCTTATCCTCCTCATTTATCTCGGGTAAGAGATGCAGAAATTTAATTTTCATTTTTTTACGTGAATATTCTGAAGAGAGACGTGTCATTTCGGCTGCAACGTATTTGCCGTATTGATCCTCTTCTTCGCTTATAGCTTTTTGCATGATTAAATTATTTGTTGCAACAGTTTTCCTCTTCGGTTTGGTATTAATTTTATTTTTTTCCCGATACATCTTGATTGTTAGATGTTGTCTTGCTTACATTTGCTGCCTCCTCCACTGTAGCAACCTTATCAGAATATAATAAAAACAATAAATTGATTAAGTTAGGTATAACTTGTAAAAAATATATTTTTAAAATTTTTTTTCACCGTCTCCAGCATCAGGAGACTGGCGAAGTGTTGCCAGCAAGTGCTCCGGAAGGCTTTTGACACCGTTACGTCACAAGTGACTGCTAACCAAATTGCGTGCCTACGGAGTATCGTCTCAGTTGTGTCACTGGATTCGTGATCCTCTGTCAGAAAGGTCACAGGTCGTAGTAACTGGCGAAAAGTCATCGAGTAAGACAGAAGTAATATCTGGAGTCCCTCAAGAGAGTGTTATAGGACCTGATCTACATAACCGATTTAGGAGACATCCGAGCAGTCCTCTTAGATCTGTAGTGATTGAATCATAAAAGCTTGCCATAAAAAAGAAAATATCGTCCGAGTATGAATATTAGCTGTAAGCCTTGTAACTTAAGTAGAGACGTACATTCAAAGCCGCTTTCACCAGTCCATTAAGAGTTCATAAGCAGTGAGAAACGGCTGATTTCATACGCACCAACTGCGAATTGGAGGCAAAAAGCGATACATTCACGTATCATCCACACTCATGCTCATAAATTAAGGATAACTGCACAATGCGGTGCCACACAACGTGGCACTACACAAAACTGGTGCTAATAGCATAGGCACATAGGGAACACACACGACACGGTCTGTAAGTCCAGGGTATTGGTGATAAGTTGAGAAAACAGTCCCGAAGCACATGTGCTACAAAACGCCACTGTTTCCTGCGCATGTACCCCGACATCATTATGGGATATGATCACCATGCACACGTACACAGGCCGCACAACGGGGTTGGCATCCCCTGGATCAGGTGGTCGAGCAGCTGCTGGGGTATAGCCTCCCATTCTTGCACCAGTGCCTGTCGGAGCTCCTGAAGTGCCGTAGGGGTTTAAAGGCGTGCAGCGATACGTCGACCGAGAGCATCCCAGACGTGTTCGATGGGGCTTAGGTCTGAAGAACAGGCAGGCCACTCCATTCGCCTGATATCTTCTGTTTCAAGGTACTCCTCCACGATGGCAGCTCGGTGGGGCCGTGCGTTATCATCCATCAGGCGAAGGTTGGACCCTTTGCGCCCATGAAAAGGCGGACATACTGGTCCAAAATGACGTCGCGATACACCTGGCCTGTTACAGTTCCTCTGTCAAAGACATGCAGGGGTGTACGTGCACCAATCATAATCCCATCCCACACCATCAAACCACGACCTCCATAAAGGTCCCTTTCAAGGACATTAAGGGGTTGGTATATGGTTCCTGGTTCACACCAGATGAAAACCCGATGAGAATCACTGTTCAAACTATTCCTGGACTCGTCCGTGAACATAACCTGGGACTACTGTTCCAATGACCATATACTGTGTCCTTGACACCAGGCTTTACGGGCTCTCCTGTGATCAGGGGTCAGTGGAATGCACCTTGCAGGTCTCCAGGCGAATAAACCATGTCTGTTCAGTGGTCTGTACACTGCGCGTCTGGAGACAACTGTTCCAGTGGCTGTGATAAGGTCCCGAGCAAGGCTACCTGCAGTACTCCGTGGCCGTCTGCGGGCACTGATGGTGAGATATCGGTCTTCTTGTGGTGTTGTACAGTGTGGACGTCCCGTACTGTAGCGCCTGGACACGTTTCCTCTCTGCTGGAACCGTTGCCATAATCTTGAGATCACACTTTTTGGCACATGGAGGGCCCGCGCTACGACCTGCTGTGTTTGACCAGGCTCCAGTCGCCCCAGTATTCTATCCCTCATAAAGTCATCAATATGTGTTCTTTGAGCCATTTTCAACACACAGTCACCATTAGAACGTCTGAAAACATCTGCACACTTACTCGCTGCACCACACTCTGACATCCACCTACACGCCTCTGAGTATGTGGACTGCTGCAAGCGCCACCGTGCGACGACCGCAGGTCAAATGGACCGCAGGGTCATACCCCGAGGTGATTTAAACCTGCAAACCGCCCACCAGAGCGTTGTTTCACCATGTATCAGCATTATCCTCAATTTATGAGTATGAGTGTATTTAGTGTCTAGTTGTAGTTTCACAGTTCTTCTACTTCTTTCCGTAGATTCTCGCGACAGTAGCACGTGAACATTCGACTATCTTCGCCGTTTTCGAGATCCTCGCTCACAGACTTTTCGCAATAATAATCTGCCATTTGTCAAAGTCGCTTATCTCAGTGCATTTCCCCATTTACAGCCCATATCTTGACTTGGGTGATCCCCCGTCCGTGTCTGCTACGCTTACATACTTTTGTTACCGTGTCACATGCCCGCAACGCTACCAGGCGGCATCCAACGTCGCGGTGGGAAATAGCCATAATGTTTTTTCTTATCAGTGTTCATTACTGATGCCAACGGCCTTGCCGCAGTGGTAACACTGGTTCCCGTCAGATCACCGAAGTTAAGCGCTGTCGGGCTGGGCTAGCTTTTGGATGGGTGACCATCCGGTCTGCCCAGCGCTGTTGGCAAGCGGGGTGCACTCAGCCCTTGTGAGGCAAACTGAGGATTGAGAAGTAGCGGCTCCAGGCTCGGAAACTGACATACGGCTGGGAGAGCGGTGTGCTGACCACATGCCCCTCCATATCTGCATCCAGTGACGCCTGTGCGTGAGGATGACCTGGCGGCCGGTCGGTGCCGTTGGGCCTTCATGGACTGCTCGGGAGGAGTTTAGTTCAGTTTTTAGTTCACTACTGAGTCTACTCCACTATTAACAAAGGTGTAAGCCGAGGTAGCTATTTCTTCTGGTAACTGGTTGTAAAGCTCATCTGTCTTCTACGCTTTCTGAAGTTATGAAGTAGTGCATGCCCTCTTCTGAATGTTCCTTGCTAATACGTGAAGAAGCAATGAAAAGCAGGCCAACGCAGAGTCTCATTTACCCTGTCATCACAATATCCATCTCCTTAGCCTAATATCCGAGTCATTCTGTACTGTCTCCAACCACAGAGACCTGAAAAATCTCAGCTGGTTACCGAAAATACCGCTGAATCTCTGATTTAAGCGTGAGGTTCTAAAGAATATCGCGACCCACTTCGGGTTACGTTATATTGTTTGCAGATGATGCTCTCATTTACTGTCTTGTAAAGTCATCAGATGATCAAAACCAATTGAAAATGATTTAGACAAGATATCTATATAGTGTGCGAAATGTCTATTGATTCTAAATAATGAAAAGTGTGAAGTCGTCCGCGTGAGTAGTCCTACTAAAATGAATCCGCTAAATTTCGGTTGCACGGTAAATCGCACAAATCTAAATGCTAAATGCTTATGGATTACAATTACGAATAACCTAAACTGGAACGATCACATAGATAATGTTGTGGATAAGGCGAACCAAAAACTTCGATTTATTGGCAGGACACTCAGAAAATGGAACAGATCTACTAAAGAGACAGCCTACACTACGCTTGTCCGTCCTCCTGTGGAGTATTGTTGAGCGGTGTGGGATCCGCATCAGATAGGTTTGATGGAGGACATCAAAGAATTTCGAAGAAGGCAGCTCGTTTTGTATTATCGCTCGACAATGGGGAGATTGCCACGAATATGACACACGAATTACAGTGCCAGTCATTAAAACAAAGACGTTTTACGGTGTAGCAGGAACTTTTCATGAAATTTCAATCACCTGTTTCTTCCTCAGAGTTTGAAAATATTTTGTTGGTGCCCACGTGCACAGGGAGAAATGACCATCAAAATAAACAAGTGAAATCAGAATTCGCGCGAAAAGATTTAAGTCTTTGTTTTTTAGGCGCGCTTTTCGTGAGTGGAACGGTAGGGTAGCAGCTTAAAGGTGTTTTCGATAAACCCTCTGACAGACACTTGATTCTGTATTGCAGAGTAATCATGTATATGTAGATTTTGATTTAGAAAAGAAGATATGCGCCAACCAAAGACAGGGATTTATTGGCAGAACAGTTAAAAGTGCAACAGTTCTACCGCCTCCTTACGCTTTTCCGCCCTCTTCTCGAGTACTGCTGAGCAGTGTTAGGATCCATATAAGATAGAATTCACGGAAGACACCGAAAAAGTTCAAAAGAAGAACAACTCGTTTTGTACAATAGCGAAATAGGGGTGAAAGTGTCACAGGAATGATACGCGAAATGGGGTGGCTATGATTTAAACAAAGGCGTTTTTCATTGCGATAGGACGTTCTCATGAAATTTCAATCATCAGCTTCCTCCTCTGAATGCGAAGATATTTTGCTGGCGCCCACATAAACAGGGAGAAATGATCTTCAGAATTAAATTGGATAAATCAGAGCTGGCACAGAAAACTTTAACGATTTGCGTCTCCCTCTCGCTGTTTGTGAGTGGAACGGTAGACAAATAACTTGAAGGTAATTCAATGAGTGCTCTGCCAGGCAGAGTAGTCATGTAAATGTAGATGTAGACGTAGATCTACTCTATATTTGACTCCATAGATATGCCCACGATATGAGCGCGCCAGAGATAATACGTAGTTTACAGCTGAGACCACAGAACAGCTGAATATCTGCAGAAGGAGCTAAATGTTGTTCAGTGATGTTTTCATAATCACCGCCGCTTTGACGTGCTGAATGGACGATGAAAATTTAGAGCAACGCTCCTCGCAGTTGAAAACCGCCGTACGCTGAGGTGGCTACTCCTGTTTTCTCATTGTTTGGCGGAAGGAAAAATTGATTTTCGTGGTTGAATTGTATATCGACGGGTCATGTTGCTAGTGTGGCGACTGACCACATGGAGCGCTGTCGTCGCGCTCGTGAGCTGTGGCTACAACACGCCGGAGGAGATTCAGGAGGGGAAGGCGGCCTTGGAAGGAATGCGACGCGAACGGAAACGCGAGGAGTTCACCACGAACCGGATATTCGGAGGATTCCAGACACACGTGGGGCTGTATCCTTTCGCCGTGTACCTCATCACCAAAGACAAGCAGGGGTACGAAGACTGCTCCGGAAGTCTGGTGGCGCCCGGTTGGGTCCTGACGGCGCGCCACTGCAAGGGCTCGGGCGACTGGGATGGTGAGCTCGCCTGACTACTACACAATTCGCACTTACATTCTTGGCAGAGGGTTCATAAAACAAATTTAAAACACTCCCTCCCTCTGTCTCTCTCTCTCTACCGTTCCACTCGCGAATGTAAAGTGGCAAAATTGAATGGCAAATCCTTCTCTGCGAGATCCAATTTCTCTCATTATTATTATTATTAGTATTAATATTTTTCTCTAATGGGCCAGTTAATCATCATGTGCCAAATTCAGTTCCTTAATAATAATAATAATAGTAATAATAATAATAATAATAATAATATTTTCATCTTGAATGTGCCGATTAATGACCGTGTGCCAAGTTCATTTCTTTATTGTTTTTTCTTTTCTTTTCTTCAATTACTCTTTAGTCTTTTCACTATTTTTTTCTTCTTATGTTCTCAACATTTCAGTCCAGTTTTTTTTCCACTGTCTTCTCTTGGAATCCATGTGCATACAATACTTTTTCCCTAAACACAACTCTGTCAGCTGTTTCTTCAGCTTTTAAAGTATTTTTTTTTCCTTAATACCTTTTTCCTTCATGAAACCAACTATTTGTTGACTTCTTATTCCAGAGATATCTGAAGCTAATTTTGATTGATCTACTGTCTTTAATCCTGTATAAATACCCAAAAAGTACCAGTCTCCTTTTCCTCATTACTAATTCTGAAGCATTTTCTGTTTCGATAAATGTCGTCATTACTATGGAATTTCTAACCTTATACAGTTTTTCGTGGGTGTAACAGCTTCCTCATAATTCGCTGTTCTAGTATGTCTCATTTACCCAAATTATAGTTCCATGATAGACATACTCTTGTATACATAGACATTCTACTTTCTCTACTGTGCTGTGAAACCTTATTTCTGTTTTTTTCCTTTTTTTTTACTCATACATTTCTTGTTGTAAAAGCGTTATGTTATAGCATTTGCTCTTCCCATTTTATATATCCTTTCCTCTATACAGATTTTTCCATATCGTTTTCTTAGATTATTTCACCAAGATATTTAAATTTTTTAACCTGTACAATTTGAGCAATATCTATTGCCAAACATTCTTCTATGCATTTTTAATGTTCATAAGATATTTGTTTCTCTTTACAGTAATTCTAAAGCCAGTCCTACTGGCTATTTCTTCCAAGAGATTAAGTTGTGTTACAGCAGATCTCTCATTTTCGGAAAATACAGCAAAGTCATCTGCAAAAGTGAGACAGTTTATCCCAGTATTTTTGTTTCTTTTCCCAATCCTATTCGTCAGATCTTATATTCATACATTTTCCATGCCAAATTTACACTTTTTTTTTTTACTAGAACACGGTTAAGAAAATTGGGGATAGCCCCTCGTCTCCATCCATTTCGAAGTGGTGAGATATTTCTGTCATAAATTTCATTTTACATGCTGTGTCTGTATGTATTTCACGAATTACATTTGCTAATTTAGACCTGACACAGTGTTCTCCAATTACTTTATGTGGGCTCATAGTTTTTATGTCAACGAAATCAAAGACCTTTTTGAAATCAGCAAATATTACTACAATGTCTGGTGTAAAATTCTCTTTAATTAATTGAAGTAGTCTTAAGATGGAGAAATCAATAATAATTGAATACTACAATGTCTTTTGTATTCAGTAATCAGTGGCAAAGGATTGATTTTAGATTAACCCTAGATTACTAAAGTTTCATAAAAACTTACAATTGAAGTCGTTACCAATTCGTGGTTCCCAACAATCTGTTATTGTCATTAAAGGGCGTAAAAAAGGACACTGTCTACTTTTCTGTGTGATGAACCATACGAGGTCTTATAATCGTAATTAACTAGTGCATAAACTGCAAATTATGACTTCCTCTGAGTAAAATATGGAGTGGTAAAATTTACTATGGTTTAGTAATAATGTCGCCCCTTCAGTGTTCTATGGTTAAACATTTCTGCATTTCCTAAATCACCTTCATATTCAAGTAAATGACTGTCCAGTGTTGTTTCTATTCCACTCAGTAAAATATAGGAAAATATTTTATATGTAGCAGCTCACAAAGAGATTACTCTGTAGCTCTTAACATCTTGGTTATTGCCTCTCATGTGCAGTGAATGTATGAAGGCTTCGCTCCAGGCCCCTGGAATTTTTTTCTGTTTTCTAGATTTCCTCAAAAATTAACTTTAGCTCTTTTTTAAAATTTTTGGTAGAGATCATTTCAAATGTCCTTCGGTTGTAGAGTTTTCTCTACTAACTTTATTGTTTCTTAAGGCTGTAAATACTTCTTCAATGTCTTTGGTATTCAAAGTTAAATCTTCTTCTCGATTTTCATGAATTTTTGACAATTCCAGTTTATGGATTGGTTCTGGACAATTAAGAAGTTGATCAAAATATTTTGCAAATATTTCGCAATTTTCAGTGCTGCGTAAGCCAAGTCTGCTGTTAAATGTCTGATAAAATCAGAGATATTATTTTTTAAAGATTTCCTTAATTTCCCCCACTTTCTTCTTTTCAAGTTTGCTTTTAGTTATTATAATTGCCCTTTCTCATACTTTTCTTTGTTCTTTATTATTATTATTATTATTATTATTATTACTATTACTCTGATGCTCATTTTTCCATATGTTGGTGTTCGTTAGCAAAATATTTTCGCATTCACATAAAAAAGTTGGTGAAGTAAATTTTGTTAGAAGATCTCAGTACAACGAAAAACAGAATCGTTTTAATTATTGCCAACCTAATTCGATTATCGTATCCATGACATTCTCTTCCCTATTTCATGATAATACAGAACTAGATACCCTTCTTTGAACTTTTACGATGTCTTCCTTCAATCCTGACCAGTAAGGATTCCATGCTGCGCTGAAATACTCCAGAAGAGAATGCACTATCATAGTGGAGGCAGTCTCTTCTGTGTTGCATCTTCTAAGTGTTCTGCGAATAAAACTCAATCTCTGGTTCACCTTCTCCACAACAATTTCTATGTAATGGTATGAGCGTAAGTTATTCGTAATTGTATACCTAGGTGTTAAGCTGAATATGCTGCCTTTAGATGTGTGTGATTTACCATGTAAGCGAAATTTAGCGAATTGTTTCTTGTAATCACGTGGAAACTTCACGCTTTTCATTAATCAGAATCAACTGCCACTTTTCGCACCATGCAGATATCGTGTCTATAATATTTTGTAATTGGTTTACATTATATGATAACTTCACGAGATGGAAAATTACAGCATCATCTGCAAACAATCTAAGAATGCAGCTCAGATTGCCTCCCAAATAGTTTTCTACGAATTAGGAAAAGCAGAGGATCAATAATACTTCCGTGAGAAACTGCAGATAGCCGGCTTCTGTGGCCGAGCGGTTCTAGGCGCTTTAGTCCGGTACCGGGCGGCTGCTACGGTCGCAGGTTCGAATCCTGCCTCGGGCATGGATGCGTGTGATGTCCTTAGGTTAGTTAGGTTTAAGTAGTTCCAAGTCTAGGGGACTGATGACGTCAGCTGTTAAGTCCCATAGTGCTTAAGAGTCATTTGAACCATTTGAAACTGCAGATATCGCGTCTGTCTCATTATATGACTTCCTGCCAGTTGCTACAGTGTCAATTTCTGACAGGAAATCACGAATACAGTTGCACGATTGTGACAGTACTCCATCTGATTAGAAGCATTTATAGGGAACACTGTCAAAATCCCACTGGCAATCTAGAAATATATAACAAGCTTGAAATTTTATGTTGGTAGCACTCATCACTCAGTGTGAATAAAGAGTCAGTTGCTTTCCACTATATCGATGTATTCCGAATACTTTCTGAACTCTTAGAAGTCGGAATGATTCGGCCAGTAATTATTTGTTTTTAACTGCAATCAACGTCAGTTAGCTGATCGAACGGTATGAGGTATGCAGCCATTATTGTTTGCTGCATTTCTGTGCTGTACTTCACTGTCCTTAGTTTGTCGTTGTGAGAAGTGTATAAATTGTTGCAGTTAGAATCTTCGGCAAACATTTCGGCTAGAGTGCACTTACAGTGTCTTACTTCTGTTGCGTGCTGCTGCTGGCGATTCATTAACATTGGTCATAGCCATCAGGGAAGACCACTGGACGGATGGGACAGAGACTTAAGGAAGACAGCCAGTTTGAATTGGCAACGAGTGGGTCAAAATCAATAGAAATGGAAGAACCTGCTGGCATCCTGTGTTACACCCGGACTCAAAGAGGCCACAACACCAACTGATGGAATTGGCTTATGATATGTGGGGCAAGGTGGCGTAAAGTGGCTACGCTAAGGAAAATTGAATTTTCACCAACTCATAATTTTTAATAGAAGCTTGCCGCTTATGCATTTTGAATGCACATTAGGTATGAAAGCAAGTATTTTTTTGTGGAAAAAGAAATGCTCTGATAACTATAAACATTTTTTTTGGAGGCTTACATGGTGGCCAGTTTTCCCTATCTACAGGCATTATGTGGCCACTGCCTGTCCACTTTTCCATATAGGCAGCGGCGACTTGTGAGCATGCATTCTGGGTGTTCACAAATTTTTAGATTCAGTTTAATATGAGAGTGTGGAATTAATCGTATCTCCTGTATAGATAGTAGTTATGCTTATCAACACACTTGCACAAATCCAGTCACTGCCAATAAGAAAAACAGTAATAATAATAATAATAATAATAGTAACAACAATAATAGTAATAGTAATAATACGCGTGGATGACGGAGCAAATACCAGAGGACTGGAAATACGCTCTAATTCAACCCGCTACGCAAAAAGGGCGACAAGACAGACATCAACAATTACAGAGGAATTTCCCTGCTCCAAGTCGCTTACAATATCCTTTCCAAAGCACTTTTATACAGGATAGCATCCCAAGCAGATCCTCTAATTGGTAAATACCAGACCGGGTTCAGAAAAGGACGATCATGTGGGGAACAGATCTGGTGCTTAAAGACGATGTTACATATGAAGAAATGAAGAAAAGCAGTACAGTATAACCTCGTTAGGGCGAACTCGCATAAGACGAACTCGCGGCTAACGCGAAAAAAATATTGGTTCCGCCAGGAATACATTAAACTTCCTGGCAGATTAAAACTGTGGGCCCGACCGAGACTCGAACTCAGCACCTTTACCTTTCGCGGGCAAGTGCTCTACCATCTGAGCTACCGAAGCACGACTCGCGACCGGTACCCACAGCTTTACTTCTGCCAGTACCTCGTCTCCTACCTTCCAAACTTTACAGAAGCTCTCCTGCGAAGAGAGCTTCTGTAAAGTTTGGAAGGTAGGAGACGAGGTACTGGCAGAAGTAAAGCTGTGGGTACCGGTCGTGAGTCGTGCTGGAGAGCTTCTGTAAAGTTTGGAAGGTAGGAGACGAGGTACTGGCATAAGTAAAGCTGTGGGTACCGGTCGCGAGTCGTGCTTCGGTAGCTCAGATGGTAGAGCACTTGCCCGCGAAAGGCAAAGGTGCCGAGTTCGAGTCTGGTTCCGGCCCACAGTTTTAATCTGCCAGGAAGTTTCATATCAGCGCACACTCCGCTGCAGAGTGAAAATCTCATTCAGGAATACATTAGTTCTTATGGTATGTTATATCGGTTAACACGAATTTCGGTTAATATAAATTACGAACTCTGTTTCAGTTCCTAGCGTAATTAAATTTCACTGTAACACAAACTTCCGACCTTAGAGAATTCTAAAGCGTAATTTTTTCCGTAATAAATGTAGGAAATGTAGCTACAAAGCTAATTCTACTTATTGTTGACTCGTTTTTAACGTATTGCAGGTCGGTAGCCGCGATTATCACCTCAACAATCAGCGTATGCTGTACACTGTAAGACATTCAATAATGTGTGCAGCAGCTTTTAGGAATGTACTCAAAGTGCCCGACTTGACAGGTGTTCTGTTAGTCGTAGCCGTATCGAGTTGTAATGCTGAATAAAAACTACAGCTACAACCAGTACTGTAGCACGCGAAAATGGCAAAGAGGAAACAGACAGCTCTAAATGTACTGTTAAAGCTTAAGATTCTGGATGAAGTGGACTGTCGTACCAAGAAAACAACAATTGCAGAGCAGTTTGGAATACCTAGATCTACTTTATCTACGATTATTAAGAATCGATAAGAAATTAATGCTGCGGCATCAGGTTCAGGAAACAAATGTAAACGACTTCGTACCGCCAAGTATGAAGACATCGAATCGTTACTGTTAGAATGGTTCAATCATATGCGTGCATGTAACATACCTTTAACTGGCCCTGTGATTCAGTCAGAAGCAAATGATATTGCTAAAGATATGGGCATCAAAGACTTCCGTTGTTCTGCTGGTTGGTTGTATCGGTTCCAAAAGAGACATTCAATTTCATCTGTACAAATTTGTGGCGAAGCAAATAAAGTTGATGAAGAAAGCACGAACAGCTGGTTGTATGAATTCAACCGAGTGAGGGAAAAGAATGCCTCGTGTGATGTGTTTAACATGGATGAAACTGGATTTTTCTACAATCTTTTTCCAAATCACACCCTGAGGATAAAAGCTGATAAGTGTCACGGTGGAGCACGAAGCAAAGAACGTGTGACTGTTGTACTGCGCTCTAATGCTGACGACAGTGAGAAGTTTCGTCCCTGGGTTATCGGTAAATCCGAGAAACCACGTTGTTTTAAAAACATAAATATGGGCACTTTACCTTGCATCTACTCTCACCACAAGAAAGCTTGGATCGATGGCACATCATTTCGCAAGTGGCTTCTTCGTTTCAACAGTCGAATGGTTGCTCAAAATAGATATGTTCTTCTTACATTGGACAGATGTACTGCCCATAACGTTCATGATCTGAACCTATCCAACGTAAAGATTCAGTTTTTTCCACCCAACGCCACAAGACGCCTTCAGCCTTTGGACCAAGGCAAAATCTCTCTCATGTTGTTGTTGTTGTGGTCTTCAGTCCTGAGACTGGTTTGATGCAGCTCTCCATGCTACTCTATCCTGTGCAAGATTCTTCATCTCCCAGTACCTACTGCAACCTACATCCTTCTGAATCTGCTTAGTGTATTCATCTCTTGGTCTCCCTCTACGATTTTTACCCTCCACACTGCCCTCCAATGCTAAATTTGTGATCCCTTGATGCCTCAAAACGTGTCCTACCAACCGATCCCTTCTTCTAGTCAAGTTGTGCCACAAACTTCTCTTCTCCCCAACCCCATTCAATACCTCCTCATTAGTTACGTGATCTACCCACCTTATCTTCAGCATTCTTCTGTAGCACCACATTTCGAAAGCTTCTATTCTCTTCTTGTCCAAACTAGTTATCGTCCATGTTTCACTTCCATACATGGCTACACTCCATACAATTACTTTCAGACACGACTTCCTGACACTTAAATCTATACTCGATGTTAACAAATTCCTCCTCTTGAGAAACGATTTCCTTGCCATTGGCAGTCTACATTTTATATCCTCTCTACTTCGACCATCATCGGTTATTTTACTCCCAAAATAGCAAAACTCCTTTACTACTTTAAGTGTCTCATTTCCTAATCTAATTCCCTCAGCATCACCCGACTTAATTCGACTACATTCCATTATCCTTGTTTTGTTTTTGTTGATGTTCATCTTATATCCTCCCTTCAAGACACCATCCATTCCGTTCAACTACTCTTCCAAGTCCTTTGCTGTCTCTGACAGAATTACAATGTCATCGGCGAACCTCAACGTTTTTATTTCTTCTCCATGGATTTTAATACCTACTCCGAATTTTTCTTTTGTTTCCTTTACTGCTTGCTCAATATACAGATTGAATAACATCGGGGAGAGGCTACAACCCTGTCTTACTCCTTTCCCAACCACTGCTTCCCTTTCATGCCCCACGACTCTTATAACTGCCATCTGGTTTCTGTACAAACTGTAAATAGCCTTTCGCTCCCTGTATGTTACCCCTGCCACCTTTAGAATTTGAAATAGAGTATTCCAGTTAACATTGTCAAAAGCTTTCTCTAAGTCTACAAATGCTAGAAACGTAGGTTTGCCTTTCCTTAATCTTTCTTCTAAGATAAGTCGTAAGGTCAGTATTGCCTCACGTGTTCCAACATTTCTACGGAATCCAAACTGATCTTCCCCGAGGTCGGCTTCTACCAGTTTTTCCATTCGTCTGTAAAGAATTCGCGTTAGTATTTTGCAGCTGTGACTTATTAAACTGATAGTTCGGTAATTTTCACATCTGTCAACACCCTCTTTCTTTGGGATTGGAATTATTATATTCTTCTCGAAGTCTGAGAGTATTTCACCTGTCTCATACATCGTGCTCACCAGATGGTAGAGTTTTGTCTGGACTGGCTCTCCCAAGGCTGTCAGTGGTTCTAATGGAATGTTGTCTACTCCCGGGGCCTTGTTTCGACTCAGGTCTTTCAATGCTCTTTCAAACTCTTCACGCAGTATCTTATCTCCCATTTCGTCTTCATCTACATCCTCTTCCATTTCCATAATATTGTCCTCAAGTACATCGCCCTTGTATAAACCCTCTATATACTCCTTCCACCTTTCTGCCTCCCCTTCTTTGCTTAGAACTGGGTTGCCATCTGAGCTCTTGATATTCATACAAGTGGTTCTCTTCTCTCCAAAGGTCTCTTTAATTTTCCTGTAGGCAGTATCTATCTTACCCCTAGTGAGACAAGCCTCTACATCCTTACATTTGTCCTCTAGCCATCCCTGCTTAGCCATTTTGCACTTCCTCTGCCATCTCTCTCATAAAGATAGCCTATCGTAAGAGACTTGTAAGAGATGCAGTTCGTGCTGCTGAAAACAATAGTGCAACCCCAAATTGGAATTTGCTTGATGCAATAAAAGCCATCGCAGCAGCCTGGATCTCCACATCATATAGGGAAGTGCTTTAAGAGAGCTTGGAGACATAGCGACACTGAAGATGTCCACGAGTTTGAAGATGCCACTTCACTTGATGAATGGACAGTTCTGCAGGACGTTGCAAACCCTGGGATTAGTTTCGAAGAATTCATTAGTGTAGACGACGATGTTGCCGTATGTGCTTCTGCGGAATCGGAAGTGCCAAAAGCTGTGAACGAGGTGCAAGAAGGGCCATCAGAAGAAAGTGGAGAGGAAGAGAATACAGATACCATTCCACCTACCCGTCAGGAGATGTTACAGCCTTGGACTGTTTAGAACGGTTCGCTTCAACATCCGACGTCACTGCTGGGTTTACGGACGTTATCATTACAATTGGTTGTGAAATTACAAAATATTATCGTTCCCATGAACGTCAGCGAACCATGACCGAATTTTTTTCAAGAAAGTAACGTACATAATTTGTGAGTACTTGGATTTTACAATCATTTTATAGTGTTATAAGTCTACAATAACGTGATTGATAGTGTAGTGTATTACACATTAGTGTACTGCTGTACATGTATACTTATTAAAATCTGTGTTTTTCACTTAACACGAACTCCTGATTTTTCGGTCCCTTCGGATTCGTGGCTCAAATGGCTCTGAGCACTATGGGACTCAACATCTGAGGTCATCAGTCCCCTAGAACTTAGAACTACTTAAACCTAACTAACCGAAGGACATCACACACATCCATGCCCGAGGCAGGATTCGAACCTGCGACCGTAGCAGTCACGCGGTTCCGGACTGAAATGACTAGAACCGCGCGGCCACCGCGGCCGGCTTCGTATTCGTATTAACGAAGTTTTACTGTAATTACATTCATAGACTTCAGGAAAGCATACGATTCAGTGGACCGTGAAACCCTGTTTGAAATCATGGAAGAATTTGGGATCGAACGAAAGACACGAACAGACACTTACAGGAACAACAACCAAAGTGAAATTCATGGGCGAAATATCAGAATCCTTCGAAATTAAAGGTGGAGACCGACAGGGAGACGGACTATCCCGAACGCTTTTCAATATTGTTCTACAAAAGATCATCAGGGAATGGGAATCTCCTATAAAGGGTATCCAAATTGGATAAAAAAATAGAACCGAATTAAAATCAAGTGCATTGCTTTCGCTGACGATAGTACAATTATCACCAATAACAGAACACAAGCGATTCACGCAGTGAAAAAACTACATGAAATTTCACAAAAAACCAGACTACAGATATCTATTAAAAAACCGAACTATATGGAAAGACAGCCAGAAATAAATCCCATTTAATCACAAAATTTCCCAAGTCTACCATTTTAAATACCTAGGAGAAACTATACAGTCCTCACGATTAAACCGAATCGCCAATGAACAAAGAATCACCACGCTCCAGAAAACCTACAGGCTAACATGGACGCATTACAATAAGAAGTGCATTACGACAGACGCAAAATTAAAAAACTATAGAACAATCATTCTTCCATAAGCAATCTACGCAGCTGAAACAATGATGGTTGATGCAATTCTGGAAACATCCCCCAGGCTGTGGCTAAGCCATGTCTCCGCAATATCCATTTTCAGGAGTGCTAGTTTTGCAAGGCTTCTGTAAAGTTTGGAAGGTAGGAGAAGAGATACTGGCAGAAGTAAAGCTGTGAGGACGGGTCGTGAGTCGTGCTTGGGTAGCTCAGATGGTAGAGCACTTGCCCGCGAAAGACGAAGATCCAAGCTCGAGTCTCGGTCCGGCACACAGTTTTAATCTGAAAGGAAGTTTAATGGTGGCTGATGTTCATTCAAAAATTAGGGAAATAGAAAAGCAAGACAGAAAAATTCTCAGGAAAATTTATGGGGTAATGAACAAAAACGGCATTTGGATGAAGAGACCACAAAACGAGCTCTATATAAAGACCAACACAGTAACAGACGAAATCAGGAAACGCCATGCCAATATTTATACACATGTCTACAGGATGGGAGACTCCAAATCAGCAAGGAAAATTTTCATTATTATAACAAAGAGTAAATGCGGCACATAATGGCTGAAAGAGGTCCAGAGGGATCTGCAGCAGATCAACATAAAGAATCTCGAAGACCGCACTCAGTGCCGGAATAAAATCACAAGTGTGAAGTTTAGGGAAAGAACATCGCGTCAGCGTGTTAAAAAAAATGGACAGTAGAACGGAAGAAGGAGCATTCTGAGAGGATGAAGAGTTTTTGGGAAGCAAAGAAGAAAAACACTAAGCCCTAAATCCCCAGTTGGTCCTAAATGACCAATTGCAACTAAGCACGTCACCACTCTTAAACTTTACGCAATAAAGTAGAACTGCTACTAACCACAAAGTGTCCCAATAGTAAACAAATTCACACCCCAATGTAATGTAATATCCCTTATGTGTTTACGTTCCTATCTGTAACTCAACTGTAACAATGTAATATTTGGTATATATTAATGCACAATTTTCTAATAACAAAATGCAACCGCCAAAGAAAACATGCTGTTGTACAACCAACAATTAAAGTCCAGTGCAACTGTTCACAACAAATACCAAAAATTGTAAATTTGTAACAATGTGTATTCTAAATAATTCTCATTGTTGTCATACATGGTACTGACAAACCATAAAATGTGATTTTTTATCTTAAAGAACAGTTTTACAGAGCAAAAAGTCAAAAGACCCGTTTGACAATTCCAAAGACAGTACCACAACTAAAGGTCGTATGTAAGTGCGTTGTATCTTGGTCCAGAATGTTTGGTACGTAAGAACACAAGCTCCTTGTAAACAATAGCCAGTAGTTATCTGAAAATGGCCTAATAAGCCGAAAACTAGTTCATACAAATAAAAATCAGTAGAACAAAAAACCGCCTAAGTGTTATTCAACCCTCAAAGAAGAAAAAAGTCCGCAGATGAAATTATGAATTCAAGTTCAATCGCCCTCCTGAAGGGGAACAATCGTTATAATAATAGTAATAATAATAATAATAGTAATAATAATACGCATAACTTTTCTGAAAAAAGAAAGAATTGTTTATGGATAATTTTGTTATTTTGTACGTAATTAAAAACAGTTTAAAGGAAGAACGAAACAACGTGTAAGCTTTCGTTACTCTTCATATCGCATTTTTGTGCAAGTGAAAGTTTTCGTGCTTTTTTTATTTTTTTGGACAAATGTACAAGATCCATAACACATTTATTAGGTAATGAATTAACTTTCAGGCTGAAAATCGGACGGTCTTATGTTGCACACACACACACAACAATTTACGCTTATTATACACTTATTTGCTCACTTGAAGTCATGCTTATTTGATTTAGGCACTTTTTCAGGCAATAGGTCTGGTCTGAGAGGCCCTAATTCCTTTGTGGCTAACTTTTCCTAGCAATTTTGTTTACTGTTAACACTTAAAACAGATTCAACATAGTCCATTTTGACACTAAGCAACCATCTCCAAACACAAACTGCAGTTTATGAAAATGATTAAATTCATGTACTTCTATCTACGAAAATGGTCACTTGACTAGAACAGAAATGAGATGTTGAGAACCATAAGGGCCAAAAGCACGCCATCGTGTAGTTGAACATCAAAGAAACCAGTGAGACTGCTTTTCGTGAATGTTAATTTATACAACATGGGTCTACAGCACAGAGAAACCTGACGACCCACAGTAAGATCAACAGATTTCAGAAGCATGAATAAATGCCACAGTCTCACGACTGACGATGACGCACTTTGTGGTTTCCGGCGCCTCAAATGGATTGCTTTATGATAAAATCCAAAACTTAGTACAGTATATTTCATTCATAATCCCACAAAAAAGGTTTTTCTGTCTGTATAACTATAACATGTATTGATGCCAGATCTAATTTTCCTATATAGTGATTACATTGGCGTAACTGCGGAGTGTGCTACCGCCTAGCAGGATTTATGCGAAGTGAACAGGGATAAAATTCATCCTTTACACTTCCTGCAAACTTGATCCCCCTCACCCGCTTGTCTCTCCTATCCTTTCTCATCCCCGTCCACTGCCACACCTGTACTCCCACATCCCACCCATGCTCCATCTCTCCACACTCCATACGCTCGCCCGAGGTGGCTCCCGCCAGCTCCCCCTCCCTGATGATGCCCTCATCCCCTCCATCTACCCCTCCTACCAACTTTGATCCTCCCCTTCCTCCACCTGTGTTTTTCCTCCAGGGCACCCTCTCTCCCTTCTCTCCCTCCTCCCTTCCTCCCCTCCGCCGGTCTTCCACAACCCCCCTACCCTCTCCCCTCCCCCTTCCTTCTCCTCCCCCAACGGCATCAACACCCTCCCCCTCTCCCTCCTACCCGCACCTCTTTCCTTTGACAGGTCCCCAGCTTAGTGTGTGAACGGTGCGTCTTTGTGCGCCAGAGACCGTCGCCGGTGCTCGTGTGCTTCTTCGTGTCAGTGCTTCAGTGTCTCTACATTTGTGCTCCTCCGTTCACGTGTGTAAACTCGTTCTTCCCCGTTGTGTTTAGTGATGAACGTTCTTTATTCAAACAGTGCGCCCGTGAATGGCTTAATTTATTTTGCTATGCCTGTCTCCCGTTTTTGTCCACCATGTTTGTTTGTTTTTCTGTCTTTCTGTTTCCTGTATGTGTTCACTGTGGCCGAAGAGCAGCATACATAGGCCGCCGCCGGCCTATCTTTGTTGTAAAGGTATTAAAATAACAATACAGAAAAAAAGGATAAAATTCTGCAGCAGTGTGTTGCCACCTGGTGACATTGACCCAAATTTGTAGTTGAGTGTTAAGGGCTAGCTGTGCGCATCATGAACTGTGCACATTATTTATTAAATCTATACGCATCTGGCTTGTAAAGCAATCACGTCATACCAGTTGTGCATACGTAAAAGCTCCTTAAAATGTGCACAACTGAAGGTGTGCTCGTGATGCTGTTGCCAAGTTTCACGGAATCTAGAGGAGTAGCAACATGGCATATCGTGGTCGATTTAGTGTCATGTAGTTCAGATTACTGCATCTACTTTACATTTAACAGCAGTCAAATAAAAATAACTTATAGCTCCGAAAGGTGTTCTTGTGCTCTTACACAACAGAGGCCACTGCATGTAGATTATTAGTTTGAAAACGATGAGGTCTTTTGTTTCACTCTAGCAACTGGAATACTAAGCTTCATAGGTCATTCCCAGTAAATTCATGAAATCGTTGTTCCATCTCAGAAATATAATTAAGGGTTCCTTGCTCTTGTTCTTCATTTCACACTCCTTAACCTTCTCATGATCTTTTCACCAACTACTACACCTTTATTTTTTCCTGTAATCACCACTTTCTGTTTGTTATGTGGAACATTATGCTGCTTTCTTGCTGTGAAAATAGGTCAGCATATCATTCTTCTCCCCCTCAATCGCATTATTTATCGAAACAGGATCCCATGTTCGTCACACTCACTTCTGAACATATTTTAAAGGCATCTTGACGCCATAGCATCCAAAACAATAACTAGCAGCTGCAGGTGACCATTTTGAATAGGATTTTTATATTATGCAAAATGAAAAAAGATAGTTTTGAAGTACAATTACACTACTGGCCATTAAAACTGCTACACCACGAAGATGACGTGCTACAGACGCGAAATTTTACCGACAGGAAGAAGATGCTGTGATATGCAAATGATTAGCTTTTCAGAGCATTCACACAAGGTTGGCGTCAGTGGCGACATCTACAGCGTGCTGACATGAGGAAAGTTTCCAACCGATTTTTCATACACAAACAGCAGTTGACCGGCGTTGCCTGGTGAAATGTTGTTGTGACGCCTTGTGTAAGGAGGAGAAATCACGTTTCCGACTTTCATAAAGGTCGGATTGTAGCCTATCGCGATTGTGGTTTATCGTATCGCGACATTCCTGCTCGCGTTGATCGAGATCCAAAGACTGTTAGCAGAATATGGAATCGGTGGGTTCAGAAGGGTAATACGGAACGCCGTGCTGAATCCCAACGGCCTCGTATCACTAGCAGTCGAGATGACAGGCATCTTATCTGCATGGCCTCGTGCAGCCACGTCTCGATCCCTGAGTCTACAGATGGGGACGTTTGCAAGACAACAACCATCTCCACGAACAGTTCGACGACGTTTGAAGCAGCATGGACTATCAGCTCGGAGACCACGACTGTGGTTACCCTTGACGCTGCATCACGGACAGGACCGCCTGCGATGGTGTACTCAACGACGAACCTGGGTGCACGTATGGCAAAACGTCATTTTTTCGGATGAATCCAGGTTCTGTTTACAGCATCATGATGGTCGCATCCGTGTTTGGCGACATCGTGGTGAACGCACATTGGAAGCGTGTCATCGCCATACTGGCGTATCACCCGGCGTGATGGTATTGGGTGCCATTGGTTACACGTCTCGGTCGCCTCATGTTCGCATTGACGGCACTTTGAACAGTGGACGTTACATTTCAGATGTGGTAAAACCCGGGGCTCTATCCACCATTTGAACCCTGCGATACCCTACATTTCAGCAGGATAATGCACGACCGCATGTTACAGGTCCTGTATGGGACTTTCTGGATATAGAAAATGTTCGACTGCTTCCCTGGCCAGCACATTCTCCAAATCGCTCACGAATTGAAAAGGTCTGGTCAATGGTGCCCGAGAAACTGGCTCGTACATTATGCATGTCACTACTCTTGATGAACTGTGGTATCGTGTTGAAGCTCCATGGGCAGCTGTACCTGTACAAGCCATCCAAGCTCAGTTTGACTCATGCCCAGGCATATCAAGGCCGTTATTACGCCCAGAGGTGGTTGTTCTGGGTACTGATTTCTCAGGGTCTATGCACCCAAATTGCCTGAAAATGTAATCACATGTTAGTTCTAGCATAATATGTTTGTCAAATGAATACCCGTTTATCATCTGCATTTGTTCTTGGTGTAGCAATTTTAATGTCCAGTAGTGTAATTCACACATTCAAATTCTTTACAAAGGGACAGAATGATGGTGATAGCTTAGTATGAGAGGCGTTCAGTAAGTAACGGAATACATTTTTTCTGGTGAAAAAATGCGGAATTTCTTGTAGGACATAATGGAATATTCCCACTTCAGCCCCTGTAGAGTTTTGTGAAATTCTGGCGGCCTTCTCCATTCGTCATTGCGGTTTTCAGCGAGACATCGCCGATGTCTGTAGTACTGATGAAAGTTAACACGTTTGGTGCAGCACAGCGATCTTTGGTCTACATCACAACAGGCACTTCAGAACTGTTGCCGAACTGCAATAGGCGACCGCATTTCGGGAAATCACAAAACACACTGTACTTCCCCCTGCACAGACGCAACTGGAACAGCAGCACTCCTAAACGATGCTAACTGAAAGAAGAGATAGGGAAGAAACGTCAGATGCTGTCACAGCACACGTAGAAGTGTATCCGTAAAACCATTTGCAGCAAACTGCATAGCAGTATCTCGCATGGTTTCTTAGGAATGAATTTTTGTAATCAGGGAAAAAACTTTATGCTCACACTACACAGTGAGTGCTAGAATCTCAGTAAGCAGCAGTGTTAATCCTCAAGTGAGTGCATGCATTCTTCTTAAAGTTTTCGGGCACTCTGCATACTTTACACTCCACACCAATCTATTACATGTTCATCGATTCAGTGAAGCCGTATTTAAGGAATACCTCATTTATTATTATTTTGCTATCATTTCATATTGATAAACTGACACTCTCTGCTACATATGGCATGCTTCTAGTAGAACTGTGTATAGGTGCCACATGTTGCCAGGGGTGTTTCGACTACACTGCAGAAGTTTCGTTGGAAAGCCCATACACATCCTCAATACAGTCCCGATCTCTCTCCAAGAGATTTCCCTGAAGAAAGATGTCTATGGCTGTCTGTTTGCTTCAACCGAAAAAGTGCACTCCTGCGTAGCATCATGGTTTAGCAGGTGTAAGACGTCGTGGTCTCCTGACTTTCATTGCTTACATATTGCGCCCCCACAATCACATTCCGCACATCAAGACGCTTCATTCGAACCCAAACTCGATAAGATAATGTCAATGTTGTATGTATTCATGTAAACGACATGCAAATAACTAGTAAATCGCAAGTGTGCACCGAGGTTGAAATACTCGAGGCTGGCGTACACACGCACATTCAAGACACGACGGTCACAAAAGCTTTTAGTTCGGGAGAGGCAAACCGCACGCCAGGAGGCCGGTCCCTTCAGAGGACGATTTATGTCAGCCGGTGACCGCCCATAGAGCAGACAGCGTTTGCCCTAGTGAAAGGCAGAATGACCCCGTGTTGGGATTAAAAGCAAATTCCGCTACATTGTGTGGGAGCGCCCAGCCTACGCATTCTTTACAAACATAGCACACAGTTTCAGAGGTTTTCACAGGGAGACAGCAAACGCCAAACGCCGATGCTACAGACTTCTGGATTGGTCACCTTAAACGAAACGTCATTCTTCCGTTTTAGAAGAACAATGCTGATTGGCAGATGATATTCCTGATGCCTTGAGCTGAAGGAGTAATGGAAGAGACCGAAAGATATACCCCTTCATGTCTGGCATGAAGAGGGGCCATTCCATTGTCGCTCTTGGAGCGAGAACATGTAACGAGAGCGTGTGCGCTCCTATGTGTACTCAAATAGCGAGGAACAAGTCTCTCCTCAGTACTTCACTGGGAGAGCAGCTCTGTCGAGAGCGAATCGGAGTGCGACTCTATATTGAGTCCTTGCGATTAAGTATTGTTCACTGTGTTGGCCGCCACAGTTATTGTGCTGTGTGAATGGACAGAGTTATAGTTAAACGCCTGTGAGCGAATGTTTGAGTGGTATCACGGTGGACTGGTTATCTGACCAGTGTACCACGCCAATAGTTAGATTAGGGGCGAATAGGAGTCCTTGACTTCATCAAGGCATAGGGAGAGTTTGATTGGCGAAGGTCAATCCAGATAGAACGAGAGTTATCTTATTTGTCAGCAGCGAGCGGCGCAGACAGAAGTCATCGCAGCTTACTGTATTGTGCACTACAGGTCTTGCGAGCCCCATATTTCCTCCACAACAGTACACTTCACTGCATTTCACACACGACAGCCTCGACCATACCTAGTAACGTCCTAAGGCGGATAATTATTCAAGTTGAGTAGGCGCGGCTCTTTGCCGTTCTGCCAAGTCAATAACAATCTTAAACTTTGTATAGAAATTTCATTAGCGAATCCTATCCTTCACGTTCCGAAAAGAACCTGAAAATAACTTATTCAGTCCATAACTAAAAGTGCCATTGTGATTTCTCAGAATTTTTGCAAAATAAATAATAATTTTCATTTGTTTCATGTTTTTCTTACACTAACTAGCACTACTCCAGTACCAAAGTATGCCACTAGTTACATAAGAAGTTTTATGAATTTTTGTGTCATTTCCTTACAGTGGATGACTCCAGAGCATATTTATTGCTAAAAGTTTTTCAGGCATTTCTCTTTAGAACGTTGGGAGCGTCTGTCTGACTTCTGTAGTAGTGTGGGGGTGGAAATTGCATCTTGCAGGAGCCACAGGTAAAGGGTACATCTCAGATTAATCCGTTGCGCAGAATGACAGAATAGCACCCACACGCTCACACAGGAAACTGCAAATGTTTTCCCATGAAGACTTGACTCATAGTGGGATAAATGTATTAACAGTTATGGCGATTACTTTCGAAATGATAAACAGTTTATTTCTTTTCTTCCATTCGTCTTGTTTTCATTTGAATGCCCCATATACGTGGGTTGGGTAAAAAGTAGTGGGAACACCACTATAACATGAAGGACGTGCATCAGATGGCACGACAGCTGTGTGTAGCAGGTCAACTGGAGTAGTGCAGTGAGCTGTCACGGCTGTGTCTGAGTCAGTTGCTGTGTGTACTGTCTGAGGATGCAGGAGGCCAGTTCGAGCACCCTAACAGTATAATTAGGAAACACAAACAGTGCAGGTGTATCAAGCTTCAAGTGTCACGTGGTCGGCGCGCACGACAGTGTTTCCTTCTGCCACTGCATCCCATCGACATTCACAAATTCACAATAATGCACAAGGCCACATGGCGAATCCCGTGCAGGAGCTTCCAGGTTTGTAGGGCATGAGAGATACTGGATCATCCACTGAAACTTCCTGGCAGATTAAAACTGTGTGCCCGACCGAGACTCGAACTCGGGACCTTTGCCTTTCGCGGGCAAGTGCTCTACCATCTGAGCTACCGAAGCACGACTCACGCCCGGTACTCACAGCTTTACTTCTGCCAGTATCTCGTCTCCTACCTTCCAAACTTTACAGAAGCTCTCCTGCGAACCTTGCAGGACTAGCACTCCAGAAAGAAAGGATATTGCGGGGACATGGCTTAGCCACAGCCTGGGGGATGTTTCCAGTATGAGATGTTCACTCTGCAGCGGAGTGTGAGCTGATATGAAACTTCCTGGCAGATTAAAACTGTGTGCCCGACCGAGATTCGAACTCGGGACCTTTGCCTTTCGCGGGCAAGTGCTCTACCATCTGAGCTACCGAAGCACGACTCACGCCCGGTACTCACAGCTTTACTTCTGCCAGTATCTCGTCTCCTACCTTCCAAACTTTACAGAAGCTCTCCTGCGAACCTTTCAGGACTAGCACGCCTGAAAGAAAGGATATTGCGGAGACATGGCTTAGCCACAGCCTGGGGGATGTTTCCAGAATGAGATGTTCACTCTGCATCGGAGTGTGCGCTGATATGAAACTTCCTGACAGATTAAAACTGTGTGCCCGACCGAGACTCGAACTCGGGACCTTTGCCTTTCGCGGGCAAGTGCTCTACCATCTGAGCTACCGAAGAACGACTCACGCCCGGTACTCACAGCTTTACTTCTGCCAGTATCTCGTCTCCTACCTTCCAAACTTTACAGAAGCTCTCCTGCGAACCTTGCAGGACTAGCACGCCTGAAAGAAAGGATATTGCGGAGACATGGCTTAGCCACAGCCTGGGGGATGTTTCCAGTATGAGATGTTCACTCTGCAGCGGAGTGTGAGCTGATATGAAACTTCCTGGCAGATTAAAACTGTGTGCCCGACCGAGACTCGAACTCGGGACCTTTGCCTTTCGCGGGCAAGTGCTCTACCATCTGAGCTACCGAAGCACGACTCACGTCCGGTACTCACAGCTTTACTTCTGCCAGTATCTCGTCTCCTACCTTCCAAACTTTACAGAAGCTCCCCTGAGAAACTTGCAGGACTAGCACTCCTGAAAGAAAGGATATTGCGGGGGCTTGGCTTAGCCACAGCCTGGGGGATGTTTCCAGAATGAGATTTTCACTCTGCAGCGGAGTGTGCGCTGATATGAAACTTCCTGGCAGATTAAAACTTGCCCGCGAAAGGCAAAGGTCCCGAGTTCGAGTCTCGGTCGGGCACACAGTTTTAATCTGCCAGGAAGTTTCATATCAGCGCACACTCCGCTGCAGAGTGAAAATCTCATTCTGGACCATCCACTGTTTGTCCGCCCGGCTAGGCGCGCTGTCTAACGCGCTGCTTCCCGAGTGGGAAGGTGCGCCGGTCCCTGGAACGAATCCGCCCGGTGGATTAGTGTCGAGGTCCGGTATGCCGACCAGCCTGTGGATGGTTTTTACGGTAGTTTTCCATCTGCCTCAGCAAATGGGGGCTGGTTCCCCTTACTGAGCCTCAGTTACACTGTGTTGGCGATTGATGTGCAAACACTGTTTCCACATATGCGCACACCAGAACTACCTGCCGGCCGATGTGGCCGAGCGGTTCTAGGCGCTTCAGTCTGGAACCGTGCGATCACTACGGTCACGGGTTCGAATCCTGCCTCGGGCATGGATGTGTGTGATGTCCTTAGGTTAGTTAGGTTTAAGTAGTTCTAAGTTCTAGGGGACTGATGACCATAGCAGTTAAGTCCCATAGTGCTCAGAGCCCTTTGAAAACCAGAACTACCACGCAAACATTTGTGGTTACACTCGTCTGGTATAAGATGTCCCCGGGGGCGCGGCGGGGCGGCTGAGGGCTGAAGACCACAATAACCCTGGGTTCAATGTGGGGCAGCGGTGGTGTGGGTGGACTGCTGTGGCCTGTTGTTGGGTTGTGAATCGCTGAGGGCTGCAGAGGGGGACGAAGCCTGCTCATCACTTCTAGGTCCCTGCTTCAACACACAATCCACTGTTTTGACCAGATACGAGTCCGCGCAGTTATTGTATGTTCGCCAATATGAAGGAACTAAGTCATGGCATGCGTTACAACGCAAGAGAAGACATCATCCGTGCCATAGAACGGCCCCTTCCGAGACATCGACAGAGGTGGATGCGCTGATGGTTTACGGTGCCTTCCCTGTCGGTGGGGGAAGGCGATTGAGATGCAGGACGAGAGAGCACGTTATATGGTGAACGTCTCACAGTAAAGTCTGGTAAGAATTATCAGTCCTTCATACTCCCAGCTAGGTTGGATACGCCCACATAAGGCACGCGATCTCTACACGATGGCTTACTTCATCGATTTCTTAGCCACTGGTGCCCCCAATACTTATCTTCTCACATTAAACACCTATCATCATTCCACAACCGTAATACCAGATCGGATACGTCTAGCATCTTGGCTGTACCTTTACATAACACAAAATCTTTCTCTGTGTCATTCTCCATCTCAGCCATACGACTATGGAACGCGCTCCCCTGTGATCTGCGTCTTATCCAGAACCACTTAACATTCAAGAGGGAACTCAAGACTTACATATTAGGGACGGTATAGCCACCATTGTTGTGCCCCTCTCATCTTTTTCTTTCTCCTCTCCATCATAGCTTCGAATTTTACCATTCTATTTCTCTTCCTCTAACCTATCTACCTCTTCTATATCTCTTTCACCCCATTCTATCGTCTTATGTCTCTGCTTGATGATAATAACTCACAAGCTGCAAGAATATAACGAGAAAATTCCCAACTAGCAATAGGACTGACATTCATAAAAGAAAAAAATATACTTTCCTATACATAGTCATTACTATTATTATTATTCTTGATTGTTATAATTATTTTTTGATTGATATAATTATCATTGAACTACTTTTATAATCTCTATTTTTTTCTGTAACATTAATACTGTATAACATGTTATATGTTCTTAATGTTCTGTAGAAACTGAAATTTGTTGAATCTGAGTATGCCTGGTTAGGTGTAAGAGAGGGCCTGAAGGCCCTAATCTTGCCAGGTAAAATAAATGCATAAATAAATAAATAAATAACCGTGTTGCCAGTACTTTTTATCCAACCTGTGTATAAAAGTATACTCACATTATGAGACAAAGCATTTCTATTTTATTATTTGTTAGAATTTGTTAGAATAAAGAAAATTCTCACGATTTTCTTGTTTCTTATACTTTTACTGACATTGCAGGATGTTTTTCCATTTACCTTCTTTGTCTCTTTCTATGAAATACGTCTCATTTGAAAAACCCGCAACTTCCTTCCCTGCAATCACCTTCAGGATTGTACTTCTGCTCATTATATGAATCGAGTTCGCTATAGTCAATGGTTTCCATATTCTTCATCAGAACTTCATCAGAACTGTGGAACAGTTTCAGCGTTGGAATCCGCACTGAATACCTCATGAACTTTGTCGGGAGTGACGCTTTTACGCGACCTGAAGAAGGAAAACACTCTGTAGATGACTTGCATACAACACCAGTCGCAAAACAGTAGTTGTACTACTGGAAGAAGAAGAAATCTCATTCGGAGAAATAGAGAGCGAAAATTTCTTTCTGGAAACATCCCACAAGCTGTGGCTAAGCTATGTCCTCGTAATATCCTATTTTCCAAGACTTCTGGTCTTGCAAGTTTCGCAGGAGAGCATCTGTGAATTTTAACGATAGGAGACGGCATTAACGCTGTATGTTGTCCTCGACGGCGAGTGTTCATCAGAGGGAACTTGTCTAGCTTGAAGGGGGAAACCAGATGGCGCTATGGTTCGTCCGCTAGATGGCGCTGCCATAGGTCAAAGGGATATCAAATGCGTTTTTTTAAACAGGAACTCCCATTTTTATTATATATTCGTGTAGTACGTAAAGAAATATGAATGTCTTAGTTGGACCACTTTTTTCGCTTTGTGACAGATGGCGCTGTAATAGTCACAAATGTATAAGTGCGTGGTATCATGTAACATTCCGCCACTGCGGACGGTATTTGCTTCGTGATACATTACCCGTGTTAAAATGGACCGTTTACCAATTGGGGAAAAGGTCGATATCGTGTTGATGTATGGCTATTGTGATCAAAATGCCCAATGGGCGTGTGCTATGTATGCTGCTCGGTATCCTGGACGACATCATACAAGTGTCCGGACCGTTCGCAGGACAGTTACGTTACTTAAGGAAACAGGAAGTGTTCAGCCACGTGTGAAACGTCAACCACGACCTGCAACAAATGATGATGCCCAAGTAGCTGTTTTAGCTGCTGTCGCGGCTAATTCGCACATTAAGTAGCAGACAAATTGCGCGAGAATCTGGAATCTCAAAATCCCCGGTGTTGGGAATGCTACATCAACATCGATTGCACCCGTACCATATTTCTGTGCACCAGGAATTGCATGGCGTCGACTTTGAACGTCGTGTACAGTTCTGCCACTGGGCACAAGAGAAATTACGGGACGATGACAGATTTTTTGCACGCGTTCTATTTAGCGACGAAGCCTCATTCCCCAACAGCAGTAACGTAAACCGGCATAATATGAACTATTGCGCAACGGAAAATCCATGATGGCTGCCACAAGTGGAACATCAGCGAGCTCAGCGGGTTAATGTATGGTGCGGCATTAATGGAGGAAGGATAATTGGCCCCAATTTTATCGATGGCAATCTAAATGGTGCAATGTATGCTGATATCTTACGTAATGTTCCACCGACGTTACTACAAGATGTTTCGCTGCATGACAGAATGGCGATGTACTTTCAACATTATGTATGTCCGGCATATAGCTCGCGTCCGGTTGAACTGGTATTGAATAGCATATTTCATGACAGGTGGATTGGTTGTCGAAGCACCATACCATGGCCCGCACGTTCACCGGATCTGACGTCCCCGGATTTCTTTCTGTGGGGAAAGTTGAAGGATGTTTGCTATCGTGATCCACCGACAACGCCTGACAACATGCGTCAGCGCATTGTCAATGCATGTGCGAACATTACGGAAGGCGAACTAATCGCTGTTGAGAGGAATGTCGTTACACGTATTGCCAAATGCATTGAGGTTTACGGACACCATTTTGTGCATTTATTGCATTAATATGGTATTTACAGGTAATCACGCTGTAACAGCATGCGTTCTCAGAAATGATAAGTTCACAAAGGTACATGTATCACTTTGGAACAACCGAAATAAAATGTTCAAACTTACTTACGTTCTGTATTTTAATTTGAAAGACCTAAGTGTTACTAACTGTTGGTCTAAAATTGTGAGCCATACGCTTGTGATTATTACAGCGCCATCTATCACAAAGCGAAAAAAGTGGTCCAACTAAAACATTCATATTTCTTTACGTACTACACGAATATGTAATAAAATGGGGGCTCCAATTTTTAAAAACGCAGTTTATATCCGTTTGACCTATGGCAGCGACATCTAGCGGACGAACCATAGCGCCATCTGGTTTCCCCCTTAAAACTAGACAAGTTTCGTCGTTCTTTGTAGTTTTTTCGTTTGATGCTTATTTCGTGAGATATTTGACCCGGTCACGATCGATGGACCACCCTGTATATACACTCCTGGAAATGGAAAAAAGAACACATTGACACCGGTGTGTCAGACCCACCATACTTGCTCCGGACACTGCGAGAGGGCTGTACAAGCAATGATCACATGCACGGCACAGCGGACACACCATGAACCGCGGTGTTGGCCGTTGAATGGCGCTAGCTGCGCAGCATTTGTGCACCGCCGCCGTCAGTGTCAGCCAGTTTGCCGTGGCATACGGAGCTCCAGCGCAGTCTTTAACACTGGTAGCATGCCGCGACAGCGTGGACGTGAACCGTATGTGGAGTTGACGGACTTTGAGCGAGGGCGTATAGTGGGCATGCGGGAGGCCGGGTGGACGTACCGCCGAATTGCTCAACACGTGGGGCGTGAGGTCTCTACAGTACATCGATGTTGTCGCCAGTGGTCGGCGGAAGGTGCACGTGCCCGTCGACCTGGGACCAGACCGCAGCGACGCACGGATGCTCGCCGAGACCGTAGGATCCTACGCAGTGCCGTAGGGGACCGCACCGCCACTTCCCAGCAAATTAGGGACACTGTTGCTCCTGGGGTATCGGCGAGGACCATTCGCATCCGTCTCCATGAAGCTGGGCTACGGTCCCGCACACCGTTAGGCCGTCTTCCGCTCACGCCCCAACATCGTGCAGCCCGCCTCCAGTGGTGTCGCCTCAGGCGTGAATGGAAGGACGAATGGAGCCGTGTCGTCTTCAGCGATGAGAGTCGCTTCTGCCTTGGTGCCAATGAAGGTCGTATGCGTGTTTGGCGCCGTGCAGGTGAGCGCCACAATCAGGACTGCATACGACCGAGGCACACAGGGCCAACACCCGGCATCATGGTGTGGGGAGCGATCTCCTACACTGGCCGTACACCACTGGCGATCGTCGAGGGAACACTGAATAGTGCACGGTACATCCAAACCGTCATCGAACCCATCGTTCTACCATTCCTAGACCGGCAAGGGAACTTGCTGTTCCAACAGGACAATGCACGTCCGCATGTATCCCGTGCCACCCAACGTGCTCTAGAAGGTGTAAGTCAATTACCCTGGCCAGCAAGATCTCCGGATCTGTCCCCCATTGAGCATGTTTGGGACTGGATGAAGCGTCGTCTCACGCGGTCTGCACGTCCAGCACGAACGCTGGTCCAACTGAGGCGCCAGGTGGAAATGGCATGGCAAGCCGTTCCACAGGAGTACATCCAGCATCTCTACGATCGTCTCCATGGGAGAATAGCAGCCTGCATTGCTGCGAAAGGTGGATATACACTGTACTAGTGCCGACATTGTGCATGCTCTGTTGCCTGTGTCTATGTGCCTGTGGTTCTGTCAGTGTGATCATGTGATGTATCTGACCCCAGGAATGTGTCAATAAAGTTTCCCCTTCCTGGGACAATGAATACACGGTGTTCTTATTTCAATTTCCAGGAGCGTATATGCTGTTGTTTCTTGATGATGCCGTGGTGTAGGGTAAGGTGTCGAAGCTGAGTGACTGCAGGATGATACAAGACGACTCACACAAAATTCCTAGTTGATGTGATGAATGGCAGCTAGCCCTAAAAGTGGAAAAACTGTAAGCTAATGCGGATGACTAGGAAGACCAAACCTGTAATGTTCGGTTACAGTATTGCTAGTACCCTTCTTGACACAGTCAAATCGATTGGATATCTGGACGTAACATTGCAAAGCGATATGAAATGGAACGACCATGTGAAAACTGTGGTAGGGGAGGCGAATGATCGATTTCGGTTGATTGGGAGATTTTTAGGAAAGAGTGGTTCACCTGTAAAGGAGACGACTGCACATAGGGTGTTGGTGCGACCTATTCTTGAGTACTGCACGTGTGTTTGGGATCCGTACCGGGTTGGACTGAAGGAAGACATGAAAGTAATTCAAAGGCGGACTAATAGATTGAAACGCCCCCTTTCAACAATTATACAGGACTGTGCTTAAACTGACACACAATATTTTTAGCGCAACGCAATCTGACTTTCAAAAATCCTTACAAAAGAATGGCCCTGACTAACATTAACCTATACCTTTCACAAATCACTTACCTCACCAAAAATCTTCGTTACTCGAACTACTGCAATACAGCGAGCGCCACTACTGCCAGCTAAATAAAAGATTCAAACTACGGAAGGCACTAACTACTGATAGGGATAGTTAGCAAATGAAAGATTTTAATAGAGCTCACCTCCAACTGAGCAACGCTACGCGCTGTTCACATCCAGCTGCCGCTGCCCAACACTACAATGGCAGACAACAATGCAAACTAGCCACAGACTGCACACAGCACAGCCAGTGATTTTCATACAGAGCGCTACGTAACGTTGCCAATAAGAAAATATAAACAGCCTACTTACATAGCCCCCATGCTCCCCACAAAAAAATTTACAAATTGTTTTGGGCAGTGGCCAATAATGATTTGATAAAATTTTTCATAATTACAATAACAAAGAAATCAAATGCACACACTTATTGATACAATGTTGGTCAAAAGCTAAAATTTTCTCACAGTCCATAAAGATAGTTCTGATCATTCATCATAATAGTAATTACAGTTTTTTTTCACAAAGTCTCATTAGTAAAAGAAATTGCACACAGAAGTAGTGGATTTCCATGCAGTCTTGAAGAAGTAGTGTTGTGCTTCCAACGGAAAGACAGTGCTGCCTCTTGACATGCAGACAGGTAATGGGCCACAACAGAGCAAACCCACCGCAGAGTCAGTCGAAGGTGATGAATATTGGTAGGTAGGTCATCACAGAGTAGACCCACTGTAGTCCTGGTAGAGATTGTGGTATTGGTGGGCCACCAGAGGTGCAGACCCACTGCAGTCCTTGTAGAAATAATGGTATTGGTGGGCCATCAAAGATGCAGACCCAGTGTAGTCCATGTAGAGACGGCCAGCAGCCATCTGTAGCTAGTTTGCATTGTTGTCTGCCATTGTAGTGTTGGGCAGCGGCAGCTGGATGTGAACAGCGCGTAGCGTTGCGCAGTTGGAGGTGAGCCGCCAGCAGTGGTGGATGTGAGGAGAGAGATGGCGGAGTTTGGAAATTAGTACGAACCTATTCTTGAGTACTACACGTGTGTTTGGGATCCGTACCAGATTGGACTGAAGGAAGACATCAAAGTAATTCAAAGGCGGACTAATAGATTAGTTGCCGGTGGGTTCGAAAAACATGTAAGCGTTACGGAGTTGCTTCCGAAACTCAAATGGGAATCCCTGGAGGTAAGGCGACGTTCTTTTCGAAAAACACTGTTGAGAAAATTTAGTGAACCGGCATTTGAAGTTGACTGCAGAACGATTCTACTGCTGTCAACATACCTTGCATGTAAGGACCACGAAGATAGGATGCGAAAAATCCGCAGGGGCCACTCGGCCGTTCATCAACTCCTTCGGCTAGTGGAAGATGCGTTCGTCGCCCTCGAGCAGCGCGAGTTCTTCGGCGCGGTGTTCCTGGACGTTTCGCGTGCTTTCGACAGTGTGTGGCACCGCGGCCTCTTGTTCAAACTTTTTGAAATTGGGGTCCCGACGTCGCACGTACGTCTCATCGCTTCCTATCTTGCCGATAGGACCTTCCATGTGCGGGACGCGCAGGGCTTGTCCTCCGTCCGCCGCATCAACGCCGGCGTGCCGCAGGGCTCGGTCTTGGGGCCACTCCTGTACTCGCTGCACACGTCTGATGCACCGAAGATCGACCGTGTGCGGCTCGCCCTGTACGCGGATGACACGGCTCTCTATACGAGGAGCCTCAATGCCGCCGTCATGCGCCGCCGTTTGCAGCTCGCCGTTGACACCCTGGCAGCCTGGGCAGTCAAGTGGCGTCTCCAATTCAATGGTGCCAAGACCCAGTTCCTGATCGTCACCAGGCGACTCGTTCCTGCAGGTCTGCAACCGCTCACCGTCGGTGGAAGCCCTGTCCCGTGGCGCCCAACGGCGCATTACCTCGGCGTCACCATCGACCGCCGCCTCACGTGGGTTCCACACATCCGCGAAGTGAAGGCCAAAGTGCGGAAAAGACTCCGCACCCTGTACCCGGTGCTGAACCCCGGCTCCCAACTACCACCGCGGCTGGGCATCACCCTGTACAAGGCGCTGCTCCGCCCTGTACTCCAATATGCCGCTGTCGTCTGGGGGAACGCCGCCGACACGAACCTGAAGAAGCTGGAGACACTGCAGAACCGTATCCTTCGGCTGGCCTTACACCTGCCTTACGATTTTCCCACCGCTCATCTTCACGACGTCGCGGAAGTACCTCTGCTCCGTGACCTCTTCCAGACGACCGCCCGCACCTTTTACGAACGTGCTGGCCGGTCGCACAATGCTCAAATCCGGACGCTGGGCCGCAAACTGCAGCGCAGCGTCGCCACCCGCTGGCCACACCTGCTCGCTGCATAGCTAGCTCTGCAGAACTGTGCTGAGGAGACACCCAAGAAGACAATCCACATATGAAGACGCAACACCAACATGCATGGGAGGCAAAGCACTAACTGCTGTGAACTCCATCACACATCGGAGGATAAGTTATCTCCGTGCAGATCCACACGAGACGAGGACTCATACGGAAGCATATAGGAAGTCGTTTTCCCCACGCTTTATGTGCGAATGGAACAGGAAAGGAAATGACTAGTGATGGTACTGGCTACCATCTACGACGCACCATACTTTCGCTTGCGGAGTATCTATGTAGATGTATATATTGGCGGGAGTAAAGCTGTGAAGATCGCTCGAGAGTCGCGCTTGTGTAGCTCAGTCGGTAGAGCACTTGCCCACGAAAGGTAAATACGCCGAGATTGGGTCTGCGTGTGGTACACAGTTTTAATCTGCCAGGAATTTCATATCAGCACACACTGCGCAACAGAGCGAAAATTTAGTTCTCTCAAATTTTAAATAGGAGGAATTTTACTGAGATGGCCAGACGCGATGCGTATTTTGTACGCCAAACGTAACACACTCGCTTTTCAGCTGCTCACTGATGCGCTACGGTGGGCAAAACCTATCGCTATGGTACCCGAAGCGATAATGAAGGAATATCTAAACTGGCAAAAATTGAGATTAATTTAGTAAATGAAACAACACGTTCACTGTTAACAGTCACTGTTTATTTATCTCCACGACGCGTTTAAAAGGTTTAAACCTCCATCGTCAGGTGGTTTTACGTTTGTGAGTATGACATTTGTGTGTGTGTTGTGTTACGATGTTTTGGAGGAACTTGTGGCACTGTCTAGTGGAGAAAACAAAACACTATTTGAGAACATGGTTTTGTGTTTCTTTTGACAAAAAAATTAAACGAATATCTAACGGTAAACATAAAATAAGTAAAGTAGAGTACCTCCAGTGGTCACAGTTTTCTTTCGCTGTCGTAACACAGTTCATGTATACTGTCCTGTTGAAACTTCTTTATTTAAATGAGTGTGTCTGTACTTAAATTGCAGAATGACTGAGAAGATGAAACTTCTACGTTGTTTGATTCTTAAACAGCTGAGTAAAACTGAACATGCTGAGCCTACTTTCTCTTTATTTTTTCTTATCATGTCAACACTGACCCACAGTGTGCTCCCTGCCGCCGTTGGATAAGCAGCTGCAGCAGCAAGTCGTATACTCCTAGCTCACTCATTTGTTACATAGTTTAATTCTTAATTTCTTTGCGTGTTTTTGGTACTTGCATTGTTTAATTCATAAATTTCGGGCATATTATAGTATTTGAGAGTTGTAGCATCGCGTTTTAGTACCTGAATAGTGTAAAATCGCGTAGTCTCCTTCCGCCGCCGAGCAGTGTGTCAGCAGTGCACAAGTGGCAGCATTACTGCATTTACTAGGCAATCTCGTATTTTAATAACCGTTTAAATTTTGTTTCGATTTGTTTGCGCTCTCTGTAGATTAGTTCAGACGTTCATTGCACAACAGTTTTTAGCATGGATAGGGACTGCAACTGCTGTGTTCGGATGCAGGCTGAGTTGGCATCCCTTCGCTCCCAGCTTCAGGCAGTGTTGGCTTCGGTCACACAGCTTGAGGCTGTTGCCAATGGGCATCACTGTGAGTGTCCGGATGGGGGTTTGTCGGGGACGGCCAGCTCGTCCCACGCATCCCCCGATCGGGCTACAACTGTGGTTGCCCGGGATACTGCCCGCATTGAGGCTGATCCCTCACCTGTGGTAGAGTGGGAGGTCGTCTCAAGGTGTGGCAGGGGGCAAAAGACATTCCGGAGGGCTGAACGGAAGGCCTCTCCAGTTTGTCTGACGAACCGGTTTCAGGCTCTGTCTCAGGCTGATACTGATCTTCGGCCTGACATGGCTGCTTGTCCTGTTCCAGAGGTTGCCCCTCAGTCTGCAAGATCTGGGCGGTCGCAGAGGGTGGGCTTACTGGTACTTGGGAGCTCCAACGTCAGGCGCGTAATGGGGCCCCTTAGGGATATGGCAGCAAGGGAGGGGAAGAAGACCAAAGTGCACTCCGTGTGCATACCGGGGGGAGTCATTCCAGATGTGGAAAGGGTCCTTCCGGATGCCATGAAGGGTACAGGGTGCACCCATCTGCAGGTGGTCGCTCATGTCGGCACCAATGATGTGTGTCGCTATGGGTCGGAGGAAATCCTCTCTGGCTTCCGGCGGCTATCTGATTTGGTGAAGACTGCCAGTCTCGCTAGCGGGATGAAAGCAGAGCTCACCATCTGCAGCATCGTCGACAGGACTGACTGCGGACCTTTGGTACAGAGCCGAGTGGAGGGACTGAATCAGAGGCTGAGACGGTTCTGCGACCGTGTGGGCTGCAGATTCCTCGACTTGCGCCATAGGGTGGTGGGGTTTCGGGTTCCGCTGGATAGGTCAGGAGTCCACTACACGCAACAAGCGGCTACACGGGTAGCAGAGGTTGTGTGGCGTGGGCTGGGCGGTTTTTTTAGGTTAGATGGTCTCGGGCAAGTACAGAAAGGGCAACAGCCTCAACGGGTGCGGGGCAAAGTCAGAACATGCGGGGACCAAGCAGCAATCGGTATTGTAATTGTAAACTGTCGAAGCTGCGTTGGTAAAGTACCGGAACTTCAAGCGCTGATAGAAAGCACTGAAGCTGAAATCGTTATAGGTACAGAAAGCTGGCTGAAGCCAGAGATAAATTCTGCCGAAATTTTTACAAACGTGCAGACGGTGTTTAGAAAGGATAGATTGCATGCAACCGGTGGTGGAGTGTTCGTCGCTGTTAGTAGTAGTTTATCCTGTAGTGAAGTAGAAGTGGATAGTTCCTGTGAATTATTATGGGTGGAGGTTACACTCAACAACCGAGCTAGGTTAATAATTGACTCCTTTTACCGACCCCCCGACTCAGCAGCATTAGTGGCAGAACAACTGAGAGAAAATTTGGAATACATTTCACATAAATTTTCTCAGCATGTTATAGTCTTAGGTAGAGATTTCAATTTACCAGATATAGACTGGGACACTCAGATGTTTAGGACGGGTGGTAGGGACAGAGCATCGAGTGACATTATACTGAGTGCACTATCCGAAAATTACCTCGAGCAATTAAACAGAAAACCGACTCGTGGAGATAACATCTTGGACCTACTGGTAACGAACAGACCCGAACTTTTCGACTCTGTAAGTGCAGAACAGGGAATCAGTGATCATAAGGCCGTTGCAGCATCCCTGGATATGGAAGTTAATAGGAATATAAAAAAAGGGCGGAAGGTTTATCTGTTTAGCAAGAGTAATAGAAGGCAGATTTCAGACTACCTAACAGATCAAAACGAAAATTTCTGTTCTGACACTGACAATGTTGAATGTTTATGGAAAAAGTTCAAGGCAATCGTAAAATGCGTTTTAGACCGGTACGTGCCGAGTAAAACTGTGAGGGACGGGAAAAACACACCGTGGTACAACAACAAAGTTAGGAAACTACTGCGAAAGCAAAGAGAGCTTCACTGCAAGTTTAAACGCAGCCAAAACCTCTCAGACAAACAGAAGCTAAACGATGTCAAAGTTAGCGTAAGGAGGGCTATGCGTGAAGCGTTCAGTGTATTCGAAAGTAAAATTCTATGTACCGACTTGACAGAAAATCCTAGGAAGTTCTGGTCTTACGTTAAATCAGTAAGTGGCTCGAAACAGCATATCCAGACACTCCGGGATGATGATGGCATTGAAACAGAGGATGACAAGCGTAAAGCTGAAATACTAAACACCTTTTTCCAAAGCTGTTTCACAGAGGAAGACCGCACTGCAGTTCCTTCTCTAAATCCTCGCACAAACGAAAAAATGGCTGATATCGAAATAAGTGTCCAAGGAATAGAAAAGCAACTGGAATCACTCAACAGAGGAAAGTCCACTGGACCTGACGGGATACCAATTCGATTCTACACAGAGTACGCGAAAGAACTTGCCCCCCTTCTAACAGCCGTGTACCGCAAGTCTCTAGAGGAACGGAAGGTTCCAAATGATTGGAAAAGAGCACAGGTAGTCCCAGTCTTCAAGAAGGGTCGTCGAGCAGATGCGCAAAACTATAGACCTATATCTCTGACGTCGATCTGTTGTAGAATTTTAGAACATGTTTTTTGCTCGAATATCATGTCGTTTTTGGAAACTCAGAATCTACTATGTAGGAATCAACATGGATTCCGGAAACAGCGATCGTGTGAGACCCAACTCGCTTTATTTGTTCATGAGACCCAGAAAATATTAGATACAGGCTCCCAGGTAGATGCTATTTTTCTTGACTTCCGGAAGGCGTTCGACACAGTGCCGCACTGTCGCCTGATAAACAAAGTAAGAGCCTACGGAATATCAGACCAGCTGTGTGGCTGGATTGAAGAGTTTTTAGCAAACAGAACACAGCATGTTGTTATCAACGGAGAGACGTCTACAGACGTTAAAGTAACCTCTGGTGTGCCACAGGGGAGTGTTATGGGACCATTACTTTTCACAATATATATAAATGACCTAGTAGATAGTGTCGGAAGTTCCATGCGGCTTTTCGCGGATGATGCTGTAGTATACAGAGAAGTTGCAGCATTAGAAAATTGTAGCGAAATGCAGGAAGATCTGCAGCGGATAGGCACTTGGTGCAGGGAGTGGCAACTGACCCTTAACATAGACAAATGTAATGTATTGCGAATACATAGAAAGAAGGATCCTTTATTGTATGATTATATGATAGCGGAACAAACACTGGTAGCAGTTACTTCTGTAAAATATCTGGGAGTATGCGTGCGGAATGATTTGAAGTGGAATGATCATATAAAATTAATTGTTGGTAAGGCGGGTACCAGGTTGAGATTCATTGGGAGAGTCCTTAGAAAATGTAGTCCATCAACAAAGGAGGTGGCTTACAAAACACTCGTTCGACCTATACTTGAGTATTGCTCATCAGTGTGGGATCCGTACCAGATCGGGTTGACGGAGGAGATAGAGAAGATTCAAAGAAGAGCGGCGCGTTTCGTCACAGGGTTATTTGGTAACCGTGATAGCGTTACGGAGATGTTTAACAAACTCAAGTGGCAGACTCTGCAAGAGAGGCGCTCTGCATCGCGGTGTAGCTTGCTCGCCAGGTTTCGAGAGGGTGCGTTTCTGGATGAGGTATCGAATATATTGCTTCCCCTTACTTATACCTCCCGAGGAGATCACGAATGTAAAATTAGAGAGATTAGAGCGCGCACGCTTTCCGGCAGTCGTTCTTCCCGCGAACCATACGCGACTGGAATAGGAAAGGGAGGTAATGACAGTGGCACGTAAAGAGCCCTCCGCCACACACCGTTGGGTGGCTTGCGGAGTATAAATGTAGATGTAGATGTAGATGTGACGTGTTACGACAGAGAAAGGAACTTGTGACCACTAGAAGTACTCTATTTTACTTATTTTATGTTTACCATTAGATATACGTTTAAATTTTGTCAAAAGAAACCCAAAACCGCCCGGGTTCTCGGGTTCGATTCCCGGCGGGGTCAGGGATTTTCTCTGCCTTGTGATGACTGGGTGCTGTGTGATGTCCTTAGGTTAGTTAGGTTTACGTAGTTCTAAGTTCTATGGGACTGATGACCATAGATGTTAAGTCCCATAGTGCTCAGAGCCATTTGCACCCAAAACCATGTTCTGCAATAGTGTTTTGTTTTCCCCACTAGACAGTGCCACAAGTTCCTCCAAAAAATCATAACACAACACACACGCAAATGTCATACTAACAAATGTAAATCCACCTGGCGATGGAGGTTTAAACCTTTGAAACGCGTCGTGGAGATAAATAAACAGTGACTGGTAACAGTAAACTTGTTGTTTCATTTAATGTCAGTAACAGTCACGGTAAAGCCTAATCAAAATGTTAGCTTTTAAAGTGAAATTCATTTGCCATTGCTAAATGTTATACGTGCCAACGGCCTTGCCGCAGTGGTAACACTGGTTCCCGTCAGATCACCGAAGTTAAGCGCTGTCGGGCTGGGCTAGCACTTGGATGGGTGACCATCCGGTCTGCCGAGCGCTGATGGCAAGCGGGATGCACTCAGCCCTTGTGAGGCAAACTGAGGAGCTACTTGATTGAGAAGTAGCGGCTCCGGTCTCGGAAACTGACTGTCGTGTCCTGACATAGGTGGGAGAGGGAAAAAGGGGTTGATGGTTAGTCTGTGCTTGCGAGCGGTACAGAGCAGAAGGCAGAAGGACAATTCACAGTGAAGGAATGTGATTGTTTTCTTCTATCTGAGCCAACACTGGTACAGGCATTTACTAGAAATGCAGGTGGTGAGACTCGGTAGGGAACTCGTTGTGGACACTCTTGGACAAACAGGGTTTTGAAATAGTTCTTTATTCCAGACAGGACTGACTAATGCACTGGAGGCTAGTTCTGTGGGTAGAAAAAGTAAGAATAACACTGTTACAACAGAAACCAGTGCAGAAGTCCCAGGAGTGGATGCTAACCACAGTAGCAAACACTAGCAGCATATTAAGGATACAACTTAGTTGCAAAACAAAACATACTGAATGTGACACTGTTCACTGAGTCACTCCAAGTGCGAGAGCAGACTTACGCGGAGCTGGACCGAGGCTGGAGTCGACGGACGCGGGTTCGGCTCCCAGATCGTCTGACTGAGAACTCCGCCAAAATGCGGAATCTAGGGATTTTAAAGAGTCACGTGGAGGCACTGTTTTTCCCACTTAAAGCCACCCAGCCAATCCCGTAGGTCTCTTGCCGGTGCCTGCCAATCACGGTTTAGTTAGGTCCCCTCTACTGCTCATAAGGCGGGGATGTTAATGCAGTTGCACTAAGTCCGTATTTGGTATCGACATAGTTCGGCTGAAAGCTAAACGTAGCTGCTCTGCCAAATAAGGCTTGCAACATTATTGTTATACGTCAGTTAGTCCCGCCCCTCGGGCTTCCCAGAGTAGGTCAACAGTTTTTGGCGTTTTCGCTCTCTTTCTAACCCCTGTGAGCCTACTGCCGTTGCTGTTCTCAGGGCTGGTATCAAGCTAGCTTCATACGCTACTACGTGCCTGTTAGTTACAAAGTTCTACGGTGGCAAAATACCACAGCGTCTAGACGACATATGAAGTTACACGTCAATTCCTTGAAGAGTAACTACTAACGACCTGGGACCGCGTCTGAGGGCGTCTGCATTTTCGCAAGGCTCTCCCCTTACGGTTTACTTCATGTAACAATATCTCTCTTAGTTTCGTCTGCCCTCAGCATCGTCTCTGCTTCCTCGCCTTGGAACGCCTGTCCTCCTTCCTCACAGCTTCAAGGTAACACTGAAGTAGCAAGCAATAATCTATATATTACATGACATAAGGCCGGGAGAGCGACGTGTTGACCACATACCCCTCCAAATCCGCATCCAGCGACGCCTGTGGTCTGTGGATGACACGGCGGCCGGTGGGTACCTTTGGGCCTTCATAGCCTCTTCGGGAGGGGGGGCGGGGTTATATGTTATACGCCAGAGCCCTTGCCAGAAGGTTTAGTATGTAGTTTAGTACAGTTGTACAGGGTTATTACAAATGATTGAAGCGATTTCACAGCTCTACAATAACTTTATTATTTGAGATATTTTCACAATGCTTTGCACACACATACAAAAACTCAAAAAGTTTTTTAGGCATTCACAAATGTTCGATACGTGCCCCTTTAGTGATTCGGCAGACATCAAGCCGATAATCAAGTTCCTCCCACACTCGGCGCAGCATGTCCCCATCAATGAGTTTGAAAGCATCGTTGATGCGAGCTCGCAGTTCTGACACGTTTCTTGGTAGAGGAGGTTTAAACACTGAATCTTTCACATAACCCCACAGAAAGAAATCGCATGGGGTTAAGTCGGGAGAGCGTGGAGGCCATGACATGAATTGCTGATCATGATCTCCACCACGACCGATCCATCGGTTTTCCAATCTCCTGTTTAAGAAATGCCGAACATCATGACGGAAGTGCGGTGGAGCACCATCCTGTTGAAAGACGAAGTCGGCGCTGTCGGTCTGCAGTTGTGGCATGCGCCAATTTTCCAGCATGTCCAGATACACGTGTCCTGTAACGTTTTTTTCGCAGAAGAAAAAGGGGCCGTAAACTTTAAACTGTGAGATTGCACAAAACACATTAACTTTTGGTGAATTGCGAATTTGCCGCACGAATGCATGAGGATTCTCTACCGCCCAGATTCGCACATTGTGTCTGTTCACTTCACCATTAAGAAAAAATGTTGCTTCATCACTGAAAACAAGTTTCGCACTGAACGCATCCTCTTCCGTGAGATGTTGCAACCGTGCCGAAAATTCAAAGCCTTTGACTTTGTCATCGGATGTCAGGGCTTGTAGCAATTGTAAACGGTAAGGCTTCTGTTTTAGCCTTTTCCGTAAGATTTCCGAAACCGTCGGCTGTGGTACGTTTAGCTCCCTGCTTGCTTTATTCGTCGAATTCCGCGTGCTACGCGTGAAACTTGCCCGCACGCGTTCAACTGTTTCTTCGCTCACTGCAGGCCGACCCGTCGATTTCCCCTTACAGAGGCATCCAGAAGCTTTAAACTGCGCGTACCATCGCCGAATGGAGTTAGCAGTTGGTGCATCTTTGTTGAACTTCGTCCTGAAGTGTCGTTGCACTGTTATGACTGACTGATGTGAGTGCATTTCAAGCACGACATACGCTTTCTCGGCTCCTGTCGCCATTTTGTCTCACTGCGCTCTCGAGCGCTCTGGCGGCAGAAACCTGAAGTGCGGCTTCAGCCGAACAAAACTTTATGAGTTTTTCTACGTATCTGTAGTGTGTCGTGACCATATGTCAATGAATGGAGCTACAGTGAATTTATGAAATCGCTTCAATCATTTGTAATAGCCCTGTAGATGGTCGCTTGTAGTACATCGCGACAATTCCGTGATGATTGTAAACCCTGTAGCCCAGATTCCAGGAGGGGGCACTGCCTGCGCCCCTGTGGGGGAGGTAGACCCTTGACTCATACTACCTGCCCGCAGCTATCGTCTTCGCTGGTGACGTGGACTTCTCGACCGACAGAGTCTTCACCAAGATCAACGTCCAGATCCGCGTCGCGGCGACGGTCAGCTACTACAAGCCGCCCACTCCAGACAGACTGGACCACGACATCATGCTGCTGCACATGTACCGCGCCTTCGAAATGATCTCCGGCTTCGTCGGCATCATACCCATCACGGAAATGAGACAGTGAGTATGTCAGACTGGTACGACGCTTCATTCTCGAGTCCTTCTCGTTACGTCAACCTCATTACCACCGTTTCTTTCCTTCTAACCCACCTATCCGCATTCTTCCAGCACTATCGAAGGCCGTAGAATACAACGGGTGTTAGGTGTATACATGTAGATATTTCTACTGATGACTGCGGCAGTGTGCTGAACAACATTACGAGGTTAATCCAAAAGTTAAGGTCTCCTATTTTCTATAAGTACATAGACCTGTTTATTTCTACAATGGTTTACATCAGTTTACAGCTTGAAAATTTAGCTATTTTTCGACATAATCACCATTTCTGGCGATGCATTTTTGTAGACGATGTGGCAGTTTTTGTATGCCCATGTCATACCAGCTCGCCGCCGTGCTGTTCAGAAAGTTATGAACCTCTTCTTTCACCTCGTCGTCGGAGCTGAATCGCTTTCCGGGCAAATGTTCTTTTAACCTAGGAAACAGGTGATAGTCACTGGGCGCCAAGTCAGGACTATAGGGTGGGTGGGTGATTATGTTCCACTGAAAGTGTTGCAGGAGAGCAACGGTTTGCAGAACGATGTGTGGGCGAGCGTTGTAATGGAGAATGTGTACACCCTTGCTCAACATTTATCTTCTCCGGTTCTGAATTGCCCGTTTGAGTTTTTTCAGAGTCTCACAGTACCTGTCAGCGTTAATTGTGGTCCCAGCGATTCAGCTCCAACAAAGGAGGTGAAAGAAGAGGTTCATAACTTTCTGAACAGCATGGCGGCGAGCTGGTATGACATGGGCATACAAAAACTGCCACAGCGTCTACAAAAATGCATCGACAGAAATGGTGATTATGTCGAAAAATAGCTAAATGTTGAAGCTGTAAACTGATGTAAACCATTGTAGAAATAAACAGGTCTACGTACTTATAAAAAATAGGAGACCTTACTTTTGGGATTACCCTCGTATATGACAAATACAGCTGATGTCAAAGAATTCGAAAGCAACGAATTAATATTGAAGTAAAATTAAAATAAATGTGGATTCTTTAAAACATGCAGAAAATAGCATAGTTATAAAGCACTATAACACATTATTACATTTGCACTGTTTGTTTTTTAAATATTGTATCTATGTATACTTTCATACAACCTTATTTATTGTACGTAACAACACGGTTATACGAACTGTTGTCGCTGTTTGCATCATATTTTCAGTGCTTTTTCTGTTGCTGCTTTTCTCCGTATACATCATGTCATCTCCAAGATGACATGATGTATAGTATTTTCTGCATGTTTTAGATTTAAGGGGGATAGGACGTCAAACGGGCTGACTTCGAGCAGGAGAGGCACCACAGGACATTTTGATTTCCACTGTCTATACTTTTACAAACAAATTCACAAAACTTTGTCAGCATGATCAGGATGGATTCAGGATTCACACTCATAGCAGTGGAAGTTCTAAAACATAATGAAATATTTTTTTTACATGTGATATTTCAGCATTTTTTCACTTACTATTGCCTACATTTGTTGCTATAGGTACACTTTCCTTCAAAAGTAAGAGACATTCTTCGACGAATTTTGCACAGCATACAAACCATACTTACAGGTGCATGAAACTCTAGACTTTATTTATTTTATGAAAAAATGTTTAGAAAAAACTCAAATTTTATAGTTAATTGTCTCAATTTTTACCAAAGTTTGTAATAGATTTTGGAAAAATCTAGAGTTTTATATATCTGTAAGTATTATTTGTGCGCTGTGCAAAATTTACCGAAGAATGTCTCAAACTTATGAAGAAAAGTGTACGTGTAGCAACAAATGCAGCCAATAGTAAGTGAAAAAGTGATGAAATTTCACATGCAAAAAAATGTATTTTGTTATGTTTTTGAACTTCTACGAGTGTGAATCCTGAATCCTTCCTGACAAAGTTTTAGGAATTTATTTGTAAAAGTAGAGGCAGTGTAAATTAAAATGTCCTGTGGTGCCTCTCCTGCTCCAAGTCGGCCTGTTTGACTTCTTGCTCTCCTTAAAGACCCCACTGACGATGGCTATATTTGTAGCTGAAACTACTTTGGGGAATAAATAAGTAAATAAATAACAAAAAGTGTTTCGCATCGAGGCTGCTTCACAATTCCCACATTGTTGTCGAAAGTAAGGTTAAACGTTTCAGAACAAACGTTCTGGATCGCCAAGACCAGAGAAATTAGTTTTAGCGACGACGTCGAAAGGTCAGTAAGAAGAACTGCTTTCGAGTTCAGCGCCGTTTACGTGAAGAAATCTGAAAAAATTCCCGCATTTGGGGCGAATCAATATTTATGGCATCTTCACCACGATAAATACACATGCTCACACTTCGTTGCTTGTTCGCGAATTTTTGGCCAGGACAATACAGTAGTGATGCCCCAGCCTCTGTACCAGCCAGACATGGCCCCATTTTACATTTTCCTTTTTCCAAAAATAAAGAAAACCCTGAACGCCCGTCGATGTACAAGCACAGATAAGATTAAAAAAGTGTTGCCGACAGAGCTAAAGGAAGAGCCAAAGATCGACATCGAGAAGTTTTTTGGGGGGTTATAAAAAGCGCTGGTATAAGTGCATACTATCTAATGGGGACTATTTTCAAGGAGGTAACGTTGATGTAGACGACCTATTAGACACTAAGTTGCTATTACATACTTATTCGACTAAGTTGCTAGTGATGCTCTGCGTAAGTTTCAGTTAGACGTAAAGCCATTGTTTTAAGGGAACCATTGCTGCCTACAGGTACTCCGAACACTTCAACGAGAGGTGCACTGTCGTTGGTTTTGGTTTGCGAGGCAAAGACCTGAAGCCAGAGACTGGGATCCAGAAGGGAGCCAGCTTCATGATGGAACCCGGACCCAACTGCAGGTTTCCTGGTATCGACGTAAGTATCACTTCATATTCATACACCGGGGGTGTTGTCGAATTGCTATGAGCCTTAGAACAACCTTCCTCTGTTCTTTGATTACATTTCTCCACTCAAATTAATTACATACTTCATCTAATAACAAGCACAACAAAATTGCGTAGTGCAAACAGCAAGCAGGAAAATAGAAACATGGAATTAATCAGGGAAGAACCGTAGATATAAACGCCCAGGGCAGTAGCGTAAGGTGCTTAAACAGACTAATCCAGAGGAAATGAACTTTAAATTCAAAAAATTATTACGCAAAACATTTACGAAACTAATTATAAATGGAAGCTCATGAAATTAAATCATTCCAACAATGCACTCAAGGAATGATTCTCGTTGCTGGAGCTAACAGTTATGGGCCCTCACTGAATGCCAAAACTGGCTGCCTGAGACCAGCTGTACAGAGCAGTTTACAACAATGTTGTTGTTGTTGTGGTCTTCAGTCCTGAGACTGGTTTGATGCAGCTCTCCATGCTACTCTATCCTGTGCAAGCTTCTTCATCTCCCAGTACCTACTGCAACCTACATCCTTCTGAATCTGCTTAGTGTATTCATCTCTTGGTCTCCCCCTACGATTTTTACCCTCCACGCTGCCCTCCAATACTAAATTGGTGATCCCTTGATGCCTCAGGACATGTCCTACCAACCGATCCCTTCTTCTGGTCAAGTTGTGCCACAAACTTCTCTTTTCCCCAATCCTATTCAATACTTCCTCATTAGTTATGTGATCTACCCATCTAATCTTCAGCATTCTTCTGTAGCACCACATTTCGAAAGCTTCTATTCTCTTCTTGCCCAAACTATTTACCGTCCATGTTTCGCTTCCATACATGGCTACACTCCTTACAAATACTTTCAGAAATGAGTTCCTGACATTTAAATCTATACTCGATGTTAACAAATTCCTCTTCTTCAGAAACGCTTTCCTTGCCATTGCCAGTCTACATTTTATATCCTCTCTACTTCGACCATCATTTGTTATTTTGCTCCCCAAATAGCAAAACTCCTTTACTACTTTAAGTGTCTCGTTTCCTAATCTAATACCCTCAACATCACCCGACTTCATTCGACTACATTCCATTATCCTCGTTTTGCTTTTGTTGATGTTCATCTTATATCCTCCCTTCAAGACACCATCCATTCCATTCAACTGCTCTTCCAAGTCCTTTGCTGTCTCTGACAGAAGAATTACAATATCATCGGCGAACCTCAAAGTTTTTATTTCTTCTCCATGGATTTTAATACCTACTCCGATTTTTTCTTTTGTTTCCTTTACTGCTTGCTCAATATACAGATTGAATAACATCGGGGAGAGGCTACAACCCTGTCTCACTCCCTTCCCAACCACTGCTTCCCTTTCGTCCCCCTCGACTCTTATAACTGCCATCTGGTTTCTGTACAAATTGTAAATAGCCTTTTGCTCCCTGTATTTTACCCCTGCCACCTTTAGAATTTGAAAGAGAGTATTCCAGTCAACATTGTCAAAAGCTTTCTCTAAGTCTACAAATGCTAGAAACGTAGGTTTGCCTTTCCTTAATCTTTCTTCTAAGATAATTCGTAAGGTCAGTATTGCCTCACGTGTTCCAGTATTTCTACGGAATCCAAACTGATCTTCCCCCAGGTCGGCTTCTACTAGTTTTTCCATTCGTCTGTAAAGAATTCGTGTTAGTATTTTGCAGCTGTGGCTTATTAAACGGATTGTTCGGTAATTTTCACATCTGTCAACACCTGCTTTCTTTGGGATTGGAATTATTATATTCTTCTTGAAGTCTGAGGGTATTTCGCCTGTTTCATACATCTTGCTCACCAGATGGTAGAGTTTTGTCAGGACTGGCTCTCCCAAGGCCGTCAGTAGTTCCAATGGAATGTTGTCTACTCCGGGGGCCTTGTTTCGACTCAGGTCTTTCAGTGCTCTGTCAAACTCTTCACGCAGTATCGTTTCTCCCATTTCATCTTCATCTACATTTTCTTCCATTTCCATAATATTGTCCTCAAGTACATCGCCCTTGTATAGACCCTCTATATACTCCTTCCACCTTTCTGCTTTCCCTTCTTTGCGTAGAACTGGGTTTCCATCTGAGCTCTTGATGTTCATACAAGTGGTTCTCTTATCTCCAAAGGTCTCTTTAATTTTCCTGTAGGCAGTATCTATCTTACCCATAGTGATATAAGCCTCTACATCCTTACATTTGTCCTCTAGCCATCCCTGCTTAGCCATTTTGCACTTCCTGTCGATCTCATTTTTGAGACGTTTGTATTCCTTTTTGCCTGCTTCATTTACTGCATTTTTATATTTTCTCCTTTCATCAATTAAATTCAATATTTCTTCTGTTACCCAAGGATTTCTACTAGCCCTCGTCTTTTTACCTACTTGATCCTCTGCTGCCTTCACTACTTCATCCCTCAAAGCTACCCATTTTTCTTCTACTGTATTTCTTTCCCCCATTCCTGTCAATTGTTCCCTTATGCTCTCCCTGAAACTCTGTACAACCTCTGGTTCTTTCAGTTTATCCAGGTCCCATCTCCTTAAATTCCCACCTTTTTGCAGTTTCTTCAGTTTTAATCTACAGGTCATAACCAATATATTGTGGTCAGAGTCCACATCTGCCCCTGGAAATGTCTTACAATTTAAAACCTGGTCCCTAAATCTCTGTCTTACCATTATATAATCTATCTGATACCTTCTAGTATCTCCAGGGTTCTTCCATGTATACAACCTTCTATCATGATTCTTAAACCAAGTGTTAGCTATGATTAAGTTGTGCTCTGTGCAAAATTCTACCAGGCGGCTTCCTCTTTCATTTCTTCCCCCCGATCCATATTCACCTACTACGTTTCCTTCTCTCCCTTTTCCTACTACCGAATTCCAGTCACCCATGACTATTAAATTTTCGTCTCCCTTCACTATCTGAATAATTTCTTTTATTTCATCATACATTTCTTCAATTTCTTCGTCATCTGGAGAGTTAGTTGGCATATAAACTTGTATTACTGTAGTAGGTGTGGGCTTCGTATCTATCTTGGCCACAATAATGCGTTCACTATGCTGTTTGTAGTAGCTTACCCGCATTCCTATTTTCCTATTCATTATTAAACCTACTCCTGCATTACCCCTATTTGATTTTGTATGTATAACCCTGTATTCACCTGACCAAAAGCCTTGTTCCTCCTGCCACCGAACTTCACTAATTCCCACTATATCTAACTTTAACCTATCCATTTCCCTTTTTAAATTTTCTAACCTACCTGCCCGATTAAGGGATCTGACATTCCACGCTCCGATCCGTAGAACGCCAGTTTTCTTTCTCCTGATAATGACATCCTCTTGAGTAGTCCCCGCCCGGAGATCCGAATGGGGGACTATTTTACCTCCGGAATATTTGACCCAGAGGCCGCCATCATCATTTAATCATACAGTAAAGCTGCATGCCCTCGGGAAAAATTACGGCCGTAGTTTCCCCTTGCTTTCAGCCGTTCGCAGTACCAGCACAGCAAGGCCGTTTTGGTTATTGATACAGGGCCAGATCAGTCAATCATCCAGACTGTTGCCCCTGCAACTATTGAAAAGGCTGCTGCCCCTCTTCAGGAACCACACGTTTGTCTGGCCTCTCAGCAGATACCCCTCCGTTGTGGTTGTACCTACGGTACGGCTATCTGTATCGCTGAGGCACGCAAGCCTCCCCACTAACGGCAAGGTCCATGGTTCATGGGGGGAAACAATATGGAAAGGAATTTCTGAAACACGCATAAAATACAACAGTTAACACACAAGAAATATTTTAGTAACCCTCTATCTTAATACACTGAAGAGCCAAAGAAACTGCAACCCCTGCCTGGTATCGTGTAGGGTTCCCGCTAGCACACAGAAGTGCGCGACGTGGCAGAGAATCGACTAATGTCTGAAGTATGGCTGGAGGGAACTGACACCATCAATCCAGCAGGGCTGTCCAGAAATCCGTAAGAGTAAGAGGGGCTGGAGGTCTCTTCTGAAGATCATGTTGCAAGGCATCGCACATATACTCAATAATGTTCATATCTGGGGAGTTAGGTGGCCATCGGAAGGGTTCAAACTCAGAAGAGCGTTCCTGGAGCCAATCTGTAACAATTCTAATTGTGTGGCGGAGGGTACCTTGAGTACCTATATCGGTTCTCCTTTCTATTCCAGTCTCGTATTGTTCGTGGAAAGAAGCATTGTCGGTATGCCTCTGTGTGGGCTCTAGAGAGATTAGAGCCCACACAGAGGCATACCGACAATCCTTCTTTCCACGAACAATATGAGACTGGAATAGAAGGGAGAACCGATATAGGTACTCAAGGTACCCTCCGCCACACACCGTCAGGAGGCTTGCGGAGTATGGATGTAGATGTACATGTGTGGGGTGTCGCGTTGTCCTGCTGGAATTGCCAAAGTCCATCGTAATGCACAATGGACATGAATGGATGCAGGTGATCAGACAGGATGCTTACGTACATGCCACCTGTCAGAGTCGTATGTAGACATATGAGGGGACACATATCACTCCAGCAGCACACGACCCACATCACTGCAGAGCCTCCACCCGCTTGAACAGTCCCCTGCTGACATGCAGGGCCCATGGATTCATGAGGTTGTCTCCATAACCGTACACGTCCATCCGCTCCATACATCTACATCTACATCTACATCTACATCTACATGACTACTCTGCAATTCACATTTAAGTGCTTGGCAGAGGGTTCATCGAACCACAATCATACTATCTTTCTACCATTCCACTCCCGAACAGCGCGCGGGAAAAACGAACACCTAAACCTTTCTGTTCGAGCTCTGATTTCTCTTATTTTATTTTTGATGATTATTCCTACGTATGTAGGTTGGGCTCAACAAAATATTTTCGCATTCGGAAGAGAAAGTTGGTGACTGAAATTTCGTAAATAGATCTCGCCGCGACGAAAAACGTCTTTGCTTTAATGACTTCCATCCCAACTCGCGTATCATATCTGCCACGCTCTCTCCCCTATTACGTGATAATACAAAACGAGCTGCCCTTTCCCGGCCGTAGTTGCCGAGCGGTTCTAGGCGCTGCAGTCTGGAACCGCGCGACCGCTACGGTCGCAGGTTCGAATCCTGCCTTGGGCATGGGTGTGTGTGATGTCCTTAGGTTAGTTAGGGTTAAGTAGTTCTAAGTTCTAGGGGAATGATGACCTCAGAAGTTAAGTGCCATAGTGTTCAGAGCCATTTGAGTTGCCCTTTTTTGCACACTTTAGATGTCCTCCGTCAATCCCACCTGGTAAGGATCCCACACCACGCAGAAATATTCTAACAGAGGACGAACGAGTGTAGTGTAAGCTGTCTCTTTAGTGGACTTGTTGCATCTTGTAAGTGTCCTGCCAATGAAACACAACCTTTGGCTCGCCTTCTCCACAATATTATCTATTTATTTATTTATTTATTTAGCGTATGACTATACATGGAACATTAATACATCAAGTGTTAGACATTAAAATCTTATAACAATCATGAATATAATTTATGGTTATATTGGTCAGTTAAAAGGTTATATCGAGGTTTGAGATCAATTCTAGCGCCGATGGGGATGCCTCCAGGAAGTCGGACCAGTTCCCTGCATATGCTCGCAAGGAGCATTCACCGTGGATGTGTTGGATCGTCTGTCTAGGGGCACCGCAGTCGCATTCTGGTGACATCGCTCTTCCCCATTTGTGTAGTGAATCCGCACACCTGCCATGTCCAGTACGTATTCGATTTAATGCGGACCATGTTTTCCGTGTTAGTTCCATTCCAGAGATGTTGCAGTTATAGTTCTCAAACCAGGTCTGTAGTTGGTCATTTGTCTTTTGGTTCCAATCTAGTCTCCATTGTTTCATGTGGTCATAGTTATTATTTTGAAGCTGCTCAGCTGTGCGTATGGGTGGCTTTCTTGATTTCAATCGAGTGTGTCGCAGTTGTGAGAATTCTTCTTTAATTGGTAGTTCTGGTTTTGTCTCAATCTTTCTGAATTCGTGCAGTAGGGCCGCTTTTCTACGCAGGTCCGGGGGCAGGATATTACATAGCACCGGTAGCCAGTACGTGGGCGTTGATTTAACGGTTCCAGAAATCAACCTCATTGTGTTATATAATTGTGTTATTATTTATGCTGTTTTCCAACTGAAGTTGTTCGTAATTTTAACACCCAGGTACTTAGTTGAATTGACAGCCTTGAGAATTGTACTATTTATCGAGTAATCGAATTCCAACAGATTCCTTTAGGAACTCATGTGGATCACCTCACACTTTTCGTTATTTAGCGGCAACTGCCACCTGCCACACCATACAGCAATCTTTTGTAAATCGCTTTGCAACTGATACTGGTCATCGGATGACCTTACTAAACGGTAAATTACAGTGTCATCTGCGAACAACCTAAGAGAACTGCTCAGATTATCACAATTGTCACAATTTTAAATGAGACTCGTCCGACCACGTGAAGTGTTTCCAGTCATCAACATTCCAATGTCGCTGTTGACGGGCCCAGACGACGTGTAAAGCTTTGTGTCGGGCAGTCATCAAGGGTGTTCGAGTGGGCCTACGGCTCCGAAAGCCCATATCGATGATGTCTCGTTGAATGCTTCGTACACTCATAGTTGTTGATGGCCCAGCATTGAAATCTGCAGCAATTTCCTGAAGGGTTGGACTTCTGCCACGTTGAACGATTCTCTTCAGTCGTCGTTGGTCCCGTTCTTGCAGGATCTTATTCCGGTCGCAGCGCTGTTGCAGATTTGATGTGTTAGCGGATTCCTAATATTCACAGTACACTCCTGAAATGGTCGTACTGGAAAATCCCCACTTCATTGCTACCTCGGAGATGCTGCGTCCCATCGCTCGTACGCCGACTGTAACACCACGTTCAGACTCACTTAAATCTATAGCAGCCGTAACCGATCTTACGACTGCTAAGACACTTGTTGCCTTATATAGGCGTTGCCGACCGCAGCACTGTATTCTGCCTGTTTACATATCTCTGTATTTGAATACGCAAGCCTATACCAGTTTCTCTGGCGCTTCAGTGTATTAAACACCCTCTAAAAGATAATCCACCTCAGCTTGGGACTGTATATTACTTTTAACCAACAAATGGATATACACTACTGGCTATTAAAATTGCTGCACCACGCAGATGACGTGCTACAGACGCGAAACTTAAGCGACAGGAAGAAGATGCTGTGATATGCAAATGATTAGCTTTTCACAGCATTCACACAAGGTTGGCGCCGGTGGCGACACCTACAACGTTCTTACATGAGGAAAGTTTCCAACCGATTTCTCATATACAAACAGCAGTTGACCAGCGTTGCCTGGTGAAACGTTGTTGTGAAGGAGGAGAAATGCGTACCATCACGTTTCCGACTTTGATAAAAGTCGGATTGTAGCCTATCGTGATTGCGGTTCATCGTGTCGCGACATTGCTGCTCGCATTGGTCGAGACCCACCAGCACAATATGCAATCGGTGGGTTCAGGAGGATAATACGGAACGCCGTGCTGGATCCCAACGGCCTCGTATCACTAGCAGTCGATATTGGTATCTTATCTGCATGGCTGTAACGGATCGTGCAGCCATGTCTCGATCCCTTAGTCAACAGATAGGGACGTTTTCAAGACAACAACCATCTGCACGAACAGATCGACGACGTTTGCAGCAGCATGGACTATCAGGTCCGAGACCATGGCTGCGGTTACCCTTGACGCTGCATCACAGACAGGAGCGCCTGCGATGGTGTACACGACGACGAACCTGGGTGCACGAATGGCAAAACGTCACTTTTTCGGATGAGTCCAGGTTCTGTTTACAGCATCATGATGGCCGCATTCGTGTTTGGCGACATCGTGGTGAACGCATATTGGAAGCGTGTCTTCGTCATCGCCCTACTGGCGTATCACCCGGCGTGATGGTATGGGGTGCCATTGGTTACACGTCTCGGTCACCTCTTGTTCGCATTGAACAGTGGACGTTACATTCCAGATGTGTTGCGACCCGTGGCTCTACCCTTTATTCGGTTCCTGCGAAACACTACATTTCAGCAGGATAATGCACGACCGCATGCTGCAGGTCCTGTACGAGCCTTTCTGGATACAGAAAATGTTCGACTGCTACCCTGGCCAGCACATTCTCCAGATCTATCCCCAACTGAAAACGTCTGGTCAATGGTGGCAGAGCAACTGACTCGTCACAATACACCAGTCACTACTCTTGATGGACTGTGGTATCGTGTTGAAGCTGCACGGGCAGCTGTACCGGTACACGCCATCCAAGCTGTGTTTGACTCAATGCCCAGGCGTATCAAGGCCGTTATTACGGCCAGAGGTGGTTGTTCTGGGTACTGATTTCTTAAGATCTATGCACCCAAATTGCGTGAAAATGTAATGACATGTCAGTTCTAGTATAATATATTTGTTCAATGAATACCCATTTATCATCTGCATTTCTTCTTGATGTAACAATTTTAATGGCTGGTAGTGTATTTCCATTACTGCAGGAAGCAGGTATATACGTCACGGACGCGGTAACCACACACTTGTAAATGTGATGGAATATTGCGTTTGACGAATTCCACCGTAACATTACAGTCTATGTCGAATAGACTAGCGTTCTCGACGGACGTTTTTCACGTTACCATAAGGAGTCACATGTCCTTTAGACCGCGCCGGATTAGCCGAGCGGTCTGGGGCGCTGCAGTCATGGTCTGTGCGGTTGGTCTCCTTCGGAGGTTCGAGTCCTGCCTCGGGCATGGGTGTGTGTGTGTTTGTCCTTAGGATAATTTAGGTTAATTAGTGTATAAGTTTAGGGACTGATGACCTTAGCAGTTTAGTCCCATAAAATTTCACACACATTTGAACATTTTGTCCTTTAAAAAGTAGTCATCAACTTCCGACGGGAGGCTGAACACTCGAACATTGGTATATTCGATTTCAGCATCTGCGAGAGACACTATACTAACGGAATTATCACGACGCTTGAAGTGGACTTGAGAACCATGTCGCGACAGTAATCATTCAACGTGAAGGGAGTCGATAAATTTCACGTAAAACACTTACTCGTCGGCATGAAAACAAGCAGTGTGGATCTGATCGGAGTTCACATAAACTGTATAGACAAGCCAGTCGTGGATTTCTAGAGACCCGGGCTGCACGTGCCGCTTTGTTTTATCGAAAGTAAAGCGCACACAAACCGTTGTAGCTGAGCGGCCGACGCCGCTGCAAGTAGACGAACACAAACAGACAGTAAAGGTGGAGCAAAGGCGCTACGACTCACTCGGCCGTCAGAACAACACTAACGAGGAAAACTTCACACAAGCGACGCTACGGCTAGTGAGATATACAAGAACCTTCCCGCAGACCGTGGGTGCAGCCCTTGTAACCTCCCCCTCACTTACGACCTTAATGGCAGTGAAAAATTAAACCACGTGTACCTAATGGAAATTCGCGAAAAGCAATCGTCACCGAAGTTGATCTGTCGGTAAAGGAGGAGGAAAGGGTTACATCTAAATGAAAGGAAAAATGCAAACGAAATTGGTGGAAATTAATTTTGAAAAGGGGTAAAGTTAATAAAGAAAGTAAATGTGCGATCGTTACGTTAACAATTAATTGGCGTTAATTAGATATTTGAGATTTGCGGAAAATTACGGTCGCCAGTCCTATGGACAACTACTATAATAACTGAAAATGAAAGATTAATGCACATATAATTAGCACTAAAAGCGTGGCAACTGAAGGTTGACGCTTGTTGTGTGAAAACTGAATGTTTGTCAGAAGTAATAAATTTCCCTACACTCTGACTTAATTTAGCAAAAGAATTAATGAAACCGTAAAACTGAAAGTTAATTTAGTGACTGAAATTAATAGTGAACTTTGTTTCTGAAGCACTACGAAATTCAATAAAATAAGGTTAGTCTTGGGCTACCTCAACAATCATTTCAAAAGCTACTTGAATCTACGGAATTTAGAAATAAGAGATTTAACTTTGAACTTGAATTAAATGATTCTGACCAATTAACAATAATAAAATTTAGCAGCACAAGCTGAGCTGCAGTCACAGGTAAGCTAAAGTATGGTAACAAAACTCGCACTCTTAATTTGTGCTTGTGTAATCTAAATATTGTAGCCAGCTATGAATACTTTAACTGAACTTTGAAATTAAAGCAGTGAAATGGAATGATATTACTTTAATGCTGGCGTTTGAATTTCAACGACACTCGGGTTAATTCCGGAAAAGGAAGGGACCCTGCTTGGTAATGCAATTGGGACAATGAGCAACAAAGGTTGATGCTAAGTTGCTGTATTTTGCTAATGGCATAGTTTGAAAAGCTGAGGTCTGCCATACAGTTCCAAAACTTCACGTGCTTTCAGTCTTCCTTGTTGGTTGATTGAAGGTTTGAAGTCGTCGATCGAGGAGGTGGCGACAGTCACTCATTGTCGGCCGTCGCTGTTGCAGAAGCTGGATGTTGGCGCGCCTTCTTCTCGACACGGTCACAAGGCGAAACGGGCTCTTGATGTGCGCCAGCTAATGCTTCCCGTCCGCGACACCGTGTCAGAAACTAACATAGCAATTCGAGCGCAATTACATGCTGCCAAACCCCGAAAGCGCGGCAACTCGCGGGAGCGTCACACAACACACCTGCTCAACCGCACTACTCCAGCCAGACTCTCTCTGCCCGCGCTCCATGCGGCAGAGTTAACACTACCAAAGATCCTAAACACTTTGGTTCTCCACACGACCTATCGATGTATTCGTTCGATAGCATAGTTTTCCCTAGGCCAGACCCAGCGTAAAATACAAATAATATTTACAAAACAAACCAATTATACATCGACATAAAGTAAAACAATTACATTATATAAAGACACAGAAATGTATCAGGTAACAAATATAGGAAAAAAATTTATAGTACAATAGATGGAAATAGGAGGGTATGCATTTCCGGCGTTAGACCCTATTGAAAAAAATAGAAGGTATATTGTAAATGAAGAGGTCATCGATAAAGGTCATATTGAAAGTGAATTTGGGGATGATCCAGCTATACAGCTAGAAAATCAGCCGACTTCAGAAAGTCGTCCAGGCAGTGGCGGCTGCTGTGTAGGAGCACAAGAGCACCTGAACATCCGAACTTTTGGCACTTTGCCGATTTATTGGTTATCTTCCTTTGAGTGCTGTGAAGCGAAATGTAGATGCGGTGATCTGAAACAAACGGCACTGATTGTACAGCGCTGTGTTGCATATTGCTCCTCTAGACTCGGTGCAGAATTTGGGAAAGTCTTATAGAAGCAAGATTACGCAAGGAGACTGTGGTGTGTGAAGAACAGTTTGGGTTCATGCCTGGAACGACTGATGCAATACATGCTTTAAGGTGGATAGTGGAGAGACACGGGGAGCTACAAGCCGATCTACATATGGCTTTCATTGATTTGGAGAAAGCATATGACTGAGTCCCAGGGAACGAAATATGGAGAACCGTGAGAGAGCAGTGCGTGCCAGAGAAGTATGTGAGGTTAGTGAAGGAAATGTACAGAGGAGGAATCACACAGGTGAGAAGCAGTGTGGGTATGACAAAGGAGTTTCCAGTAAAAGTAGGGTTCCATCAAGGGTCTGCGCTTAGCCCCTACCTCTTTGACCTGATTATGGATGTGCTGGTGAAAGATGTGAAGAAGGAAGCACCGTGGAATATGATGTATGCGGATGATGTGGTTCTTTGTGAGCAGAGCATCGACAGACTTGAGGAGAAGCTGGAGGATTGGAGGAAGGCACTAGAAGAAAGAGGGATGAAAATTAGCAGGACAAAGTCAGAATATTTACCACTGAAGGATGTGCAGATGAGGTCTTGCAAGATCCAGGATGATGAGCTGAAATCGGTCTGCAAATTTAAATACCTGGGGACTGGAAAGCGAGATACAACAACCCGAATAAATTGCGGTTGGAACAACTGGAGGGAAATGAGAGGAGTGTTGTGTGACAAGAAGGTGAGCATTGGGCTCAAAGGGAAAGTGTAAAAGTCGGTGGTAAGGCCTCCTATGATATACGGGGCAGAGACATGGCCAATCACAGTAGCCCAGGAAAGGAAGATGGAAGTGGCGGAGATGAGGATCCTTAGGTGGATGTGTGGGGTAACAAGGAAGGACAGAATTAGAAATGAATTTATTAGAGGAGCTGTGAAAGTGGGACCCATGGGGAAAAAGATACAAGAGAGCAGACTAAGGTGGTACGGACACTTACAGAGAAAAGGGGAAGAGTATATCGGAAACAGAGTTGAAGATATAAAGATTGAAGGAGCGAGAAGGAGAGGAATACCGAAGATGAGGTGCAAGGATAAGATATCCAGGGACCTAAGGGAGAAAGGATGGAAGAAGGAAGAGGCAATGGATAGAGAACTATGGAGGAGAAGGATCCAGAAGAGCAACGCCGACCCTACGTGACGTGGCACAAGGCGACGATGATGAAGAAGAAGAAAGCAGAAGAAGACTCGGTGCAACTTGGCATCAGGGTTGCGAGCACACCTTCACTTGTGCACATTTTAAGGAGCTTCTGCACATGCGCAACTGCAGTGACGTAGTTGTTTTACGGGCCAAATGCATACGGATTTGATAAACGATGTGCACGGTTCACGGCGTGCGCTGCTAGTCGTAACCAATTACCTACAAGTTTACGTCAATGCCACGAGGTGGCAGCACACTGCAGCAGACTGTAATCTACATTCACCACACATCTAGGCGGTAGCACACTCCACAGATATGCGAGTTCACTCACTATATAGTAAAATTAGATCGCACATCAGTGTGTATTATAGTTATACTGATAGAGAAACCTGCGATTATTTTGTGGGATTGTGAGGGAGATATAGTAAATTAAGTTTCGGATTTTTTCATAGATTATGCCGGCCGGGGTGACCGAGCGGTTCTAGGCGCCTCAGTCTGGAACCGCGTGACCACTACGGTCGCAGGTTCGAATCCTGTCGCGAGCATGGATGTGTGTGGTGTCCCTGGGTTAGTTAGGTTGAAGTAGTTCTAAGTTCTAGAGGCTTATGACCTCAGAAGTTATGTCCCATAGTGCTCAGAGCCATTTGAACCATTTTTTTCATACAGTGAGGCACTGAGAACCATAAAGCACATGATTGTTGATTGTGAGACTAGCATTTTTCATGCTTCTCACATCTGTTGATCTTATGGTGGGTCACGTTAATCAGTACTGTAGGACCACATTGTATGTACCGGGTGATCAAAAAGTCAGTATAAAATTGAAAACTGAAGAAATCACGGAATAATGTAGATAGAGAGGTAAAAATTGACACATATGCTTGGAATGACATGGGGTTTTATTAGAACCAAAAAAATACAAAAGTTCAAAAAATGTCCGACAGATGGCGCTTCATCTGATCAGAATAGCAATAATTAGCATAACAAAGTAAGACAAAGCAAAGATGATGTTCTTTACGGGAAATGCTCAATATATCCACCATAATTCCTCAACAAAAGCTGTAGTCGAGGAATAATGATGTGAACAGCACTGTAAACCATGTTCGGAGTTATGGCGAGGCATTGGCGTCGGATGTTGTCTTTCAGCATCCCTAGAGATACACTTGCGATTTCAGGTAACTCCAAAGCCAATAATCGCACGGACTGAGGTCTGGGGACCTGGGAGGCCAAGCATGACGAAAGTGGCAGGTGAGCACACGATCATCACCAAACGACGCGCGCAAGAGATCTTTCACGCGTCTAGCAAAGTGGGGTGGAGCGCCAACTTGCATAAACATCGTACGTTCCAGCAGGTGTTTATCAGCTAGGCTGGGGATGATGCGATTCTCTAACAATTCGGCGTACCTCTCACCCGTCACGGTAGCAGTTACAAAACCAGAACCACGCATTTCCTCGAAGAAAAAGGCCTGATAACGGTAGATGTGGTACATCAATACTGTGACTTTCTCGTCGTGCAATGGAGTTTCCACGACAGTTCTAGGATTGTCGGTAGCCCGAATTCTGCAGTTGTGGGTGTTGACAGACCCTCGGAGCCTGATATGAGCTTCATCGGTCCACAACACGTTACTCAACCAATCGTCATCTTCCGCCATCTTTTGAAACGCCCACGCCGCAAATGCCCTTCGGTTCACTAAATCGCCAGGTAACAGTTCATGATGCCGATGAATTTTGCACGGATAGCATCGGAGGGTACGCCTAAGTGCCAACCAAACAGTAGTGTATGGAATGCCGGTGCGACGTGCGACTGCACGAGCGCTGACTTCCCCGTGGGTAGACGAACCCGCTACAGTCTCGACTTCTTCCTCAACTGGTACAAATGGCTCTGAGCACTATGGGACTTAACATCTGAGGTCATCAGTCCCCTAGAACTTAGAACTACTTAAACCTAACTAACCTAAAGACATGACACACATCCATACCCGAGGCAGGATACGAACCTGCGACCAGTCGCGCGGTTCCGGACTGAAGCGCCTAGAACCGCTCGGCCACCACGACCGGCTCTTCCTCAACTGTCTCAGCAGCATTACGCCTTGTGCTCGGTCGGCCACTACGGGGTCTATCGTCTAAACAACCCGTGGCTTCGAACTTCGAAATCATTCTCGCCACAGCTGCATTTGTCAACGGACCTTTACCCGTTCGAATCCCCTTCCTATGGCGATAGGATCGTAACGCTGAACTAGCACATTCCCCGTTCTGATAATACAGCTTCACCAAAAGCGCCTTTTCAGGTAACGTCAACATGCTGCGACTGCTGGTGTATCCGATTCTCTCTCTCATTACAGCTTCTTTTATACACGATTGTTATGCGCAGTCACTGACGTTTTGCGGTCCAGCGCCATCTGTCGGAAATTTTGTGAACTTTTTTTTGTTTTTTTGTTCTAATAAAACCCCATGTCATTCTAAGCATGTGTGTCAATTTTTGCCTCTCTATCTACATTATTCCGTGGTTTATTAAGTTTCCAAATTTATACTGACTTTTTGATCACCCGGTATATCTGAACGTTGACGTAAAGTTGGTTTCTCTGATATTCACTTAAATAATGGGGGATCGGAGACGGTGCACTTTCAGCCCTAATGGCTCTCAGCGCGCATTTGTATTCTCGTCAAGTGACCTTGTTGGCAGATAGTACTACTTGAATTTAATTATTTCCCCAAACGGCAGTTTGTGTTCGGAGTTGGTTGTCTACTGTGCAGGAATCGGCTTTCCTGTCGACTGTCAACATGAACTCTGTTGAACCTGTATCGAGCGCTAACAGAAAAGAAAATTACCAGTTAACAGTTAGCTGCAAAGAAACTAGGGCATTCCAGACCAGATCCATTGCCTGAAAAGTGTCGAAATCAAGTAAGCGTGACTACAAGCGAACATTTAACCAAGACACGTATTGCAAGCGTAACTTGTTATGTGGTTTAAACGTAAGAACGCCTGATTTTCAGCTCAGAAGTTAATTCGTTAACTAAAAATGGCTCTGAGCACTATGGGACTTAACATCTGTGGTCATCAGTCCCCTAGAACTTAGAACTACTTAAACCTAACTACATCACACACATCCATGCCCGAGGCAGGACTCGAACCTGCGACCGTAGCGGTCATGCGGTTCCAGACTGAAGCGCCTAGAACCGTACGACCACACCGGCCGGCAATTCGTTAACTAATATATGAATTAAGGATCTTGTAAATTTGCCCGAAAAATTAGAAAAAAAGACGAAATCTTCCATTTACACAAAAATACAAAACGAAGAGTGGCGAAAGCTTAATATTATTTCGTTCTTGACGTAAACTGTACTTAATTATGTACAAAACAACAAAATTCCACAAAAACAATTATTCCTTTTTTCAGACAAGTTATGGATGTTATTATTATTATTACTATTATTATTATTATTATTATTGACAGCAGCTGAAGTTGTGTAGATATTTTGATAAGGATAACTATTATACAGCAAATGCTATTAATTTCACACTCTCATATTATCTGAATTTAAAAACTTGTGAACACCCAAAATGTATACCTACGAGCCGCCACTAGGTCCAACATTACGCATCGGTGACAAAAGCAGTGGTTTCTCGTATTTCCATCACCTCTAAAGAAGAACAGTACAAAATATCCTGAAGGTTACTCGGCTGATGCTTACAAAACCGGGCCGAAGCATCCAATTGTACCCTCATGCATGGAGCAGTCCTAGACATGTTCCCTAGAGGCAAATTCACTACAGTAATGGCCAAATACCACAAGAAAGAGTAAACAAATACGTGCGTGATCAGTTCATTGCAATGCGAAAACAACTTGGAATTATACATGGCGGAGCGCAACCTGTCTGGGCGATGTCTTTTAAGGCAGAGATTGATCCAGACAACACCTTAAAAATCAAAACTTCCAAAACATCGCTACAGCGAGTCATGATAAAAGAAGCAAGATTTTTCTCTCGTGATCACGCATAAAGATAGCGACAAATAGTCTGGTGACGTGGGTGATAATAGAAAAGGAAGCTAGTAATAGAGTTACGGAAGTAAGGCGTTTTACTGAAGAGTATGATTTCACCCCAGAGCAAATAACTATTGCAGATTAGTCAGGACTTGCTAAGGAGATACATTGTGGAATAACTCTTGCCGTTAAGGTAGCAAAGACGATTTATGATGCCTTAGGTTCTGTTGCAGAAACCATCCATTCCTACATAACAATGCCTGTTATTGTATGTTCTGGTTTCGAAACTCACTGGGAAATTTCCAACAATCATGACACTTGAATTACGCAGTATGAAAGAAATGCTACCAAATCATCGAACATGACAAAATGGGATTTGAAAGTGTTCTTGGAACAGGTACTATAGACGGATTTGCATGGCGGAGATCGAATTCTTCTTCTGGTTGACTCTTGGACAGCAAACAAAGATGATAGTCTATACCGTGACACAGTTCTAGAAGATGTTGAATTTCACAAGAAATTGGTCCTTGCAAAATGCATTTGGTTCATACAACCAGCGGACGTTTCCTTTTTCACAAGTACACAACGGCTCATCACAGATACAAGGGTGTTATCGTCCACAGTTAAAGTGTGGCAAAGCGCACAATTTCTTCGCATTCGATCGTTTCTGCACTTACAGTTACCTGAAAATAATTTCAAACAATTGATATGATTTGCTTGCTTCAAATGTAATTACACCGATGAACATTCAGGATAATTCGACACTCCTTCCGGATATTGTTTCGTGAGTGGTTTAGAAGAAGAACGTGCCCACTCTGAAGGATATTTGTATCTAGACGACGGATTACATATCGCTCTTCATTGCCACTGCACCTGAACTGCCATGGGTGCGAAATGCAGTTTAATTCATTATTGTAACGTTACTGAATGCATCTGTTCGTCCATCCACAATATCCGGCCACGTCTGGAATCGTCACGAGGATTCCTGTCTTCGTGTCTACTCAGAGCCTACATTTCGCAACTCGTAGCTCCTGTGGTTCTTGTCCGAGCAGCTGTAATTTACACCGTATGCGTATTTCGATACTGTCTATTCAACACACTACATGGATTCAAAATGTGCCCGACGACAGTTGGGTATGCTTGCCTGCAAGCACGACGAGACTAGACTTTACATACCTTCTGTTCAAACAATAAATAATAAATGGTTCATCAAGAAACATCTACATACATACTCCGCAAACCACTTTATGGTGCATGGCGAAGGGTACGCTGTACCATTAGTAGTCATTTCCTGTTCTACTCTTAAATACACTCCTGGAAATTGAAAGAAGAACACCGTGAATTCATTGTCCCAGGAAGGGGAAACTTTATTGACACATTCCTGGGGTCAGATACATCACATGATCACACTGACAGAACCACAGGCACATAGACACAGGCAACAGAGCATGCACAATGTCGGCACTAGTACAGTGTATATCCACCTTTCGCAGCAATGCAGGCTGCTATTCTCCCATGGAGACGATCGTAGAGATGCTGGATGTAGTCCTGTGGAACGGCTTGCCATGCCATTTCCACCTGGCGCCTCAGTTGGACCAGCGTTCGTGCTGGACGTGCAGACCGCGTGAGACGACGCTTCATCCAGTCCCAAACATGCTCAATGGGGGACAGATCCGGAGATCTTGCTGGCCAGGGTAGTTGACTTACACCTTCTAGAGCACGTTGGGTGGCACGGGATACATGCCGACGTGCATTGTCCTGTTGGAACAGCAAGTTCCCTTGCCGATCTAGGAATGGTAGAACGATGGGTTCGATGACGGTTTGGATGTACCGTGCACTATTCAGTGTCCCCTCGACGATCACCAGTGGTGTACGGCCAGTGTAGGAGATCGCTCCCCACACCATGATGCCGGGTGTTGGCCCTGTGTGCCTCGGTCGTATGCAGTCCTGATTGTGGCGCTCACCTGCACGGCGCCAAACACGCATACGACCATCATTGGCACCAAGGCAGAAGCGACTCTCATCGCTGAAGACGACACGTCTCCATTCGTCCCTCCATTCACGCCTGTCGCGACACCACTGGAGGCGGGCTGCACGATGTTGGGGCGTGAGCGGAAGACGGCCTAACGGTGTGCGGGACCGTAGCCCAGCTTCATGGAGACGGTTGCGAATGGTCCTCGCCGATACCCCAGGAGCAACAGTGTCCCTAATTTGCTGGGAAGTGGCGGTGCGGTCCCCTACGGCATTGCGTAGGATCCTACGGTCTTGGCGTGCATCCGTGCGTCGCTGCGGTCCGGTCCCAGGTCGACGGGCACGTGCACCTTCCGCCGACCACTGGCGACAACATCGATGTACTGTGGAGACCTCACGCCCCACGTGTTGAGCAATTCGGCGGTACGTCCACCCGGCCTCCCGCATGCCCACTATTCGCCCTCGCTCAAAGTCCGTCAACTGCACATACGGTTCACGTCCACGCTGTCGCGGCATGCTACCAGTGTTAAAGACTGCGATGGAGCTCCGTATGCCACGGCAAACTGGCTGACACTGACGGCGGCGGTGCACAAATGCTGCGCAGCTAGCGCCATTCGACGGCCAACACCGCGGTTCCTGGTGTGTCCGCTGTGCCGTGCGTGTGATCATTGCTTGTACAGCCCTCTCGCAGTATCCGGAGCAAGTATGGTTTTTCTCAGAATATCGAATATGAGTACCATTTGATACTGTCTAACGCTTTTTCCAGGTCGACGAAGCCTATGAAGGATTTATTAACAAAATCTGACATAGATGCCTTAAATATGTTAGGCGACTATTTTCGGACCAGCTGGTTCATTAACATCATACAATGTAGCCTTTAATGGCCGGTATTGTCGTCACTTAAAACCAGACCAGATGGTATCGCTATGTCGATGACACTTTCGTAGTATGGACACACGGATCAGAGGAGTTGGATACCTTCCTGACGCATCTAAGCAGCATTAATCCGAAAATCGAATTTAAGGAGACGGAGAGTAATGGGCAACTGAGTTTCCTGGATGAGTCTGTGATTAAACGACGGGACGGAGCTTTGGACCATAAGGTGTATAGAAAGGTCACATATACTGATAGTTATCTGCATAAAGAATTTAACCAACACCCTAGACAAAAAGGAGTTGTAAACCCTGGTAAACAGGGCATAGATAATTTGTGAACTGTTTATTTAAAAGATGAGATTGAACATTTACGGTCGACTTTCGTGAATGGCTATTCTAGCAAGGAGATAGATCGAGCACTTCGCTCTAGACAAAGAATCAGGAGCAACGACGACCAACTGCTACCCAACTTCGCAGGTTCGCAGGAGAGCTTCTGAGAAGTTTGGAAGGTAGGAGACGAGGTACTGGCGGAAGTAAAGCTGTGAGTACCGGGCGTGAGTCGTTCTTCGGTAGCTCAGATGGTAGAGCACTTGCCCGCGAAAGGCAATGGTCCCGAGATCGAGTCTCGGTCCGGCACACAGTTTTAATGTGCCAGTAAGCTTCAACTATGTATTACACTACTGGTCATTAAAACTATTACACCAAGAAGAAATGCAGATGATAAATGGGTATTCATTGGACAAATATGTTATACTAGAACTGACATGTGATTATATTTTCACGCCATTTGGGTGCATAGATCCTGGGAAATCAGTACTCAGAACAACCACCTCTGGCCGTAATAACGGCCTTGATACGCCTGGGCATTGAGTCAAACAGAGCTTGGATGGCGTGTACAGGTACAGCTGCCCATCCGCCTTCAACACGATACCACAGTTCATCAGGAGTAGTGACTGGCGTATTGTGACGAGCCAGTTGCTCGGCCACCATTGACCAGACTTTTTCAGTTGATGAGAGATCTGGAGAATGTGCTGGCCACGGCAGCAGTCGAACGTTCTCTGTATCCGGAAAGGCCCGTACAGGACCTGCAACATGCAGTCGTGTATTATCCTGCTGAAATGTGGGGTTTCGCAGGTATCGAATGAAGGGCAGAGGCACGGATCGTAACGTATCTGAAATGTAACGTCCACTGTTCAAAGTGCCGTCAATGCGAACAAGAGGTGACCGAGACGTGTAACCAATGGCACCCCATACCATCACGCTAGATGATACGCCAGTATGGCGATGACGAATAGACGCTTCCAATGTGCGTTCACCGCGATGCGACCATCATGATGCTGTAAACACAACCTGGACTCGTCCGAAACAATGACATTTTGCCATTCGTGCACCCAGGGTCGTCGCTGAGTACACCATCGCAGGCGCTCCTGTCTGTGATGCAGCGTCAAGGGTAACCGCAGCCATGGTCTCCGAGCTGATAGTTCATGCCGATGCAAACGTCGTGGAACTCTTCGTGCAGATGGTTGTTGTCTTGCAAACGTCCCCATCTGTTGACTCAGGGATCGAGATGTGGCTGCACGATCCGTTACAGCCATGCGGATGAGATGCATGTCATTTCGACTGCTAGTGATACGAGGCTGTTGGGATCCAGCACGGCGTTCCGTATTACCCTCCTGAACTCACCTATTCCATATTCTGCTACCAGTCATTGGATCTCGACCAACGCGAGCAACAACGTTTCACCAGACAACGCCGGTTAGTTGCTGATTGTGTATGAGAAATCGGTTGGAAACTTTCCTCATGTGACCACGTTGTAGGTGTCGCCACCGGCGCCAACCTTGTGTGAATGCTCTAAAAAACTAATCATTTGCTTATCACAGCATTTTCTTGCTGTCGGTTGAATTTCGCGTCTGTAGCACGTCGTCTTCGTGGTGTAGCAATTTCAATGGCCAGTAGTGTATTTTTTATAGCCTCCGTAAGTAAGGGTTGAGTATGAACCAGTTGGTCCGAAACTACTCGCCAAACATGTGTACTGCAAATATGACAGATTTGTTAATAGACACTCCATGAAAAAGTATAAACATGTACTTGTAGATATGCGGTTCAGGACAAGTAGCGTCACACTACTTGTTGACAGATTAACGGCTTGTGCTCTTTCGACGTCGCCACGAAGTCGGTGTGCCGCGGTGACTCTGGAGGACCCGTCTTCTGCAAGGGCGAGCAGATCCAGATGGGCCTCGTGGTGGGCGCCAAGTACAAGAACTGCTGCTTCGAGTGGTGCGGCGCGCCCGTCTGGAAGAACGTGCACATGTTCGTGGGCTACTACCGGGACTGGATCGAGGACGCCATCACGCCGGGCACGCGGGGGCGCGCGAGCTGCAGCGGCAGCCGCGGGGCGGCCGCCCCGCTGCTGGCCTCCCTCGCCGGTCTGGCGGCCTGTCTCTCCAGCTGCTCAGTAAAGGCCCCTCTGCTACACTAATCTGCTGTTCCTTTACCACTGCCGAGGGTCGGCCTAAGTACGGACTCCACTGTCAAGAAAGAAGAAAAACGAAATTTTTGAGGGCAGTGTAGAGTCGACTGTACCTCAGGGTCCTATCTTAGGTCAACTGTTTTTATTTATACGGGGTGTTACAAAAAGGTATGGCCAAACTCTCAGCAAAACATTCCTCACACACAAATAAAGAAAAGACGTTATGTGGACATGTGTCTGGAAACGCTTAATTTCCATGCTACAGCTCATTTTAGTTTCGTCAGTGTGTGCTGTACTTCATCGATTCACCGCCAGTTGGCCCAATTGAAGGAAGGTAATGTTGACTTCGGTGCTTGAGTTGACATGCGACTCATTGCTCTACAGTACTAGCATGAAGCACATCAGTACGTAGCATCAACAGGTTAGTGTTCATCACGAACGTGGTTTTGCAGCCAGTGCAACGTTTACAAATGCGGAGTTGGCAGATGCCCATTTGATGTATGGATTAGCACGGGGCAATAGCCGTGGCGCGGTACGTTTGTATCGAGACAGATTTCCAGAACGACAGGAAGACGTTCGAAGCAATTGATCGGCGTCTTAGGGAGCACGGAACATTCCAGCCTATGACTCGCGACTGGGGAAGACCTAGAACGACGAGGACACCTGCAATGGACGAGGCAATTCTTCGTGCAGTTGACGATAACCCTAATGTCAGCGTCAGAAAAGTTGCTGCTGTACAAGGTAACGTTGACCACGTCACTGTATGGAGAGTGCTACGGGAGAACCAGCTGTTTCCGTACCATGTACAGCGTGTGCAGGCACTATCAGCAGCTGAGTGGCCTCCACGGGTACACTTGTGCGAACGGTTCATCCAACAATGTGTCAATCCTCATTTCAGTGCAAATGTTCTCTTTACGGATGAGGCTTCATTCCAACGTGATCAAATTGTAAATTTTCACAATCAACATGTGTGGGCTGACGAGAATCCGCATGCAGTTGTGCAATCACGTCATCAACACAGATTTTCTGTGAACGTTTGGGCAGGCATTGTTGGTGATGTCTTGATTGGGCCCCATGTTCTTCCACCTACGCTCAATGGAGCACGTTATCATGATTTCATACGGCATACTGTACCTGTGCTGCTAGAACATGTGCCTTTACAAGTACGACACAACATGTAGTTCATGCACGATGGGGCCCCTGCACATTTCAGTCGAAGTGTTCGTACGCTTCTCAACAACAGATTCGGTGACCGATGGATTGGTAGAGGCGGACCAATTCCATGGCCTCCACGCTCTCCTGACCTCAACCCTCTTGACATTCATTTATGGGGGCATTTGAAAGCTCTTGTCTACGCAACCCCGGTACCAAATGTAGAGACTCTTCGTGCTCGTATTGTGGACGGCTGTGATACAATACGCCATCCTCCAGGGCTGCATCAGCGCATCAGGGATTCCATGCGACGGAGGGTGGATGCATGTATCCTCGCTAACGGAGGATATTCTCAACTTTCCCTGTAACAAAGTGTTTGAAGTCACGCTGGTACGTTCTGTTGCTGTGTGTTTCCATTCCATGATTAATGTGATTTGAAGAGAAGTAATAAAATGAGCTCTAACATGGAAAGTAAGCGTTTCCGGACACATGTCCACGTAACATATTTTCATTTTTGTGTGTGAGGAATGTTTCCTCAAAGTTTGGCCGTACCTTTCTGTAACACCCTGTATACAGTGTGGTCCATTGACAGTGACCGGGCTATATATCTCACGAAATAAGCATCAAACGAAAAAACTACAAAGAACGAAACTCGTCTACCTTGAAGAGGGAAACCAGATGGCGATATCGTTGGCCCGCTAGATGGCGCTGCCATAGGTCAAACGCAATCCACTGCGTCTTTTTAAATAGGAACCCCCACTTTTTATTACACATTCGTTTAGTACGTAAAGAAATATGAATGTTTTAGTTGAACCACTTTTTCCGCTTTGTGATACATGGCGCTGTAATAGTCACAAACGTATAAGTACGTGGTGTCACGTAACATCCCGCCAGTGCGGTCGGTATTTGCTTCGTGATACATTACCCGTGTTAAAATGGACCGTTTACCAACTGCGGAAAAGGTCGATATCGTAAGGATGTATGGCTATTGTGATCAAAATGCCCAACGGGCGTGTGCTATGTATGCTGCTCGGTTTTCTGGACGACATCATCGAAGTGTCCGGACCGTTCACCGGATAGTTGCGTTATTTCAGGAAACAGGAAGTGTTCAGCCACGTGTGAAACGTCAATCACGACCTGCAACAAATGATGATGCCCAAGTAGGTGACCGCGAATGCTTTGCCTGCCAGAGATCGCTTTGTATCCAAGCAGCCCGAGCGCTCGGTGGTAGCGCGCTAGCCTTCCACACTCGGGACCTGGGGGCGAATCCACCGGGTTTCCATCACATCCATTGTAGTTTCATGGTAAGGCATACTGGGAACAAATCCGTCAATAGCTGTTAGTCCGCGTACAGAAAAGTCTTTTACAAATTGTGTCGGCCCTGAAAAGGGCCTTTTTTGTAGCTAGGACTTGTTTACTTACAGCAGGTGCTCGGACTGGCGACCTTTTGATGCGACACAAGCTTGGTAACGTCGAACCGTGTTTTGCCGAAGTCTTTCAAAGACTCCTGGCATTGGCCTGATGTAAATCGTGGCATCTTCAATCCGATCCATTAATTCCTCTTCGTTTGCAGGTGGCTCGCGCCCGAGTGGGTGAACTAGAACCTTGAAGGATCCCCACAGGGAAAAGCCCAGTGGAGTGTGAGGTCTGATGATCGAGGGGACGATGTCCTACGAGCACCTCTGCAAGTTACCTGGCGGTCGAGGAGTTAAATACAGGGTTATTACAAATGATTGAAGCGATTTCACAGCTCTACAATAACTTTATTATTTGAGATATTTTCACAATGCTTTGCACACACATACACAAACTCAAAAAGGTTTTTTAGGCATTCACAAATGTTCGATATGTGCCCCTTTAGTGATTCGGCAGACATCAAGTCGATAATCAAGTTCCTCCCACACTCGGCGCAGCATGTCCCCATCAATGAGTTCGAAAGCATCGTTGATGCGAGCTCGCAGTTCTGGCACGTTTCTTGGCAGAGGAGGTTTAAACACTGAATCTTTCACATAACCCCACAGAAAGAAATCGCATGGGGCTAAGTCGGGAGAGCGTGGAGGCCATGACATGAATTGCTGATCATGATCTCCACCACGACCGATCCATCGGTTTTCCAATCTCCTGTTTAAGAAACGCTGAACATCATGATGGAAGTGCGGTGGAGCACCATCCTGTTGAAAGATGAAGTCGGCGCTGTCGGTCTCCAGTTGTGGCATGAGCCAATTTTCCAGCATGTCCAGATACACGTGTCATGTATCGTCTTTTTTTGCAGAAGAAAAAGGGGCCGTAAACTTTAAGCCGTGAGATTGCACAAAACACGTTAACTTTTGGTGAATTGCGAATTTGCTGCACGAATGCGTGAGGATTCTCTACCGCCCAGATTCGCACATTGTGTCTGTTCACTTCACCATTAAGAAAAAATGTTGCTTCATCACTGAAAACAAGTTTCGCACTGAACACATCCTCTTCCATGAGCTGTTGCAACCGCGCCGAAAATTCAAAGCGTATGACTTTGTCATCGGATGTCAGGGCTTGTAGCAATTGTAAACGGTAAGGCTTCTGCTGTAGTACGTTTAGCTCCCTGCTTGCTTTATTCGTCGACTTCCGCGGGCTACGCGTGAAACTTGCCCGCACGCGTTCAACCGTTTCTTCGCTCACTGCAGGCCGACCCGTTGATTTCCCCTTACAGAGCATCCAGAAGCTTTAAACTGCGCATACCATCGCCGAATGGAGTTAGCAGTTGGTGGATCTTTGTTGAACTTCGTCCTGAAGTGTCGTTGCACTGTTATGACTGACTGATGTGAGTGCATTTCAAGCACGACATACGCTTTCTCGGCTCCTGTCGCCATTTTGTCTCACTGCGCGTTCGAGCGCTCTGGCGGCAGAAACCTGAAGTGCGGCTTCAGCCGAACAAAACTTTATGAGTTTTTCTACGTATCTGTAGTGTGTCGTGACCATATGTCAATGAATGGAGCTACAGTGAATTTATGAAATCGCTTCAATCATTTGTAATAGCCCTGTACCTGCGGACAGCACGACTGTTATGTGCGGGCGCCCCATCACGCTGAATCCACATGTGTAGCCGTACGTCCAGGGGAACACCTTCCAGCAGGTAGGGTAGAGTTTCTTGTAAGAAGTGAATCTAATTTGTTCCAGTAAGCCGAGGAGATAGACGGACCGGCCCTATCAGATTGTCACCCACAATGCCTGCCCAAATGTGGAGTGAAAATCGTTCCTGGTGTCCGTGGACTTAACGTCACGTGAGGATTTCCCGTTTCCCAGTAATGGACGTTTCGAGTGTTGTAGAGGCTATCTGAATGGCAGGTGCGCTCGTCGGTAAACAACACAATGGCGGAGAAGTCGGGATCTCGCGCAACACGTCGCAGAAACCACCGGCAAAAACCTAGCCTGTGTTCAGAGTCCGCCACAGGATTTAGGTCTTGGACAGGAGGGAAATTAAATGGGTGCTTGGCCTTCATACCTCAAAATCTCCCAGACTAGCCGATGAGTGACCGCCATGTCGTGTCCAACCACTCGAGTACTTGTCGTAGGCGCTTCCTCGAAGCGCTCGACAACAGTCTCTTCAAATGCAGCATGCCGTCGTGTCAGTGTCATTTCTACTACTTCTCATTACCTTCGTCTTTCTCCGATTTACTCTCAAACCATACTGTGTACTCATTAGACTGTTCATTCCGTCCAGCAGATCATTTAATTCTTCTTCACTTTCACTCAGGATAGCAATGTCATCAGCAAATCGTATCATTGATATCCTTTCACCTTGTATTTTAATTCCGCTCCTGAACCTTTCTTTTATTTCCATCATTGCTTCCTCGATGTACAGATTGAAGAGTAGGGGCGAAAGGCTACAGCCTTGTCTTACACCCTTCTTAATACGAGCACTTCGTTCTTGATCGTCCACTCTTATTATTCCCTCTTGGTTGTTGTACATATTGTATATGACCCGTCTCTCCCTATAGCTTACCCCTACTTTTTTCAGAATCTCGAACAGCTTGCACCGTTTTATATTGTCGAACGCTTTTTGCAGGTCGACAAATCCTATGAAAGTGTCTTGATTTTTCTTTAGCCTTGCTTCCATTATTAGCCGTAACGTCAGAATTGCCTCTCTCGTCCCTTTACTTTTCGTAAAGCCAAACTGATCGTCACCTAGCGCATTCTCAATTTTCTTTTCTATTCTTCTGTATATTATTCTTGTAAGCAGCTTCGATGCATGAGCTGTTAAGCTGATTGTGCGATAATTCTCGCACTTGTCAGCTCTTGCCGTCTTCGGAATTGTGTGGATGATGCTTTTCCGAAAGTCAGATGGTATATCGCCAGACTCATATATTCTACACACCAACGTGAATAGTCGTTTTGTTGCCACTTCCCCCAATGATTTTAGAAATTCTGATGGAATGTTATCTATCCCTTCTGCCTTATTTGACCGTAAGTCCTCCAAAGCTCTTTTAAATTCCGATTCTAATACTGGATCCCCTATCTCTTCTAAATCGACTCCTGTTTCTTCTTCTATCACATCAGACAAATCTTCACCCTCATAGAGGCTTTCAATGTATTCTTTCCACCTATCTGCTCTCTCCTCTGCATTTTACAGTGGAATTCCCGTCGCACTCTTAATGTTACCACCGTTGCTTTTTTTTTAATGTCACCAAAGGTTGTTTTGACTTTTCTGTATGCTGAGTCTGTCCTTCCGACATCTACATCTACATCTACATTTATACTCCGCAAGCCACCCAACGGTGTGTGGCGGAGGGCACTTTACGTGCCACTGTCATTATCTCCCTTTCCTGTTCCAGTCGCGTATGGTTCGCGGGAAGAACGACTGTCTGAAAGCCTCTGTGCGCGCTCTAATCTCTCTAATTTTACATTCGTGATCTCCTCGGGAGGTATAAGTAGGGGGAAGCAATATATTCGATACCTCATCCAGAAACGCACCCTCTCGAAACCTGGCGAGCAAGCTACACCGCGATGCAGAGCGCCTCTCTTGCAGAGTCTGCCACTTGAGTTTGTTAAACATCTCCGTAACGCTATCACGGTTACCAAATAACCCTGTGACGAAACGCGCCGCTCTTCTTTGGATCTTCTCTATCTCCTCCGTCAACCCGATCTGGTACGGATCCCACACTGATGAGCAATACTCAAGTATAGGTCGAACGAGTGTTTTGTAAGCCACCTCCTTTGTTGATGGACTACATTTTCTAAGGACTCTCCCAATGAATCTCAACCTGGTACCCGCCTTACCAACAATTAATTTTATATGATCATTCCACTTCAAATCGTTCCGCACGCATACTCCCAGATATTTTACAGAAGTAACTGCTACCAGTGTTTGTTCCGCTATCATATAATCATACAATAAAGGATCCTTCTTTCTATGTATTCGCAATACATTACATTTGTCTATGTTAAGGGTCAGTTGCCACTCCCTGCACCAAGTGCCTATCCGCTGCAGATCTTCCTGCATTTCGCTACAATTTTCTAATGCTGCAACTTCTCTGTATACTACAGCATCATCCGCGAAAAGCCGCATGGAACTTCCGACACTATCTACTAGGTCATTTATATATATTGTGAAAAGCAATGGTCCCATAACACTCCCCTGTGGCACGCCAGAGGTTATTTTAACGTCTGTAGATGTCTCTCCATTGAGAACAACATGCTGTGTTCTGTTTGCTAAAAACTCTTCAATCCAGCCACACAGCTGGTCTGATATTCCGTAGGCTCTTACTTTGTTTATCAGACGACAGTGCGGAACTGTATCGAACGCCTTCCGGAAGTCAAGGAAAATGGCATCTACCTGGGAGCCTGTATCTAATATTTTCTGGGTTTCATGAACAAATAATGCGAGTTGGGTTTCACACGATCGCTGTTTCCGGAATCCATGTTGATTCCTACATAGTAGATTCTGAGTTTCCAAAAACGACATGATACTCGAGCAAAAGACATGTTCTAAAATTCTACAACAGATCGACGTCAGAGAGATAGGTCTATAGTTTTGCGCATCTGCTCGACGACCCTTCTTGAAGACTGGGACTACCTGTGCTCTTTTCCAATCATTTGGAACCTTCTGTTCCTCTAGAGACTTGCGGTACACGGCTGTTAGAAGGGGGGCAAGTTCTTTCGCGTACTTTGTGTAGAATCGAATTGGTATCCCGTCAGGTCCAGTGGACTTTCCTCTGTTGAGTGATTCCAGTTGCTTTTCTATTCCTTGGACACTTATTTCAATGTCAGCCATTTTTTCGTTGGTGCGAGGATTTAGAGAAGGAACTGCAGTGCGGTCTTCCTCTGTGAAACAGCTTTGGAAAAAGGTGTTTAGTATTTCAGCTTTACGCTTGTCATCCTCTGTTTCAATGCCATCATCATCCCAGAGTGTCTGGACATGATGTTTCGAGCCACTTACTGATTTAACGTAAGACCAGAACTTCCTAGGATTTTCTGTCAAGTCGGTACCTAGTATTTTACTTTCGAATTCACTGAACGCTTCACGCATAGCCCTCCTTACGCTAACTTTGACATCGTTTAGCTTCTGTTTGTCTGAGAGGTTTTGGCTGCGTTTAAACTTGGAGTGAAGCTCTCTTTGCTTTCGCAGTAGCTTCCTAACTTTGTTGTTGTACCACGGTGGGTTTTTCCCGTCCCTCACAGTTTTGCTCGGCACGTACCTGTCTAAAACGCATTTAATGGTTGCCTTGAACTTTTTCCATAAACACTCAACATTGTCAGTGTCGGAACAGAAATTTTCGTTTTGATCTGTTAGGTAGTCTGAAATCTGCCTTCTATTACTCTTGCTAAACAGATAAACCTTCCTCCCTTTTTTTATATTCCTATTAACTTCCATATTCAGGGATGCTGCAACGGCCTTATGATCACTGATTCCCTGTTCTGCACTTACAGAGTCGAAAAGTTCGGGTCTGTTTGTTATCAGTAGGTCCAAGATGTTATCTCCACGAGTCGGTTCTCTGTTTAATTGCTCGAGGTAATTTTCGGATAGTGCACTCAGTATAATGTCACTCGATGCTCTGTCCCTACCACCCGTCCTAAACATCTGAGTGTCCCAGTCTATATCTGGTAAATTGAAATCTCCACCTAAGACCATAACATGCTGAGAAAATTTATGTGAAATGTATTCCAAATTTTCTCTCAGTTGTTCTGCCACTAATGCTGCTGAGTCGGGGGGTCGGTAAAAGGAGCCAATTATTAACCTTGCTCGGTTGTTGAGTGTAACCTCCACCCATAATAATTCACAGGAACTATCCACTTCTACTTCACTACAGGATAAACTACTACTAACAGCGACGAACACTCCGCCACCGGTTGCATGCAATCTATCCTTTCTAAACACCGTCTGTGCCTTTGTAAAAATTTCGGCAGAATTTATCTCTGGCTTCAGCCAGCTTTCTGTACCTATAACGATTTCAGCTTCGGTGCTTTCTATCAGCGCTTGAAGTTCCGGTACTTTACCAACGCAGCTTCGACAGTTTACAATTACAATACCGATTGCTGCTTGGTCCCCGCATGTCCTGACTTTGCCCCGCACCCGTTGAGGCTGTTGCCCTTTCTGCACTTGCCCGAGGCCATCTAACCTAAAAAACCGCCCAGCCCACGCCACACAACCCCTGCTACCCGTGTAGCCGCTTGTTGCGTGTAGTGGACTCCTGACCTATCCAGCGGAACCCGAAACCCCACCACCCTATGGCGCAAGTCGAGGAATCTGCAGCCCACATGGTCGCAGAACCGTCTCAACCTCTGATTCAGACCCTCCACTCGGCTCTGTACCAAAGGTCCGCAGTCAGTCCTGTCGACGATGCTGCAGATGGTGAGCTCTGCTTTCATCCCGCTAGCGAGACTGGCAGTCTTCACCAAATCAATCATATCTTTTTCTTTGTCTTCACATTTTTCCTGCAGCCATTTCGTCTTAGCTTCCCTGCACTTCCTATTTATTTCATTCCTCAGCGACTTGTATTTCTGTATTCCTGATTTTCCCGGAACATGTTTGTACTTCCGCCTTTCATCAATCAACTGAAGTATTTCTTCTGTTACCCATGGTTTCTTCGCCGCTACCTTCTTTGTACCTATGTTTTCCTTCCCAATTTCTGTGATGGCCCTTTTTAGAGATGTCCATTCCTCTTCAACTGTACTGCCTACTGCGCTATTCCTTATTGCTGTATCTATAGCGTTAGAGAACTTCAAACGTATCTCGTCATTGCTTATCCCTCTAAGGAACCTGTTTCGCCAAGTCGCCGGTGAATTGTGTCAACCGACGAAGGGCAACAGGGCAATCCCACGGCCAATCGGAGCGCCTGGTGCCAATTTTCCTTAGTTTAAAAATGGTGCGTTTTCGACCAACACAACATTAGTAATTTTGGTCCCTAGTAGCATCAGCTATCCAGCGTTACAGTTTCGTGACAATTTCGGTTCACACATACAAACGTCCCTCGTCCCGTCGCTGGCCCAACGTGATACGCACACTTGTCAAATAGGTCTTGCTGTTTAAAGAAAAATTGATGCACTCCTTCACAGTGCGATTCGTCACTTACTAGCAGTATAAAAGTGTCACAAAATTTTGTGCTGCGCAAATTTCCGACAGTAAACGGACGTTAAAGATTGGCAACCTGGCAACACTGTATGTAATCAGATGTACGGTAACTACCTGTGTCAGGATGTCGCCGTAGTGCTGTACAGTTCATGCAGTGCATAGCGATTTGAATGATGATGATAATGATGTTTGGTTTGTGGGGTCATCAGCGCCAGTGTTGACACAGTCCAATTCTTTTTACAAAGTCCAGTTAACCGCTGTCACGAATGATGATGATATTGATGAAATGATGAGGACAACACAAACACCTAGTCCCCCGGCAGAGAAAATCCCCAACCCGTCCGGGAATCGAACCTACGGCCCCGTGATCCAGAGGCAGCAACGCTAGCCACTAGACCACGAGCTGCGGACAGCGATTTGGGTCAGTGTGCAGGAGGTCTAGGGTTCGATTCTGACTCAAGGCGTAGTTATTTTTATTTGCTAAATGTAGTCTCCGTCCTAATCATCATAAAGCGATCACAGTGGGTCTACTCCAAACCACTTGCACTGACGCATTACAACAACGGAAACTGAAGTGCTTTTAAGGAAGCATTTCACTCGTCGTGGTGGTCTGGACCCATTGATTAGTACCAACTGTTATTCTTACCACGTTCATTACAGTTCGTTAGGGCCTTATTTCACCAGTGGGGCTAGCAACGTGCTTTGCAAATAATTTCAAACTTGGGTTACCATTTGCTTGTTTTATCACCATGGAACCACTAATTATGTCTTTCAATATTGGGTCTGATAACCAGATGTTGGTTAGTAAGTAGTTGGTATTATTATTATTGTCAGCCATGGAAATGTGAAGCTTATCGCACATTACTGTTAGGGAAACTGTGTAATTCGAAAACGGATATTTCAGAATTGGCAGTGACGGGATGGTTCAAATGGTTCAAATAGCTCTGAGCACTATGGGACTTAACTTCTGAGGTCATCAGTCCCCTAGGACTTAGAACTACTTAAACCCAACTAAACTAAGGACATCACACACATCCATGCCCGAGGCAGGATTCGAACCTGCGACCGGAGCAGCAGTGTGGTTCCGAACTGAAGCGCCTAGAACCGCTCGGCCACCGCGGCCGGCTAACAAAATCTGTAAGAGAGGTGATGCGCGTTACGTGCAACAGCCCGCTGCGACAAATGACGTGTTTACACTATATGCGCTCGCTTATCACCAGACTGGGACTGATTTCTTGTGGAGTAACGCGCCCATGACTGACTCCATTTGCGCCGGCCGGGGTGGACGAGCGGTTCTAGGCGCTACAGTCTGGAACCGAGCGACCGCTACGGTCGCAAGTTCGAATCCTGCCTCGGGCATGGATGTTTGTGATGTCCTTAGGTTAGTTAGGTTTAAGTAGTTCTAAGTTCTACGGGACTGATGACAAGTCCCGTAGTGCTCAGAGCCATTTGAACCATTTTGACTCCATATGCACTCGTAAACATATCATATTTTCTCCTTGTGTTGTTCTATAACAGTGTTGCAGACGTACAGCATACACAAACGATGAATATGGTCCCTGGTGCACCTAATAACTGGTATGGTGTTGCCACTCATGAATGTGCTGCTATATATCCTCCTCGTCAACGTCACACAGATACAAATGTGTTTCGTTGTCTGGAGCTTAGCCTTCGGGAGACAGTTTCTCTCATTCCGCCAATGCGTGTCAGACATTGTCCACGAACTCGCCTTACTCCATCTACTGAAGAAGCTGTTCTAGATGTCACACACCAAGAACTAAAGCGCATTAAACGTAGCGTTGCAAGACAGACGCGTGTTTCTCAACGCAGGGCGACGTGCTGAACGAGCAGCATCAGCTTATTCCTTTAACGCAACAGCAGCAACCTGCATACCGCTGTCTGCGGATCCACTTCTGTGAATGATTTCAACAACAACGGGAAGCCCACAACGATTTCATGGGCAAATACACTCCTGGAAATGGAAAAAAGAACACATTGACACCGGTGTGTCAGACCCACCATACTTGCTCCGGACACTGCGAGAGGGCTGTACAAGCAATGATCACACGCACGGCACAGCGGACACACCAGGAACCGCGGTGTTGGCCGTCGAATGGCGCTAGCTGCGCAGCATTTGTGCACCGCCGCCGTCAGTGTCAGCCAGTTTGCCGTGGCATACGGAGCTCCATCGCAGTCTTTAACACTGGTAGCATGCCGCGACAGCGTGGACGTGAACCGTATGTGCTGTTGACGGACTTTGAGCGAGGGCGTATAGTGGGCATGTGGGAGGCCGGGTGGACGTACCGCCGAATTGCTCAACACGTGGGGCGTGAGGTCTCCACAGTACATCGATGTTGTCGCCAGTGCTCGGCGGAAGGTGCACGTGCCCGTCGACCTGGGACCGGACCGCAGCGACGCACGGATGCACGCCGAGACCGTAGGATCCTACGCAGTGCCGTAGGGGACCGCACCGCCACTTCCCAGCAAATTAGGGACACTGTTGCTCCTGGGGTATCGGCGAGGACCATTCGCAACCGTCTCCATGAAGCTGGGCTACGGTCCCGCACACCGTTAGGCCGTCTTCCGCTCACGCCCCAAGATCGTGCAGCCCGCCTCCAGTGGTGTCGCGACAGGCGTGAATGGAGGGACGAATGGAGACGTGTCGTCTTCAGCGATGAGAGTCGCTTCTGCCTTGATGCCAATGATGGTCGTATGCGTGTTTGGCGCCGTGCAGGTGAGCGCCACAATCAGGACTGCATACGACCGAGGCACACAGGGCCAACACCCGGCATCATGGTGTGGGGAGCGATCTCCTACACTGGCCGTACACCACTGGTGATCGTCGAGGGGACACTGAATAGTGCACGGTACATCCAAACCGTCATCGAACCCATCGTTCTACCATTCTTAGACCGGCAAGGGAACTTGCTGTTCCAACAGGACAATGCACGTCCGCATGTATCCCGTGCCACCCAACGTGCTCTAGAAGGTGTACGTCAACTACCCTGGCCAGCAAGATCTCCGGATCTGTCCCCCATTGAGCATGTTTGGGACTGGATGAAGCGTCGTCTCACGCGGTCTGCACGTCCAGCACGAACGCTGGTCCAACTGAGGCGCCAGGTGGAAATGGCATGGCAAGCCGTTCCACAGGACTACATCCAGCATCTCTACGATCGTCTCCATGGGAGAATAGCAGCCTGCATTGCTGCGAAAGGTGGATATACACTGTACTAGTGCCGACATTGTGCATGCTCTGTTGCCTGTGTCTATGTGCCTGTGGTTCTGTCAGTGTGATCATGTGATGTATCTGACCCCAGGAATGTGTCAATAAAGTTTCCCCTTCCTGGGTCAATGAATTCACGGTGTTCTTATTTCAATTTCCAGGAGTGTAGAAACATATCCGTTTCGACCCACAATCGAAGCCTTCACCTCCTGCATGCTAACCCAAAACGCTATCCGGTGCACCAAACCCACAGCACCGCTAGTACACTGAAGCGTCAAAGAAACTGGCATCGGCATCCGTATTCAAATACAGAGATATGTAAACAGGCAGAATACGGCGCTGCGGCCGGCAACGCCTTTGTAAAACAGCAAGACTCTGGTGCAGTTGTTAGATCGGTTACGGCAGCGACGATGGCAGACTATCAAGATTTCAGTGTTTGAACGTTGTGTTATAGTCGCCTGAAGAGCGATGGGACACAACATCTCCGAGGTAGTCATGAAGTGGGGATTTTCCCAGTACGACCATTTTACGAGTGTACCGTGAATGTCAGGAATCCGGTAAAACATCAGATCTCCGACATCGCTGCGGCCGGAAAAAGGTTCTGCAAGAACGGGACCAACGACGACTGAAGAGAATCGTTCAACGGGACAGGAGTGCAACCCTTCCGCAAATTGCTGCAGATTTCAATGCTGCGCCATCAGCAACTGTCAGGTGCGAACCTTTCAACGAAACATCACCGATATGGGCTTTCGGAGTCGAAGGATCACTCGTGTACTCTTGATGACTGTCGTTTTTGGAAACCCAGAATCTACTCTGTAGGAATCAACATGGATTCCGGAAACAGCGATCGTGTGAGACCCAACTCGCTTTATTTGTTCATGAGACACAGAAAATATTAGATACAGGCTACCAGGTAGATGCTATTTTCCTTGACTTCCAGAAGGCGTTCGATACAGTTCCGCACTGTCGCCTGATAAACAAAGTAAGAGCCTACGGAATATCATACCAGCTGTGTGGCTGGATTGAAGAGTTTTTAGCAAACAGAAGACAGCATTTTGTTATCAATGGAGAGACGTCTACAGACGTTAAGGAAACCTCTGGCGTGCCACAGGGGAGTGTTATGGGACCATTGCTTTTCACAATATATATAAATGACCTAGTATATAGTGTCGGAAGTTCCATGCGGCTTTACGCGGATGATGCTGTAGTATACAGAGAAGTTGCAGCATTAGAAAATTGCAGCGAAATGCAGGAAGATCTGCAGCGATAGGCACTTGGTGCAGGGAGTGGCAACTGACCCTTAACATAGACAAATGTAATGTATTGCGAATACATTACCAGGTTGAGATTCATTGGGAGAGTCCTTAGAAAATGTAGTCCGTCAACAAAGGAGGTGGCTTACAATACACTCGTTCGACCTATACTTGAGTATTGCTCATCAGTGTGGGATCCGCACCAAATCGGGTTGACGGAAGAGAGAGAGAAGATCCAAAGAAGAGCGGCGCGTTTCGTCACAGGGTTATTTGGTAAGCGTGATAACGTTACGGAGATGTTTAGCAAACTCAAGTGGCAGACTCTGCAAGAGAGGCGCTCTGCATCGCGGTGTAGCTTGCTCGCCAGGTTTCGAGAGGGTGCGTTTCTGGATGAGGTATCGAATATATTGCTTCGCCCTACTTACTGCCACCAATTTAGTATTGGAGGGCAGCGCGGAGGGTAAAAATTGTAGGGGGAGACCAAGAGATGAATACACTAAGCAGATTCAGAAGGATGTAGGTTGCAGTAGGTACTGGGAGATGAAGAAGCTTGCACAGGATAGAGTAGCATGGAGAGCTGCATCAAACATGTCTCAGGACTGAAGACCACATCAACTACTTATACCTCCCGAGGAGATCACGAATGTAAAATTAGAGAGATTCGTGCGCGCACGGAGGCTTTCAGACAGTCGTTCTTGCCGCGACTGGAACACAAAAGGAAGGTAATCACAGTGGCACGTAAAGTGCCCTCCGCCACACACCGTTGGGTGGCTTGCGGAATATAAATGTAGATGTAGATGTAGACACAAAGCTTTAGGCCTCGTCTGGACATGACAACACCGACATTGGACTGTTGATGACTGGAAACATGTGTGTGGTCGCCTGAGTCTCGTTTCAAGTTGTATCAAGCGGATGGGCGTGTACGGGTATGGAGACAATCTCACGAATCCAAGGACCCCGCATGTCAGCAGGGGACTGTTCAAGCTAGTGGACGCTCTGTAATTGTGTAGGAAGTGTGCAGTTGGAGTGCTGTGGGACCCCTGATACGTCTACAAACAACTCTGACAGGTGACACGTACGTACCTGTAAGCATCCTGTCTGATCACCTGCATCTACTCACGTCCATTGTGAATTCCGACGGACTTGGGCAATTCTAGCAGGACAATGAGACACCCCTCACATTCGGAACTGCTACAGAGTGGCTCCAGGAACACTCTTCTGAGTTTAAACACTTTGCTGGCCACCAAACTCCCCAGATATGAACATTATTGAGCATATATGGGATGCCTTGCAACGTGTTGTTCAGAAGAGATCTCCACCCTCTCGTACTCTTACGGATGTATGGACAGCCCTGCAGGATTCATGGTGTCAGTTTCCATCATCACTACTTCAGACATTAGTCGAGTCCATGCCACGTCGTGTTGCAGTACTTCTGGGTGCTCGTGAGGGCGCTACACGATGTTAGGCAGGTGTACCAGTTTCTTTGGCTCTTTAGTGAAACAATACACTATTCACGTGTACCGTAGCCATTATGAAGTGATACCCATACTACGCTGTGCCAAACCAATAAGCACATGTGTGTAGGGTCAGTGCGGCGTGGCGTAAGGTCGCTTTGTTCCCGTATACCGCACTTCTCTCTTCGGCTGACCATGTGCTAAGAGTCCCTAGGCGGAGCTCACCTCATCCGGTCTCTCCTTATGAGTATTCGTTGAGGACGTTCTGAAAAATTCACGGACTGTTTACAAATGATTGAAGATTTGGAAATTAGTGGTAAGGTCTTATGGGATCAAACTGCTGAGGTCATCTGTCCCTAAGCCTACACACTACTTAATCTAACTTAAACTAACTTACACTATCGACTTAGAACTACTGATGGCCTTGGGAGAGCCAGTCCTGTCAAAACTCTACCATCTGGTGAGCAAGATGTATGAGACAGGTGAAATACCCTCAGGCTTCAAGAAGTATATAATAATTCCAATCCGAAAGAAAGCAGGTGCTGACAGATGTGAAAATTACCGAACTATCAGTTTAATATGTCACAGCTGCAAAATACTGACACGAATTCTTTACAGACGAATGGAAAAACTGGTATAAGCCGACCTCGGCGAAGATCAATTTGGGTTCCGCAGAGGCAATACTGACCCTACGACTTATCTTAGCAAATAGATTAAGGAAAGGCAAAACTACATTTCTAGCATTTGTAGACTTAGAGAAAGCTTTTGACAATGTTGACTGGAATACTCTCTTTCAAATTCTAAAGGTGCCAGAGATAAAATACAGGAAGAGAAAGGCTACTTACAATTTGTAAAGATACCAGATGGCAGTTATAAGAGTCGACGGGTAGACTGGCGATGGCAAGGAAAGCCTTTCTGAAGAAGAGAAATTTGTTAACATCGAGTATAGATTTAAGTGTCAGGAAATCGTTTCTGAAAGTATTTGTATGGAGTGTAGCCACGTATGGAAGTGAAACATGGGCGATAAATAGTTTGGACAAGAAGAGAATAGAAGCTTTCGAAATGTGGTGCTACAGAAGAATGCTGAAGATTAGATGGGTAGATCACATAACTAATGAAGAGGTGTTGAATTGAATTGGGGAGAAGAGGAGTTTGTGGCACAACTTGACAAGAAGAAGGGATCGCTTGGTAGGACATGTTCTGAGGCATCAAGGGATCACAAATTTAGCACTGGAGAGCAGCGTGGAGGGTAAAAATCGTAGAGGGAGACCAAGAGATGAATACACTAAGCAGATTCAGCAGGATGTAGGTTCCAGTAAGTACTGGGAGATGAAGAAGCTTGCACAGGATAGGGTAGTATGGAGAGCTGGATCAAACCAGTCCAGGACTGAAGACCACAACAACAACAACACTATGGACAACACACACACCCATGTTCGAAGGAGGACTCGAATGTCCGTCGTGGGGAGCCGCACGGACCGTGACAAGGTGCCTCCGACCGCACGCCTACCCCGCGCGGCTACAAATGAGTCATCAGTTTTGACGTCTTATTGCTTCAGGAGGAGTGAGCAGTATTGAAGGATATGGCAGGAATGCTTATTTGAAGCAAAGACCTTCATTGGACATATGCCCTATTCAGAGTAGTACCCTAGACAGAACACAATGAATGTGCATTTGTTTTTGGGCTAATGGTGCGCATGCATGTGTCTTACCCACCGAACTTCTTTGATCTTTTATTCTAGCTCAACCTAACGCATTGCTTTCAACCTTAGACGAGCCCTTCGAATGCGCAGTTGTCCTAGCTGTCTTTTGAGCGAATTAGTTCGTCAGAGTGAGAGTGTTTTGGAGCGAAGCATTTGTTACTTGTGATTGTACACTGTGCTGGTTAAAATGTCACACATCTAGATTAATGAAGAATATGGAGATACGGCTTCTGCTGCTGTTGAAGAAAACCATCGGTGCTTTTCGATATGTCGAATTCCTGGCCGTACAGTAGCCTCACCAGAATTTTCAACACATCGTGTGATAGAGGTATTCTTGCAAGTTCCCATTTTGCTTCTGAGCGTGTAGTTCAACAACGCGCGCACGGACAGCGACACATTTAATGCAATGGCAATGGACAGCGTTGTCCTACTACTAGCACACAACGGCTTCCTACACGTATCAGTGTCCAGCGAATATGTGTATGGCGAACACTCCATGCAGAAAACTTGTCTCCTATTCACGTACAGTGAGTCCATAATCTTCGTATTGGGGACAGTACCACAAGACTAGAATTATGTCACTGGTTAAATGACAATCGTCATTTCCTTCCATTAATACAATTCACTGATGAAGCCACGTTTACACGGAACTGAATCAATAACGCAAGTAATCGATGGTCGCAGGAAAATCTTCACACTCCAATGGAAATGAGTTACCAGTTTCGTTTGTCGATCAATGTTTGGAGCAGCATGATCGGTAACATCTTGATAGGTCCAGTCATTTTAGGAGAGCGAGTGATGGGACAGAATTACTTTCATTTTTCCGAAAATTCGTTCGTTTAATACCCTGACGATGTTGCAGTGCATTTCCAGCATGACGGAACCTCTTCGTAGGTCACCAGCCCCACGTGCCCTAATCTCTGGATTGGTAGTCGTAGTCCAGGTAACTGGCCACCGAGATCAGCAGACTTTACTCCATTTGATGTTCGTTTATGGTGGTGGTTGTAGTCTGAGAAGTAGAAACGAAAGGTGAATACGCGAACGTGCAGAGTCACTCAGACAAGCAAGACAACGTGCTCTTCCAAAAGTGAGCAAATTCGCTGAAGCTGTCTATAGGATACCCTAACATATGTTGTGAATTGTACGATAGCTGCAATGTGACGTGTACCAGAATGCTTAGAGGTGAATGTTTTCAGAATATCATTTCCCAACTGATGCTTTGTAAAACGCATACCGTAATGTTTACTAACTGCCGTACCGAGCGGGGTGGCGCAGTTGTTAGCACACTGGGCTCGCATTCGGGAGGACGACGGTTCAATCCCGCGTCCCGCCATCCTGATTTAGGTTTTCCGTGATTTCCCTAAATCACTCCAGGCAAATGCCGGGATGGTTCCTTTGAAAGGGCACGGCCGTCTTCCTTCCCCGTCCTTCCCTAATCCGATGAGACCGATGACCTCGCTGTCTGGTCTCCTCCCCCACAACAAATGAAACTAACTGCCGTACATGTGAACATGTGTAAATCTGACAATGTACTGGTAATACGGAAATCAATAATTATGTACATTAAATGTGTTCACTCTCAGAAACCATTCGGAATAGGGTATATGTCCATATGAAGTGTTTTGCTTCAAATAGTCGTTCCTGCCATACCCCAAATCATGATGATGTGATGCATTTGGCCCTATCCCTGTATATAAGCAACTCAACGTTCAAAGGTCAGTTTTCCTTCATACTGGCTACAAAATTCATTGTAACAATCTGCAAAAACAGCTTTCGAGCTCACAAGAGACATCTATAACAAAAAATTCATTATGTAGACACCGAACTGAGACACTTCAACACTGTCACCGAGCCATAGCATCTCTACGGAGCTAAAACACTCTAAATAAAAAGAGAGACATTGAAGAAATCTAAAACAGACAATATAAATTAATATGGAGAATTTTAGGTCGAAATTTTATTGAAGAAGGAACGTAAAGACTAAGAGCAAGTAAAGAAATAGAAAAATACATTAACATGTTTTCGGGGATGAAAAACAATAGGTTAAAATTCTAAAAGATGGAAACAAATCAGGTTAACTAGATAGGGTTCGGAATTCTACGAAACTCATGGGTCGGTGCTGTAAGAGACGACCTGGAGGAAGTAGGAATAACACAACTCGATATACTAGACAGCAAAATTCTTAGGCAGAGAATTCATCAGCGGAAACATTCGAATACGTTCGTGTTTATTAAATAGAATCTTCCGACTGAAAAGTGGGGTCCCAGCTTCCTAATTCCACCTTCTTCAGCACCTTTAGAAAACTTCCCAAAAATTTTGCGACGCAGAAACGTATTTTCGATCCTTTTATCATGCAACCCACATCTTACTCTCACAAGTTCATCTAACTGTAACTGTTAAACCCACTAGTCCATCGCTGCAGGTCGCCGATACCCATCCGCTAGCACTTGCCCATTTCCATTCACTCACTCAGCCCAGCTCACTGTCTCTCTGTCACTGTCCCCTGTCTCACAGCCTCAGTCTCCTCCCTTCTGTCCAAGTACTACTGTAACCGTCTTCCTCTTACTGCTACTGTCTGATTCATCCCTTTCCACAGCTGCTGTCTCTTCTTATTGTCACTATCTCTCTCTTCCTCGTTTTCATTGTCATATACTCTGTCTCTCGCTATCACTGTCTCTCACCCACTTCAGTTTCCACTTTCACTTTCTCTTTATTCCTGCCTCCCCTCTCCTTGCATTGTCTGCTTCACTCTATTCCCAGCACCGTCTTGTCACTGTCAAATATGTCCCGCTGCCACTGCGTCCCTCTCTTTCTCTCACACTATCACTTCCTCTTTCGCTCTTTCTATACTATAACCACTTTCTACTATCTTCCAGTATTTATTAGTTTTTCGCCTCTTCCCCACAGCCGCTGTCTCCCTCTCTCTCATCATAGAAAGCTCGAATATGAACAAACAAGGTGCGACAATAAAGTAATGAGACTGATTTGAAAAAAAAGTTGCTTACCGTTGTAGTCAAATTTAGTGTTGTCTCCTTCAAAGTAATTCCATTCAGATTGCACACACTTTTTCCAGCGCTTCTGCCATTGATGGTAACATTTGTGGAACTCATCTTCTGTAATATCCTCCAAGACCCCAGTCACAGCTTTTTGGACATCTTGCGTTGTTTGAAAATGGTGTCCCCTGACCGCCGTTTTGACTCTTGGAAACAGATAAAAGTCGCATTGAGCGATATATGGTGAATAAGGTGGCCTAACAGATCGGCTGCCACACTTTTCCGTGTTCCTCGCTGTTGTGGTGTGAGATTTTTGTGGACTATTCTTGCACAAATCTTTCTCATTCCAGAACAGTTGATGTTCAGTTCTTCTGAAGTCATTTTCACGGATAATCTTCGATCAGATCGTACGAGTTCACGCACCCAGGCCAAGTTGACATCTGTCCGTGAGGTTGGTGGTCGTCCACTGCGGTCTTCATCTTCAACATTCGTTCTGCCTTCACTAAAGATGTTATGCCAACGAAAAACTTGAGCTTTTGACATAACCTCTCCAAAATCCTTCCGAAGCTTACCGTAAGTAGCCGTCGCGTTTTCACCCAATATAACGCATAAAGAAATGGTATACCGTTGCGCAATATTACACGGTTCCATTTCCGTGACGAGAGACACAAACACGTGTTAACTTATTACAGCACAACTCACGACTGAGCAGTCGCATCGATGTGACGCTTGGACTAGAAGCAGCTTATAGAACAAGGTCAAAGATATTGTGCCTACGCAAGCCTGCAGGGTTGCCACATCTTGCAAAGAAAATCAGTCTCATTACTTTATTGTCGCACCTCGTATGTCAAAAAGTTTGGGAAAATAGAAGATAGAATGAAGCGGCTCATAAGTAACTTTTTGCTATTTTGTCAAAACTGATATTTTGACCACATGGCTTTGTACAAAATATAGGTTGACTCTTACACAGAAGATTACAGAAACCAGCCACTTTTTACAGGGGTCACATGATCATTCTCACACCCGTAGATGAGGTTCTTGACATCTGCGCAGCACAGACGGCCGCCAGGTTCGTCGTATTGTGAGGGCAGCAGTGGCAGACTGTAGAGCTGTCATAGCACAGGTAAGAGGGCTTGTGAGCCCAGACGAGTCACCACGAACTGCTGCGAACAGGTTATCAGCGATGGGACTGTGGGCACGCACAACTCTAGCCCGTCTCTCATTCACGCCACAGCATCGACGTGCACGGCTCGACTGGTGCTGTCAGAGGATCATCAAGGAAGATGGAATGGCGCGCAGTGCTCTCCAGCGATGACAGCAGATTCTTCGCGCATGCAGGTGACAGCTGTTTGCTCGTACGACGTAGACTTGGTGAGCGGTGTGTCACAGAGTGCATTCATCCGAGACACAATGGCGATGAGCTACAACATTGGTTCAGCTTCTGTGTGTCTGGCGTGGGGACATGTTGTGTACACAGTTCTGCGAACACAACTTTCCCACTAGAGCGCGCCCCGCTAAGCACAACGGCGCAGGCGCAGCGCTCGTTCATCTCCGCACTACGAGATGGCACTGCCATAGAGACGGACGAAATTCTGCTTCCGCCTATCCGCGTATTAATATGTAACGCAGCCAATGAGATTGCTGCTTACGTAGAACCTTTTCTCCTCGTGGATCACACTCTCACAGTGATACATGAATGCGTGAGGTATTACAACCAGCGTACAGACCTCTGATTGGTCAGTCTGCATTTGTCTGCATCAGTCTGTACCAGTCTGCATTAGTCTGTACCAGTCTGTACGAGTTCTACATTTGTCTGTACCAGCCTATAGTCAAGTTTGAGTCTGCGCCTAATAAGATTACCATATTCCTGTACATAGCCATGAAGATAAATATATAGACACTTTTGTCAAGTATCAGAGAAATATGTGGGAATAAGATTAACGTACTAATACCAAAGGAATTTCAGGTTGTCAATCGTAAATAGCGTCCAGAACAAAGTTAAGTAATTTTTATGCTTGTTATTATTTTAATAAATGTGTGTGTAAATTAATCCAGTTCTGTTTAAAGTTGGTCACCGACAATCTGCTACTCTAAGCGTGCAAGTGGCATTTCTATCGCCTGACCTAACGGCAGAAGATAAACACGGCACGATAAGACCACGAGACACATTGCTGACACTAGCCTACTTCGTTAGAGCGACAGGTCAAATAATCTGATGGTGTGTGTACTGGAGGTGTTACGGTACGCACACTACAGGACGCTAACCAGCCCTCGGCATATGCAGAACGTTTTGCCGTACTTGCAACAGGAAGCTGATGTGTTGTTCCAAGAGGAAAATGCTTGCCTATGCACTGCCCATGAAAATCAACGTGCTCCGCAACCTCATGCAGCAATTTCTCTGGCCACAACGATTTCCCAGTTTGTCTCCAGTGGTGCACGTACGGCATATGAGGGGACGAGGAGCGATTCGTGTGACCCGTCAGCCAACATCGCTTACAGAACTACATGAACAGGTCAAGCAGGCGTGGGATAACGTATGCCAGGCCTGTATTCGCCGTCTGTACGATTGACTGGAAGTTATTGTCAGTACCTGGATTGCCGGTCGTGAAGGCTGCACCACGTACTAATGTGGATGTTCCAGCGTTGGTCGAAATCTCGACCGCTTGTGCTATTGATCTGTAAATGTAATCATTTCATGTAATCCATATGTGTTGTGGCAACAATAAATCTTGAGAGATTTTTGATTTTTCTATTTTCGATAGAAATACTTTCAAAGAATAATATTTTTTCCACATTTAGACAGACTTTGACACCAATCCTAAGATCTGTGACAACCAGCCCGGAGTCAGGATAGGTTGACACAAAAATTACTCCGAAAAAACTTTTCATGAAACATGTTGCTATACATTCAAATTTTTGGGACGTTATTGTCAAGGATACATATTACGAGAAACGCTAATGATAGAGAGTGAAATTCTGGATGATGCCTCCTCAAAAACTATAAATCACACACTAATGGCCATTAAAATTGCTACACCACGAAGGAATGCAGATGATAAACGGGTATTCATTGGACAAATATATTATACTAGAACTGACATATGATTACATTTTCACGCAATTTGGGTGCATAGATCCTGAGAAATCAGTACCCAGAACAACCATCTCTGGGCGTAATAACGGCCTTGATACGCCTGGGCATTGAGTCAAACAGAGCTTGGATGGCGTGTACAGGTACAGCTGTCCAAGCAGCTTCAAGACACCACAGTTCATCAAGAGTAGTGACTGGCGTATTGTGACGAGCCAGCTGCTCGGCCACTATTGACGAGACGTTTTCAATTGGTGAGAGATCGGGAGAATGTGCTGGCCAGGGCAGCAGTCGAACATTTTCTGTGTCCAGAAAGGCCCGTACAGGACCTGCAACATGCGGTAGTGCATTATCCTGCTGAAATGTAGGGTTTCGCAAGGATCGATTGAAGGGTAGAGACACGGGTCGTAACACATCTGAAATGTAGCGTCCACTGTTCAAAGTGCCGTCAATGCGAACAGGAGATGATCGAGACGTGTAACCAATGGCACCCCATACCATCACGCCTGGTGATACGGCAGTATGGCGATGACGAATACACGCTTCTAATGTGCGTTCACCGCGATGTCGCCAAACACGGATGCGAGAATCTTGATGCTGTAAACAGAACCTGGATTGATGCGAAAAAATGACGTTTTGCCATTCGTGCACCCAGGTTCGTCGTTGAGTACACCATTGCAGGCGCCCCTGTCTGTGATGCAGACTCAAGGGTATCCGCAGCCACGGTCTCCGAGCTGATAGTCCATGCTGCTGCAAACGTCGTCGATCTGTTCGTGCAGATGGTTGTTGTCTTTCAAACGTCTCCACCTGTTGACTCAGGGATCGAGACGTGGCTGCACGATCCCTTACACCCGTCCGGATAAGACGACTCTCATCTCGACTGCTAGTGATACGAGGCCGTTGTGATCTAGCACGGTGTTCCGTATTACCCTCCTGAACCCACCGATTCCATATTCTGCAGTCATTGGATCTCGACCAACGCGAGCATCTTTGTCGCGATACGATAAACCGCAGTCGCGATAGGCTACAATCCGACCTTTATCAAAGTCGGAAACGTGATTGTACGCATTGCTCCTCCTTACACGAGGCATCACAACAGCGTTTCACCAGGCAACGCCGGTCAACTTCTGTTTGTGTGTGAGAAATCGGTTGGAAACTTTCCTGATATCAGCACGTTGTAGGTGTCGCTACCGGCGCCAACCTTGTGTTAATGCTCTGAAAAGCTAATCATTTGCATATCACAGCATCTTCTTCCTGTCGTTTAAATTACGTGTCTGTGGCACGTCATCTTCGTGGTGTAGCAATTATAATGGCCAGTAGTGTATAAACTGAGCACAAACTGTCCTGGGTCTCCTTCCCTCCCCCCCCAAAAAAGAAAAAGAACTGGAGAATCTTAGGGTGAGGTGGTGAAATATACAATGGCAGACTCATGTAGCCCAGTGAGAATTTAATGAGAAGCTCAGCAGGGAGAGCACGAGTCCAGAAGGCAGTGCGAGGATCGACATGGCCGCCGGCTGGGACGCGCCAGCCCGACGACCAGGCTCCGTCGCCGCTGGGGGGTTGATGACCGCCGTGATCCAGTCACGGTAGTAGCCCAGGAACAGGTGTATGTTGTACACCGCCGGCGCCCCGCAGTAGTCGATGGTGCAGTTCCTGTACTTGACAGCTACCACCAAGCCGACCTGGACCCGCACGTTGTTGCAGAAGATGGGGCCTCCAGAGTCGCCGAAACACACCGACTTTTGTTTGACGTCAAATGTGCATAGACCGTTCTGGGGATGAGAAAGAAGACACGCTTGTAAGGTTCATACGTGCCACTGTCTGTTGCAGGTCACAGACTATTCACAAAAGTCACATGTACTCTGTCTGGAAAAAAAAAGAAACAACACTTTATTGACATGAGTTCGGCCTTAAGCCATTAACACGTACTACAATGTTGAGCACAACTAGATTTTGTTAAGTAAGGCAACGTCTGGGTTGAACTGGGTGTCCCAGTGTACAAGTAAGTACGAAACCACAGAAATGTGTGGTAGCAAACGTGTTTTCCAGCCATAAAACCATTGAGCCACAGAATGAACATCAATACATTAGCTACATTAACACGGTCTGAAAATAACATTGAGTATATACTCAACATTGTTGTATTTGATAATGGCTTAGGACCGAAATCATGGCAGTAATATAAAATGAAGTGCCACAAATATCATTCTAGTATTATTGCATGACTGTGGCCCAAAAATGCGAAAAGAAATGCTCGACTGAGAGTGTAACTTTGTACATACTGGGTGCTCGGTAATTCCCATTACAAACTTCTAAGACTTGTAGAAGGGAGTGAGTGCATATTATGAATAGGAACTCATGTCTGGAAACATACTGTTTCTGAGGAACCGAATTAGGCGTGGCACAGTACAGTTGTTAGGTAACAATTCGAAAGGAAGTATAATGAACGTTACATGTTACATAACTGCAAAACAAAAGTGACACAGCATACTGTACGTACACGTCAGTACTGATGCATTACAACAGCAGCTCGACGGGTCACCACCAACGTTATTACAGACATTGTACCCTCGAAGGATGTACTGGTACACACTCTCCACCCCACCTGGGCGTCTCTTCAGTTTCTACGGCAGCAGCTGGAACTGTTCCTCTGTCTCTACAGGAGTCTCATAAATAAAATTTCACATATGACGTTAAGTGACATGAGGTGACCGTCTGATATATTTTATTTTATTTATTTATTTATTTAACCTGGCAAGATTAGGGCCATCAGGCCCTCTCTTACATCTAACCAGGCATTCTACTTATTTTACATTCATATGTTTTAGTAGGCATGTTAAACTACGTCTAGTACAGAAAGTGAAATAAACAATTACAAAGGCACCCCTGAAAAAATACATACATATAGAGTTTATATTCGTAGATCATAAGTACTCTTATAATTAGACATTATTGAAGAGACAGATTTTAGATAGGAGTGCTAGCAGCAGGGAGTATGAGGGAGACTGATGGTGAAGGGAGGAGAAGAATAGAGAGACATGATGAAACTTAATTAAGGAAACATAAAAGAAAAGAAGATTGCGTGGCTAATAGAGATAGATCAAGAGGAAGGCATCTCAGGAGCAAGATAGGAGACGCTAGCTTTGCTATTTGACAGATGAGAGGATTGGCCTTGTACATCAATTTTGTGGAGAACGTTATGAGGATGATAGTAGGAAATGCTTCAACTTCTTCTTAAAAGCAGCAGGAGATTGAATTTTGCGCAAGGTAAGGGGCAGTTTGTTCCAGAGGCGGACAGCGGCAACTGAGAAGGAGTTTGCAAAAGTTTTTGTTTTGTGAGTGGGCACAGTTAGGATGCCAAATAAGAGTGACCTCGTGTTTCGATTATGATGGCATGACAGGTTTTTAATCTCTGAAGCAAGGTACTGGGGTGCTTGCGCGACGAGGAGTCGGTGAAGTAGACATAGAGTGTGGTAGTCACGCAATTTGTCCGGATGCAGCCACCCTAGCTCGGAGTATGAAGCACTAACATGATCATATCGGCGAATGTTGCAGGTGTAACGCACACAGGCATTCATGGTTAGCTCTAGCCGTCTTTTGTTTTCACTACTCGTGCCTTGCTGAATCACATCACAATAGTGGAGGTTCGGTAGAACGAGTGCTTGCACGGGCTGGCGTTTCAAGTCCTGTGGAAATATGTTCCGAAACTTTTTGAGAGCATAGAGACAAGCAGACGTCTTTCGGCACACTGCGACTGTATTCTCCGCCCAGTTGAGATGCTCATCCAAAGTTACACCCAAGTTCTGAACTGTTTTCTGATATGGTATTGGAGTACCGTCGAGCAGAATAGGAGGTAGCCGTTCGCGGAAATCTGAACTTATTAATTTTTGATGGGCTATTTAGATTACTTGCGTCTTTTTTGCACTTAGTTTAAGCCCCAGGTTTATCGCCCATGTCACTACTGAAGACAGATCATCATTCATCTGAGCGTGTTTACATCTTCAGGTCTGACGCTTAGGTAGAGCTGGAGGTCGTCGGCATAGAAATGATATTTACAGGAGGACAGAACCAACGAAATATCGTTGACATATAAAGAAAACAAAAGTGGTCCTAAGACTGATCCTTGTGGCACTCCCGAGGAAACATGTTTCCAGGAAGATTTTTCATTTACGCAGACAACACATTGCTGTCTGTCTTGTAAGTAGCTTTCAAACCATCTCATTGCACTATCTGAGAAATTAAGCTGTTGCATTTTTCTGAGCAATATGTCAAAGTTAACAGTGTCAAAAGCTTTGCTGAAGTCCAGTAGCGTCAGTATAGTATACGTCATCCTGGCTGTCCTATTACATACTACGAGAAGCAACTCCGAGACCTTTGCCTTTCCATCAGCAGACGTAGATGAGTTCCACATATGATTTGAAACCATCATGGAACCGAAACTGTATATGGATTCCTACTCAAAACGTTATGGAATCACTCCCACCTACAAGTTCTAGAAGGCTTGCAACGAGAACTTCTGAACGTCTTGTATACATACTGTAGTGGCAACTTCTGTGACCGAATGTAACAGCAGCACCAAATGTAGTGGGAAGAGGTAGAAGGCACCGTATTAAAACTCGACAGGGTTTCCAAGCGCTTTATTGTTTCCAGATACAGTGCCGCGTTCCCATCGGTCTGCGTCACCTATACTCCATTCACCGAAACAAGAGACGTACGGTAAACACGGCAAGGCGCGTGACCACTAGAGATGGGGGATCCGCTCTTGAACTAATTCATAGAGTTCAATCTTTCAAAGGAGTGAACAATCAGTGATTCAGAAAAAAAGAACGGTAGCTCCAAACGTTTCCCACGGCAGAGAGAGAGAGAGAGAGAGAGAGAGAGAGAGAGAGACGGAGCATATCAGCAGCGCCTCTGCTGGTCACAGCACAGTGCACGCCACACAACACAGCCAGCGCCGGCCTCTGCCCTGCTTCTACCTTGGCTGCCTGCATTGTGCAGTGCCCCATTGGATTTTGTGTTTCACATATGCCGTGGGGTCTCTGTGCGTCGTCTGCCGCGCAGTGTAACTTCGCATCGCACTCTGTCGGCGATCGTTTCAGTCGCACGTCCTGCCCTCTGGGCAGTTGATGCGAGCAACAGGACAGAGAGCCACCTAGCGGATAACATAGGAACTACTTGCAAAAACCCGCTCGCAAGGGAACGAACTATTTGTCTCGGAGCGGGTGAGTTCACCGCTACCCCCTCCCTCGGAACTCGCCCGCTCAACGCTCGCCCCACCGTCTCGACACTAGCCAGAGCGTCGAGCAAAGCGACTCAGGTGTCACTGTGGTCTCTGCGGTCTCATCTCACGCAGTAATACAGCTCGCGGCTCGACCTGCTCGACTCAGCGCCTCTGCATCGGAGTTCGTCCCCACTGGATATTGTTCTTCGTAGTAATGTCGCTATGTATATTACATTATTATGTTATGTATACATCAATTGTTTTTATTTTATTTTTATTTGTTTAAACTGATTAGATTAGGTTCCTGATGACTCCTCTTACTATAGGATTTTTATTATAGACACTCGAATTTACGCTTTAATTACGAGCGAACCGATAAACGTATCGCAAAATGTGATACACCAATATTTTCCTTGTTTTATTCTGCGTAAGGCTATATGCAGCACTTTCGTCTTACAGTCAAATTTATATTTTTTTTTCTTATTCTGGTACGGATTTTGCGATTTTAGGCGTCTTCGGAAGGAAAAGTTCACTTTAAAAATATATGGCTTGTGATGTATTTGTATGAGGTTAATGAAATTTTAATACGTTATAGCCAAATATATTGTTAATGTAAATCTCAAGTTACAACATTTTCCGATCACCCAAAAAACCACGATAGTGCAAAATAAATCAATAATCAAAAACTTTGTCATATCGTGGAAATTTCAATAAACAATACAAAATTCTTACTCATTATCTGTGTTACTTCAAAATAGGATCAAATAAGATCAAAATACAGGTATAGTACTGGAATAAACCAAGTTTAAAGGGCAATGTGCCTTCCATTTATTTTATATTGTAAATGAGTGGTGAGTCATGAAAAAGAGCTAATTCATTTCAGGGAGTGAACAGTTCTGATCCAATCTCTGAAAAGAACAGTTTTGCCCATCTCTAGTGACCACAGCGCTGCCGTCGAGGGGTGTACAAGGCTGGGGCGTCAGAAATTAAAAAATGAAAGTCGTGTTTTTTATAATTTGGCACCTGAACATGATAAAGTGATCCGAGAACTACCTTCCGACACCTTTATTTACATTACATTAAGATTTATTGTCACTCAAAAAGAGAAATATTTAAGCTTTCAGGAAAAGTTGTTTTTTCGCGTTACTCTATATTTATCACGCCATATCTCCTAAACTGTGTGTCGCACAGCAACATAATTTTATAATTGCCTTCAGTGCTATATGTTGATGACGTCTGCAAATTTTCTGCCCAATAGAGTCAGTAATAGTGAAGCAATGAATTAAAACCTCACGTCTAAAAACATCCATTTCGAAGACGGTATGTTGAAGTAAGAACTTTTAGATACAGTTAAAAATCACAGAACAGCGCACAACGAATGAAATGGCGAATAATGCAGGGAAAACAGTTCTCATAATTCCTCCGTACCACTGTGAATTAAACACCATCGAGTTAGTGTGGGCCAGAATCAAAGGCTATGTTGCAGTGAAAAATAAAACATACAAAATGCCGGAAGTTAAAGTACTGCTAGAAGAAGCAGTAAGAACAGTGACTGCAGAGGATTCGAACAAGTGCGTCCTCCATGTCGTAGAAAAAGTGGAAATTCAAATGTGGAAATTAGACTGCATTATAGAGGAGAGAGAGGAGCGGTTTGCTATAAATCTCAATGAAAACAGTTCAAGTTCGACAGAGTGAACCTTGTTTCGTCCTTTCTCATTGTTATTACTGGTACTGTTATTAAAATTAACAATTAATTGTGTTTTAACGGAGCGTTTTGTTAGCAACCTGGATGAAAATAAATCTGCTTCGACAGAATGAACTCAGTTTAACATTATTTTAACATTATTGTTAAATTTATTTCGTACACTGTTGCCCAGGTTTCTCACGGTCCGCTGTGACAGCTCGGCAGCCATCCGAACGCCGCCAGCTGCAAAGCGGCGCCAAGGATTTTTCACACCCCTACGTATCACGTGAACACCGAATGCTTTGTCTGGAAACGAGCGTAGTCGCTCACGTGACACTGTTTATACTTCGTCTCAGCTGTCGGTGAATAGACTTTAGTCCTACTATGCTGAGGACGCCATTTTGCTTTCTGTGAAACGGCTTGGCGCGGAATGGCTGCCTCAGCAACCTGTGCGTGCACTGCCGTGTGTGGGCCGTTCGTTAGAATGCGCTGATAGTCGACTCGGCAGTCTTTGCCACTGCTGCCTTGGGCGCTCGCCTGGAGCCGCAGGTGGCCCGCTGCACGCTTCTTCGCCGTCACGGATCAGATCACAAGCGGCAACAAGCGCCCGTGATCCGACGTCCGAATCTGCGGTCCTCGCCCTGGATGTCTCCGGTGTGTGTTGGGAGCCAACAAGTCTGCCCGTGGTAGCGAGCCGTGGTATGGCCTGTCGCTGGCTGGCTACGGACCCCGCTTAGGCCTCAGAGGGTCGGGAATGTGGAGCCCCATCTGCTGCTGCGTGTAGCCGGTGGTGTGACACGCCCCGCCATCCAGGAGAGCTGTCACACATGAATGCCTCTCGTTAGAAAACCCGCACCTATTTATACAGGGTGAGTCACCTGACATTACCGCTGGATATATTTCGTAAACCACATCAAATACTGACGAATCGATTCCACAGACCGAACGTGAGGAGAGGGGCTAGTGTAATTGGTTAATACAAACCATAAAAAAATGCGCGGAAGTATGTTTTTTAACACAAACCTACGTTTTTTTAAATGGAACCCCGTTAGTTTTGTTAGCACATCTGAACATATAAACAAATACGTAATCAGTGCCGTTTGTTTCATTGTAAAATGTTAATTACATCCGGAGATAATTTTAACCTAAAGTTGACGCTTGCGTACCACTCCTCCGCTGTTCGATCGTATGTATCGGAGAGCACCGAATTACGTAGGGATCCAAAGGGAACGGTGATGGACCTTAGGTACAGAAGAGACTGGAACAGCACATTACGTCCACATGCTAACTCCTTTTGTTGGTCTTTTTCACCGACGCAGATGTACATTACCATGAGGGGTGAGGTACACGTACACACGTGGTTTCCGTTTTCAATTACGGAGTGGAATAGAGTGTGTCCCGACATGTCAGGCCAATAGATGTTCAATGTGGTGGCCATCATTTGCTGCACACAATTGCAATCTCTGGCGTAATGAATGTCGTACACGCCGCAGTACATCTGGTCTAATGTCGCCGCAGGCTGCCACAATACGTTGTTTCATATCCTGTGGGGTTGTAGGCACATCACGGTACACATTCTCCTTTAACGTACCCCACAGAAAGAAGTCCAGAGGTGTAAGGTTAGGAGAACGGGCTGGCCAATTTATGCGTGCTCCACGTCCTATGAAACGCCCGTCGAACATCCTGTCAAGGGTCGGCCTAGTGTTAATTGTGGAATGTGCAGGTGCACCATCATGCTGATACCACATACGTCGACGCATTTCCAGTGGGACATTTTCGAGCGACGTTGGCAGATCATTCTGTAGAAACGCGATGTATGTTGCAGCTGTTTGGGCCCCTGAAATGAAGTGTTTGTTACAACACGCAACTGAACGTCGGAGGTTTCAAGCGTCAACTTTAGGTTACAATATCTCCGGATGTAATTAATATTTATGCTATGCTATGAGGCCAGGCAGTGTATGCAAGGGGCGTGAAGAGTGTCAGATGTTGAGTGATCACTGTGGAAGACAGAGATGCCACGTGCTCTTGTGACACAGCGTTATCAGCAGAATCCTACACCACTGGTCAGAGGATAGTAGAAGCTGGTCTAGGAAATTACCGTTCCACCTGTAGGCTGCTTTTAACACTACAACACGGATGCTACATTTGGAGTGTTGCTTGCCCAGCAAGCCTGGACCACTGATGAATGGCGTCGCAATGTGTTGAGCAATGAACTGTTGTTCTGGGGCTACCCCAGATGACAACTGTCTACTATTATGGCGGCGACCACGGGACAGGACCCATTTTCTTATTGTTTTGGAGAGTGAGAGGGGTGTTACTCATGTTGTCAAGATGTGGCAAGCCGTTGGGTGTGACATCATGTTCAAATGTTTCAAATGGCTCTGAGCACTATAGGACTTAACATCTGATGTCATCAGTCCCCTAGAACTTAGAACTACTTAAACCTAACTAACCCAAGGACATCTCACGCATCCGTGCCCGAGGCAGGATTCGAAACTGTGACCGTAGCGGTTACGTGTCATCAGGTCACAGCTGGTAAAGACTGACGTAACACTGATGGCACAACGTTACATGACGATCAACTTCCATCCTCATTTGTTACATGTCATGTGACAGCATTGTCGCCGGCCGCGGTGGCCGAGCGGTTCTAGGCGCTTCAGTCCGGAATCGCACCATTGCTACAGTCGCAGGTTCGAATCCTGCCTTGGGCATGGATGTATGTGGTGTTCTTAGGTTAGTTAGCTTTATGTAGTTCTAAGTTCTATGATTCCCGGCGGGGTCAGGGATTTTCACCTGCCTCGAGATGACTGGGTGTTTGTGTTGTCCTCATCATTTCATCATCATCCAGGACAGTGGCGAAATTGGACTGAGCAAAGGTTGGGAAATTGTACGGGCGCTGATAACCACGCAGTTGAGCGCCCCACAAACCAAACATCATCATCCTCACATAAGTTCTATGGGACTGATGACCTCCGATGTTAAGTCCCATAGTGCTCAGAGCCGAACCATTTTGAACACCATCATCAACAGAACAATGCTCGTCCACATAGAGAACGTATTTGTCTTTGAATTGTCTATTAGATACTGATGTACTACTGTGGCCAGAAAGACGCCTGGACGTATGAGATCAAAATGTTCATCAACTCCGCCCCACTCCAGTATCCAGGAGATGAAGAATTAATTATAACAGTTGTGGGCCAGTTTACCTCGGGAGATATTACAAGGACATCCCGACACCCTCCACATGTGAACCAGAGCCTCTCGTCCAGGCATGAAGGGGTCCAACCACATACTGAAAACAGGGCTTATGCCATCGAGTCATTTGTAAAACTTACTTGAGATTGTAATCACTGAAATAAAGTCACATTCACTGTCAAACTACAATGAACCGTGGGTGGCTCGTGTTATGCGTTGGATTAAACCTTGATTGCTAGTCTGTGTTTAGTCTACCGCGGTTATCGCGATTATGGTGATATCCTCTCTCTCCGCGAGTGGCAGCAGCGGTGTGTATCGATATTCACACCTTGTACTATCTTTGGCCTGGCGCTTATACAGGGTGTTTCAAAAATGACCGGTATATTTGAAACGGCAATAAAAACTAAACGAGCAGCGATAGAAATACACCGTTTGTTGCAATGTGCTTGGGACAACAGTACGTTTTCAGGCGGACAAACTTTCTAAATTACAGTAGTTACAATTTTCAACAACAGATGGCGCTGCAAGTGATGTGAAAGATATAGAAGACAACGCAGTCTGTGGGTGCGCCATTCTGTACGTCGTCTTTCTGCTGTAAGCGTGTGCTGTTCACAACGTGCAAGTGTGCTGTGGACAACATGGTTTATTCCTTAGAACAGAGGATTTTTCTGGTGTTGGAATTCCACCGCCTAGAACACAGTGTTGTTACAACAAGACGAAGTTTTCAACGGAGGTTTAATGTAACCAAAGGACCGAAAAGCGATACAATAAAGGATCTGTTTGAAAAATTTCAATGGACTGGGAACGTGACGGATGAACGTGCTGGAAAGGTAGGGCGACCGCGTACGGCAACCACAGAGGGCAACGCGCAGCTAGTGCAGCAGGTGATCCGACAGCGGCCTCGGGTTTCCGTTCGCCGTGTTGCAGCTGCGGTCCAAATGACGCCAACGTCCACGTATCGTCTCGTGCTCCAGAGTTTACACCTCTATCCATACAAAATTCTAACGCGGCAACCCCTCAGCGCCGCTACCATTGCTGCATGAGAGACATTCGCTAACGATATAGTGCACAGGATTGATGACGGCGATATGCATGTGGGCAGCATTTGGTTTACTGACGAAGCTTATTTTTACCTGGACGGCTTCGTCAATAAACAGAACTGGCGCATATAGGGAACCGAAAAGCCCCATGTTGCAGTCCCATCGTCCCTGCATCCTCAAAAAGTACTGGTCTGGGCCGCCATTTCTTCCAAAGGAATCATTGGCCCATTTTTCAGATCCGAAACGATTACTGCATCACGCTATCTGGACATTCTTCGTGAATTTCTGGCGGTACAAACTGCCTTAGACGACACTGCGAACACCTCGTGGTTTATGCAAGATGGTGCCCGGCCACATCGCACGGCCGACGTCTTTAATTTCCTGAATGAATATTTCGATGATCGTGTGATTGCTTTGGGCTATCCGAAACATACAGGAGGCGGCGTGGATTGGCCTCCCTATTCGCCAGACATGAACCCCTGTGACTTCTTTCTGTGGGGACACTTGAAAGACCAGGTGTACCGCCAGAATCCAGAAACAATTGAACAGCTGAAGCAGTACATCTCATCTGCATGTGAAGCCATTCCGCCAGACACGTTGTCAAAGGTTTCGGGTAATTTCATTCAGAGACTACGCCATATTATTGCTACGCATGGTGGATATGTGGAAAATATCGTACTATAGAGTTTCCCAGACCACAGCGCCATCTGTTGTTGAAAATTGTAACTACTGTAATTTCGAAAGTTTGTCTGCCTGAAAATGTACTGTTGTCCCAAGCATATTGCAACAAACGGCGTATTTCTATCGCTGCTCGTTTAGTTTTTATTGCTGTTTCAAATATACCGGTCATTTTTGAAACGCCCTGTATATACACACATCAAGAAAAGTTTTGCATCACCCCAGTTCCCTGAACTCCTGAAGCAGGCATCGATTGTGGATGTTGTATCACAGACACAGTCGCTTTGACTGTTCAGAGATGCCACTAAACCCACCCAAAGATGTAAACAACCATGCATGAGCAGCGACTATTAAATAGAGGGAGCCCGTCAGCCGATCAGTTCCAGTCATTCCACAGGGGTTCAACAATGCCCGGATGGTCAACCCTGCGATTCCATCGCGTCCGCATTGTTATTTTGTGCCAGGAAGGGCTCTCAACAATGGGAGTGTCCAGGCGTATTGGGGTGAACCAAAGCGATGTTGTCTGGACATGGAAGAGATATAGAGAGACAGGATGCCATTATGTGGGGCCGACGTACGCCGCTGGTGGTCATGGAAGGCGCTGTAACGGTTGTACAATACGTGAATGCCATCCTCCGACCGATAGTGCAACCATATTGGCAGCTTACTGGCAAGGCATTCGTCTTCATGGACGACAATTCCAGCCCACATCATGCACATCTTGTGCATGACTTCGTTCAGGATAACGACTTCGCTCGTCTAGAGTGGCCAGCATGTTGTCCAGACATGAACCCTATCGATCATGCCGGGGTAGATTGAAAAGGGCTGTTTATGGACGACGTGACACACCAACCACTCTGAGGGCTCTACGCCGAATCGCCGTTGAGGAGTGGGACAATCTGGACTAACAGTGCCTTGATGAACTTGCAGAGCCGGCCGATGTGGCCGAGCGGCTCTAGGCGTTTCAGTCTGGAACCGCGCGACCGCTGCGGTCGCAGGTTCGAATACTGCCTCGGGCATGGATGTGTGTGATGTCGTTAGGTTAATTAGGTTTAAGTAGTTCTAAGTTCTAGGGGACTGATGACCTCAGAAGTTAAGTCCCATAGTGCTCAGAGCCATTTGAACCATTTTTTTGAACTTGCGGATAGTATGCCACGACGAATACAGGCATGCATCAACGCAAGAGGACGTGCTAGTGGGTATTAGAGGTACCGGTGTGTACGGCAATCAGGACCACAAACTCTGAAGATCTCGCTATATGGTGGTACAACATGCAATGTGTGGTTTTCATGAGCAATAAAAAGCGTGGAAATGATGTTTATGTTGATCTCTATTCCAATTTTCTGTACAGGTTCCAGAACTCTCGGAACCGAGGTGATGTAAAACCTTTTCAGATGTGTGTACGTAGAGAACAACAGTGGTTCTGTCACACTTCCATGGGGAACTCTTGACGATACCCCTGTCTCTGATGAACACTCGCCGCAGAGGACAACATATTGGGTTCTATAATTTGAAAAGCCTTGGAGCCACTCACGTATCTGTGAACTTATTCCATATACTCAAGGTACCCTCCGCCACACACCGTCAGGTGGCTTGCGGAGTATGGATGTAAATGTAGATGCAGATATGCTCGTACCTTCCTTAACAGCCTGCAATGGTGCACCGTGTCAAATGCTTTCTGTAAATCTAGAAATATGGAATCTGCCTGTTCTCCATCATCCAGAGTTCTCAGTATATCATGTGAGAAAAGGGCAAGCTGAGTTTCACACGAGCGGTGCTTCCTACAGCTATGCTAGTTCGTGGACATAAGCTTCTTAGACTCAGGAAAGTTTATTGTGTACGAACTGAGAATATGTTCAAGGAACTTGCAGCAAAAAAATGTTCAAATGTGTGTGAAATCTTATGGGACTTAACTGCTAAGCTCATCAGTCCCTAAGCTTACGCACTACTTAACCTAAATTATACCAAGGACAAACTCACACACCCATGCCCGAGGGAGGACTCGAACCTCCGCGGGGACCAGCCGCACAGTCCAGGACTGCTGTGCCTTCGACCGCTCGGCTAATCCCGCACGGAATTTGCAGCAAACAGAAGTTTGGGATATTGTTCTGTTATTTTGCAGGTCCGTTCTTTTACCTTTCTTATGTACTAGAGTCACCTACGCTTTTTTCCAGTTGCTTGGCACTTTGTGCTGTATGTTAACCCTTTTAGACCCTGTGGTTACAATTGCAATGAAAAATGGCAAAGCAGTAGGTACAGATACAATACCGGGAGAAATACTAAAATGCTTGAACCACAATGGAATAAGAGAAATATTGAGGTTATGTAACAAAATATATGACAGTGGTGAATGGCCTGAGGACTTTTTGACAACAGTAATGATTCCATTACCGAAAAAACAAGGAAACAAGAAATGCAGCGAGCACAGGACTATCAGCCTCATTTCACATGCAGCCAAAGTGATGTTAAGAATAATTAATAAAAGACTTGAAAATGTAATGGAGGAGAATCTCGGAGAGGAGCAGTTTGGCTTTAGACGGAATACGGGCACCAGAGATGCAATAGGGCTCCTACGAATCTTGGGAGAAAGGTTTATTGAAAAAGGAAGAGACCTATATATGTGCTTCATCGCTTTAGAAAAGGCATTTGACAATGTGGTTTGGGACAAGCTGGCGACTATTATGAGGGAAGAGAGAGTGGACTGGAAAACCAGAAGACTTATAAACTCATTATACCTTAATCAAAAAGTTTCAGTTAAAGTGAGAGGAGAAAGTACAAACTGGATCAGACTAGGGAAAGGAGTAAGACAAGGATGCTGTTTATCACCTACTCTTTTCAACCTGTACTTGGAAAATATGATTGACCAATGCTCATTAGATGACAAAGGAGTAGAAATTGGAGGAAGAAGAGTAGGATGCTTGAGATTTGCTGATGACATGGTCCTTCTAGCCACAGGGGAAAAAGAATTACAGGATTTGGTGGACACCATTGCAACTAACGGAAAAAAATATGGAATGAAAATTAACACAAATAAAACAAAAGTATTGGCAATAGGAGGAAATAAGGAAATAAAAATTGTGCTGAATGGAGAAACACTAGAACAAGTGCTAAATTTTAAGTATCTTGGAAGCAGGATAGACACCAACTGGAAGTGCACCACAGAAATTAAAACAAGGATAGCAATGGCAAAAGAGGCGTTTTATAATAAAAGGAGAATCTTCTGCAGCGGTCTGGACAGAGAACTCAGAAAGAGACTCATAAAATGTCTTGTATGGAGTGTTCTTCTATATGGCGCTGAAACATGGACTATGAGGAAAAAAGACAGAGAAAGGCTGGAGGCTTTTGAGATCTGGACATGGCGGAAGATGGAAAGAATAAGTTGGATGGACAGAGTAAAAAATGAAGAGGTACTGAGAAGAGTGGGAGAGAAAAGACAGTTACTAGATGTAATAAAGAAAAGAAAAAGAAATTGGATTGGGCATATATTAAGAAAGAATGACGGACTGATAAAAACAGTTTTAGAAGGTTATGTAGAAGGGAAAAGGAAGCGAGGAAGGAAGAGATTCCAGATACTGGATGACATGATGGACGGTACAACATACAGCAGCCTTAAGAAGGAAGCAATGGATCGCAGAAAATGGAGAGGCAAAGGACCTGCTAATATAGCAGATAACTGATGATGATGATGGTTACAATTGTGTACATTAATTTTGCTACGTCTTAACTGCAATAGAAATATTCTTACTCAATTCGGAGCTGATGTACACATTTGTGAATTTTCATTCTTTCCACCGTGCACAAGTGCTGCCATCTGTTGTGCAGCACTATAAAAATATCAACAGATTAATGTAGCAGTGCAGAGCAGTTTGTGACCTTGAAAGTACCTGGTAGTCTTTGGTAAGCTGTAACCCACAGTATAGTTTAGTACCAGTATTCTTGTTTTCCATGAACATTGTAGAATGTTCTATTTATTTATTACAACAATCAATATTTCAAAATTATTTGTTTTAGTCAACAAAAAGAGGCGATGTTTTTCTGTGTGCACTATTGTAGCCATGAGGTCTCAAGAACAATGTTTTACATAACTCAGTATCTTGTGTTTCCTTCATATGAAGTGCTTGTTGGAACCGTTTCTTGTTATCCTGACGATTGTATGAGTTTTGACTGGGATTTATTCAAAACATATAAAGTATGTTGTATTACTAGGTATTGTTATGAGCAACAATTAGGAAAATTGACATAGCATTGAAGCTCCAGTTGATGACAATGTCGTTCGGTCTACTGTAAATTATTATTTTAGGGAAATACCACTACTGATATTATTATTTGTGAATATTTCAGTTCTGTTCATCATGTCAAAGAAACAGTATTTCAACACTGAGCGCGATGCAGATACCATTTTAGAGATGCTGCTGAATGGAGAGGTGTCAGGTTTCGATTTATCATCAGATGAAGAATCAGTTCCTGATGTAGAATCCTACTGTACTTCAAGAGAGAAGGAAGTGAGAGTGGGGGCTGACAAAATAAAGAAGGGAGAAACCAATCATGAGTGAACTGCAAATAATGAAAGTGGTGTGTGCAGTGACAATGATAACAACGATAGTGATATTCAAGACAGTGATTCACTTACGAACAATGAGCTCAGTGATGTAAAATACATTTTGTCAGAAAAAAACGACATCAAGTGGCGTCATCGTCCACTCTCTATACTGGCTTCATATTACGAATGGGAACAATGTATTGAAGAACAGGAAATACTTCCTCCTTCAACTTATTTCAGCAAGTACATTACCAATGATCTGTTCAGTACTATGGCTGATATGACAAACCTATATGCCTTGCAGAGTGGAACAATTAGCAATTTCAAACAAACTACACCAGCGGAACTCCAAATCTTGTTTGGGCTTCATATAATTATGGGAAGTCTAAAATTTCCTAGAGTCCAAATGTATTGGGACACAACATTGAAAATGTAATTATTCTTGGACAATATGCCCAGAAATAGATTCTTCCAACTCAGATCAAATTTACATCTTGTTAACAACATGGCTATACCAGCAGACAATAAAGACAAGTTCTATAATGTTCGGCCTATATATACTGCCATCCGTAACAGATGTCTGGATACCTCGAATAGAAAACGGGACCGACCATCTGCCACACCTCCAGATACACCTCGAGGAGAAACTAGGCCTCCTGAAGAGATTCAGTTTGATGGAACACAACACTTGCCTCTTCATGAAAGTGGTGCACTGCCTACCAGGTGCAAATTTCCGGGATGCAAGAGACGTTCATGAATAAAATGTGAAAAATGTAATGTACATCTCTGTTTGTCAAAGGAAAAAAACTGTTTCCGTTCATTTCCTGTCAATTAGAACCACATAATGAACATAATTAATGACTCATTTCATTTTTAAGTAAAATTATGGTGAATTTTGCATGTATTTTGTGTGTAAATGGTAACATATCTTTTTATAAATGATTCATCTAAAATCATTAAAAAATCATCCAAGTCCATTACAGTATTTAAAAAAAATTTCCTTCCTCCAGAAAAAATTCGGGTCTGAAAGGGTTAAATATATATTCAGTTGACCAATTTCTGACGTGCAAACTCTTATGGCACGAATAACAGACGTTGTAAAGGCGATAAAGGGAGAGGTATTTGCAAAGACATTGAAAGAAACCAAGTTAAGTATTGAAGGGCGTGTGTGAGACACTGGCTTGACGATCAACAGCAGCATTAAATTAAGAATGAACTCGCAAATTGCGATTGTGATTCCGTGAGCACAAGGGAGAGCAGACACCAGGACTGATGAAGATTTTAGGCACTCTTGGAAGCATGCTCGGATAGCCGAAGTGGTTACCGTGACCTCTCGCGACAAATGGGAAATCCTGGTTCAAGCCCCAGTCAAGCACAAATTTTCATTTGTTCTTAAATATTCTACGGCTGACGAAGAAGCACAATCGCAGTTCGGGAGTTCATTCTTTGAGTACGGTATCATTCGCAGGGAATCGCTGTAGTAAGAATGAGTTGATGTGGAGACCTAGCAGAGTAGCAGTGTTTCGCCGTGCCCAAAAGAACTATGCGAATGAAGTTGCCGGACTTGTTGGTGTATATTCACAGACCTACAATAACAGAGAGGAAAGTTTCGCTATTTTGGCCAAAGTAGTTTGTTACACTCCATACGTTTAAAGTACTAGCACCACATGGCAAATTATTTCGGTGTGTAAAAAACCAAATGTGCAGAGAGTAATAAATATAATACAGACCAAACTCGGCGAAACTATCACACCTGTTAGAACGAACGTAGTGGGCGCAATAGTTGGCTGAAGTTCGTGGCGCATATGCAAACCAGCAAACACAAACTTCGTGCAGAAGGAGAAGAGACGGGACTACTGCACAGAGTTTCAAAAGAGTTCTTATCTAAACATGACAGAAAAAATTGGAATTTACGCCTATCGGTAAAAAATTCCTGGAGAGCTGCTGCAAGAAGAAATTTATTTTGCTCACAGTAGTTATTACGAAATTTTCAAAGGCACGTTTTAGGCTGTACAATCGCACCGTGTTGGGATAGGATTGGTACTGTACAACGATTCTGCTGCGGCAGCGTCGAGTCTGACACAACAGAACAGAAGAAATCTCAGTTTGGAGCCCTCTACTATGATTTAATGGAAAACAAAAGAGGACACTTCTAAAAAGTTTTGTAACTGTTTTCTTTTAATGAGATGTTTTTCTCCATCTAGTAAATCCTCTGCAATCTTTTATTTTTAATGCTCTGGAACATTTTGAGTGTAAATTGTTTCAAGGTTGCATTTTAAATCGATTAGTACGTGTAGACGTCGGGCATTAAGGATACGTAGGATTCTTACACCAATCAAACTACATTGAAATTTTAATATACGCGATATAACTAAATTCCCTTTAGAGGCGTTGAGGAGTTGCTGTGGGGACAAAGACGGTTAAGTTCAGCATACGAACTCATGTCCGGAAACGTACCGTTTTGCAGCTACAGGCAAAATATGACAACACACGTTCAAATCTTCCGCATTTTCGGCGACACTGACCAGATTATTGCACACGTCATTCACCTATAACCCAATGTCCCACGCCCACTAAAGGTTGCTCTACATGCCTTTCAGTTGAGTCTGTGCTCTGGCCAGAGAGGTTTGTACCTGCTTTTATGCTTGTGGTCTCTTTTCACACTGTACTATTCTACCCACTTACAGAGCTTTGTACCTCCAGTTGTGTTTGTGGGCTTTCTTCGTGGTAATCATTCACTACAATACAGAATGCAAATGTCTTCCCGAACAGGTCACGAAAGCCCAATGGTACCGACCGGCCGTCGTGTCATCCTTAGTCCACAGGCGTCACTGGATGCGGATTTGGAGGGACATGTGGTCAGCACACCGCTCTGCTGGCCGTATGTCAGTTTTCGTGACAGGAGCCGCTACTTCTCAGTCAAGCAGCTCCTCAGTTTGCCTCACAAGGGCTGAGTGCACCCCACTTGCCAACAGCGTTCGGCAGACCGGGTTGTCACCCATCCAAGTCCCAGCCCAGCCCGACAGCACTTAACTTCGGCGATCTGACGGGGAAACGGCGTTACCACTGCGGAAAGGCCGTGGGCATACAGAAGGCAAGCTGTACGTAATTTTCATTTTTTGTATGATCCTGTCGACCATCGGGAACTACATGTTTGCGGAATACGCCGACAGGATGTTATTGTACGGCGAAGCTCGATGCAATGGGAGGGGTGCTCCGTCAGTTGACTGCGGAGCGTTTTCCACTGCGCCAGAGACTTCCGCACTCCCTCTTCGTAGTGCAGCCCCAGCGGGCCTCCGATATGGGTACTTTCATCACCAGCAGGGCCGACTGTGCTGCCCCACGGCAGCGCCGCACATTCGAGTTCGAAGAGGCTGTACTCCACATAGTGAAGAGGACGCGATGACGTGTACCAGAAACACAGCAGGTATACTGTGCGTCACCAGGTTCTCTGGCGTGTTCTGCACGAGCAGGAGCTACATCAGTAGTACCCGTAGAAGTTACACCAATGCAGCTACAGGATTGTGCGTCTTGCAGTCTACTTCTACAGGTGGTTCTTGCACCACTGTGTGGACATCCTACGGCGATCCCTTCCACGCATGAAGCCAAGTTCATCAGGCGAGGTGTTCTCAATTCCCACAACAATCATGTATCGGCTGATGAAATTCCGCAAGGTGTGTGGTCCCGAGGGTTTCAGGAACGATACGCTCTGACTACTTCGGAAGCGTTCCACATCTCATGCGTGCCACGTATTTTTGATTCACTGGTGGTCTACTGTATGGACTCTGGAAGATGTGCCATTGTATGTGTATCAAGACACGTGGTTATAGCACAATGACGCATCACCTCATTTTCCACATGTGGTCTGAGATCATCTGGCCAACAACAATCTGACCAACAGTGCATAGATTGTGGTGGCCTGATTGCTTGGCCTACCTGATCTCCCAACTTGAACCTGCTCGGTCTACTATCTGTTGGATCACATGAAATCCTTGACCAAGGAGACACGCCCCCCCCCCCTCCCCCTGATATCCGAGAAAGACCTGCTAGCACGGGTTACGGCTGTGGTAGGTGTTTGGGGGCCAGGGATTGGTGACTGTGAGAACCTGAGCATGGTAGAGAGGTACCTTATCTGTGCTGACGTCGATGGCCGTCTTAGAGGCTACTGCGGGATAGTGCTACTAGATGTAGCCAAAGCCTTCGATTCGGTATGGCATAGAGGGCTACTCTACAAGTTGTACACACAAGGGTTTCCCGGGAGCATAGTTCAGCTGATCAAGAGCTATCTCACGAATAGGACTTTCACCGTCAAAGTAGAAACTGCCACCTCCACCAGAAGGCGTATTCGTGCTGGGGTGCCACAGGGATCGGTCCTGAGGCCCGTATTGTACAGTTTGTACACTGCAGACACTCCAACGGCCCCCCTGGTGCACACCGCACAGTACGCTGACGATACAGCCTTCTACACGAGAAACGCGAATAAGGACCTGGTCATCCGCAGGCTACAAAAGGTTTTAGATGACACAGAAACTTGGGCCCGTCGCTGGCGCATCACCATCAACTCTGAGAAGACGCAGGCAATGCTGATTACCCGCAGGCTCGGAAGGCGCGAACCTCCTCAACGCCCCCCCCCCCCCCCTCCACCTTTACCTAAACGGAAACCAACTCCCCTGGCGCAGAACCGCCAAGTACCTTGGCGTAACCTTGGACTCTCGTCTTACGTGGAAACCCCACATAGACGAGGTCCACAGGAAGGCCTGCGCCAGAATGTCCATCCTATACCCTATCCTGAACACAACCAGCTCCCTTCCCTGCCCAGTAGCAGTAAATGTATATCAGGCCCTGATCCGGCCAGTAATGGAGTATGGGTGCCCTGTCTGGGGATACGCGGCGAAGCAGCACCTGGACAAACTCCAGAGGCTGCAGAACCGCGCCCTCAGAAGGGCACTGCGTCTACCCCTTGGATTCCCCACAGACGACCTGCACGCCGCAGCCGAAATCCCACTCCTGAGAGAGCGTTTCCAGGATCTGGCAAGGGCCTTCTGTGAGGGTTCTGCCAGATCAGGAAACGCACTCATCCACTCCCTAGGTCGGTATGACATGTCCCGCGATAAGCACAAGCGCCCTATGACGATCTTCGACGACTAAGTCGAAGAGAAAATCCCAACACACAATCCCTAATCCTGTTCCTTCCCCCACAACACCAAAATGCTCGCCTACCCCAGGCAAGTACCAGACACACTCACAACAATCATCACATTATCACAGACACCTTTAAAACTATAGAAAAATCACACACACACGTCCACAGGGGAGTAAAAGCCGAAGGGCTACAAACTCCCCCTCACACTTCCCCAAAGAGGGGAAAGTAAAAGATGAGAGCAGCCAGCAGCCGATGGTCGTCACAAAGAGTCCTACCCGTAAGTGGACCCAGACGATAAGCTGCAGAAGCCATACAGCAACGTGCGTTATGGTTTTTGCATGTAGCAGTAAAACTCTACGTTTCTGGACATGAGTATCTATTCTAAGCTTAACATTTTGGTCCCATTACAAGTTCTTCAAAGTCTGTATAGGAAATTTAGTTACACCCTGTATTGTGACATAATGCCAGCCTGGCTTTAGTATACAACTGTGCCACGCTCTGTTTCCATTAAGACCGGTCACTCTGTGACTATATGAATTGTTTGTTATACAACGCTTGTATCTGAATATGGGCGACAACACACGAAACCCGTAATTCTGATGTAACAAGACCGTGATCGACAGACTGAAACTAAGTGAATTCTCATGTATCTTATGTTGTATTTACTGGAGTATAAAAATAGATACAAAAAAAAATTAAAAAATATGTGTATAAATAATACAAATAGAAACAGATCTTCATGCATGCCATCGTGCCTTAGACAATGAACTATGCATCTCCATGACGTCATTGACATCTTGTGGACATCACTGGAGATATTCTTTGATTGGCTTCCTCAATTCCCAATTTTGTGCATTTCTTCATTAGCCTTGAGCCGACGTTGATCTGTGTGGAACTATACGGTATTATTTCGCACAACGAGTAGTCTGATGTGATAAAGTCCAGGTTTGGTTGAGGCCACTTCACTGGAGCAGGAGGTGTTGCTGAACCACGCCCAATCCTGTGGCCTCGAAAATGAATCATCGAGAAACTCTCACACTTGAATAGCAAAGTTTGCTGGAGCTCCATCCAGCTGTAACCACACTGTGATCCACGATTCTCTAGCCATCTAGCTGAGGTATTCACCACAGTTTCGACATGTCCAAATAAGAATTTCCAGTCACATATCTTTCAATAAAATATGGTGCGAACGGGTTTTGTGTTGAAATGCCTGCCCATATCATAACAAGAGCAGGTTGCTTTCCAACTCATGCACATACTGGAGATTTTTTTTGGACTAGGAAGCCAAATTCCTTTCGCATGAATTGCAATACATCGCACTCTCATCAGAAAATAACCATCTTATGCGATATACGTTATTTGTGAAGTGTGGCAACAATGCATGCCACGTTACAACTCGCTGCTGTACATTGTTACCAGAGAACTCATTCAGAAACGTTAGTCTGAATGACTTCATGCAACACTGACAACAACGCTTTTTGATAGCTACAAAGCGAGAGTAGCAATGAAACAACTGTTTCTTTCGTCAATTGAACGAACTTAAGAGGGGCATGGGGTCTTTTCAGATACACTGTGTATGCACATCTTTCACGTAATATTTTGTGCCACTGTGATGATGTACATATGCCACGCTGATATTCTGAATAGCCTTCATGCTGTTAATATGTTTTGCACTGAAACGTAACTGGAGGTCGTCAGGTTATATGTGGTATTTACGGTGGGGCAGATTCAATGACACACTATGACTTGTGTCGAAAAGAGCCCGGTCTGTACATCTGTGTCTGCATGTCTCCACATCTCGCCCTGGAAATGAATCATTGTCAGCGCGGTGTCGTGTATGCGTGAAACACTTGTACTGCTTGTAGAGAAACGATGGGATGAGACTGGCAAATAAAATGAGATCAACACACGATAAACAATTTCATTACTTCGATCTTCCTTCCTACTCTACATGGACTACACCTTCCCGATATGGCCTCGTGGTGAAAATGCACTGCAGCAGTTCGTTAATCACATGGCAGTGTACAACATTAAATTCGCTTTCGAGATGGACACAGATGGCAAGCTACCATTCTCGGATGTTTTAACTGAACAGGAAGCCAGCTCGGTCATTCGGTGTACAGGAAACTAACACACACTGATGGGTACTCGAACGCTAGTAATTTTCACCATTCTGTACACATGGAAGAGGTTCTGAACACGTCTGTACACAGGGTAAATGTTATTTCTGACGATGACAATTCATAGTCAGAATTGTAGAAATCAAGATGCGTGTTCAGAGAGAACGGTTACAGCAAGGGAGACATTACAAACGCTTTCAGATGTTGCTAACGAAGGACATCTTTGAATCGGGGGAAGATTCATGATAGCTGCTTTCCTGCCACACTGTGAGGCGATGAGCAGCAAGATACCAGGCTTGGTGCACAGGCGTGGATTGAGGTCAGTGTTCTGGACTGAATCCTAGACATATAATACACTATGTGATCTAAAGTATTCGGACACCTGACTGAAAATGACTTACAAGTTCGTGGCGCTCTCCATCGGTAATGCTGGAATTCAATATGGTGTTGGCACACCCAAAACCTCGATGACAGCTTCCACTCTCACAGGCACACGTTCAGTCAGGTGCTGGACGATTTCTTGGGGAATGACAGCCCATTCTTCACGGAGGGTTGCACTGAGGAGAGGTACCGATGTCGGTCGGTGAGGCCTGGCACGAAGTCGGCGCTCCAAAACTTCCCAAAGGTGTTCTATAGGATTCAGGTCAGGACTGTGTGCAGGATGTTATCGTCGTGTAACCACTGCGCCACAGGTCGTGCATTATGAACAGGTGCCCAATCGTGTTGAAGGATGCAATTGCAACCCCGAATTGCTTTTCAACAGTGGGAAGCAAGAAGGTGCCTAAACATTAATACAGGGTGTTACAAAAAGGTACGGCCAATCTTTCAGGAGACATTCAAAAATGGCTCTGAGCACTATAGGACTTAACATCTATGGTCATCAGTCCCCTAGAACTTAGAACTACTTAAACCTCACTAACCTAAGGACATCACGCAACACCCAGTCATCACGAGGCAGAGGAAATCCCTGACCCCTCCGGGAATCGAACCCGGGAATTTCAGGAAACATTCATCACACACAAATAAAGAAAAGATGTTATGTGGGCATGTGTCCGGAAACGCTTAATTTCCATGTTAGAGCTCATTTTAGTTTCGTCAGTATGTACTGTACTTCCTCGATTCACCGCCAGTTGGCCCAATTAAAGGAAGGTAATCTTGACTTCGGTGTTTGTGTTGACATGCGACTCATTGCTCTACAGTACTAGCATCAAGCACATCAGTACGTAGCATTAACAGGTTAGTGTTCATCACGAACGTGGTTTTGCAGTCAGTGCAATGTTTACAAATGCGGAGTTGGCAGATGCCCATTTGATGTATGGATTAGCACGGGGAAATAGCCGTGGCGCGGTACGTTTGTATCGAGACAGATTTCCAAAACGAAGGTGTCCCGACAGGAAGACGTTCGAAGCAATTGATCGGCGTCTTAGGGAGCACGGACCATTCCAGCCTATGACTCGCGACTGGGGAAGACCTAGAACGACGAGGACACATGCAATGGACGAGGCAATTCTTCGTTCAGTTGACGATAACCCTAATGTCAGCGTCAGAGAAGTTGCTGCTGTACAAAGTAACGTTGACCACGTCACTGTATGGAGAGTGCTACTGGAGAACCAGTTGTTTCCGTACCAAGTACAGCGTGTGCAGGCACTATCAGCAGCTGATTGGCCTCCACGGGTACACTTCTGCGAATGGTTCATCCAACAATGTGTCAATCCTCATTTCAGTGCAAATGTTTCATCTTTACGGATGAGGCTTCATTCCAACGTGATCAAATTGTAAATTTTCACAATCAACATGTGTGGGCTGACGAGAATCCGCACGTAATTGTGCAATCACGTCATCAACACAGATTTTCTGTGAACGTTTGGGCAGGCATTGTTGGTGGTGTCTTGATTGGGCCCAATGTTCTTCCACCTACGCTCAATGCAGCACGTTATCATGATTTCATACGGGATTCTCTACCTGTGCTGCTAGAACATGTGTCTTTACAAGTACGACACAACATGTGGTTCATGCACGATGGAGCTCCTGCACATTTCAGTCGAAGTGTTCGTACGCTTCTCAACAACAGATTCGGTGACCGATAGATTGGTAGAGGCGGACCAATTCCGTGGCCTCCACGCTCTCCTGACCTCAACCCACTTGACTTTCATTTATGGGGGCATTTGAAAGCTCTTGTCTACGCAACCCCGGTACCAAATGTAGAGACTCTTCGTGCTCGTATTGTGGACGGCTGTGATACAATACGCCATTCTCCAGGGCTGCATCAGCGCATCAGGGATTCCATGCGACGGAGGGTGGATGCATGTATCCTCGCCAACGGAGGATATTCTCAACATTTCCTGTAACAAAGTGTTTGAAGTCACGCTGGTACGTTCTGTTGCTGTGTGTTTCCATTCCATGATTAATGTGATTTGAAGGGAAGTAGTAAAATGAGCTCTAACATGGAAAGTAAGCGTTTCCGGACACATGTCCACGTAACATATTTTCTTTCTTTGTGTGTGAGGAACGTTTTCTGAAAGTTTGGCCGTACCTTTTTGTAACACCCTGTATAGGTATGTGCTCTTATAGTGCCACGCAAAACAACAAGGGTACAATCGCTCTCCATGAAAAACACGACCACACCATAGCACCACCACCCTCGAATTTTACATTTGGCTCCACACACGCTGGCAGATGACGTTCAACGGACATTCGCCATACCCACACGCTGCCATCGGATCACCACATTGTGTACCGTAATTCGTCACACCACACAACGTTTTTCCACTGTTCAGCCGTCCGATGTTTACGCTCCGTACACCAAGCGAGGCGTCGTTTGTCATTTACCGGCTTGATGTGAGGCTTATGAGCAGCCGCTCGACCATGAATTCAAGTTTTATCACCTCCTGACTAATTGTCATAGTACTTGCAGTGGATTCTGATGCAGTTTGGAATTCCTGTGTGATAGCCTGGACAGATGTCTGTCTATTACACTTACGACACCCTTCAACTGTCGATGGTGTCTGCCAGTCAACAAACGAGGTCAGCCTGTGCGCTTTTGTGGTGTGCGTATCCCTTCACGTTTCCACTTCACTACCACTTCGGAAACAGTGGAACTACGGATGTTTAGGAGTGTGGAAATCTCGCACACAGACTTACGACGCAAGTGACACCCAATCACCTGACCACGTCGGTGAGTTCTGTGGAGTGCCCCATTCTGCTCTCTCACGATGTCTAATGACTACTGAGGTCGCTGATATGGAGTTGCTGGCAGTAGGTGGCAGCACAATACGCCTAATATGAAAAACGTATTGATTTCGAGGTGTCCGGATACTTTTGATCACATAGCGTATGTTACGCCCAGTTAAAGTCGAGATGGCTCATCAAGAGCTCTGTGCGTATGGCGTCCCCTGCGAATGCTGCTGCATCCATGTGGTCCAGTCGCACTAATACGAGCAACACCTATTTTCGACGCCAGTGTGCAATAACCACTCACACAGGGTAGTTGGCGACACTAGCAGCCGGCCCTTGTGGCCGAGCGGTTCTAGGCGCTACAGTCTGGAACCGCGCGACCACTACGGATGCAGGTTCGAATCCTGCCTCGGGCATGGATGTGTGTGATGTCCTTAGGTTAGTTAGGTTTAAGTAGTTCTAAGTTCTAGAGGACTGATGACCTCAGAAGTTAAGTCCCATAGTGCTCAGAGCCATTTGAACCATTTTGACACTAGCAGTGTTGACCATATAAGGCGCGTCGGGGGAAGTGGAAAACAGAGCAGTCGTTGTCGTAATGTGGAGATTAAGTGATAGTTGTTCACGTGCCACCGAGAAAATATACCGTGCATGGCAAAATAGTACCATCCAAAATCGTCGCCGAGGCGACTTGGTGTACCAAAGGCCATAGATGACAAGGGTTCAAATGGTTCAAATGGCTCTGAGCACTGTGGGACTTAACATCTGAGGTCATCAGTCCCCTAGAACTTACAACTACTTAAACCTAACTAACCTAAGGACATCACACGCATCCATGCCCGGGGCAGGATTCGAACCTGCGACCGTAGCGGTCGCGCGGTTCCAGACTGAAGCGCCTAGAACCGCTCGGCCACATCGGCCGGCGATGACAAGGGTAAACGATGGCTATCTACGTGTGTACTGTCGAATAGACGTGCAACTTTTGAGCAGCCTACCACACAGATGAACCAACGTGCACCAACATTGTCGCCTCAATGACTGTTATGCGAATGTTTCTGTGTATCGGCCTCCACTGCGGACGCTTAGTTCACAGGCCCATGCTGAATGCTGTTCACTGGCGAGGAAGGTTGGAATTTGCAAGCCACTACCGGAGCTAGACTTCCACTGAGTGGCGTTTTCGGATTAATTATTTTTTGTGCTCCATTGGAATGAAAGCTGTCGGCGTATGCGTCGAGAGTGGTCTGAAAGCGAACGGCCTGGAAGAGTCATTGGTCCAGGCGAGAGGAAGGAGAGTTATGGTCTGGGGAATGTTTCCGTGGCACTCGCTGGGTGATTTCGCCATCCTGGAAGCCACAATCATTCAACACAAATACGAGGTGCGACAATAAAGCAATGAGACTGATGTGAAAAAAAAAGTTGCTTACTGTTTTAGTCAAGTTTAGTGTTGTCTCCTTCAAAGTAGCTACCTTCTGATTGCACACACTTTTTCCAGCGCCTCTGCCATTGACGGTAACATTTCTGGAACTCATCTTCTGTAATAGCCTCCAAGACCCTCGTCACAGCTTTTTGGACATCTTGTGTTGATTGCAAATGGTTTCCGCTGACCGCCGTTTTGACTCTTGGAAATAGAAAAAAGTCGCACGGAGCGATATCTGGTGAATAAGGTGGCTGTGGCAGTACTGAAATTTGTTTCGAAGTTAAAAATTTGTGTACAGGATGGCGCACTATCGTGATGCAGACTCCAATTATCAGCAATGCTGGCACGGACACGAAGAACTCTTTTACGGAGTCTTTCTAAAATTTCTTTGTAGTAATATTGGTCAACTGTTTGTCCAGGAGGCACCCACTCTTTATGAACAATTCCCTTGGAATCAAAGAAGCACACAAGCATGCATTTCACTTTTGACTCTGACACGCGAGCTTTTTTTTGGTCTGGGTAATCCCTTTGAGCATCATTGCGAACTTTGGCCTTTTGTCTCTGGATCGTACTGAAAAAACCAACTTTCATCACCATTGATAACATGCCTCAACAATTCTGTATTGATTTCCATTTGCTCTAACAGATCGGCCGCCACATTTTTTCGTGTTTCTCGCTGTTGTGGTGTCAGATTTTTGGGGACCATTTTTGCACAAATTTTTCTCATACTTAAGTCTTCAGTTATTATTAGACGAACCGTTTCTCGACTGATGTTCACTTGTTCTGCAATTATTTTCACGGATAATCTTCGATCAGGTCGTACTAGTTCACTCACCCTGGCCAAGTTGACATCCGTCCGTGAGGTTGGTGGTCGTCCACTGCGGTCTTCATCTTCAACATTCGTTCTGCCTTCACTAAAAATTTTATGCCAATGGAAAACTTGAGCTCTTGACATAACCTCCTCTCCAAAACTCTTCTAAAGCTTACCCTAAGTTGTCGTGTTTTCACCCAATTTAACGCAAAAAGAAATGGCATACCAATGTGCAATATTATGTGGTTCCATTTACGTGACGAGAGACACAAACACGTGTTAACGTATTACAGCACAACAAACGCCTGAGCAGTTGCATCGATGTGCCGCTTGGACTAGAAGCAGCTTATAGAACAAGGTCAAAGATATTGTGCCTACGCAAGCCTGCAGGGTTGGCACATCTTGCAAAGAAAATCAGTCTCATTACTTTATTGTCACACCTCGTATGTATTTCTCCCAGGGGATCATGTACACCCCTATATGGTGTTTGCTTTCCTCGGCACTATGGCGTCTGCCAACAAGGCAATGATTGCAAGGTGTCACACAGATCGCAGTGTGTGTGTGTGTGTGTGTGTGTGTGTGTGATTCGAAAGACCCTGGCCCCAGACTCCGCGAATCTGTATGACCACCTTGATCGAGCTCTTCGCGCCATGGATCCTCAACAGAGAAACCTAGTGCAGCTGACGACGAAGTGAGAGTCGACATTGTTCCACATCCCTGTCGGTGCCTTCCAGCATCCCACTGACTCTATTCCTGTATGTCCGCATTTCAGATGCATTTCATGCTTTTGACAGATGGTGACTGGAACGTGTATTAACGAAGGGAGCTTGAGGAGTCGGCCATAGCTGAACATTGCCTGGAAATCGGACGTAAAAGATAAATAAATATTGGGATTCCAGCATAAAGGAAGCGACCTAGATTCGAGTAAACCGCTACAGTTCCAACAGAGACCAGGGGTACTGTTTCAGCAGGGCGTTGGACTGGTTCAGGATATGGAGCGAAACAAAGATCGGAGCTGTTAGGAGTTTCTCGACGCGCCTTTCTGCGCATGCGTTACTTCGGCCCTCTCTGGATGGTTGTAGACGTCGCAGACGCGCCTATATAAGTGGAACACTGTGCCAGCCCCGGAAGGGAGAGGTGTTTACTTGATGATGATGATGGTGATGACGATGATTGGTTTGTGGGGCGCTCAAGGGCGCGGTTTTCAGCGCCCGTACAAATTCCGAATCTTTACACAGTTCAGTGCCGCCGCTTTCACGAATGATGATGAAATGATGAGGACAACACAGACACCCAGCCTCCGGGAGGAGAAAATCCGCCACCCGGCTGGGAATCGAACCCGGGATCCTGTGATCCAGAGTTTTTACTCGGGACAACAATGGCGGAAATAGCCGTCGGAAGTACGAGCGTTGTTCCTGAAGTAGCGCGGCTTGTAAACCGAGAGCATTTTATCAGCTATATTACAGCGAAAGACTCTGACAACATAAACTCTGCCGGTCGCTGTGGCCGAGTGGTTCTGCGCGCTTCAGTCCAGAACCGCGTACCTGCTACAGTCGCAGGTTCGAATCCTGCCTCGGGCATGGATGTGTGTGATGTCCTTAGGTTAGTAAAGTAGTTCTAAGTTCTAGGGGACTGATGACCTCAGATGTTAAGTCCCATAGTGCTCAGAGCCATTTGAACCAATTTGAACTTATAATCTTCTACTATGTGTAATTGATTCGCTCTATGTTTTTACATAACTTTTATTAATGAGAATGCTATTTTCTTTGTTTTTACGAAAGGCTGGTTGGTACTCGTCTTGTAACCCCTCCTTACCTTCCGGGTATTTTTTGAAACTGACGTTTTAAAGGAACCATGATGGTATTTGCCTGAAGCGATTTAGGGAAAGTATGGAAAACGTAAATCAGGATGGCCGTACGCGGGTTTGAACCGTCGTCCTCCCGAAAGTGAGTCCAGTGCGCTAGTTATTGCGCCACCTCGCTCGGTTTTTGAAACTAAAATTTATACGAACTGGCCATGAACAATTCCCATACTTCACAAAATCACGAATTTTCAATTTAAAGCAGAAGAATTGCATTAAAGAATAATAAGATCAAGTGGAATAGAGAATTATATGTAAAGCAGCAAGGGGCTTTATTCAAAGACTTTCTAACGAACGTTCCTTTTGCTTCACAACTATTACGTAAACCCAACGCATGTATTGTTCACGTTTTTCGCGTCTGTTAGTCTCCAGCGTCTGTGGGTCTTTAGCGTCCGGGAATCTTCGTGTTCCGAGATTTTAGTGTCCGGGCTTTTAGCGTTGAAGTTCTGAATATTCGCGATGCTTAAGTTAGTGCGCCACTGCATGAAATAGTTAAACTCATTGCAAGCCGGGCGAATTAAAAGTAAATTTCTTTGACTTTCGATTATAGACCCTGTTTCGACATTTATTATCGGGCTCAAGTACGATTATCGATCGTAGTGAATCATATCAAATAAACTGTGTAAAATGAACCCTGTGACTTCTGAAGGAAATACACTCCTGGAAATGGAAAAAAGAACACATTGACACCGGTGTGTCAGACCCACCATACTTGCTCCGGACACTGCGAGAGGGCTGTACAAGCAATGATCACACGCACGGCACAGCGGACACACCAGGAACCGCCGTGTTGGCTGTCGAATGGCGCTAGCTGCGCAGCATTTGTGCACCGCCGCCGTCAGTGTCAGCCAGTTTGCCGTGGCATACGGAGCTCCATCGCAGTCTTTAACACTGGTAGCATGCCGCGACAGCGTGGACGTGAACCGTATGTGCAGTTGACGGACTTTGAGCGAGGGCGTATAGTGGGCATGCGGGAGGCCGGGTGGACGTACCGCCGAATTGCTCAGCACGTGGGGCGTGAGGTCTCCACAGTACATCGATGTTGTCGCCAGTGGTCGGCGGAAGGTGCACGTGCCCGTCGACCTGGGACCGGACCGCAGCGACGCACGGATGCACGCCAAGACCGTAGGATCCTTCGCAGTGCCGTAGGGGACCGCACCGCCACTTCCCAGCAAATTAGGGACACTGTTGCTCCTGGGGTATCGGCGAGGACCATTCGCAACCGTCTCCATGAAGCTGGGCTACGGTCCCGCACACCGTTAGGCCGTCTTCCGCTCACGCCCCAACATCGTGCAGCCCGCCTCCAGTGGTGTCGCGAAAGGCGTGAACGGAGGGACGAATGGAGACGTGTCGTCTTCAGCGATGAGAGTCGCTTCTGCCTTGGTGCCAATGATGGTTGTATGCGTGTTTGGCGCCGTGCAGGTGAGCGCCACAATCAGGACTGCATACGACCGAGGCACACAGGGCCAACACCCGGCATCATGGTGTGGGGAGCGATCTCCTACACTGGCCGTACACCACTGGTGATCGTCGAGGGGACACTGAATAGTGCACGGTACATCCAAACCGTCATCGAACCCATCGTTCTACCATTCCTAGACCGGCAAGGGAACTTGCTGTTCCAACAGGACAATGCACGTCCGCATGTATCCCGTGCCACACAACGTGCTCTAGAAGGTGTAAGTCAACTACCCTGGCCAGCAAGATCTCCGGATCTGTCCCCCATTGAGCATGTTTGGGACTGGATGAAGCGTCGTCTCACGCGGTCTGCACGTCCAGCACGAACGCTGGTCCAACTGAGGCGCCAGGTGGAAATGGCATGGCAAGCCGTTCCACAGGACTACATCCAGCATCTCTACGATCGTCTCCATGGGAGAATAGCAGCCTGCATTGCTACGAAAGGTGAATATACACTGTACTAGTGCCGACATTGTGCATGCTCTGTTGCCTGTGTCTATGTGCCTGTGGTTCTGTCAGTGTGATCATGTCCGCCGCTCGTGGTCTCGCGGTAGCGTTCTCGCTTCCCGAGCACGGGGTCCCGGGTTCGATTCCCGGCGGGGTCAGGGATTTTCACCTGCCTCGAGATGACTGGGTGTTTGTGTTGTCCTCATCATTTCATCATCATCCAGGAAAGTGGCGAAATTGGACTGAGCAAAGATTGGGTAATTGTACGGGCGCTGATAACCACGCAGTTGAGCGCCCCACAAACCAAACATCATCATCATCATCACAGTGTGATCATGTGATGTATCTGACCCCAGGAATGTGTCAATAAAGTTTCCCCTTCCTGGGACAATGAACTCACGGTGTTCTTATTTCAATTTCCAGGAGTGTAATTCTGTGTACACATGTACGCAAAATCAAAGATATCATTTCATTTCGAAACAAAAATTGACCGCCTAGTAACTGTTAATGAACATCTTTGGCGGCAGCCACTACACAACACAGATAGGTGATAGTAAAAATTTCAATTTAGACCTGTTGATCAACATATATTGACGTACTTCGACGAGGTGAAGAATACTGGCTGGGCATAGAAAAAGGACACTAGACCTTGGTTGATCGTGGAAGTTGTAACATTATGTGATTGCCTTATCATTTTAAATCATTCACTAATCGAGCAGTCGCTCGGCAACAGCTACAGTTAGCAAATAATGTTGCGAGAATGTAAAAGGGGAACGACCTGTGACGTAACATGTTTATTGTCGAAGCGCCGTCAGAGATGCAGTGAGTTACTGACTTTGAAAACCGCGGCGCGAAAAACGGACAGAAGAAGAACACTTTTACACATATTTTTTTGAGGTACGAGATATTCTCGATGAACAGTTACTCATTCTTCTCTTGTCTCCTGTAACTTGTGTCGGACGCGCATGTCTTGCTGCCGTATTATTATTGTTAAAAATAATATTGTTCTAGTGTAAAGTAAATGAGTAATATTAAAAGTGCCTAGCAGTAGATTTATTGTGCGACGTGTATGTGAAAACGTCAAAGGAATCGTTTTCATTAAGAGAAGTGGCAGTCAAAACGGCATCCATGTTAAATCCTTCATTGCAGTGTAAGTTCGTCTATTAATTGCCATAAATTCAGAGTTAAATGGAACGGGTGTATGGACTATTCATAGAATCTACGTCTCACTTCTTCATGAAATTATTTAATTTTCTATATGTTTCTGCCAAATAGAGAGTTCACAGTCACGAATTATTTCGTCGATTTCGGACGGAAGTTGCATGCGGCGAAATATTTTCTCCGCGCCATATTCTACTGGTAAATGCATGATAAACTACGGTCCCTTAGGAAATTCATGTTGAGCTATCCAAAATAATTATATTTTGAATAGGCATTTACTCTCCTCTGCAATGCAACTTCCGACTGATCAGACCATCCAACAAGAAACAGCGGCACACGGTCGGCGTTCGCAAATATGTTTCCACCGCTGATTATAGCTATATGTTACAGCACAAAAGTAACATATTGTTATAATTAGCGACTACGAACGGGGACATTTATAACTGTATGTTTATGTATACACATTACGTAGACATATCATTATAAAGTGTCAGTAGGCAGCAATAGGAGGCGTCACAGTCTCATGATGATTCATCGTTAATTTCGTGGAAAGCTAGCCGCGATCTGTGTTCCCTACGGTGGCTACATCAACTTCATCAGCCAGAGACTGGCATTTCTCCTCTCATCTGTAGGGTACCGAGTTGGATGTCGGGTACGTCGACTTACTTACTTCGTCGGTGATGCCGCTGTAGCCACACTCGCCACCAGGCTCCATGACGAAGCTGGCTGCCCTCAGGAGTCCTGTGTCCGGTTTCAAATTCCGCCCACGTCGTCCAAAGCCCACCAAGGTGCAAGTCTCCTCGAACTCTGGATCCAACCTGCAATAAAGCGGATGTTCACTGCCAACAACTGTACTGTGTGACAAACCTACAGGTGTTGTTGTGGTCTCCACTCCGAAAACTTATTTGATGCACATTTTCATCTCAGCATAACTGCTGCTACTTACATTAATTTGAACTAGTTTATTGTAGTCGAGACTCTGTCTGTCTGTCTCTCTCTCTCTCTCTCTCTCTCTCTCTCTCTCTCTCCCTGTCTCTCTCTCTTTCTCTCACTCCCGCCTTTGCCTCTCTGTCTCTCTCTACAAATTCTCCCCACACATCCGTCTATTGTCAAATTAGCTATACCTTGATGCCTCAGAATGTGACCTATTAACCGATCCCTTCTTTTACACTACTGGCCATTAAAATTGCTACACCAAGGAGAAATGCAGATAATAAACGGGTATTCATTGGACAAATATATTATACTAGAACTGACATGTGATTACATTTTCACGTAATTTGGGTGCATACAAATCAGTATCCAGAACAACCACCTCTGGCCGCAATAACGGCCTTGATACGCCTGGGCATTGAGTCAAACACAGCTTGGATGGCGTGTACAGGTACAGCTGCCCATGCAGCTTCAACATGATACCACAGTTCATCAAGAGTAGTGACTGGCGTATTGTGTCGAGCCAGTTTCTCGGCCACCATTGACCAGACGTTTTCAATTGGTGAGAGATCTGGAGAATGTGCTGACCAGGGCAGCAGTCGAACATTTTCTGTATCCAGAAAGGCCCGAACAGGACCTGCAACATGTGGTCGTGCATTATCCTGCTGAAATGTAAGGTTTCGCAGGGATCGAATGGAGGTTAGAGCCACGGGTCGCAACACATCTGAAATGTAACATGCACTGTTCAAAGTGCCGTCAATGCGAACAAGAGGTGACCATGACGGGTAACCAATGGCAATCCATGTCATCTCGCAGAGTGATGAATACTCGCTTCCTATTTGCGTTTACCGCGATGTCGCCAAACACGGACGCGAGCATCATGATGCTGTAAACAGAACCTGGATTCATCCGAAAAAATGACGTTTTTCCATTCTTGCACCCAGGTTCGTCGTTAAGTACACCATCGCCGGCGCTCTTGTCTGTGATGCAGCGTCAAGGATAACCGCAGCCGTGGTCTCCGAGCTGATAGTCTATGCTGCTGCAAACGTCGTCGAACTGGTCGTGCAGATGGTTGTTGTCTTGCAAACGTCCCCATCTGTTGACTCAGGGATCGAGACGTTGGTGCACGATCCGTTACAGCGATGCGGATAAGATGCCTGTCATCTCGACTGCTAGTGATACGAGGCCGTTGGGATCCAGCACGGCGTTCCCTATTACCCTCCTTCTTCTTCGTCTTCCGTGTCCGGATGAACCAATTATATCTTCCCTTCCCAGTAATTAGCAACGTAGATTGCTTTGTCATTGACTTTCAAAATATCATCTTTAGTGCATGTTATAGACATATCTGGGCAGATCAGTAGGTGGTCCAAGTCCTGTATTGCTCCGCATTCACACCTATCGCCATCACTGTAACCCCATTTAAATAGGTTTGATTTGCACCCAGTTACTCCAGTGCGCAGCCGGTTTAAAGACCTCCAAGTTGTAAAAGGTAGTTGAAATCCTGCAGATCCCTCCTCAAGTAGTTCCATTGTGGAGTGTGGCACCATTTCTTCCCAAAGAGATAGCCGCCTTGCGGCGGGCTTGGTGGCGAGCTCTTCAGTAGTTTCAATGAAACTCCTGCGGGATATCAGCCGGACACGTTGTTTTCGGTACATATGCATCGGGTGTCGAGGATCATTCTTTTGTTTTGATCTTTCGATCTCGGCGGCTACTTGTCTGCGGATAGTGGGTGGTGCTATGCCTATGATGGGGTAAATGATGTCTGTGGGAGTTGGTTTGAGGCATCCTGTGGCAATACGTACAGTTTCGTTTACGGCGACGTCAACTTGCTTAGTGTGAGCAGAGTTCCTCCAAACTGGCGCCGCATATTCCACTGCTGAGATACAGGGCTATTACAAATGATTGAAGCGATTTCATAAATTCACTGTCGCTCGATTCATTGACGTATGGTCACGACACACTACAGATATGTAGAAAAACTCATAAAGTTTTGTTCGGCTGAAGCCGCACTTCAGGTTTCTGCCGTCAGAGCGCTCGAGAGCGCAGTGAGACAAAATGGCGACAGGAGCCGAGAAAGCGTATGTCGTGCTTGAAATGCACTCACATCGGTCAGTCATAACAGTGCAACGACACTTCAGGACGAAGTTCAACAAAGATCCACCAACTGCTAACTCCATTTGGCGATGGTATGCGCAGTTTAAAGCTTCTGGATGCCTCTGTAAGGGGAAATCAACGGGTCGGCCTGCAGTGAGCGAAGAAACGGTTGAACGCGTGCGGGCAAGTTTCACGCGTAGCCCGCGGAAAATTGGCTCATGCCAGAACTGGAGACCGACAGCGCCGACTTCATCTTTCAACAGGATGGTGCTCCACCGCACTTCCATCATGATGTTCGGCATTTCTTAAACAGGAGATTGGAAAACCGATGGATCGGCCATGGTGGAGATCATGGTCAGCAATTAATGTCATGGCCTCCACGCTCTCCCGACTTAACCCCATGTGATTTCTTTCTGTGGGGTTATGTGAAAGATTCAATGTTTAAACCTCCTCTACCAAGAAACGTAGCCAGAACTGCGAGCTCGCATCAACGATGCTTTCGAACTCATTGATGGGGACATGCTGCGCCGAGTGTGAGAGGAACTTGATTATCGGCTTGATGTCTGCCGAATCACTAAAGGGGCACATATCGAACATTTGTGAACGCGTAAAACAACTTTTTGAGTTTTTGTATGTGTGTGCAAAGCATTGTGAAAATATTTCAAATAATAAAGTTATTGTAGAGCTGTGAAATCGCTTCAATCATTTGTAATAACCCTGTACTCAGCGCCAGACCCGTGGTGCGCAAAACATGTGGTTGAGCTCACCACGGTGAACCTGTTAGCTTCCGCAGTATGTTGTTCCTGGCACAGACCTTTTTTTTTAGTATTGTGACAGTGCTGCTTAAAAGTAAGTGCTCTGTCCAATGTTACTCCCAGGTATTTTGGGCTGTTTGTATGTTTCAGCTCTTCCCCTTGCCACGTGAATCGGAGTTTCCGTTTGGCTAGATTGTTCGTAAGATGAAAGGCGGATACTTGAGATTTACTAGGGTTTGGTTTGAGATTATTGCCGTCGTAATAGGTAGCAAGTTCTGTTAAGGCTCCTGTGAGATTCTCCTCCTCTTGTTCAAAGGTTTTATCCTGTGTGCTGCATCATCAGCATATATGAATATTCGTGTCTGGTGGCTGATGGGAAGATCATTGGTATAGAGCACCAAAACCAAAACGCTCCTGAACCCACCGATTCCATATTCTGCTAACAGTCATTGGATCTCGACCAACGCGAGCAGCAATGTCGCGGTACGATAAACTGCAACCGCGATAGGCTATAATCCGACCTTTATCAAAGTCGGAAACGTGATGGTACGCATTTCTTCTCCTTACACGAGGCATCACAACAACGTTTCACCAGGCAAAGCCGGTCAACTGCTGTTTGTGTATGAGAAATCGGTTGGAAACTTTCCTCGTGTCAGCACGTTGTAGGTGCCGCCACCGGCGCCAACCTTGTGTGAATGCTCTGAGAAACTAATCATTTGCATATCACAGCAACTTCTTCCTGTCGGTTAAATTTCGCGTTTGTAGCACGTCATCTTCGTGGTGTAGCAGTTTTAATGGCCAGTAGTGTAGTTAAGTTGCACCATAAATTTTTCTTTTCCCCAATTCAGTTCAGTATTTCCTCATGACTCACTTCATCTACCCATCTAATCTTCAGCAATACATCATATCTTCTGGTCTTTAAACATTTTTCGCCCGAGTTCCACATCCATATAAGGCTACACTCTAAAAGCCTCTATCGAAGTGCCGTCATCACATTGAAATTTGTATTCGATATTAACAGATCTCTTTCTCTCTTTCAGAGATGCATGTCCTGCTACTGCCAACCTGCATTTTATATCTTTCGTACTTCAGCCATTGTCAGTTATTGCAGATCTCATTTATTGGTTTCAGTTTCTCATTTCCTAATCTCCCTCTAAACTGCCTGACTGAGTTCGACTACATTATTTTACTTTTTTTAATGTTCATCTTATAACCTGTTTTCATGACAGTATCCACACTGTTCAACTGCTCTCCCACACCCTTTGCCACCTCTGACAGAATTACAGTGCCATATGCAAACCGTGAAGTTAAATTTCTGCTCCTTAAGTTTGATGCTGGTTCCAAATCCAAATATGCCCTTATTTTCCTTCTCTGCTTGCTCGATGTACAGATTGGACGACATCGGGTGGGTAGGGGTTGGGGTGGGGGAGAGGGAATCTAGAAACCCACCTCACTCGTTTCTAGAAGATATTCTCAGTTTTTAAGAGCATTGAGAGTGATAGTACACACTCCAAATTTGCGGACCACCTCATTGAAAAAGAACAACAGCGATGGAGTGAGGAAACGGAACTCCAGATCCTGAAGCACAATAATCGTCTCTACCTTTATGACCAATAGAAGAAAGTTTCCTTATCCACAGTAGAATTGCGCATGGTCAAAATAATCAGTGACCAAACAGGACGCTGCAATAAAACATTTTCAGCATTCGAAACGAACCATCAAACACCACGCATTAAGTAAACACATTACCACAAATAAAGTTAAAACAACACTGTTGAACAAATTCAAACTTCGCGGCTGACAGTCGTAAACAAGACGACTAAACAAGTGACTGTCAATAGCGAATCTGTGAGGATAATGATCAGTGAAAAGTGCCTTTGTGTTACAGAAGCGAAAAATAATAACCAGAATTCGCCAATGAGTTTGAGAAAACGTAAGTAAACTCTGTAACAAAGACGCAATGTAGACAATAAACAGTATATCACACCAGATAGTGTTTGCAAACAAAAATAACGAAACTCTACTCACGCCCTCTGGTCGCCTTAAAGATGAAAGGAACACAAAAAGTCAGACCGGAACGGTGCTGCTGCTACGATCGCAGGTTCGAATCCTGCCTCGGGCATGGATGTGTGTGATGTCCTTAGGTTAGTTCGGTTTAAGTAGTTCCAAGTCTAGGGGACTGATGACTTCAGATGTTAAGTCCCATAGTGCTTGAACACAAAAACTCATTTGAAAGCCAAACAGTAATGAGTAGCATTAAGCGGAGATGAACTGTAGCAATGGTGAACGTCAAATGGGACATACGCCAGCTGTTTTAACTGATTATATAGCCTTGCGGTTACGTTCTAGGCTAAAAGTTCAAAACATACTACTGGCGGTTCTTTGATGTTTTGGTAATGGTTTTTGGACCGGTCATTAAAGTTAAGGTGAACATTAACCAGGATCCTTGCTTTAACATTATCGATGACCAAGTGATGCACCTTTCCTATATCCTCATGTTCTGTGGGCAACGGCCATATTCACAGGATTGTTAGCATACTTCCTCGGCTAGACGGACAATCAGGCACGTCGTGTGGCACACTAAATCACCCAGTGTTAATTGCACAAAATACCAGGGCTGTATAGCTCAGCGTATGAAACAGTGCAGTTAACATTCTCGCAGTCAGACCTCTATGGCAGGACCGAGCGAGGTGGCGCAGTGGTTAGCACACTGGACTCGCATTCGGGAGGACGACGGTTCGATCCCGTCTCCCGCCATCCTGATTTAGGTTTTCCGTGATTTCCCTAAATCGCTTCAGGCAAATTCCGGGATGGTTCCTTTCAAAGGGCACGGCCGATTTCCTTCCCCATCCTTCCCTAACCCGAGCTAGCGCTCCGTCTCTAATGACTTCGTTGTCGACGGGACGTTAAACAACACTAACCTAACCTAACCTCTATGGCAGGATCGACCACGGCAAGCGCGTGCTCGCCGAGGCTCGCGCTGTCTTGCCTTTACTCGGTACTTCTCGGAAGAACCTACTACAGAGCGACATTTCATTTATTATTGCCATGTGGCAGTCTTCATTTCGCACAACTTTCCTCAGTTCGATATAATCGTGGCCACAGCGTTGTTCCGAAACTCGTCCACCACAGAAGACGAAGTAAATATTCCTGAATTCCAATCAAGAACAACTGCCAAGATGAGAAACATAGAAGCAGATATCCTCTGAGTAACGAAGCAGCTTAAATCGCTTAAGAAAGGCAAGGCCCCCGGTCCAGATTGTATACCAGCCAGGTTCCTCTCAGAGTATGCTGATAAAACAGCTCCATATTTAGCAATTATATGCAACCACTCGCTCACAGAAATATCAGAACCGAAAGACTCGAAAATTGCTCAAGTCACACCAATACCCAAAAAGGGAAGTAGGAGTAATCCGCTAAATTACAGGCCTATATCAGTGACGTCGATTTGCAGTAGGGTTTTGGAACATATACTGTATTCGAACATTATGAAGAACCTCGAAGAAAACGATTTATTGACACGTAGTCAGCACGGATTGAGAAAATATCGTTATTGTGAAACACAACTAGCTCTTTATACTCATGAAGTAATAAGTGCTATCGACAGGGGATGTCAAATTGATTCCATATTTTTAGATTTCCAGAAGACTTTCGACACATTTCCTCACAAGCGTCTTCTAACCAAACTGCGTGCCTGTGGAATATCGGCTCAGTTGTGCGACTGGATTCGTGATTTCCTGTCAGAAAGGTCACAGTTCATAGTAATAGACGGAAAGTCATCGAGTGAAACAGCAGTAATATCCGGCGTTCCCCAACAATATAGAATACAGTCTGAGTAGCCGTCTTAGATTTTCGATTACGCGATAAGTCACACAAATATGGAGGCTGTAAATTCAGCTAAATACTTAGGGATTACAATTACAAATAACCTAAACTGGAACGATCACATAGATAATATTATGGGTAAACCAAACCAAAGACTGCGATTCATTGGCAGAACACTTTGAAGGTGCAACAGGTCTGCTAAAGAGACTGCTTACACTACTCTTGTCCGCCCTATTCTGGAGTACTGCTGTGCGGTGTGGGATCCGCATCAGGTGGGACTGGCGGATGACATCGAAAAAGTACAAAGAAGGGCGGCTCGTTTTGTATTATCGCGAAGTAGGGGAGATAGTGCCACTGACATGATACGTGAATTGGAGTGTCAATCATTAAATAAAGGCGTTTTTCGTTGCGACGGGATCTTGTCGCGAAATTTTAATCACCAGTTTTCTCCTGCGATTGCGAAAACATTCTGTTGGCACGCAGAAACATAGAGAGAAATGATCATCACGAGAAAATAAGAGAAACCAGGTCTCGCACAGAAAAATTTAAGTGCTCGTTATTCCCGCGTGCCGTTCGAGAGTGGAACGGTAGAGACAGCTTCAAGGTGGTTCATTGAACCCTCTGCCAGGCACTTTATTGTGAATAGCAGAGTAATCACGTAGATGTAGATGTGATCACTGTTTGCTCGTATGTCCGCCTGCTTAGCTGGGTGGTAACGTGTTTGCCTACCGTGCAGCGGGCTCAGGTTCGATTTTCTGCCGGGTTGGAGATTTTCTCCGCTGTTGGACTGGGTGCTGTGCTGTCCTCATAAACGTATCATCATCACCACGGACGCGCAAGTTGCCCAGTGTGGCGTCGAACGAAGTAAGACTTGCAACTGACGCCCGAACTTCCCCGTATGAGGCCTCCTGGACATCAGTGCCAACAATCATTTCATTTTTTTTTTTTGTGCATGGTATGAAGGATGTTCAAAGATCCAGTGGCTGTTTGCACCAAAAGAAACATTCTAACAATCTATCGTCACAATTCTTTAAAAAGAATGTTAATGACATGAGAGAAGGATAAATACTCTGGATATGTATTATATGATATACTATTGCAAATTTGCTATGGAACAACATCAGAGCACCATGCAGAAAGAATTTAAACATTTAATTCACAATAAAGAGCAGTAGACGATGAAAGTGCAAATAATGTGAATCCTCATAAATGATGCACCCAGCATCTCATTAATTTCCATCCACATTTCAGTGGTTGTCAGTCTGACAGTTGAATCAATCTCGGATCATTGAGGCTGCATTTTTGTGTGTCTGAAATTAGAGAGGCGAAGCCCAACAATGAATAATCACCCTTCATGTCGGCTTTATTACTTTGTACAGTAAGTAACACTGTTGTTGTTGTGGTCTTCAGTCCTGAGACTGGTTTGATGCAGATCTCCATGTTACTCTATCCTATGCAAGCTGCTTCATCTCTGAGTAACTACTGCAACCTACATCCTTCTGAATTGCTTAGTGTATTCATCTCTTGGTCTCCCTCTACGATTTTTACCCTCTACGACGCCCTCCAATACTAAACTGGTGATCCTTTGATGCCTCAGAATATGTCCTGCCAACCGATCCCTTCTTCTAGTCAAGTTGTACCACAAACTCCTCTTCTCCCCAATTCTAAACAATACCCCCTCATTAGTTATGTGATCTACCCATCTAACACTATCATAAGCCAATTTTTGTAAACAAATAAAGCATTACAGATTGTATCAAAATTCGATAAACATTTTTGAAGCTAATTTCCGGCCTCATCATTTCTGAAAAGTATTAGTTACATTTTACATTTAAGGCTGGTTATTTCGTTGATGAACAACTGGATTTTCAACTTTCTTTCTAATTGCTTGTATTGTATTTGAATAAATGAAGTTATTGTAGTGAACAGTTTTTGTGTTTTAATAACATACGATCAGAAAATATTTCTTTGCTTTACTTCCTAGCTTTTTTATTATTGCGTTCGAGATGTGATAGATACAAGAATATGAAAAAATAAGTCCTTAACATTAAGTTTGTAAGCGTATTGTCCATAACCTTGTTAATACCATAAAAATATGGACATAGTGTATAAGAATGAAGTCGAACCCATGTTTGAGATATTAAAAGTAACATATCTGGAAAAATGTTGAATAATAACTATTAAACTCTGGAATGTAAAAGATTTGATCTGCCTTTCAGAGTTTAGTTTTTGGGATGTAACACTTCTTCAAGCACACTAATGGCAATTTTAGTATAGCAGCTCCCCTCTTGCAAAAATCTTTTACTTCTCTGGAGAAGATACACACTCACAAATCTGTGGCCTCTAACTACTCCATGTTTTAAAATCTATCGTCTTGTAATAACATAAAATCTGGGAAGCACATGCTGCAGCCACTTTTGTTGGCACTCTCTCTCTACTTTTCTCCCGGCTGTTAATCAAATCACTAATATTAAAATCAAGCTGTCGTGCACATCTTTAAACGCATTTCTGTTATCGATTGCTACCTTTACACCATGGAGTAATGAACCTATCTCTTTGAACTTGAGTGCTGCGGTACATCATTATATTGTCAAGACTAGTTCATACTAGGGCTACAACAGAAGCTGTATTAGATTAGATTAGATCAGATTAGTACTTCTTCCATAGATCATGAATGCGACACTTCGTAATGATGTGGAACGTGTCAGGTTAATAAAAGGTGTCTATACAAGATATATATTACATTACACAAAATATTACATGACACTTAATATTTTTAATTTTTTTTTGTGGCGTTGGGGAAATTACCCACTTAGTATATCCAAAAATTCATCTAATGAGTAGAAAGAGATGCCATTAAGAAATTCTTTTAATTTCCTTTTAAATGCTATATGGCTATCTGTCAGACTTTTAATGCTATTAGGTAAGTGACCAAAGACTTTTGTGGCAGCATAATTTACCGCCTTCTGAGCCACAGTTAGATTTAACCTTGAGTATTGGTCTCGCGGTAGCCTTCTCGCTTCCCGAGCCCGGGGTCCCGGGTTCGATTCCCGGCGGGGTCAGGGATTTTCACCTGCCTCGAGATGACTGGGTGTTGTTGTGTCGTCTTCATCATCGGAGGAAGGCAATGGCAAATCACCTCCACTAGGACCTTGCCTAGTACGGCGATGCGGGTCTCCCGCATCGTCCCCCTACGCTCTGTAACGGAGTACGGGGCTTCATCATCATCATCGTCATCATCATCATCATCATCATCATCATCATCATCATTGAAGATCATCCTTTCTCCTAGTGTTGTAGCCATGTACACTGCTATTACTTTTGAATTCGTTCGGATTGTTAATAACAAATTTCATAAGTGAATATATATATTGTGAGGCTACAGTGTAGATCTCTAGCTCTTTAAATAAGTGTCTGCAGGATGATCTTGGATGAGCTCCAGCAATTATTCTGATTACACGCTTTTGTGCAATGAGCACACTTTTACTCAATGATGAGTTACACCAGAATATGATGCCATAGGAAAGCAGAGAATGAAAATAGGCAAGGAAAGATAATTTACTCAGATGTATATCGCCAAAAATTGAAATGACCCTAATAGCATAAGTAGCTGAACTCAAACGTTTCAGCAGATCCTCAGTGTGTTTTTTCCAGTTCAACCCCTCATCAATGCATACACCTAGAAATTTTGAATATTCTACCCTAGCTACTGATTTCTGATCGAAGTCTATATTTATCAATGGTGTCATTCCATTTACTGTGTGGAACTGTATATACTGTGTTTTGTCAAAGTTTAATGAGAGCCCATTTGCAGAGAACCACTTAATGATTTTCTGAAAAACGTCGTTTACAATTTCACCAGTTAATTCTTGTCTGTTGGGTGTGATAGCTATACTTGTATCATCGGCAAAAAGTACCAGCTTTGCATCTTCGTGAATACAGAATGGCAAGTCATTAATATATATTAAGAACAGCAGAGGACCCAAGAACGAACCTTGCGGCACCCCATTCTTAATTGATCCCCAGTTTGAGAAATCACCAGTTTTTTGCACATTATCTGAACTGCTTATTTCAACTTTCTGCTCTCTTCCAGTTAGGTATGATTTAAATCATCTGAGCGCTGTCCCATTCATACCACAGTACTTGAGCTTATGTAGAAGTATTCCATGATTTATACAATCAAAAACCTTTGAGAGATCACAAAAAATCTGTCTAATAATACACAAATATTGGATATTTCCACTGGGTACTTACGTTTTGTCCTCTGTGATGGGAATAACTGAGACGTAACCCACGATTGTAGTGAAGCCCCTCCACACACGCACCATCATGATGTCGTGGTCCTTTGTGTCAGGAGTGGGCGGCACGTAGCTTTTCGCCGCCCTGACGAGCCGTATCTGGATGTTGTACTTTGTGAACAGCCTGTCTGTCGTGTAGTCCACGTCACCAGCGAATGTCACGCCTGTGGAGGCAGAGAGCGGCTGGCTGCTTCAAAAAATAAAATGTGAGATCAAAGTAGATAGTTACTTGGCTCACAAGTAGCGTTAATCTGCATACTGGGTGTTCTACTGTTATAGGTACCAACGAGAAGGGGCTAGTAGAGGACAATGAAACACCAAATAATCCTGATAAACGTAGGTCTGGAAACAAATGCTTTCCCCAATATGATGTATCACGACTGAGAACATGAACACATTATAACAGAAACCCCTAGGATCAACTGTAGAAATTCGCTTGAAGACAAACACATTACAGTAAGTGTGCCATATGTCCACTATTCATGCGAAGGCAGACCTCTGCATGTCCCCTCATTGATACCCATAACACGTTCAGAAATCCCATGTGCGTTCTGAATGCATTGAGAACTATCTGCAGTGAGTTCCCAGAGTCCATCAGCACTATCAACAGGGCTGGAATACTTCAATGTTTTTAAATATCCCAGCGCAAAAAAGTCAACGGTTTCAATTAGGAGGAACCTAGAAAACCATGGCATAGGCGATCCACGGCTGATATACTTGCTGCTGAAGATTCATGCTGTGTATTCCAAAACAGCCTGTTGAAAGTGTGCCGATGCACCATTGTGCATCTACCACATACAGATCCTCCCACCATAAGGAAAATCATCCAAATAGTTGATTAGCTTGTGTTGAGGGAAATAATGGGACCACAACCAGTAAGTCGGCCATGCAGGAAATGTGGACTTATTGGAGAATCCCTCGGTTTCATAATCTATGTCTATTGATATTATTTGCTTGTTTCATTGCCCTCTGCTCACCCCCTTTCCTTTCCACCTACAATAAACAAAAATTTTGTTTATTTATCAAAATAATATGCATATGTATGTAAACTCCTTATATCTTGAACCAATCGACCAATGTCAACCAAACTTGGCACATACAGGAACGAAGCACTGTAGGGGTAAGAACCATCTACATGATGGCAAACCTACGTTTCTAGCATTTGTAGACTTAGAGAAAGCTTTTGACAATGTTGACTGGAATACTCTCTTTCAAATTCTAAAGGTGGCAGGGGTAAAATACAGGGAGCGAAAGGCTATTTACAATTTGTACAGAAACCAGATGGCAGTTATAAGAGTCGAGGGGCATGAGAGGGAAGCAGCGGTTGGGAAGGGAGTGAGACAGGGTTGTAGCCTCTCCCCAATGTTATTCAATCTGTATATTGAGCAAGCAGTAAAGGAAACAAAAGAAAAATTCGGAGTAGGTATTAAAATCCATGGAGAAGAAATAAAAACTTTGAGGTTCGCCGATGACATTGTAATTCTGTCAGAGACAGCAAAGGACTTGGAAGAGCAGTTGAACGGAATGGACAGTGTCTTGAAGGGAGGGTGTAAGATGAACATCAACAAAAGCAAAACGAGGATAATGGAATGTAGTCGAATTAAGTCGGGTGATGTTGAGGATATTAGATTAGGAAATGAGACACTTAAAGTAGTAAAGGAGTTTTGCTATTTGGGGAGTAAAATAACTGATGATGGTCGAAGTAGAGAGGATATAAAATGTAGACTGGCAATGGCAAGGAAAGCGTTTCTGAAGAAGAAAAATTTGTTAACATCGAGTATAGATTTAAGTGTCAGGAAGTCATTTATGAAAGTATTTGTATGGAGTGTAGCCATGTATGGAAGTGAAACATGGACGGTAAATAGTTTGGACAAGAAGAGAATAGAAGCTTTCGAAATGTGGTGCTACAGAAGAATGCTGAAGATTAGATGGGTAGATCACATAACTAATGAGGAAGTATTGAATAGGATTGGGGAGAAGAGAAGTTTGTGGCACAACTTGACCAGAAGAAGGGATCGGCTGGTAGGACATGTTCTGAGGCATCAAGGAATCACCAATTTAGTATTGGAGGGCAGCGTGGAGGGTAAAAATCGTAGGGGGAGACCAAGAGATGAATACACTAAGCAGATTCAGAAGGATGTAGGTTGCAGTAGGTACTGGGAGATGAAGAAGCTTGCACAGGATAGTGTAGCATGGAGAGCTGCATCAAACCAGTCTCGGAACTGAAGACCACAACAACAACAACAACAAGATTAGTCGTAAGGTCAGTATTGCCTCACGTGTTCCAGTATTTCTACGGAATCCAAACTGATCTTCCCCGAGGTCAGCTTCTACTAGTTTTTCCATTCGTCTGTAAAGAATTCGTGTTAGTACTTTGCAGCTGTGGCTTATTAAGCTGATTGTTCGGTAATTTTCACATCTGTCAACACCTGCTTTCTTTGGGATTGGAATTATTATATTCTTCTTGAAGTGATACAATACGCCATTCTCCAGGGCTGCATCAGCGCATCAGGGATTCCATGCGACGGAGGTTGGACGCATGTATACTCGCTAACGGAGGACATTTTGAACATTTCCTGTAACAAAGTGTTTGTAGTCACGCTGGTACGTTCTGTTGCTGTGTGTTTCCATTCCATGATTAATGTGATTTGAAGAGAAGTAATAAAATGAGCTCTAACACGAAAAGTAAGCGTTTCTGGACACATCTCCACATAACATATTTTCTTTCTTTGTGTGTGAGGAATGTTTCCTGAAAGTTTGGCCGTACCTTTTTGTAACACCCTCTATATAGTGTGCGCCTACAGTACAGGTAAACCTTATTCACCATATAATCGACAGATCTTATAAGCATGAATAAATGTTACAGTCTTACAAATGACTCTGTAGGAATCAGCATGGGTTTCGAAAAAGACGGTCATGTGAAACCCAGCTCGCGCTATTCGTCCACGAGACTCAGAGGGCCACAGACACGGGTTCACAGGTAGATGCCGTGTTTCTTGACTTCCGCAAGGCGTTCGATACAGTTCCCCATAGTCGTTTAATGAACAAAGTAAGAGCATATGGACTATCAGACCAATTGTGTGATTGGATTGAGGAGTTCCTAGATAACAGGACGCAGCATGTCGTTCTCAATGGAGAGAAGTCTTCCGAAGTAAGAGTGATATCAGGTGTGCCGCAGGGGAGTGTCATAGGACCGCTGCTATTCACAATATACATAAATGACCTGGTGGATGACATCGGAAGTTCACTGAGGCTCTTTGCAGATGATGCTGTGGTGTATCGAGAGGTTGTAACAATGGAAAATTGTACTGAAATGCAGGAGGATCTGCAGCAAATTGACGCATGCTGCAGGGAATGGCAATTGAATCTCAATGTAGACAAGTGCAATGTGCTGCGAATACACAAAAAGATAGATCCTTTATCATTTAGCTACAAAATAGCAGGTCAGCAACTGGAGGCAGTTAATACCATAAATTATCTGGGAGTACGCATTAGGAGTGATTTAAAATGGAATGATCATATAATGTTGATCGTCGGTAAAGCAGATGCCAGACTGAGATTCATTGGAAGAATCCTAAGGAAATGCAATCCGAAAACAAAGGAAGTAGGTTACAGTACGCTTGTTCGCCCACTGCTTGAATACTGTTCAGCAGTGTGGGATCCGTACCAGATAGGGTTGATAGAAGATATAGAGAAGATCCAACGGAGAGCAGCGCGCTTCGTTACAGGATCATTTAGTAATCGCGAAAGCGTTACGGAGATGATAGATGAACTCCAGTGGAAGACTCTGCAGGAGAGACGCTCAGTAGCTCGGTACGGGCTTTTGTCAAAGTTTCGAGAACATACCTTCACCGAAGAGTCGAGCAGTATATTGCTCCCTCCTACGTATATCTCTCGAAGAGGCCATGAGGATAAAATCAGAGAGATTAGAGCCCACACAGAGGCATACCGACAATCCTTGTTTCCACGAACAATACGAGACTGGAATAGGACGGAGAACCGATAGAGGTACTCAAGGTACCCTCCGCCACACACCGTCAGGTGGTTTGCGGAGTATGGATGTAGATGTAGATGTAGACGATGGGTGTACTTCAGGCTCTTAAGGCTCTCATCGCTTCATGTCTATGTAAGTACCGTGAGGGGGATACTATAGCACTAGCACGCCTGTGGGCGAAAGACTTCTCAGGGGACCGCAAGTAAGACCTCCGTAGTTTGTCTGACAAACAGGTTCCAGGTGCTGTCAGGGGCCGACACTGTTCCTCAGCCGGGTGCAGTCTCTTCTCCTGTTTCAGAGCAAATCTCGCGGCCTGCAAGACACGGGCAGTCACAGAGCACGAGATTATTGGTAGTTGGGAGTTGCAATGTTTGGCGCGTTTTCGGGCCCCTAAGGGACACGGCTGGCAAGGAGGGGAAGAAAACGAATGCGCTCTCCATTTTCACACCGGGTGGATTCAGTCCAGACGTGGAACGGGTCCCTCCAGAAATCCATGAGGAGCACAGGGTGCAGCCAACTGCAGGTGGTGGCTTACATCGGTACCAATGATATGTGTCGCATTGGATCGGAAGAGATTCTTGTGGTGTCACCGCCAGACACCACACTTGCTAGGTGGTAGCTTTAAATCGGCCGCGGCCCATTAGTACATGTCGGACCCGCGTGTCGCCACTGTCAGTAATTGCAGACCGAGCGCCACCACACGGCAGGTCTTGAGAGACTTACTAGCACTCGCCCCAGTTGTACGACGACTTTGCTAGCGACTACACTGACGAAGCCTTTCTCTCATTTGCCGAGACACAGTTAGAATAGCCTTCAGCTAAGTCCATGGCTACGACCTAGCAAGGCGCCATTAACCATTTCTGGAGAGTCTCACTTGTATCATCAAGAATGCTGTATACAAATGATGGATTAAAGTTAAGTATTCCAGAAGCTACGTACTTTTCTTTATAGCATTCATTACGTATCCTGTTTCAGACCTCACGCCCATCTGCGTGAGCTTAACGCGTGCCTTTCGGCTACTTCCGAGTGGCGTGGCTGTCTTGCTACGCCACAACAATTCTCTCTAAATTCGATCGGCTAACAGAAGTGGTAAAGGCTGCCCGTCTTGCTTGCGAGATGAAAGCAGAGCTCACCATTTGCAGCATAGTCGACAGGACCGATTGCAGACCTCTGGTACAGAGCTGACTGGAGGGTGTGAATCAGAGGCCCAGACAGTTCTGCGACTGTCTAGGCTGCCCGACTTGCCCCGTAGGGTGGTTGGGTTTCAGGTTCCGCTGAATAGATCAGGACTCCATAACACGCAGGAGGCGGCTACGCGGGTAGCAGGGGCTGTGTGGCGTGGACTCGGCGTTTTTTTTTAGGTTAGAGGGTCTCGGAGAAAGAGAAAAAGGGCTTGAGTTTAAAAAGGGTGCCGCTCGAACACAGCAAGAACGTAGATCCAGGGACCATCGGTATAACTGTTGTAAATTGTTGTAACTGTGTTGGGAAAGTACAAGAGCTACAAGCACTAATAGGAAGCATTGACGCCCAAATCGTTATAGGCACTGAAAGCTGGAAAAAGCAGGAGATGAGTTCAGCCAAAATTTTTAGCGAAGAACCTAACGGTGTTTACAAAGGATAGACTAAACACAGTTGGTGGTGGAGTGTTTTTGCTGTAAAAAGTAGTTTATATTTTAACGAAGTACACAGATCCTGTGAGTAAGGGCAGATAACATTCTTGGCAATCAAATAGAATAACAATTGGGTCCTTTAACCGACCTGCCAACTCAGACGATACAACTGCTGAAAGGTTAAAAGAAAATTTGAGTTTAATTTCAAATATACACCCGACTCATACAATTATAGTTGGTGGTGGCTTTAAATTACCCGCGATATGTTGGCGAAGATAAATGTTTAAATCAGGTGATACACATAAAACATCATCCGAAACTGTACTAAACGCATTCTCCGAATATTATTTCGAGCAGTTAGTTCACGAGCCAACGCGAATAGTAAACGATTATGAAAACACACTTGACCTCTTAGCAACAAATAAGCTGAGCTAATAACGCCGGCCGGGGTGCCGAGCGGTTCTAGGCGCTACAGTCTGGAACCGCGCGACCGCTACGGTCGCGGGTTCGATTCCTGCCTCGGGCACGGATGTGTGTGATGTCCTTAGGTTAGTTAGGTTTAAGTAGTTCTAAGTTCTAGGGGACTGATGACCTCAGAAGTTAAGCCCCATAGTGGTCAGAGCCATTTGAACCATTTCTTATGCTCAAATACGGACCGGATGCGGTCAGCAAGTAGATAGCGAGGACGTTGTTCCATAGAGAGTAGCGGCGTGGCACGTCAGCACATTGCCACTCTGGCACCACCATGTCATCAACACGCCCCGTTGTCCTTCTGCCAAGAGTGTAGGTTTTGCGTCATAATGCACCATCTTACGAAACCCATTTAACGTAAGTATTACACCATCTTTCTTAACATTCCTTGTTGTATCCGTAGTCGTAGATGCTGTCACCGCCTTATGATCCCTGATACCCTTCTCGACCTTAACTGAACGTAAAGTTCCACATCTACACTCCTGGAAATTGAAATAAGAACACCGTGAATTCATTGTCCCAGGAAGGGGAAACTTTATTGACACATTCCTGGGGTCAGATACATCACATGATCACACTGACAGAACCACAGGCACATAGACACGGGCAACAGAGCATGCACAATGTCGGCACTAGTACAGTGTATATCCACCTTTCGCAGCAATGCAGGCTGCTATTCTCCCATGGAGACGATCGTAGAGATGCTGGATGTAGTCCTGTGGAACGGCTTGCTATGCCATTTCCACCTGGCGCCTCAGTTGGACCAGCGTTCGTGCTGGACGTGCAGACCGCGTGAGACGACGCTTCATCCAGTCCCAAGTATGCTCAATGGGGGACAGATCCGGAGATCTTGCTGGCCAGAGTAGTTGACTTACACCTTCTAGAGCACGTTGGGTGGCACGGGATACATGCGGACGTGCATTGTCCTGTTGGAACAGCAAGTTCCCTTGCCGGTCTAGGAATGGTAGAACGATGGGTTCGATGACGGTTTGGATGTACCGTGCACTATTCAGTGTCCCATCGACGATCACCAGTGGTGTACGGCCAGTGTAGGAGATCGCTCCCCACACCATGATGCCGGGTGTTGGCCCTGTGTGCCTCGGTCGTATGCAGTCCTGATTGTGGCGCTCACCTGCACGGCGCCAAACACGCATACGACCATCATTGGCACCAAGGCAGAAGCGACTCTCATCGCTGAAGACGACACGTCTCCATTCGTCCCTCCATTCACGCCTGTCGCGACACCACTGGAGGCGGGCTGCACGATGTTGGGGCGTGAGCGGAAGACGGCCTAACGGTGTGCGGGACCGTAGCCCAGCTTCATGGAGACGGTTGCGAATGGTCCTCGCCGATAGCCCAGGAGCAACAGTGTCCCTAATTTGCTGGGAAGTGGCGGTGCGGTCCCCTACGGCACTGCGTAGGATCCTACGGTCTTGGCGTGCATCCGTGTGTCGCTGCGGTCCGGTCCCAGGTCGACGGGCACGGGCACCTTCCGCCGACCACTGGCGACAACATCGATGTACTGTGGAGACCTCACGCCCCACGTGTTGAGCAATTCGGCGGTACGTCCACCCGGCCTCCCGCATGCCCACTATACGCCCTCGCTCAAAGTCCGTCAACTGCACATACGGTTCACGTCCACGCTGTCGCGGCATGCTACCAGTGTTAAAGACTGCGATGGAGCTCCGTATGCCACGGCAAACTGGCTGACACTGACGGCGGCGGTGCACAAATGCTGCGCAGCTAGCGCCATTCGACGGCCAACACCGCGGTTCCTGGTGTGTCCGCTGTGCCGTGCGTGTGATCATTGCTTGTACAGCCCTCTCGCAGTGTCCGGAGCAAGTATGGTGGGTCTGACACACCGGTGTCAATGTGTTCTTTTTTCCATTTCCAGGAGTGTATATGGGTACTCACTTAAGTGCCTGGCACAGTTTTCATGGAACCACCTTCACAATAATTCTCTGTATCTTTTCGTGCGAGCTCTGATTTCCCTTAATTTATTATGACGATCGTTTCTCCCTATGTAGGTAGGTCGGCGTCAACAAAACATTTTCGCATTCGGAGCAGAAAGATGGTGATTGAAATTTCCTGAGAAGATGCCGCCACAACGAAAAACGCTCTTGTTTTAATGATAACCACCACAGATCCCGTGTCATGTCAGTGATACTGTCTCCCCTATTTCGCGATAATACAAAACGTGCTGCTCGCCATTCAGCTTTCTCGATGTACTCCTTCGGTCCTACCTGGTAAGGATCCCACACCGCGCAGCTGTATTCTAAAAGAGGACTGACAAGTGTAGAGTAGGCATTCTCTTAAGTAGATCTGCTATATTTTCTAACTGTTCTGCCAATAAATCGCAATCTTTGATTTGCCTCCCGCATAACATTTTCTATGTGGTTTTTCCAATTTAAGTTATTCGTAATTGTAATTCACCCGTATTTAGCTGAATTTACGGCGTTTAGATTTGACTGATTTATCGTGTAACCGAAGTTTAAGGATTCCTTCTAGCATTCACGTGGATAACCTCACAATTTCCATTATTTAGGGTCGATTGCCAGTTTTCGCACCGTACATATTTGTTTTCTAAATAGTTTGGCAATTTGTTGTGATCTTCTGATGACTTTACTAGTCGATAAACGACAGCATAACCTGCAAACATCCTAAATCGTTTTTATAAGTAAGGGCCAGCAAAGGTTCTATAACACTACTTAGGGGAACGCCAGATATCACTTCTGTTTTACTCGATGACTTTCCGTCAGTTACAGCAAACTGTGGCCTCCCTGACAAGAAATCACGAATCCAGTAACATAACTGTGACGATATTCCATAATCACGAAATTACACTACAAGTCGCTTGTATGGCACTGTGTAAAAGCGTTCTGGAAATCTAGAAATACAGAATCAATTTGAAATCCCATGTGAATAACACTCAGCACTTCGTGCGAGTAAAGGGCTAGTTGTGTTTCTAAATCCGTGTTCACTGTATGTTAATAGGCCGTTCCCTTTGAGGTAATTCATAATGTTCGAACACAATATATGTTCCAAAATCCTGTTGCATATCGATGTTAATAATGTGGGACTGCACTCTAGCGAATTACTTCTTCTACCTTTCTTGCATATTGGCGTGATCTGTGCAACTTTCCAGTCTTTGGGTACGGATATTTCGTTGAACGAGCTGTTGTATTTGATTGTTAAATATGGAGCCATGGCATCAGTATACTGTGAAAGGAACCTAATTGGTATACACTTTGTGCCGGAATACTTGCTTTTATTGAGCGATTTAAGATGCGTCACTACTTCGAGGATATCTACCTCTAAGTTACTCATGATGGCAGCTGTTCTTGATTCCAATTTTGGAGTATTAATTCCGTCTTCTCTCGTGAAGGAATTTCGGAAGGCTTTGTTTAGTAAGTTTTCTTTGGCTTCACTGTCATCGATAGTATTCCCAGTGCCATCGCTCAGAGAAGGCACTGATTGTTTCTTGCCGCTAGCATACTTTACATACGACCAGAATCTCTTTGGATGTTATGCCAGGTTTCGAGACAGTTTCGTAGTGGAAACTATTGTAAGCATCTCGCATTGAAATCAACGCTAAATTTCGAGCTTCTGTAAAAGATTGCCAATCTCAGAGATTTTGCGTTCGTTTAATTTTGGCATGTTGTTTTTTGTTGTTTCTGCAACAGTGCTCTGATCCGTTTTGTGTACCAAGGAGGATCAGTTCCGTCGTTAGTTACTTTATTTGATATAAATCAACTGCAGTCGATACTATTTCTTTAAATTCAAGCCACATCTGGTCTTCACTTTCGTTGTTAATTAGCAAGGAACAACGCGAGCAGCAGTGTCGCGATACGATAAACCGCAATCGCGATAGGCTACAATCCGACCTTTATCAAAGTCGGGAACGTGATGGTTTGCATTTCTCCTCCTTACACGAGGCATCACAACAACGTTTCACCAGGCAACGTCGGGTGTTGACCCAAAATATCTTAGATTACCGTTTTAGGTTGTACTCAAGCGACCTGCCAAATTTGAGCTGAAACGGTTGGCCGTGTCTGAGGCCTTCCCCTTGTTAGTCCTAAGTTAGTTTAAGCTAGATTAATTAGTGTTTAAGCCTGGGGACCGATGACCTCAGCAGTTTCGTCCCGTAGGAACTTACCACAAAATTCCAATTTTTCGACTACTACTTGTAAATCTCCAAAGTTAAGTACTGTCAATTTGGTTTCTAGAAATAAGACTACTAATGCTATTTGTTTGAACTGTTGTGTAGCATTCCGAGAACGCTGCACCCCGTAGGCACCCTATTAGCGAAGAGTGGGCAAGACCCCACAATTACCATCGGAAAGCGCATAGTTTACGAATTATGAGAAAATAGCTAAAACAAGTCCAAAAAATTCGCAGATTTTTTTACATACTACTCAGGAAGCATAGGCTTTTCGAAGCTGCGAAGCTGGGTCCGCACTACCGTAACTGGTCCTAACAGCGCATCAGAAAATCATAACTACTTCACGTTTTGCGATTTTGGCGTCTAATTTGGTCTGTTCAACAGTCAGATTGAAAAACAACTTTCAGAGCAGTGGCTGTCGTCAATATACATATCAGACCAGCGCTAATTACGGTGCACTTACAATGTCAGCGGTTCTTCTACCGAGTGCCGCTGTTGGCAATTCGTTACCGTTGGTCGTAACCAGTTAGGTTTTAGTGGAGGGTAGCCAGTGAGAATAGCTGGATCTAACGATTCTTGCGGCGGAAGATGCAAATTAATTATTTTTATTTCCGAGATGGAGAACGCGAAATTAACTAGCATTGATTTGATTATTATTAACTTTAATGTTGATTATGCCAAATTTCAAAGAGCGCATTATCCCCAAGATTGGCAAAGTTTTATAGAAGTGCGAAATATGGGGCATACTTCAATGCGAGATGCTTTTAATAATTTTCACTGTCTCTACATAAATTCAAGTCGTTTTATTTCTATTTGTAGCATTAAAACTGTTGTTCCTTCTAAAGGAGCTATGACGTAAAAAACACTGTACAAAAGAGAGGGCCTAAACACACTGTTCTCAGCTGGTTGAATAAATAAACAAATAAAACCAACAGCACAGCGTAAATCGTTGTGGGTGAAACTGCCATCAATCACATTTAACGTCTTGATTATCTGAAGCGTATACTAATGTCTAGATTAGGTTAGAATACGCTAAATTCGTTGCGATTTGGCAAATCCAACGAATGTGAACACTAGAGAATAAGGGTCTAGTGCAGCAGGGGATACAACCCGTCGGCTTTGAACAATGACGTCATTCCTTAGTCATAGATCGTAATGTCTTCACTTCGAGGCATAGATAATAAAGCAGTTCTGTGTTCTAATAAGCACTATCATTAAAATAATTGAATGTTAATCTAAAAGCGATCGTTTCTTATTCCACCAATATGTGTATTTCCGTGTTGCGAAGTACGTAACAGAAATTTGGGAGCTGGCGATCTTTTTTCGTTTTCCAGCTCTAGTATCAGCATGACATTTTCCAATGTGTACTTCCGAAACCCCCATCACAACAACATCCTTCACTTCGCCTTTACACTGACGACACAACTATAATTTGTATCCCGTACTTCACTTCGCCTTCACACTGACACTATATATGTCAATTCGCGAGCAAGATAAAAATGGTGCGTATAGCTATATAGTTCAACTAACGAATGGGATACTATTAGCGTCCAAGGCACAGTAGCTGATAAGTGTTTTTTCGCTTTTTGAAAAAAAAATCTCACGAGATAGAATAAACTGATCCTACTTTATTAAGCAATCAATAAAAAAACGAAGCTGAAACATAACAGCAAAAGCGAAAATGGTAAACTGCAAATAGAATAGATTAGCCATGCATAACACCCACCCACCTCCCCAGGAGTCGGAACTCCCGCACCCATTAGAATATACAGATGCTTCAGTAGGTGATAAGTGTTTTTTGGCTTTAAAAAAAAAAATCTCACTAGATAGAATAACCTGATCCTAAGATACAGATGCTTCAGTAGCTGATAAGTGTTTTTTGGCTTTTTAATAAAAAAAAATCTCACGAGATAGAATAAACTGATCCTACTTTATTAAGCAATCAATACAAAAACTAAACTAAAATTTGCTGTTATGTTTTAGTTTAGTTTTTTTTATTGATTGCTTAATAAAGTAGGATCAGTTTATTCTATCTCGTGAGATTTTTTTTAAAGCCAAAAAACACTTATTAGCTACTGAAGGGAGCTACAACACTAAGAAGAATCGCTTCTCGGCTTTTGACAAGATCAATGTTTATCTCTCTCGCATTCCTTTGTTTCTCAACATTCTCCTCAGCTCTTTCATCTTTGTAATACATGGTCTCTGGCGACTTGTGACGTCATTGTTCAAAGCCGACGGGTTGTATCCCCTGCTGCACTAGACCCGAGAATAATTATGGTAATCTATTGATCTGTAGTTTAGTTCAAATGGCTCTAAGCACTGTGGGACTTAACATCTGAGGTCATCAGTCCCCTAGACTTAGAACTACTTAAACCTAACTAACCTACGGACATCACACACATCCATGCCCGAGGCAGGATTCGAACCTGCGACCGTAGCGATCTGTAGTTTAGCCTAAGATCTGCACTCACCATTGCAATCGTCTGCTCGTGTATCTTACTTCCGAACTTGCCACAATTTTAGAGTAAGTGGTTAACTCGGGACCTAATAGCACTAGATATCAGCTAACTTTATTTACGAAGCATAGGAAATAACGAACGAGAATTTGATTGACTATCAACACACGAGTCACAATTTGTCGTATTCACCTCCCTTAATTCAGAGCGCGTCACGTGGATCATTACCGACGCAAGAGCTGCCGCCAGCGTGAGTGTATCAGACTTGGCCACTGTTTCTATGTTTCGATACAGTGTATCGATACGTGGAACTGTTTCACTGTTTCGAAACTGCTATGTGTCACTGTTTCGAAACAGTGGTGTTTCATTCCGCACTGTGTCGGATAACGGGACCAGATTCGATCTCGAGCCAGCCACAGAAACTATATCGTTGTTTCAAAATAACGCTGTTTCAGTCCACTTGTGCTTGGACGGACTAACTGTATCGAAAGAGTGATGCTTCATTTCACTTTGTCTCGGACGAGATTCGGGCACGGCACAGATACGGAAATACGTTTAACATACTACTTCATCAAACCCTTTCAATAGTGTCGAAATCTTTTTGACACGCAACAGCATGATGCATAAGATTTCCGAAAATAAAGTTTCGTTTCTAGTTGACTGCTCTATTCCGAAATGGTGTAATATATGCTTTATAAACACTAACAAACAATAAAATAAAGCCCACTATTCGCATTCAAAATAATAAAAGTGTGAAAAACATTCAGTTAAATTACAAATCTCCTATAAAATATGCTTGTCTGTTCATGTACAGTAATCACATTAAAGAAACTCAAGTAAACCTGCAACATTTTGAATTAGAAAAGGCGTAGAGTGGCAGTTTTTAGACATATACGTAAATTGGATGTACTTTCAAGCAATGTGATTAACGGATCATTGATGATGTAATGGTGAACGGGAAGGGCTGGGAAGCATGGTGGATTTATAGTAATGATTTGAAACACCTTGAGGGACAAAATTTTTTTCTCTTATATTTCGTTATTTTTTCGAATTGTAGCTTTATTCATGAGTCTATAGTCAATGTGCCTATTCTCCACAATGTGTGCATGAATATTAGCAGGCCGGGTATATATTATCCATATTAACGAAATTTGGGAATCCCAGTAGCGTATCCGTTGTTTCTGCAGTTTGTTCCCGCCTCCAGTACTATTACAAAACACAAACTGTTTCACTATTTCGAAACATTACATTGTATTGTTTCATTTGTTTCGAAACAGTTATGTGTTTCAGTTTGCCCATCTCTAGAGTGTATTACCACCACAAAGCAATAAAGATGTCATGGCTGCTCACCTTCCCACACCGCATGTCCTGCACAGTGCCGCGCCGATAGAACCCATTCCGTAGCGACGATGCTGCCCGAACAATGCCAAAAATTGTCAAGTTCCCTGATCTGCATGTAAATGGCGAAGGGATAAACGCCGACGTGAGTCTCGAAGCCTCCAAACACTCTGCCCTCCGGATGTCCTTCGCTGTTCGCCGTGCGACGCCACCGCTCCCACGCCTCCCTGCCCTTCCGTATTTCCTCCGGCGTGTTGAGACCGCAGTGAACCAAAGCGATGGCAGCGCCCCACGCGGCCAACCAGCAAACCTGCACCGTGTTCCAGCGGTGTGTCGCTCGATGCTTCATTGGGAATTTTGCGCTGATTCCTCTTGCGCAGAGGTACCATCAAATATTGTGCTAATACAAGGTGATCACACACTACTCTAGAGCAGCATTTTAACTCGAGCTCCTTGTAGAAGCGGAGATGAAGTTAGAATCGAAACCTAACAGCATGTCATAGTGTTTCATGCATCGGTTAATCTTTTGAGGAGACGTGGGATTTTGTTTACCGTGGAAGATAAGACTGTCATCACATACCGTCATTTGTTAATCGAACGTCAGATGCTTCACTGCTGCCTACTGTGAAGTCTAATCTTTGGCGTCCATACAAAGCAATATCTGTGCTGAGCACTACACTAGTATTTATCATTATGTGTACTGTACATTACAACCAGACGCCAATGCAAGCCGATTTGTAAAATCAATGACACTGTAGATATCCGACTTTCGGAAAAAATAACATTCTCACAATCCCAAAGATAGAAAGGGCAGATAACTGCGAAAGATATCGTACTATCAGCTTAGCGGTTCATACATCAAAGTTTCTGACAGGAATAGTACGCAGAAGAATGGAAAGATGAACTGAGGGTGTGTTAGATGACGATCACTTTTGGTAATGACAGTGACACGTAAAGTGCCCTCCGCCACACACCGTAGGGTGGCTTGCGGAGTATAAATGTAGATGTAGAATGTAGATGTAGAATATCTTTGGTGCGAAAACGTAAATTAATTCTGTAACTTTAATTCTTTCAATAACAGTAAATGTAGTCTAGAAATCGTTAAATGTACAGTACTTGACCAACATAAAATAATTAATATAACAGTCGAATCAGTAGCTTTCTTCATAGCTACAACTTGAAACATCCCCTTTGAAAAATTATTTAATTACTGTGCTGATAAACCTCTACGTTACTTGATTTTCAAACAGCTGAGCAAAACTGAACGTACTCAGACATTACTCTCATTACTTATTCTATTCAACTCTAAACTGACACACAATATTTTTACTAGCGCAACGCAATCTGACTTTCAATAATCCCTACAAAAGAATGGCCCTGACTAACAATAACCTATACCTTTCATGAATCACTTACCTCACAAAAATCTTCGTTACTCAAACTACCGCAATACAGCAAGCGCCAATACTGCCAGCTAAATAAAAGATTCTAACTACTGAAGGCACTAACTACTGACACGCATAATCAGCAAATGAAAGATTTTGATAGAGAACAAACAATGTATTTACCTTAATAATGTTTAAAAGTCATCATATATATATCAGTTCACGATATCCTGTATTAGAAATTTATTCTTTCTGGCGGACACACGTCCAGATCGTCCGCTCTTAAAATTCTGCCATCTTTCTCCCCACATCCACCACTGCTGGCGGCTCACCTCCAACTGCGCAACGCTACGCGCTGTTCACATCCAACTGCCCAATACTACAATAGCGAATATTCCAACAATGCTAACCAGCCACAGACTGCACACAGCACAGTCAGTGATTTTCATACAGAGCGCTACGTGGCGTTACCAACATAAAAACCTAAACAGCATACTTACAAACTTACTTGATTATTTTATTACTTTGGTATACTGCCTGTCATAGCTGATATCAGTCCAGCAGTTGAGATTGATGTCAAATCTTATGACAGTGTACATAATCATTTCCTCATAGATTAATTTGGTATTGTGGATTCGTTCTGTATTTACGATTTCCTTTGAGACTGAAGAATACGATTAATTGATGGATAGGTCTTTATTTTTCGCTTTGTATAGGAATTCAGGTATGGCGCTATGTGCTCGTAACATTCATACTAGTATTTCTCAGTATGTGTAGCGTACATTACAACCAGACGCCTGTGCAAGCTGATTTGTAAAATCTATGACACTGTAGATATCCGACTTTCGGAAAAAATATCATTCACACACTCCCGAAGATAGCAAGGGCAGACAAGTGCCAAAGATATCGTACTATCAGCTTAGTGGTTCATACATCAAAGTTCCTGACAAGAATAATACGCAGAAGAATGGAAAGGAGAAATGAGGGTATGTTAAATGACGATCACTTTTGGTACTGTGCTTCATACCGGAAGCAAAACTGAAGAAAAATCAAGACATGTTCGTTGTCGACAATGTAAAATGGTGCCAAATGTATGAGGTTCTCAGAAAATAGATGTAAGTTATACGGAAAAATGAGTGTTGTACAACAGGTACAAGAAACAAGGGTGACCATTAAAAATGCTTGAGCTTAGAGGAAGTGCTCGATTTAAAAACGCTGGAAGACAGAGATGAAGTCTTACGCCACTATTGCTTAATTGTACTTCGAAGAAGCAGTGATGGGAACAAAACAAAGTTGTGGGAATGGGATTAAAATTAAGAGTGAAAGGACATGAGTGATAACATTCACTGATGACATTGTTATCCTAGTCAGATTGAAGGACAATTACAGAAGCTGTTGAATGGAATGAACTGTGTAATGAGTTCTCAGCATGGACCGAGGGTAGACCGAATAAAGACGAAAGTAATGACGAATAGCAGAATTATCGATAAACTTAAGATCAAATTTTGGTACCAATAATCACATGAAGAGAAGGAATTCTGCTACTTTGGAAGCAAAGTTACACATATCGGACGGATCAAGGGTGACGTAAGAAGCTGACTAGGAAAGCCAGAGAGGGCGTTCTTGCCTTAAAGCGGTCTGCTAGTATCAAACATCGACCGTACTTTCTGGAAGAAATTTCTGAAATGTACATCTGAATTACGGCATTGTATGATAGCGAATCATGGATTGTGGGAAACCCGGAACAGAGGAGAATCGAAGCAGTTTGAGATATGGTGCTGTAGAAGAAAGTTCAGTTATGTGGACTGATGAGTTAAGGAATGAGGAGCACCGCAGGAAGAAGAGGCAGGACAATGGGACATGCATTAAGACATCAGGGAATAATTTAATAATTTCCATGGTACTAGAGGGACCCATAGGGTGAATAACCGTAGGAGAAGACAAAGACAGCAATGTACCCCACTAACGACAGAAGTGCTTCTCTGAGATGAAGCGGCAGACACAGGATGGCGAGTTGTGGTGGGCCATGTCAGGCCAGTATAAAAGATGCTACGTAAATAGGCGTGCATGGTGGCCCAAAAAGAAATACCAAAAATTAATTCCTATTTCACAGATGATTTTGACTAGTCAAAATTATGTAATTACATCTTATCTCACACCAACATTTCTAGAATACTAAATCCATAAAAAATTTAACATAAAATAATTAGTGTCTCCCTTTTCAAAAATATACTTCTCTTCTAAGTTTGGGGTGGAGCACACTTTACCTCTACGCAGAGATGTTTCATTCTTAGTATTAAATCATTGTTGTTGTTGTGGTCTTCAGTACTGAGACTGGTTTGATGCAGCTCTCCATGCTACTCTATCTATCCTGTGCAAGCTTCTTCATCTCCCAGTACTTACTGCAACCTACATCCTTCTGAATCTGCTTAGTGTATTCATCTTTTGGTCTCCCTCTACGATTTTTACCCTCCACACTCCCCTCCAATGCCAAATTTGTGATGCCCTGATGCCTCAGAACATGTCCGACCAACCGATCCCTTCTTCTAGTCAATTGGTGCCACAAACTCCTCTTCTCCCCAATTCCATTCAATATCTCCTCATTAGTTATGTGATTTACCCATCTAATCTTCAGCATTCTTCTGTAGCACCACATTTCGAAAGCTACTATTCTCTTCTTGTCCAAACAATTTATCGTCCAAGTTTCACTTCCATACCTGGCTACACTCCATACAAATACTTTCAGAAACGACTTCCTGACACTTAAATCTATACTCGATGTTAACAAATTTCTCTTCTTCAGAAATGCTTTCCTCTCCATTGCCAGTCTACATTTTATATCCTCTCTACTTCGACCATCATCAGTTATTTTGCTTCCCAAATAGCAAAACTCATTTACTACTTTAAGTGTCTCGTTTTCTAATCTAATTCCCTCAGCATCACCAGACTTAATTCGACTACATTCCATTATCCTCGTTTTGCTTTTGTTTCCTCCTTTCAAGAGACTGTCCATTCCGTTCAGCTGCTCTTCCAAGTCCTTTGCTGTCTCTGACAGAATTACAATGTCATCGGCGAACCTCAAAGTTTTTATTTCTTCTCCATGGATTTTAATACCTACAACGAATTTTTCTTTTGTTTCCTTAACTGCTTGCTCATTATACAGATTGAATAACACAGGGGAGGGGCTACAACCCTGTCTCACTCCTTTCCCAACCACTGCTTCCCTTTCATGCCCCTCGACTCTTATAACTGCCATCTGGTTTCTGTACAAATTGTAAATAGCCTTTCGCTCCCTGTATTTTACCCCTCCCACCTTTAGAATTTGAAAGACAGTATTCCAGTCAACATTGTCAAAAGCTTTCTCTAAGCCTACAAATGCTAGAAACGTAGGTTTGCCTTTCCTTAATCTTTCTTCTAAGATAAGTCGTAAGGTCAGTATTGCCTCACGTGTTGCAACATTTCTACGGAATCCAAACTGATCTTCCCCAAGGTCGGCTTCTACCATTTTTTCCATTCGTCTGTAAAGAATTAGCGTTAGTATTTTGCAGCTGTGATTTATTAAACTGATAGTTCGGTAATTTTCGCATCTGTCAAACCCTGCTTTCTTTGGGGTTGGAATTATTATTTTGTTCTTGAAGTCTGAGGGTATTTCGCCTGTCTCATACATCTTGCTCACCAGATGATAGAGTTTTGTCAGGACTGGCTCTCCCAAGGCCGTCAGTAGTTCTAATGGAATGTTGTCTACTCCCGGGGCCTTGTTTCGACTCAGGTCTTTCAGTGCTCTGTCAAACTCTTCACGCAATATCGTATCTCCCATTTCATCTTCATCTACATCCTCTTCCATTTCTATAATATTGTCCTCAAGTACATCGCCCTTGTATAGACCCTCTATATACTCCTTCCACCTTTCTGCTTTCCCTTCTTTGCTTAGAACTCGGTTTCCATCTGAGTTCTTGATGTTCATACAAGTGGTTCTCTTATCTCCAAAGGTCTCTTTAATTTTCCTGTAGGCAGTATCTATCTTACCCCTAGAGAGATAAGCCTGTACATCCTTACATTTGTCCTCTAGCCATGCCTGCTTAGCCATTTTGCACTTTCTGTCGATCTCATTTTTGAGACATTTGTATTCCTTTTCGCCTGTTTCATTTACTGCATTTTTATATTTTCTCCTTTCATCAATTAAATTCAACATTTCTTGTTACCCTGCCCTCGTCTTTTTACCTACTTGATCCTCTGCTGCCTTCCGTACTTCATCCCTCAAAGCTACCCATTCTTTTTAGCAAACGAAAAAAAAAAAAGGCTCTGAGCACTATGGGACATAACTTCTGAGGTCATCAGTCCCCTATAACTTAGAACTACTTAAACCTTACTAACCTAAGCACATCACACACATCCATGCCCGAGGCAGGATTCGAACCTGCGACCGTAGCGGTCGCGCGGTTCCAGACTGTAGCGCCTAGAACCGCTCGGCCACCCCGGCTTGGAATCATTAGCACAAATATGCAACAAATAAAGGTATAACTGTGATTAATGAGGTAACAATGGCTAATAACAAAATTTAAAATATCGAACGGCATTATCTTCAGTAATTTAAAAACTGACAACTCACATTTAAAATTTCACCAGTGTTGAATTGCTGGATAGGAATTTCAGTTCAAATAATGAGACTATATTTATGTCATCGACCCGACTATAAATTGTGATTTTTCAGTTTCTCCCGGAGTATTTCTTGCTCGAACAGTCCACGGGTATACTGCCGGTCCATAGTGTCCAGCGGGCACAATATTGCGGCGATCAGACATGTCACCATCGTCAGGAGTGCTGACGAACTGAGCTCCTGAGGGTGGGCTGTGGTATTAAATCCCCTCCCCTCGCGAGCGTTCTCTCCGCAGTCCGCGCCCGCGAGTCAGTGGTCGGTGTGACGTTGGCGTCGGCGTCGGCGTCTGTTGTGGCGTCGGCGTAATTGCCTCGTCCGCCCTAGTCGCCCGTTCGTTTTCTTTGCTGAGCGTCTTTTTAACTAGCCGAAATTGCGGCTACAACCTCAGCAGGGCATGGGAACCAGCACTGAGTCTACTTAAAAAGACTCTCAGCAAAGGAAACGAACGAGTGACTAGGGCGGACGAGGCAATAACACCGACGACACCGCTAGCTCTTGGATGGGTGACCATCCGGGTCGCCATGCGTTGTTGCCATTTTTCGGGGTGCACTCAGCTTCGTGATGCCAATTGAGGAGCTACTCGACCGAATAGTAGCGACTCTGGTCACAGAAAACCATCATAACGACTGGGAGAGTGGTGTGCTGACCACACGCCTCTCCTATTCGCATCCTAATCTGAGGATGACACGGCGGTCGGATGGCTCCGGTGGGCCACTTGTGGCCTGAAGACGGAGTGCTTTTATTGATGCAGCAGAGCGGTACCTTGCGGGTATTCGGGAGCACCCAGTATGGAGGCGTAAGGCCGTCGCATTGAACTGAGATTATATTAAAAAACTGGGTTTTGTAGCCAAAAGAGTGAGGAATAATATGGTTGCAGAAATCCTGAAATAAAATCAATCTGCTTTCAAATGGTTCAAATGGCTCTGAGCACTATGGGACTTAACATCTGAGGTGATCAGTCCCCTAGACTTAGAACTGCTTAAACCTAACTAATCCAAGGACATCACACACATCCATGCCCAACGCAGAATTTGAACCTGCGACCGTAGCGGTCGCGCGGTTCCAGACTGAAGCGCCTAGAACCGCTGGGCCACAGTGGCCCTTCAGTCCGGAACCGTGCTGCTGCTACGATCGCAGGTTCGAATCCTGCATCGGGCTTGGATTTGTGTGAAGTCCTTAGGTTAGTTAGGTTTCAGTAGTTCTAAGTCTAGGGGACTGATGACCTCAGATGTTAAGCCTCATAGTGCTTAGAGTCATTTGAACGATTTGAACCACAGCGGCCGGCCAATCTGCTTTCAGTAAACAAATGTGTTGTATTACTTATTGTACGACCCTCCTAGTTGCTTCTTACTGTTTTAATTTGTAAATGTCGTTTTATAAGCAGCGATAGTGTATTCGAAAGATCGATGTGGCGTTTGATGGGGCAGGGCAAAACGACATAATCCAGGGTCATTTTATCCTCTGTAACATTAACTTAATCTTAGACCGAAACTTCGAAACCTAGCTGACCAACAATCTAAATACTTTTACGGATATGAAGATTTAAATTTTTTAAGACGGCCATGTAATACTAACTCTTACAGGGATGTAATTAGCGCTTCACTTCTTCAAATATTTCTGAACAGGGACCCTCATTCTGTAATCTTCCAAAGAGAATTAATAGTTTCACAATTAGCCATGTAAAAGCAGCAAAGTTACATCGGTGGTGGGCGAAGTGTAGCCGCCATCAACATTCTGGTAAATCAAAGACTACCTTTCTGTCATCTGACAGAAGTTAGATTAAGTAGTGTGTAAGCCTAGGGACCGATGACGTCGGCAGTTTGGTCTCATAGAAACTTACCACCAGCAAGATCACAAACTTACTTACCTAACAGAAATCCAGTTTAAAAATACTTGAGCCATGATTTAAGCAGGCGCTGTTCAGCTGTACGAGCGCCGCTGCAGAGTCTATCCATTTTGATCAAGAGCAGACGACCTGGACACTGCGCTTCAGCTTCGCTTCATTTAGAGACTTTGCTCTACTTACACCTACGTGTTCATCTGTACAAAGTTATGTATGCCTCTGTATACAGGGTTATTACAAATGATTGAAGCGATTTCACAGCTCTACAATAACTTTATTATTTGAGATATTTTCACAATGCTTTGCACACACATACAAAAACTCAAAAAGTTTTTTTAGGCGTTCACAAATGTTCGATATGTGCCCCTTTAGTGATTCGGCAGGTATCAAGCCGATAATCAAGTTCCTCCCACACTCGGCGCAGCGTGTCCCCATCAATGAGTTCGAAAGCATCGTTGATGCGAGCTCGCAGTTCTGGCACGTTTCTTGGTAGAGGAGGTTTAAACACTGAATCTTTCACATAACCCCACAGAAAGAAATCGCATGGGGTTAAGTCGGGAGAGCGTGGAGGCTGTGACATGAATTGCTGATCGTGATCTCCACCACGACCGATCCATCGGTTTTCCAATCTCCTGTTTAAGAACTGCGGAACATCACGATGGAAGTGCGGTGGAGCACCATCCTGTTGAAAGATGAAGTCGGCGCTGTCGGTCTCCAGTTGTGGCATGAGCCAATTTTCCAGCATGTCCAGATACACGTGTTCAACCGTTTCTTCGCTCACTGCAGGCCGACCCGTTGATTTCCCCTTACAGAGGCATCCAGAAGCTTTAAACTGCGCATACCATCGCCGAATGGAGTTAGCAGTTGGTGGATCTTTGTTGAACTTCGTCCTGAAGTGTCGTTGCACTGTTACGACTGACTGATGTGAATGCATAGTCCGCCCCCGGTAGCTGAGTGGTCAGCGCGACAGAATGTCAATCCAAAGGGCCCGGGTTCGATTCCCGGCTGGGTCGGAGATTTTCTCCGCTCAGGGACTGGGTGTTGTGTTGTCCTAATCATCATCAGCATTTCATCCCCATCGACGCGCAAGTCGCCGAAGTGGCGTCAAATCGAAAGACTAGCACCAGACGAACGGTCTACCCGACGGGAGGCCCTCGCCACACGACATTTCATTTCATTATGTGAGTGCATTTCAAGCACGACATACGCTTTCTCGGCTCCTGTCGCCACTTTGTCTCACTGCGCTCTCCAGCGCTCTGGCGGCAGAAACCTGAAGTGCGGCTTCAGCCGAACAAAACTTTATGAGTTTTGCTACGTATCTGTAGTGTGTCGTGACCATATGTAAATGAATGGAGCTACAGTGAATTTATGAAATCGCTTCAATCATTTGTAATAGCCCTATATATTCATGCACCAGTGAACCACTTTTACTTACTTGCTGTACCAACGTATTTCTACCTCACCCGCTCCTCCCAGCTTCCTACATTCGGCCTACCCTTCAGTTTTCAGGAGCAGACCCACGCGCCGCCTTCCAGGCGGGACACAAAAGTTTCATGTTATAGATCAACAAATTTGGAATAAAACGTTAACTAAACATTGGCAATTTCAATTTTGCAGTCTATATACAAGTAACAGATACGAGGATAAGTATGTAAAACAGAAATGTTCCCTAGGTTACCTCGCCCCTAATAATACTCTCACTCAGTTTAAAGGTGGTTCACCGCTTCCGGTTTTTATGGAATCTAATAAGATACTGATCACATATGTAAAGAAAGCGATTGATATGTGGTAACGCCAGATAGGTATGCAACACACCCAATGTACAAGTGTCGTGGGTATGACCATAACTGACTAAAGATACTAGGAAAAATACGCTAGTCCACGCGTACTTATGGTAGTCTACAGTAACCTACACTAATTTTAGAACTCTAAGTATCCCTGTAAGAAAGATACACACATTAAGCACTTCCTTCCACTTAACACTTGCCTAAGGATGCACGGTATCTTAAATATCCTTGTGGGTATCTGCAGGTAAGAGGTTCCCACACGGTGGGACATTCATTTGCAGTATAACATGAACTTTTTGTAGCCATAAGCTTCCTATTGAGCAAAAAAGTGCTCATCAATCCTTAACTTCCCTGAATGGCAAGTCGTCTGAAGTCAGACAGACATTAGTTGAATTCAGCCCTGTATTCTGTCATCAAGAAACTGCATGACAAAAATTTAACCAACGGAGTTCAGGCCGACCGTTCAAGGACTGATCTTTACTAAACGAATCCTAGTAATTTTTCCTTGTAGGTAACAAGAGGTTAATGACCACTCAGCAAAAAGAACATCCACACATATTGAGGATCTCAATACATGAGGTGAATCATGAACGAATATAGCGCAAAGATGGCCCCACATAAATCTTGTTAAATGATTAAGAAGCTTGTCACTTCTGCGAATCCCTTAGTGTCCCAACAACTGACTTCAAAAAGCCATAGGAGTCCTGACTCGGGAAAAAATTGAACTATCTCCTATCCACAATCAGAGTCCAAGTGCACACCCGATTGGCGTATCATAGTCATCACATACTAGCTCAGCGACTCTTCTGCTACTGACTGACTCATGTATTGTGATCCTCAATAAGTTTGGAGTTTCTTTTTGCTGAGATTCATAAGCCAGCCCTGATGACTCAATCATTACTAGAAAATGGTGAATATTGCCAGCGGCCATACTGTTCAGTCTTTGAATCTATCTGTTGGAGCAATTGAGCGTCCACGTTGCATTCCTTAAAAAATCAAACCCTCGCTGGATAATGATAATGACCAGCAGTTTCCCTTACGAAACATCCCCTTAGAAAATTTATAAATGACAGTGCTGGTAAACCTCTAACGTTATTTGATTTTTAAACAGCTGAGCGAAACTGAACGTACTCAGACATTTCTCTTTTTCTTTATTCTGATCAACACTAAACTGACACACAACATTTTTTTTAGCGCAACGCAATCTGACTTTCAATAATCCCTACAAAAGAATTGCTCTGACTAACAATAACCTATACCTTTCATGAATCACTTACCTCACAAAAATCTTCGTTACTCAAACTACTGCAATACAGCGTGCGCCAATACTGCCAGCTAAATAAAAGATTCGAACTACTGAAGGCACTAACTACTGATACGCATAGTTAGCAAATGAAAGATTTTGATGGAGAACAAACAATGTATTTACGTTAATAGTGTTCAAAAGTCATAATATATATATATCTGCTCATGACATCCAGTCTTACAAATTTCCTTTTCCTGACGAACGCACGTCCAGATCGTCCGGTCTCAAAACTCTGCCATCTCTCTCCCCACATCCACCACTGCTGGCGGCTCACCTCCAACCGCGCAACGCTACGCACTGTTCACTTCCAGCTGCCTAACACTGTAATAGCGAATATTCCAACAATACCAACCAGCCACAGACTGCACACAGCACCATTACGGAACCATAGCGGTAGGAATTCATACATGTGAATTGTTTTGGAATTTGTGGAGTGCTCTCCAGTTAGTGAACAGACCTCGATTTGGAACCAACTTAGTTCGTTTTAACTTTCCCCACATTTCCAGAATGAGAGTTTCACTCTGCAGCGGAGTGTGCGCTGATATGAAACTTCCTGGCAGACAAAAATTGTGTGCCGGACCGAGACTCGAAGGCAAAGGTCCTGTGGCAAAGGTCCTCGGTCCGGCACACAGTTTTAATCTGCCAGGAAGTTTCAACTTTTATGTTTGTGTGGCAATTGTAAGAGTACAGCTGCTAGAGATAAGTCCCTGCATTCGCACTATCGTTTGTGTACACGGTGGCTCACTCGGACAGAGGGTCTGCCATATAAGCAAGACGTCCTGGGTTCGAGTCCCGGTCGGGGCACACGTTTTTCAACTGTCCCTGTTGATATTTATCAACTCCTGCAAGCAGTGAAAGGTCTAGATTTCATTACAACTTCATTCATCGAGAGCTGCAAGATCACCTGTGATATCTGTACAGATACCAGCTTCATATGATAGTGAATAGACTAGTACAGGACTTACTTTTTTAAATATTTGCTGAACTTATTTTAGTGTCTAAATCTCTACGTGTAAAACGCGATGTCCCAACTGACTGACTCATTCACTCACCAGCTGACTCATCATAGCCTAACCCACTGTAGGAGATTTTTCGAAATTTCACTCCTAAAGGGGTTAAATAGGGGATGAAAAGTTTTTTGAAAATATGTTGCTATTATGGCAATTTTGTAGCCTGACCTACGAAAATTGGTATTGGTGACATAGTGGGATAACGTTTTTTTTAAAGGTATCATTATTAATAATTACTAATTATTTTTGAATGTATGTCTATGAACTTTGAATTTCACTTCTCGGTTACAAATAAAAAATACATGTTTCAATGTTTTGGTAATTCAACACCTAAAAGGTTAAATAAGGAATGAAACGTTTTATGAAACTAATTTATTGTGAAAGCATTATTAAAAGTAAATATATAAAAATTTGACTTTGGCTTCTGAGCTAAAAATAAAAAAAAAGGTGTTTCACTGTTTTTAGAAATCCATTCGTGATGCGAGGGGAATAGGAGATTAAATTGATTATGGAAATATTTTCATTATGCAATATTTTTGAAGTTAAATCTATGAATATTTATATTTGACTTCCCCCTTACAAATAAAAAATATACATTTCACGGTTTTAGAAAACTGAACCTTCGCTATGGTGAATTAGGGTGTGAAATATGGTCTGAAAATATTTCATTACGGAAGCACTTGTAAAGCTAAATCCTTGAAATTCGGGATTTGGTTTCTTGGTTGCAAATACGAAAAATATGTGCTTCTGGACATTCAACTCTAAAGGACTGAAATAGTGCAAAGGTGAGTCATTGACACAGGATCACACAGCCTAAACCGCTAAGGATATAAACTTGAAATTTGGCTAGAGTGTTAATCTTATACTTAAGACGTTGAGTAAGAAGGAACTGTTCAAAATTGCATTCCTAAGCAGGTGAAATAGGAACTGAAAAACCCTTTGAAAATCTAGAACTACGATAACTGGTGTTTGGTTTCTCAGTCAGAAATTTAAAAAAATCATGTTTCAGCTTTTTTGGAAATCGAACCACTGACAAGGTAAAAATAGTTGGTGAAAACGTTATGGAAATAAATCGTTGTTAGTCAACTGCTGAAGCATTTTTAAAGGTACATCTAAGACAACTCGTATTTGACTTCGCGATTGAAAATGAAAAAAAACACATGTTTCAGTGTTTTTGGAAATTCAACCTCCCAAGGGTGTGAAAGAAGGGACGTAAAATTTTATGAAATTATTTCATAATGAAAGCATTTTTGAAGCTAAATCTATGAAAATTTGTATTTAGCTTCCCGGTTAGAAAAAAAATACGTGTTACACTGTTTTTGAAAATTCAACCCCTAAGGGAGGTGAAATAGAGGATTTTTAAGAAAATATTTTGTTATATGAAAAATAATTGAATCGATGTCTGTGAAAGCTGGTGTTTCTCTTTCAGTGTGGTTTGAGTTGCCTGAGATTGCAGTCGTGTGTGTGAGTTGTGTTTGCATGAGTGTGTGTGTGTGTGTGTGTGTGTGTTGTTGACAAAGGCCATTGGCCGAAAGCTTTAAGTGTGAAAGTCTTTTTGTTGTGCCTATCTGCGACTCAGCATCTCCGTTATATGGTGAGTAGCAACTTTTCTTCTCATAATATTGTTACATTTCATCCTGGATTTTCCATTGTTTGATATTTCACTTCTCAGTTAAATATAAAGAAATATGTGTTAAGGTATGAAAGTTTCTGTGGAAATATCACCAGCAGAACGCAAAAGGCATGATTAACAAAAACGTTGGACTCTAGTTACCAGAATCACATTCTCACTAGAAGTACATTCTGAAAAGACCATGCTTCTATGGCCTTGGCGTGAGAAGTTTAGCAGGTGTCGCAACCGAAAAATATGTGCAGGCCATACAGCCTACACAAGCGAGGCAGTGGGTGCTAAGCTAGTTAATCATGAATATACAGGATGTTTCCGTATAACAGGCCATAGAGGATACTCCACTGAGCAATTTGAGGTAGGGAACCTGGGGTCGCAGCAGCCAGTTTCGGGAGATAATAGGATTAAAATTACATTACTGTGTACTTTTCTTATTTGCATTAGTTAACCCCAAATACCGTCATGGCACGATAAACGTACCATTTATACTGAATGTTACAAAAAGTGCTGAAACTGACGGCTATCAACCTCAATTCAAGTATGATATCGGCGAACAAGATTCTGATATACTTTGACAAATATCCCTGGTATGTTTCGAATCACATCACAGGCAGCTACAGTTCCGGCAACTAATTCAATCTGCGTATTGTAATGCGACACCCTCCTCTAACATCACCTTTCTTTATAGAAATAGGCGACACCAAAAGGCATACTTCTAAATCTTTTATAGGTTAAAATTATCTCAGCTGTTTCGCTAAAACAATTTCTTATGGTTTTATATACAATGTATTCTGTTTCAGGCTAAAATGTATGAAAAGAAATTAGTCTGTTACAATCGATATGCACTAATGGTTAAAATTACTCTCCTTTTACAAATATCTGAAAGTACGAAATTTCTGACATATTTAAAATTCCCGTTATTAATTTGCACCTTCTGACGATATTTATTGAATTTATTTCTGGACTCATTTATAAAATAATTATGTAACTTAGTACAGAGTCTTCTTTTGTCAATAGAGTTTGTAAACTCTTTTGCTTTGTAAACTCTTCGGAATATTGTGAGTACCGCAGAATGTCAGTAGTAGAGATGGGCAAACTGAAACACGTAAATGTTTCGAAACAAATGAAACAGTACAATATAATGTTTCGATACGGTGTTTCGAAACAGTGAAACAGTTTGTGTTTTGTAATCTAATAAACCTACACATTTTATCATCTTGAATGTCTACTGTATAAGTATGTCCATATAAACACAAATGAGGTGCGAGAGCGCTAATCATATCGCAGAAAGTATGAAACTATCACTTAGGCGTCTTGGCAGTTTCGTATTTCCTGCAGCAAATGCGCTGCTTTTGTTTCATGTGACTTTCATACTTTTCAATTGGCTGAGGAAAGCCTTCGCTGAAGACAGAAGAACCACCACGAACGGAACTGGAGGTTCTTCATTAGTATGGCTAATATACCCATCCTGCTAATTTCCATGCACACAAAGGGAATCATTGTGGATAATAGACACAGTGACTATAGACTCACAAATAACGCCAAATAATTTGAATAAATAACAAAATATAACAGAAAAAAATTTTTGTGTTTCAAGGTGTTTCGAACCGTTACTATAAATTTACGATGCTTCCCGTTTACCATTACACTATCAGTGATATGTCAAACAGATTGCTTGCAATTATAGCTACATCAAATTTATGTACATATCTAATAACTGTCACTCTACGCCTTTTTTTAATTTAAAATGTTGTAGTCTTACTTGCGTTTTTTAATATGATTACTGTACATGAACAGAGAAGCGTATGTTATAAAAAAAAGTGTAATTTAACTGAATGATTTTCAGATATTTATTATTTTGAATGTGAATAGTATGCGTTGTTTTATTGTTTGGTTAGTGTTTATAAAGCAGATGTAACGCCATTTCGGAATAGGACAGTCAGCTAGAAACGAAGCTTTATTTTCGGATATCTTAAGCTTCATGCTATTGCTTGTCTAAAGATTTCGACACACTTGAAAGTGTTTCATGAAGTGGTATGTTGTGTTTCAGTACCTGTGCCGAGCCCGAATCTCGTCCGACACAGAGCGGAATGAAACATCACTGGTTCGATACAATTACTCCGTTCCAGGCGCAGGTGGACTGAAACAGTCTTATTTTGAAACAACGATACAGTTTCTGTGTCTGGCTCGAGATCCGAGACAGGGGCGGAATGAAACACCACTGTTTCGAAACAGTGAACCATAGCCGTTCCGAAACACTGAAACAGTTCCAGGTATCGATACACTGTATCGAAACATAGAAACAGTGGCCAAGTCTGGTCAGTAGTATTGAGTATGCCTGTGATGGAAACGCACGTGTTTTTTTTTTTTTAATTTTGTCTACAACAATGTAATTGTTGGCTGTATGCAAATGGAGACTGTGAAGTCAGTGTGATACAGAAGGGTGGGATCAAATAAAAGAAAGTCATAGCAACAGATAGCATTCTATCACCTGGAACCCAGTAAGTCAAAATTTCAGCCGCAAGAATGTAACAATAGACGCGGCAACTGCAACCGACGACGACGACAACAACTACTACAAGAGAAAATGAGGATAAATAAAAAGTATTTTCTTTGTATGTCTTACCCTTTTTCAAGTTTTTGGAACTAATGATGACACTAAGGATAATTTAATAGTGATGTGTGTCACGGCGCCAGCCGCTGTGGCCGAGCGGTTCTAGGCGCTTCAGTTTGGAACCGCGTGACCGCTACGGTCGCAGGTTAGAATCCTGCCTCGGGCATGGATGTGTGTGATGTCTTTAGGTTAGTTAAGTTTAAGTAGATCTAAGTTCTAGGGGACTGATGACCAAGGCTGTTAAGTCCCATAGTGCTCAGAACCATGTGAACCATTTTTCTGTGTGACGGCAAGATTACAGTATCTACTTGGGTCTCATACTCAAGTGACTCCAGATATCCCTATGGGAAATAGCTAGGAGGATGTAAATACGAGACAACAGAACCATCTTATGGACAAGTAAAGTAAACAAAACCTGCATCATACCATCTTGCTAACCAGGCTCGTCCTCCTTGTTTCCTTGCAGGAAATAAGGAATGTACATGTAAATAAACAGCGCAGTACGTGTGAACATGTACGCATGTTAGTTGTAAATAAGCTGGAAAACAGTAATGCTAGACAAAATGGTAGTCACGTTTCCTTCCATATCTCCTTAGGCTGGCTTTTCCAGCCCCAGATTCCCTACCTGAAATTATTCAGTGGAGCATTCTGTATGACTGTTACATTTTTGCACACTCTTACGGAAACGTCCGGTTTAACAGGGCGTTATCAATATCATAGTTGGAGACCAGAGATTCTCCTGGCGTATACAACTTTCAAATAACTTCCGGGAATTCAGCCAGGTAACACTTTCAGCGACCGCCGATATTTCGGCGGGAGAACACCCCGCCATTTTCAAGACAAACTGCAACGGACAGGCGGCGTACATGCAAATTTAAAACCTCGGTTCTCGGACTGAAGCAGGAAAGATAACACACACACTGAACACTAGTGCCACCAAAGATGACCAAAGTCAGAGCTGTCGATAGTGAGACTATAAATTCGCAGGTAAGGTAGCATTGACTCTGTCCCTCCGTTTATTGACAAGGGAGAGAGCCGGATTCCAAACAGAGTTTAAACAGAAACCTCCATCTCTGTTAACGAGGTTGCTCGCTAATTTAATCTCAACTGCCTCCCTAATAACACTGTCCCAATAGCTGGACGTGCATGCCAATATCTCGGTGTTATTATATAACATGGGGTGACCAGTATCCAAGCAATGTCCGGCAATAGCAGATCTACTTGGCTGCTGTAATCGTGTGTGCCGTTTATGCTCAGTACATCGGTCCTCCACGGTCCTGATAGTTTTACCAATATATGCCATGCCGCAGCTACAAGGAATACGATATACACCCGCCTTACGCAGTCCAAGATCATCCTTAACGGAACTCAAAAGTGCTCTAATTTTAGATGAAGGTCGGAAAACGCATTTCACATCGTATTTCCGTAAAATACGACCGATCATGTTGGACATGTTTCCTACGTAAGACAAAAAGGCAGTAGACTTAGGTGTTGACTCAGAATTATCATTAATCACACGATGTACAGTTCGCCGATAGCGCAACGCACGTTTAATCTGTCTATCACTGTAACCATTTTGACGAAATGTAACTTCAAGATGGGACAGCACAGCTGACAAAGTCTCAGCGTCAGAAACGACATGTGCCCTTTGTACCAAGGTACGAAGTAGCCCTTCACGCTGAGTCAGATGGTGACAACTATTAGCCTGTAAGTACAAGTCGGTGTGAGTACGTTTCCTGTAGACTGCATGTCCCAATGATCCATCATCCTTCCTCCTAACCAACACGTCAAGAAAGGGAAGGCAACCATCCTCTTCCACCTCCATCATAAAACGAATATTCGGGTGGATCGAGTTCCGATGTTCTAGAAAGACATTCAGATTCTCCCTACCATCTTTCCTGCTTCAGTCCGAGAACCGAGGTTTTAAATGTGCAAGTACGCCGCCTGTCCGTTGCAGTTTGCCTTGAAAATGGCGGGGTGTTCTCCAGCCGAAATATCGGCGGTGGCTGAAAGTGTTACCTGGCTGAATTCCCGGAAGTTATTTGAATATCATAGTTTGATTTTTCTTTTTTTAATACAACTTCTTTCTGAATAAATAATTTATTTTTTCGTATCCAAACAATCTGTGACACTGTCCCCCAATGTCCATGGTGAGCAATCCAGAGTCAGGGCAGTTTGCCACAAACATATTTTCCGATATAACTTTGTTTTTTTTTCTGAAAATGCTGCTGTGCCCTCAAATTTTTGGGATACGTGGCAAATATAGACAAGGGTACATATTACGAGGTCGCTAGTGATAGAAAGGGAAACTCTGAATACTGCCCCTTGCGCAGCCTGCTCTGGGTCTCTTGGATAGAAATGTGGTGGGTGCATAAAAGAATGGGTCGGTCAGATACGCAGCGACAGGCTCACGTAGCCAGGTGAGAGTCTGGTAAGGATCTGAGCAGGGAGAGAGCGATCCCGGAAGGCAGCGCGAGTTTCGGTGCAGACGCCGTCTGGGAGGCGGCGTCCCGGCGCCCCGGCGCCGCTGGCGGATTGACGAACCTCATGATCCACTCGCGGTAGAAGCCGAGGAACAGGTGTATGTTGAAAATGACCGGGGCCCCGCAGTAGTCGACGGTGCAGTTTTCGTACCGGGCAGCCACCACCATACCGAACTGCACCCGCACGTTGTTGCAGAAGATGGGCCCTCCAGAGTCGCCGAAACACGCAGACTTCTTCTCGACGTCGAAAGTGCACAAGCCGTTCTGTGGACGAGAAAGCAGGCACAGTTGCAAGGGCCGCATACGACACTCCCTGCTGCGGACCGTCCTATGACACATCTCCCATGTACGTTACTAAGTGCCTAAGCAGACTCCATATTTCAGATGCGGCTATAGTGCGCGTCATTTATGACGGTGGCCGACTTTAGGTTCGTTCTGTGCAACTGACATCACAAAACACAGTCAGGCAATGAACAGAGAACGACGTTGCCAGAGCTCTACTGCAGTGCAGAGCACGGACGAGTGGCTTCAGTTTTAGAAATGTTGAGTCATAAATAAAATAATTGAACAAAAGCAGTTTCTTGATAACAGGCTTTCTTTTATAGAAAATTTGGAAAAAGCGTTCTTTATACCAATTGCTTCATATTCTATTAATTAATTAAACCAAACAAGCAATAAGCAAGGAAAGTTGCTTGTATCATTCTCACAAACTGCTTTTTCGCAATAACGAACAGCAGTAATTGTTTATTTCCTATTGTACTTCGACGAAACGTGAATAATTCAAAGTCATACCAACAGTGTTTGTCGGTAATTTGCATGATGTGTTCCAGTCCTCCAGCAAAACATTTGAATGATGAGCTGTGTTAGTGTAATGGTTAAGGTGTTTGACTGATAAAGGAGAGGTTCTGTGTTCAAACTATGTTCGGTGCGTAATATTTTCTTTATTTAAAAACAATATTGTAGTGTCTTACTTCATAAATTTTATTCATTTGAATGTATTTTTTGAAATTTCTAGTGCTTTGTCTCTTCATCACAATCATAATAAGTTTTCAGTTTTTCTAATTTTGTCCTCTAATATTTCTTTTCAGAGCAATTAAAAAAAATGAAAAGGCACACATACAATATTCATGATATCTGTTTTGTTTGTATATCTTCTCTTCCGCAGTCGCTGTTTTACTATTCATATTGAGATATATTCTCTGCGACAGTATTAAAAGTGTTATTTAGAGCAGAATTTCGGCTCGTACGTTGCCGAGCTACTTGATTGTCTGACGCAATTCTTTGCTTCGCTCCTTTGGCAACAGCATCATATTCAATATTTTCGTCAACTGATCTATGTTTTGGCAAGTACTTGCTGTCCGTTGTGACGAACACAAATTGTTTGCGCACTGCGCCTCACTAACAATATATTTTAGTTTCTATGTTTTATTACGTCCACAATTCAGTTTTGTGTACTTTGCCAATTTTGTTTTAATCAGAACTTTTTAGAAAAAAGCGAAATGACTCTGGTATAAATAAACCTTTTATTACAATCGCGAAAGACGGAATATTTCTCAATATTACATACGAAACCTATCTGGTACTTAAATTAAATGAGATATTGTTATACAGTAAATTTTATATGAAATTTAGGTATCTTGTCCACATTTCATTCCCAACATTGTGGCAACTAAAATCGACCATACGGAAAGTAGACGCTATGGAATTTTACCTCTGCAAACTCTTCAAACTTTCGCGCATTTATTACATTTAATGCTGCACAATAACTGCGTTGAACATCGAAGCGAAATTAAGTCATTTATGGGGGTAAGGTATCAGTCAAGAAGATGTGTAAAAATCAAATTTTTGGGCCAAATAGTTTTTGTGAAATCGAATGATAAGTGTGTCAAAGCAGTCAGAACACCATGTGTCAGCACAGGCGAGCAGTGCAGTGATGACAATCGCTCACAGCGCGGAATGCGGGAAGCACGTCTCTGTAGCAGCTAAAGGGTTAATGCGGCCGTGGTGGCTTTACTTCATGAAAACCGAGCTTCCCCCCCCCCTCCCCCCCCGAAACGTAAGTTTGCGAACTATACTATACTATGGCGCTGCTTCTCTTGGCGCGTGCAACTGGCAACACAGCAGTCTCCCGCGTATGGGCGGGTATGCGCGAGCCACCAAGACAAAAGAATTGAACTATAAGTGCCTAACCGGACACCTCATTTCTGATGCAGCTAGCCTATCCTACGGCTACCAGGGGCAGCAAAAACTTGACTTTCACTATTTCACATAAATATTGATTGAATTTAAAAATTTAATATTCTGTCATAATGCATTTATTATCAGATGTAATATTATGTTAAAAATGTAATACAATAATTCAAGTACGAGGATAGGTCAAATGAAAACCTTAAATTTGTAATAATAAATCGAAATTTCGCGCCGTTATCCAGTAAGTTGGTAAGTGTGCTACAAACAGCGTGCAGAATGGCCTGTAGGTGGCAGCATAGTGCAGATGCACACATACCATCGCAGTATCAGTATAAAGATGGCCGCCCCAGTTGCGACTTGCAACAGGGAAGAACAGCGTTCTGTTATTCGGTTTTTGCGTAGTGAAGGTGTAAAACCTATTGAAATTCATCGACGAACAGAACCATCAGCAGTGAAGGTTATGCTGATTCTCTTTTGGGACGAAAAAGGCGTCATTTTGGAACATTACATGCCTAGAGGGACCACTGTCACCAGTGCATCATACACAGATCCCCTAAAAAATCATCTACGACCTGCAATCAAATCAAAGCTAAGTGGATTGCTGTCAAGCAGGTGTCGTTTTGCAACATGACAATGCAAGGCCCCACACTGCCCGTACGACAGTTGCAACAATCACAGACCTGCATTTTGAGTGTCTTCCTCATCCACGATACTCACCAGACCTTGCCCCAAGTGATTTCCATATGTTTGGACCACTCAAAGACGCAATGGGAGGAAAGAAGTTCCGTTCTGATGAAGAGGTACGCCATGCAGTGCATGAGTGGTTGCGTGGACTACCAAAAGAATTCTTTTCTAAAGGAATTTATGCACTTTGTAAGGGCTGGAGGACTTGCATTGAGTGTGGGGGAGATTATGCTGAAAAGTGGTACAGTTTTGTACCACTTCTGCACAATAAATAATATTTAAAAAATATTTAAGGTTTTCATTTGACTCACCCTCGTATTAAAGTTTGAAGATGTGTATATATGTATACAGCACCCTAAACATATTCACCCAGCATTTGAGAATCTACATCTACATACACTCATGCTCATAAATTAAGGATAATGCTGATAGATGGTGAAACAACGCTCTGGTGGGCGGTTTGCGGGTTTAAATCACCTCGGGGTATCACCATGCGGTGGTGCTGGCAGCAGCCCACATACGCAGAGGTGTGTTGGTGCATGTCAGAGTACGGTGCAGCGAGTAAGTGTGCGGACATTTTCAGATGTGCTAATAGTGACTGCGTGTTTAAAATGACTCAAAGAACACATATTGATGACTTTATGAGGGGTAGTGACTGGAGGCTGGTCAAACACAGTTCGTCATAGCATGGGCCCTCTGTGTGGCACAAAGTGTGATATCAAGATTATGGCAACGATTCCAGCAGACAGGAAACGTGTCCAGGCGCTACAGTACAGGACGTCCTCAGTGTACAACACCACATGAAGACCAATATCTCACCATCAGTGCCCACAGACGGTCACGGAGTACTGCAGGTAGCCTTGCTTGGGACCTTACCACAGCCACTGGAACAGTTGTCTCCAGACACACAGTCTAAAGACGACTGAACAGACATGGTTTATTCGCCTGGAGACCTGCAAGGTGCATTCCAATTACCTCTGCGTTGCCACTGAAGGATTTTTTGCAAGAACTGACCTCTCCAGTCCGCAGCTCATGGTCGTGCGGTAGCGTTCTCGCTTCCCACGTCCGGGATCCCGGGTTCGATTCCCGGCGGGGTCAGGGATTTTCTCTGCCTCGTGATGACTGGGTGTTGTGTGCTGTCCTTAGGTTAGTTAGGTTTAAGCAGTTCTAAGTTCTAGGGGACTGATGACCATAGATGTTAAGTCCCATAGTGCTCAGAGCCATTTGAACCATTTTTTGACCTCTCCATTATGTCCCATAAATGTTCGATGGGGCTCATGCCGAACAATATAGGTGAGCAAATCACTTATTCGAATAGTGCAGAATGTTCTTCAAACCAGTCCTGGACAGTTGTGGTCTGGTGACATGACACAGTGTCATCCATGAATGACCTCCGTGAACGGCTGCAAATGGTCTCCATGTAGCCAAACATAACCATTCCTCGTCAATGGTAGGTGCAGGTGGACCAGAGGACCCAGTCCATTCCATGTAGACACAGCACACAACACTATAGAGACAATACCTGCTTGCACAGTGCCTTCTTGACAACTTAGGCCCATGGTTTCGTGGGGTCTACACCACAGTCGAAGCCTACCATCAGTTGTTACCAACTGAAATCGAGATTCGTCTGACCAAGTCAAGCTTTCGCAGTCATCTAGCGTCCAACTGATATGCTCACGAGAGGCAGTGCAGGCGATGCTCAAAATGGCTCTGAGCACTATCCGACTTAACGTCTGAGGTCATCAGTCGCCTAGAACTTAGAACTACTTAAACCTAACTAACCGAAGGACATCACACACATCCATGCCCGAAGCAGGATTCGAACCTGCAACCGTAGCAGTCGTTCGGCTCCAGACTGTAGCGCCTAGAACCGCAATGGCCATTCAGGCCGGCTCAGGCGATGTCGTTCTATTAGCAAATGTACTCGTGTCGGTCGTGTGCTGCCATAATCCATTAACGACAAATTTCGCAGAACCGTCCTAACAGATGCGAGGGTGAGTCAAATGAAAACCTTAAATTTGTAATAACAAATCGAAATTTCGCGCCGTTATCCTGTAAGTTGGTAAGCGTGCTACAAACAGCGTGCAGAATAGCCTGTAGGTGGCAGCACAGTGCAGATGCACACGTACCGTCACAGTATCAGTACAAAGATGGCCGCCCCACTTGCGACTTGCAACAGGGAAGAACAGCGTTCTGTTATTCGGTTTTTGCGTAGTGAAGGTGTGAAATCTACTGAAATTCATCGACGAATGAAGCTTCAGTAGGGTGATGTGTGTTTGTCCCAGCAGCAAGTCTACGAATGGAGTAGGAAGTTCGCAAATGGTGTGACTTCAGTGGAAGATGCTCCTCGTCCAGGTCAGGTACAACGAGTTGTGACTCCACAGAACATTGCAGCAGTTGAAGCCATAGGAAAACTGCAGAGTGACACTAAATGACATTGCAGCATGTTTACAGATTAGTCATGGGTTAGCACACCACATTGTGCATGATGTGCTCCAGCAGTTGAAGCCATAGGAAAACTGCAGAGTGACACTAAATGACATTGCAGCATGTTTACAGATTAGTCATGGGTTAGCACACCACATTGTGCATGATGTGCTCCAGTTTCACAAAGTGTCTGCAAGATAAGTGCCACGGCAGCTGACTCCTGAAATGAGAGTACGACGTGTTGATGCTTGTGAAGAGCTTCTTGAAAAGGAAGGTGATGGCTTCGTTGCAAGAATCGTAACTGGGGACGAAACCTGCGTTCTCTTCCACCAACAGGAAGCGAAGAGAGCGAGCAAGGAATTAGCTCCATTCCTCATCACCAAAACCAAAGAAGTTTCGAACAGAACCATCAGGAGGGAAGGTTATGCTGATTCTCTTTTGGGACGAAAAAGGCGTCATTTTGGAATATTACATGTGTAGAGGTACCACTGTCACCAGTGCATCATACACAGATCCCCTAAAAAATCATCTGCGGCCTGAAATCAAATCAAAGTGTCGTGGATTGGTGTCAGCAGGTGTCCTTTTGCAACATGACAATGCAAGGCCCCACACTGCCCATACAACAGTTCCAACAATCCCAGACCTGCATTTAGAGTGTCTTCCTCATCCACCATGCTCACCAGACCTTGCCCCAAGTAATAACCATATGTTTGGACCACTCAAAGACGCAATGGGAGGAAAGAAGTTCCGTTCTGAAGAAGAGGTACGCCACGCAGTGCATGAATGGTTGCACGGACTACCAAAAGAATTTTTTTCTAAAGGAATTTTTGCACTTTGTAAGCGCTGGAGGACTTGCATTAAGCGTGGGGGAGATTATGTAGAAAAGTGATACAGGTTTGTACCACTTCTGCACAATAAATAATATTTAAAAAAATATTTGAGGTTTTCATTTGTCTCACCCTCATACGTTCATCGTACATCTCCCACTGATTTCTTCGGTTATTTCCCACGCTGTTGTCTGTTAGCATTGACAACTCTACGTATATGCCGCTGCTCTTGGTCGTTAAGTGAAGGCCGTTGCCCTTTGCGTTATCCATGGCGAAAGGAAATGCCTGAAATTTGGCATTCTCTGCACACTCTTGATATTGTGGATCGCGGAATATTGAATTTTCTAACCATTTCCGAAATGAAATGCTCCATGCGTCTAGGTTCAAGTATCACTCCTAGCTCAAAGTCTGTCAGTTCCCGTCATGTGACTATAATCACATAGGCAACCTTCTCATATGTACCACCTAAGTGCAAATGACAGCTCTGCCAATGCACTCGTCTTTTATATATTGTGTATGCGATACTGCCGCTATTTGTAGATGATAATTTTTGTTTAGTTTTTTTAATACTGTAAACACAATATTACATCCCAGTTGTCGTTTACTTTTATTTTTTTACCAGAGATCAAGACGGGCGATGCTACTCAAAACTGGTAATTCTGCTGTAATAAAACCGCGATCGACAGACTGCAAAAAGTGTACTCTCATAAACTACATTGTATATTGCAGTACTTACAAATAAACACCAGGTATGCAACGGTTTTGCGTGTGCACCATCGCGCCTCAAACAGACATCTATGCATCTCCATTTCCTCGTCTACATCTTGTGCAGATTACTGGAGGTCTCCTTTGAAATGTTTTCTCTGCTCTTTTGCACAATTCTTCATCAGCCTTTTACCTACGTCGATCCATATGGGACTTGATTATTAATTAATAATTAATAATTTCAGTGTGTATCCAGAAATTTCATAATCCACATTCTCGTACACAGTTTACTAAACTGTACAGTTGGAGCTGCTTTTGTTAAAATATTTGTCACTTGTTCCTCAGAGCTAATATCTTGAACATTCAGAAGTCCTTCAGTGCACAACTGGTGTAAGAAACTGTATGTAATATCCATATGCTTCAGTGGTCTGTATTCCCACTTCTGTAATAGGCATGTGCGTGACCGATTATCTTCATTAACTGTTAGAGTTTTCGAAAATATTTTAAATTCCTTTAGAAAATTCTACAGACAAGTGTATCTGTTGTAGCTGTTGCCAAAGCAAGATATTTTGCTTCCGTTGAAGACAGTGAAAGACTTATCTGTCTCCTTGTAGCCCAATAAACAGTGTTTCCAAAAAAAAAAAAAAAATCGATCTTCTGTCTTCTTGACTTCCTCAGTCAGAATCAGCATAGCAGAGAAGATCATTTGAATTTTCCTTTTTGTTACACAGATCAACAACAAGTGTTACTTTAAAATACCGAAGAATTTGTTTCAAACTTTCCATTAAAATTCTACTGCTTTATTTTTACGTCTATTAAAATATTTAAGTGATGCAATTACGTCTGGTCTTTGATTGTATCATTCATACCTTAAGACTTGGTTCTCACTTGATACTTCCGTTGACCTTGCTGCAAGACAAAGGCTATCGATGGACACAGTTCAATTAATAACGTTTTGTTACCTTTAGAATTATTACGCTTTGCTTCTCCGTCTAATAGTTTACCCTTTACAAAACTGAGTTAGAATTGTTCACTTGACAAGGTTTCCTAAGCACTAAACAACCTGGTATGTTGGAGGCATTGTTAGTAACAAACTGCACATTACATCGGTTTCTTCAATATTAACATCCATTGCTTCCAAATCACATATTAACTTATCAAATTAAAAAAAAAAGATTTTCAAGAGTATCGTCATTTCCATTACACCTCATAGTCAAGAGAGTCTTTCTTAATAAAAGTATATTAGCCATACTTTTCCCCTCAAAAGTTTGAGTTCATAAATTCTAGAAATCTTAGGCAGCTCCCTTGTCCTTGACATACTCCGATTAACTGTCTGAAATTCTTTGAATTATTTGAGACACACTTCTTATCGTTTACGCTAAGTTCTTCCAGAAGTGCTTTCTCCTGTGCATGTTGTTCAGTTGAGTTATGCTGAGTAATCTCTCTCACTTCGAAGTACAGCTTCTCCGCAAAATTCAATAATGCCAGATCTCGTAATTGTGTTCAGTCCTAAATTTCCAGTTGTTAAATTTCATGCCATCAAGCAATGGTATCCTGTACTTTTCCATCTCATGTGCCATGACTGTGAATCATATATTAAATTAATTAATTAGTTATTGCACCTTTGCTTGGTGTACTGTAAAACTTGGCAGCTAGGCCCAAACCTGTTGTTAATTACTAGGTATTTAGGTAAGTATTTAGATGAGTTTATTATTTATCACAATTACAATTACCTTGAAGCCGAGATACAGATACAAAGGGGAAAAACACAATGAAAAGATCATATAGAAAACAAAGAGAAAATAAGTCAAAGCATGATTACTAAGTTGTCAATATTTTATCATGTTTATTGACTAGGGAGAACTGTGTTGAATTCCCCTAGGATTATAAGTTTTCTGTACGCTTTTTCATACCATTTGACTAAAAAACTTGCAGTATTCATACGTAATAAGCAACGTTGCGTATAAACGTCCATCATAAATGACGCATGATCTTACTTTTGGTTTCCTTTAATATTCTGCAGCACAGTGAGATACATCTTTCGACTGCGAAAAGTTGTAGCAACCATTTCTGTCCTAGTTTGTAGCTTGCTCATTATACTGTATCTGCAGCATATACTGGTTTGGAGCATGCAAAATATATAGATAGGATTAGTCGAGTATGTTGTAGAGAGGCAAGGAGAGTTTTTCACTAGGCATATTCAATGGAAACACAGGAACTCGTATCGGAATTCTCTGAGGGAGAGACGTCAGCAGCTGTTGCAGTGCCTGAAATCCAGACAGCCGAAGCGAGTGAAACTAAGGTGATTTGCGAAACGGAGTAGACCATTGCGTGTAGCAGCTCACACTTTTGAACCATGGGAGATATTCCATTGTGGGTGAATAAAATTCTAGAGAAAGCAGAAGCAGGCAGGGAAGAGGTGAAGAATTGGAAACAGGCGCGAAACAAGTCGAACAGACAAGCGAAGGCAGGTAGGAAAGCAGCACAGGACAGAGACCCGGAGGTCAAAGCAGATCGAATGAGAGTAGACGCAAACAGGAAAAAAGTGCTGGAGAACAGAAAACGAATTCAGGAAGAGGTAGCAGCGCTATGTGGAGAATCCGATCACCTACTCAGATCAGTGGGCAAACGCTAGATTGTTGTTGTTGTTGTTGTCGTCTTCAGTCCTGAGACTGGTTTGATGCAGCTCTCCATGCTACTCTATCCTGTGCAAGCTTCTTCATCTCCCAGTATGTACTGCAACCTACATCCTTCTGAATCTGCTTAGTGTATTCATCTCTTCGTCTCCCTCTACGATTTTTACCCTCCACGCTGCCCTCCTATGCTAAATTTGTGATCCCTTGATGCCTCATAACATGTCCTACCAACCGGTCCCTTCTTGTCAAGTTGTGCCACAAACTCAGCTTCTCCCCAATTCTATTCAATACCTCCTCATTAGTTATGTGATCTACCCATCTAATCTTCAGCATTCTTCTGTAGCACCACATTTCGAAAGCTTCTATTCTCTTCTTGTCCAAACTATTTATCGTCCATGTTTCACTTCCATACATGGCTACACTCCATACAAATACTTTCAGAAACGACTTCCTGACACCTAAATCTATACTCGATGTTAACAAATTTCTCTTCTTCAGAAACGCTTTCCTTGCCATTGCCACTCTACGTTTTATGTCCTCTCTACTTCGACCATCATCAGTTATTTTGCTCCCCAAATAGCAAAACTCCTTTACTACTTTAAGTATCTCATTTCCTAATGTAATACCCTCAACCTCACGCGACTTAATTCGACTACATTCCATTATCCTCGTTTTGCTTTTGTTGATGTTCATCTTATATCCTCCTTCCAAGACACTGTCCATTCCGTTCAACTGCTCTTCCAAGTCCTTTGCTGTCTCTGACAGAATTACAATGTCATCGGTGAACCTCAAACTTTTTATTTCTTCTCCATGGACTTTAATACCCACTCCGACTTTTTCTTTTGTTTCCTTTACTGCTTGCTCAATATACAGATTGAATAACCTCGGGGACAGGCTACAACCCTGTCTCAATCCCTTCCCAACCGCTGCTTCCCTAACATGCCCCTCGACTCTTATAACTGCCATCTGGTTTCTGTACAAATTGTAAATAGCCTTTCGCACCCTGTATTTTACCCCTGCCACCTTTAGAATTTGCAAGAGAGTATTCCAGTCAACATTGTCAAAAGCTTTCTCTAAGTCTACAAATGCTAGAAATGTAGGTTTACCTTTCCTTAATCTATTTTCTAAGGGTCAGTATTGCCTCGCGTGTTCCAACATTTCTGTGGAATCCAAACTGATCTTCGCCGAGGTCGGCTTCTACCAGTTTTTCCATTCGTCTGTAAGGAATACGCGTTAGTATTTTCCAGCTGTGACTTATTAAACTGATAGTTCGGTAATTTTCACATAACACCTGCTTTCTTTGGGATTGGAATTATTATATTCTTCTTGAAGTCTGAGGGTATTTCGCCTGTCTCATACATCTTGCTCACCAGATGGTAGAGTTTTGTCAGGACTGGCTCTCCCAAGGCCGTCAGTAGTTCCAATGGAATGTTGTCTACTCCCGGGGCCTTGTTTCGACTCAGGTCTTTCAGTGCTCTGTCAAACTCTTCACGCAGTATCGTATCTCCCATTTCATCTTCATCTACATCCTCTTCCATTTCCATAATATTGTCCTCAAGTACATCGCCCTTGTATAGACCCTCTATATACTCCTTCCACCTTTCTGCTTTCCCTTCTTTGCTTAGAACTGGGTTTCCATCTGAGCTCTTGATGTTCATACAAGTGGTTCTCTTATCTCCAAAGGTCTCTTTAATTTTCCTGTAGGCAGCATCTATCTTACCGCTAGTGAGATAAGCCTCTACATCCTTACATTTGTCCTCTAACCATCCCTGCTTAGCCATTTTGCACTTCCTGTCGATCTCATTTTTGAGACGTTTGTATTCCCTTTCGCCTGCTTCATTTACTGCGTTTTTGTATTTTCTCCTTTCATCAATTAAATTCAATATTTCTTCTGTTACCCAAGGATTTCTACTAGCCCTCGTCTTTTTACCTACTTGACCCTCTGCTGCCTTCACTACTTCATCCCTCAGAGCTACCCATTCTTCTTCTACTGTATTTCTTTCCCCCATTCCTGTCAATTGTTCCCTTATGCTCTCCCTGAAACTCTGTACAACCTCTGGTTTAGTCAGTTTATCCAGGTCCCATCTCCTTAAATACCCACTTTTTTGCAGTTTCTTCAGTTTTAATCCACAGTTCATTACCAATAGATTGTGGTCAGAGTCCACATCTGCCCCTGGAAATATCTTACAATTTAAAACCTGGTTCCTAAATCTGTGTCTTACCATTATATAATCTATGTGATACCTTCTAGTGTCTCCAGGATTCTTCCACGTATACAACCTTCTGTCATGATTCTTGAACCAAATGTTAGCTATAATTAAGTTATGCTCTGTGCAAAATTCTACCAGACGGCTTCCTCTTTCATTTCTCTCCCCCAATCCATATTCACCCACTATGTTTCCTTCTCTCCCTTTTCCTACTCTCGAATTCCAGTCACCCATTACTATTAAATTTTCGTCTCCCTTGACTACCTGAATAATTTCTTTTATCTCATCACACATTTCATCAATTTCTTCATCATCTGCAAGGCTAGTTGGCATATAAACTTGTACTACTGTAGTAGGCATGGGCTTCGTGTCTATCTTGGCCACAATAATGCGTTCACTATGCCGTTGGTAGTAGCTTACCCGCATTCCTATTTTTTAATTCATTATTAAACCCACTCCTGCATTACCCCTATTTGATTTTGTCTTTATAACCCTGTATTCACCTGACCAAAAGTCTTGTTCCTCCTGCTACCGAACTTCACTAATTCCCACTATATCTAACTTTAACCTATCCATTTCCCTTTTTAAATTTTCTAACCTACCTGCCCGATTAAAGGATCTGATATTCCACGCTCCGATCCGTAGAACGTCAGTTTTCTTTCTCCTGATAACGACGTCCTCCTGAGTAGTCCCCGCCCGGAGATCCGAATAGAGGACTATTTTACCTCCGGAATATTTTACCCAAGAGGACGCCATCATCATTTATCCATACAGTAAAGCCGCATGCCCTCGGGGAAAAATTACGGCTGTAGTTTCCCCTTGCTTTCAGCCGTTCGCAGTACCAGCACAGCAAGGCTGTTTTGGTTAGTGTTGCAAGGCCAGATCAGTCAATCATCCAGACTGTTGCCCCTCTTCAGGAACCACACGTTTGTCTGGCCTCTCAACAGATGCCCCTCCGTTGTGGTTGCACCTATGGTACGGCCATCTGTGTCGCTGAGGCACGCAAGCCTCCCCACCAACGGCAAGGTCCACGGTTCATGGGAAAGGGATTCAAAAACAATAGAAAGCAATGTGACAATGCTGGACCAGGTCGAGTCCAATTTAAAGAAAGTGAAGGAAAGAAACGCTTCACTTTCTGAATCAGTGCAGACTGCAGAGTAAACAAATACCTCAGTATCCCAGAGAATGTAGGTACTGGAAGACCAAACTGGATATAAAGTTATGGAACCTGTTGGATTCTCAGAAACTGAACAGTTTGTCTCGATGGGACACGATGTAGAGAATCCAAGGGGAGAAACTGAGCAACCGTAAGTCATGGAGTCATTAATTCCTGTAGCAGAGAATAGTCTGAGTATGAGTAATAAGCGGCATATTTGTCAGAGTTTGGAGCCTAATACCGCACTGCCAGAGGCGTACCATAGGGCCATGCCGAAGGAGTCTCATGCGGCACCAGGATCTGCACCCAACAGCGGACAGAACTTCGAGGACAAGCACTTCTTCTCGCTGACCAGTTTTATCACTTATTTTCTCTCTTATACCACAGACGGAGACGTACTAATTAAGATGTGGAAGGGAATGCTACGGAGAAGGAGAATAAAGGGAGTTAGTCCGGTGAGCGCCATCCCAAGCAAATCCAGCGGAGAGATTCACGTGTCAACTAGTTAAACTTTGTCGGACCTACTGCAGTAGAAGACACGGCAATTGGGATGAGTATGTCAAGGAATTCGAGTTCACTTTTCTCACGATTTAAACGAGAAGCCTCGAACCGAAATTTTAACCCTCGAGTGGGCTCGCCTATGTATAAAGTGCACCAACTAGAAAAAACATTCTCTTCTTTTCTTGTTTTAAAATTGCCGCCCCGTACCTGTTCCTTCATTATTGCTTCAGTTAACACAGTAACTGAAACTTCCTGGTAGATTAAAACTGTGTGCCGGACCGAGACTCGAACTCGGGACCTTTGCCTTTTACCGGCAAGTGCCGTACCAAGCACGACTCTTCTGCTTCTGTGAAGTTTGGAAGGTAGGAGACGAGGTACTGGCAGAAGTAAAGCTGTGAGGACGGGGCGTGAGTCGTGCTTGGGTAGCTCAGTTGGTAGAGCACTTGCCCGCGAAAGGCAAAGGTCCCGAGTTCGAGTCTCGGTCCGGCACACAGTTTCAATCTACCCGGAAGTTTCATATCAGCGCACACTCCGCTGCAGAGTGAAAATCTCATTCTGGAAGCACAGTATTAGTTGTGTTTTCATGTGCTCAAGTGAGCAGCAGATGAACAGCGAGCTAGTTGAGAAAAAAGTTGAGGTGTGTACACAAAAATGACGCAGATTCCGAGCTAGCAGCACAGTCCCACAATGAGGCAGTTATTTATGAGATAATTAGTGATCACTTTCATAGGATTTGTCGACCTGGAAAAAGCGTTCGACAATATAAAATGGTGCAAGCTGTTCGAGATTCTGAAAAAAGTAGGGGTAAGCTATACGGAGAGACGGGTCATATACAATATGTACAACAACCAAGATGGAGTAATAAGAGTGGACGATCAAGAACGAAGTGCTCGTATTAAGAAGGGTGTAAGACAAGGCTGTAGCCTTTCGCCCCTACTCTTCAATCTGTACATCGAGGAAGCAATGACGGAAATAAAAGAAAGGTTCAGGAGTGGAATTAAAATACAAGGTGAAAGGATATCAATGATACGATCCGCTGATGACATTGCTATCCTGAGTGAAAGTGAAGAAGAATTAAATGATCTGCTGAACGGAATGAACAGTCTAATGAGTACACAGTATGGTTTGAGAGTAAATCGGAGAAAGACGAAGTTAATGAGAAGTAGTAGAAATGAGAACAGCGAGAAACTTAACATCAGGATTGATGGTCACGAAGTCAATGAAGTTAAGGAATTCTGCTACCTAGGCAGTAAAATAACCAATGACGGACGGAGCAAGGAGGACATCAAAAGCAGACTCGCTATGGCAAAAAAGGCATTTCTGGCCAAGAGAAGTCTACTAATATCAAATACCGGCCTTAATTTGAGAAAGAAATTTCTGAGGATGTACGTCTGGAGTACAGCATTGTATGGTAGTGAAACATGGACTGTGGGAAAACCGGAACAGAAGAGAATCGAAGCATTTGAGATGTGGTGCTATAAAGGAATGTTCAAAATTAGGTAGACTGATAAGGTAAGGAATGAGGAGGTTCTACGCAGAATCGGAGAGGAAAGGAATATGTGGAAAACACTGATAAGGAGAAGGGACAGGATGATAAGACATCTGCTAAGACATGAGGGAATGACTTCCATGGTACTAGAGGGAGCTGTAGAGGGCAAAAACTGTAGAGGAGGACAGAGATTGGAATACGTCAAGCAAATAATTGAGGACGTAGGTTGCAAGTGCTACTCTGAGATGAAGAGGTTAGCACAGGAAAGGAATTCGTGGCGGGCCGCATCAAACCAATCAGTAGACTGATGACCAAAAAAAAATTAGTGATCAAAAATAAGCAGTTGGCAGGTATTTAACGCAACTGTTCTGCTTAATGCCTGTAGTGGGACATAATGGCGGGGTGACATTTGCATGCGGCACCAGCATAACATTATGAAAAGCTTATTTCGTTATTGTTTCATTAAACAGTGATACATCTCATGTAACGTAATTTTATTATATCATTGTTTAATTAAACTAAGATTAAATGTGACTTTGCTCATACATGTTTACCTTGGCAACTTAAAGGCAGCTACTCTTTACACACGTACAAAGTACACTACACGCCCAATCGTGTTACGAAAAATGGCGCGACTGTTCGAGGGTTAATAAATCAGGAACCAGAGGACAGGATTAGAGAAATGGCTGCGTTGCCATTGCAGCTGCTGACTCAGCACAGGCAGGTCATTGCGGAGATTACTGCCAGCATCAGGAAAGAAGCACTGCAAGAGCAAAGAACGTGAAGCAGCTTTTCTTCTACCCCGACCAGAAGGTACTGGTGAGAAATTTAGGTGAGTTTGAACGTGGTGTCACAGTCGGCGCACGATCGATGGGACACAGCATCTCCGAAATAGCATAGAAGTACGACCATTTCACGAGTGTACCGTGAATACCAGGAATCCGATAAAACATCAAATCTCCGACATCGCTGTGGCCGGGAAAAGGTTTTGCAAATACGGGACCAACGACGACTGAAGAGAATCGTTCAGCGTGACAGAAGTGCAACTCTTTCGCAAATTGCTGCAGATTTCAGTGCTGGGCCATCAACAAGTGTCAGCATGCGAATCATTCAACGAAACATTATCGTTATGGCCTTTCGAAGCCGAACGCCAACTCGAGTACCCTTGATGACTGCACGACGCAAAACTTCACCCTTCGCATGGACCCATCAACACCGACATTGGTCTGTCAATGACTGGAAAGCTGTCCGATTGGACGAGTATCGTTTCAAATTCTAGCGAAGGTATGGACGTGTAGAGTTATGGAAACAACCTCATGAATCCATGAACCCTGCATGTCAGCAGGGGACTGTTCAAGCTCGTGGAAGGTCTATAGTGGTGTGGGGCGTGTGCAGTTGGAGTGATATGGGACCCACGACACGTCTAGATTCGACTCTGACAGACTACACGTACGTAACGATGCTGCCTGATCACCTGCATCCATTAATGTCCATTTTGCATTCGACTGATTTGGGCAATTCCAGCACGACAATGCGACAACCCACACGTCCAGAATTGCTACAGTTTGGCTCCACGAAACACTCTTCTCAGTTTAAACACTTCCGCTGGCGACCAAACTCCCCAGGCATGAACATTATTGGGTATATCTGCGATGCCTTGCAACATACTGTTCAAAAGAGATCTCAACCCTCTCGTATGATTACCAATTTATGGACAACACTGCAGGATTCATATTGTTCAGCACTACTTCAGACATTAGTCGAGTCCACACCACGTCGTTTTGCAGCACTTCTGCACACTCGCAGGGGCCCTATACGATATTAAGCAGGTGTATCAGTTTCTTTGACTCTTCAATATATATTCAGACACAAGTTAATAGACACTGCTTTGGCCTTCTATATGCAGAACTGGCAGCTGACCTAACTGAGGGGGAGGGTTGCAGTGCCACCGCTCCCATTTCCACAGAATGATTGAGTTACAAATTGTTGTGTACATAGTTCCGCATAGTCAGCGCGTACACAATTTTCCCACTAGAGCGCGCCCCGCTAAGCACAACAGTGCAGGCGCAGCGCTCGTCCGTGTCCACACTACGAGATGGCGCTGCCATAGAGACGGACCAAATTCTGCTTCCGCCGATCTGCGTATTAATATGTAACGCAACCAATGAGATTGCTGCTAATGTAGATCCTTTTCTCCTTGCAGATCACACTCGCGCAGTGATACATGAATGCGCGAGGTATTATAATGAGTGTACAGACCTCCAATTAGTCAGTCTGCATTTGTCTGCACTAGGCTGTACCAGTCTGCATTTGTCTGCACCAGTCTGTACCAGTCTGCATTAGTCTGTACAATCTGTACGAGTCCTACATTTGTCTGTACCAGTCTATAGTCAAGATTCAGTCTGCGCCTAATAAGATTACCATATTCCTGTAATAGCCATAAAGATAAATGTATGGACACTTTTGTCAAGTATCAGAGATATATGTGAGAATAAGATTAACGTACCAATACCAAAGGAACTTTAGATTGTCAATTGTAAATAGCATCCAGAACCAAGTTTAGTAATTTTTATGCTTGTTATTATTTTAATAAATGTGTGTGAAGATTAATCCAGATCTGTTTAAACTTGGTCACCGTCAATCTGCTACTCTAAGCGCACAAGTGGCATTTCTATCGTCTAACCTAACGGCAGAAGATAAACACGCCACGATAAGACCACGAGACATATTGCTGACATTCACCTACTTCATTAGAGTAACAAGTCAAATAATCTGATGGTGTGTGTACTGAAGGTCTTACAGTACACGCACCACACAAATTTTGGCCTTTTCTGCATGATCTTCAAAGGTTATCATGCCACCATGCTGCTTGGCCAGCATGAGAAAAATGGTTGCTTTTACTCCAACATGTTGATCATCCAGTCTAACTGAGTCATGCCAACACCATGTTCATTGAGAAGAAGCCGAGCAAACAGTTAGACGCTGTAAGAGCCCAGTTATGACTCTGTGCTTGTTAATTTGCATTTTGTACAAGAAGAGTCTCCCCCCCCCCCCCCCCAATGAACCATGGACCTTGCCATTGGTGGGTAGGCTTGCGTGCCTCAGCGATACAGATGGCCGTACCGTAGGTGCAACCACAACGGAGGGGTATCTGTTGAGAGGCGAGACAAACGTGTGGTGTGGCCCCTGAAGAGGGGCAGCAGCCTTTTCAGTAGTTGCAGGGGCAACAGTCTGGATGATTGACTGATCTGGCCTTGTAACACTGACCAAAACAGCCTTGCTGCGCTGGTACTGCACACAGCTGAAAGGAAGGGGAAACTACAGCTGTAATTTTTCCCGAGGGCATGCAGCTTTAGAGAGCTGCATCAAACCAGTCTCTGGACTGAAGACCACAACAACAACAATACGAACAGTGGGATGTTTCTGCTGCATACTCCAGCTATTTTTTCATAAAACAAGTGATATTTTCATCCATCAATTAGCAATAGTAATGAATCGTCCCCTGCATGCAGTACTTTTTTAAAAACATCAGATAGATTAGGGCTGTAACAAATGTTCTGGGCGATTCCGTTCTGGACCACTGTGGGCATTCCATCTCTGGGCTGCCATCTCCTTCTCTTCGTTCATGCTAGCTGTTGTGTGATCCCAATTCTGAGCAGTTCGTTACTTGCTTAGTTTTCTATGCAACTTTCATTGCTTAATTTGGTTATAATCCGTAGCCTGTTGTGGTAATGTAATCTTTGACTCTAGGAGTCGCCCAGAATAGCAGAGTTTGTTGCAATTTCTTCATACACTCTCCCACACTTTTTGGTACCTCCTCACAGTGTTAACGTCATTCTGTAATTTCATTTGAGTTGTAGAGAACTTTGTCCTCTGGCAGTTTTCTTATGATTTATGTGAGTCATTAGAGCAAATATATATCGCGTAATCTTAGTCTTGACTTAGGTTTCAAGAGCCTTTAAACTGTCCTACAAATTTTCCATGGTTATGTGACCCAATAATGATAAATATAACTAAGCATGCTGTTCTCAGTGTGACAGCGTTGTAGTTGTATGGACTCAACAATCATTCTCATATTACACTCTGTGATCAAAAGTATCCGGACACCCCCAAAAACATGTAATGTGTAGTAGGCAGACATCTGTCCAGACCATCAGACAGGAATTCCAAACTGCATCAGGATCCACTGCAAGTACTATTACGGCTAGGCGGGAGGTGAGAAAGCTTGGATTTCATGGTCGAGCGGCTGCTCATAAACCACACATCACGCCGGTAAGTGCCAAGCGACGCCTCGCTTGGTGTAAGGAGCGTAAACATTGGACGACTGAACAGTGGAAAAACGTTGTGTGGAGTGACGAACCACGGTACACAATGTGGCGATCCAGTGGCAGGGGGTGGGTGTGGCGAATGTCCGGTGAACGTCATCTGCCAGCGTGTGTAATGCCAACAGTAAAATTCGGAGACGGTGGTGTTATGGTGTGGTGGTGTTTCTCATGGAGAGGGCTTGCACCCCTCTTTTTGCGTGGCACTATCACAGCACCGGCCTACATTGATGTTTTAAGCACCTTCTTGCTTCCCACTGTTGAAAAGCAATCCGGGGATGGCGATTGCATCTTCCAACACGATCGAGAACCTGTGCATAATGCACAGCCTTTGGCGGAGTGGTTAAACGAAAATAACATCCCTGTAATGGACCGGCCTGCACAGAATCCTGACCTGAATCCTGTAGAACACCTTTGGGATGTTTTGGAACGCAGATTTCGTGCCAGGCCTCACCGACCGCCATCGATGCCTCTCCTCAGTGCAGCACTCCGTGAAGAATGGGCTGCCATCCCCCAAGAAACCTTCCAGCACCTGACCGAACGTATGCTTGGAAGAGTGGAAACTGCCATCAAGGCTAAGGGTGAGCCAACACAATATTAAATTACAGCGTTACCGATGGAGTGCGCCAAGAACTTGTAAGTCATTTTCAACCAGGTGTCCGGATACTTTTGATCACATAGTGTATTTAGTATAGGTAACAAACATTGCCCTCATACAATGTAAGCTTTCACGGCCGGTATTGTCTTCACTTAAAACTTCCGGGCTATCAGCCCGGAAGTTTTAAGTGAAAACATTGCTCTCACTTGTCTTGTTCGACTGTAAATCTTTTTATTAATCAGGGAGAGCTGTGTCGATTTCCTACCAGATTATAAGTTTGCTGTGTGTTGTTTCACAATAATGTGCCTAACAACGTTGCAGTATTCAGATGTAATAATCGTTCACATTGCATACATACTGTATGTCGACCATTCTCGAATTTTCATTGATGTGACATTATTGTCACACATCACTCAGTGATATTGTTTCGTTCTCTGCAACTATTTGGTGGTTATTTTATTGAGAATACTGGACATTTGGTGCTTGGGAGAAAATGCTTTGCTCACACTGGCAAGATTCACTCTGGAAGTGGCCTCAGGGTCCTGTTGTGTGCAGAAGGCACTCAGTCAATCTCATTATGAGAGGCGAACCTTCCCAGGGAAATGGGCAGTTTCGTCAGAAGTGAAGTTGCACCCTGTTTTGGACTTTGGTCAGCAGAGGTGACACATGGTCGAGCTGAGTGCAGAGGATACTATGCCGCCACTACAGTCAGCACAGAATAATTGGGTATGACACTTTCGATTTTCCTGCATGAACCTCAAAGTTCGATGCACTATGGTGCCACCAAGCCAGCATAACAAAAACAAGTACTTCTGCTCCAAAATTTTTATCATCCAGTCAGAATAAGTCGCACCACCACCATACTTGGCATGAAGACGTAGTCAACTGAGGACAAAGTGCTCCCATCCAGTACCACCCTTGTCTTTCTTAATGTCTGTTGTGTACATGAAGAGTGGAAAGCTTGGTGTATATCCTTGTCTTTTCGTGAAATAAGCGGTATTCTCGCGTGTCACGTTGGTACCAGCATTGAGCTGCCTCTTCCATACGGAGATTTTTTTTTTAATTAGAGACTTGTGAAGGAAGATCTACAGGGTGGCATACGAAATGTGTTACCAATTGTTTCTTTCACAATTTACGACGCACATTATATATCCCGCTGGGATCTCTACAGCAGTACCAGCAGAGCTTGGAAAAACAAATGAGTTACGAAATCACGTGTAATTCACAATACTTCCGCTAGGAGACTGGTAAGCAGCAATGGCTGACAATGGAAGACTGACGACACTTTTTCATGAAACGAAAAACCTTGTCGTGACTCCGAGGCGTTTTCGACAACAGTTTAACACGCGATGGGTCCCTTGCAAGAAGACCATCCACAGGTTGTACCATAAATTTGTACAGGAAGGAACAGTATTGGAAGCGAAGCGACCTCGGCCTAAGTCTGTTTGTTCGCCGGAGAATATTGAAGCGTTACGAGTTGCTGTACAGAGAAGTCCCGGGAAATGGTGTAGAAACGAAGCAGTGCAACTGGGAATATCCAGACGCTCCGTTCAACGCATTCTTAAAAGTGACCTCCATATGTACCCATACAAGATGACCTGTGCACAGAAGCTCACTGAAGAACACAAGCAGCAGAGACTACTGTTTGCTCAGTGGGCGGAGGATAGGGAAGAAACTCTCAACCGTTTGGTTTTCAGACAAGGCGCATTTTCATTTAGACGGTGTGGTTAACAATCAAAATGTACGCTTTTGGGCCACTGAAAACCCACAAGTGCTTCATGAACGACAACATTATGCTCCGAGGATTACAGCGTGGGCAGCAATCTCCGGTCACGGACTTATTGGACCCTATTTCTTTGAGGAAACTGTGAACAGCATGCTTCGCAACAGCTTCATTCCACAGCTTCTTGCTGCTACCTTGCCCTTCAACACGCAGTGGTTCATGCAAGATGGAGCAAGGCCACATACTGCAAACACTGTGTTGGAGTTTTTACACGAGCATTTCGACATGCGGATCATTTCACTCAGGTTTCCAGGTCGCTTCAATGACGGACAAAATTTGCCCCCCAATAGTCCAGACCTCAATCCATGTGACTTTCTTTTTGGGGGGTACCTAAAGGAACAAATTTTCCCGAAACGTCCATGTGATTTAATTGACCTCAGAAGACTTATTCTTCAAGCATGCAATGAAATTACGGAAGACATGTGCCGTAGGGTAATCACTAACTTCAGTGTTCGTTTGAAGGAAGTTAGGAAACGAAATGGTGGACATATTGAGCATGTGCTGAGTTAGAACAAATCTCCATGGACGGCTCTACATTGTAGTATATATTCCTTTCAGATTGTATTGACAATGAAGTTTATATTCAAAACCAAAAAATTGGGTCGCCTAGGTTTTTTTTTTTTTTTTTTTTTTTTTTTTTTTTTTTTTTTTTTTTTTTTTTTTTTTTTTTTTTACAGTTTGTGCTTCTTGCTTCTTGTTACATACTTTTTGCGAGATGCCGAGATGAGCAGACCATGTAGTGCTTTTACCATACAGTCTTCCGTACTTTTTGGCACATCCCCAAAGTGTCAGGGATATTTTGTTTGATTTGAGTTTTAGATAACTTTGTTCTCTAGTAATTTTATTATGATTTATGTCAGTCATTGTAGCAAATAGACCTCTGGTAACTTCAACCTGACTTAGATTTCAAGAGCCTTTAAATTGTCCTACAATTTTTCCATGGTCAGGCGACCCACGAATGATAAATATAACTTGGTGCTGAACTAAGCTTGTTGTTTTCACTGTGGCAGCGTAGTCTTGTGGTCGGTGGTCAAACTCAGTCACGTCAGTCATCACCGGGCAGCCACTTTCAGTTAAACTGTCCTCCCTTGTACGAGAATTACATAATGTGTGCACGAATACAGGTCGCAACGCCAGAACGACGACATATGGAACTATGAGTCTGATTGTGGGTCGATCACGAATAGCCAAAGCGGTTGAGGTGACCTATTGTGGAAAGTGGTAAATGCAGGTTCGAATCCCAGACTCGCACAAATTTTCACTGTCGTCATTCATTTATAAAACTGATGGTTGTTCATATTCACAGCTGCTAATACATTTCACGTATTTCATGACAGCTGCAGTAGCTGCAGTGCCTGTTCCATCGGACATGCAAGCATGTCCGGAAAATGACATTTTCTTGAGGAGGGTAGGACGTCAAAAATTTTAAAATATTCGATTTTTCAAAAATATGCCTATTTTGTAGCGCACATATTCCTGAATACTTTGATGTATAAAACATATATATTTGAGTGATTATAAGGCACGTTATTTGGTCTTAAGTTTACCAAGATGCAGTGTCAAAAGGAAGTGAATCATGGTGTGGCTACCAAAGGTCAAGTGCTGATGGTGAAGAAGATTCTCACAGGAATTCCCTACTAGCTGCTGTAATGGAAGCCATCAAACCTCTAATCAGGGATCTTGCAAATGAAAACTTATTGAAGAAATCCCTTCATGGCGGTACCCAAAACCCAAAAGGAGGTTTTAACCAAGGTGTATGGGTAAGATTGCCAAAAACCATTTTTGTTAGGAGAAATGCGCTTTCTATTGGAGTTTGTGATGCAGTTTAATGTTTTGATGCTGGTGTGAAAGCAGGAAATACGTTTTAGAGAAAATGGGAATTAAGCCCAGAGTGAACCGCATCAAAGCTTTGTTTGTAATAGACAGAGAGCTTGTACTGAAAGCAGGTAAACCATTTTTGCAGGTGATAAAATCAAGGAGAGTGCAACATAGGAATGTGAAAAGGAAGGAAACTGTTTTAGAAAGTGAAAAAGAATCTGCCTATGTTGCTCGACAGTTTTAAAAGAACACAAAATTCTGTAGTTGGGGATATGTAATAGCCAAAATAAAAATCTTATTACTTTAAACTTGGTATGCTTATTAAACACAAACTACTTAATGCAAAAAATTCTAGAGTTTCATACACCTGCAAGTACGGTTTGTATGCTGTACCAAATTCTTCGAAGAATCTTTCTTACTTATGAAGAAAAGTGTACCTATAGCAACAAATGCAGCCAATAGTAAGTGAAAAAATGATCAAATTTCACATGAAAAAAATTATTTTGTTATGTTTTTGAACTTCCACTGTTATGATTGTGAATCCTGAGTCCTTCTTGGTCATGCTGACAAAGTTTTATGAATTTATTTGTGAAACTATAGACAGTGGAAATTAAAATGTCCTGTGGTGCCTCTCCTGCTCCAAGTCGGCCCGTTCGACGTCCTACCCCCCTCAACAACACAAGCAATATCGTCAGTCATCAGTCTCTTATTTTACAATAAAAGTAACAAACACTGCACTCGCTCATCTCGTTTGTCTGTAAATCTGTTTATTGACAACGGAAAACTTTGTCGATTTCCACTAGTATTAAAGTTTGTCGTGTGTTGTTTCATGACTACTTGGCTAACGCCTTGCTGGACTCACATGTAATAAGCAGCAACTCTGCATACATTGCCATTATTAACAGACTTTTAGCCTTGTGTGTGAATCGTAACATATCTCACACTCATCAGAAAATAACATTCTTATGTGGGATGTGCCATTTGGAAATGTACCGAAAAAGCACGGTGGGTTGCAACTAGCTGCTCTATGTCATTGTCAATCAGAAACATTAATCTAAATCATTTCATATAATACTGACAACAACGCTTTTTGTCAACTACAAAACAGGGTTACGAAGAAAACAGTTATTTATTTCGTATATTATATATAGTGAAAAGGGGTATGGGAACTTTTCGGATATGCTGTTTATAGACACCTTCCACCTAATATTTTGTGCCATTTCGGTAATGTACACAAGTCACCGCTGAGATTCTCAATAGTTTTAATGAAGTTAATTGCTTATGCAATAACCATAACTGTGGGACATCAGCATGTAAGTAGTATTTACAGCAGGACAGAACTGATGTCACCCCATAACATACATTGAGAAGAGTATTGGTCTGAATTCTGTATAGTAGGATATGCCTGTGACTACATGTTTTCATTACGACTATGTCGGCCCAGACATAATCCATTGTTAGCAGTGTGTCATGTATGAACGAAAACTTTTATGGCACATGGAGAGAGAGTCGGGATGCTGAGTCTGATAAGTAAATGATAGTCAACTCTTACCTATAAATGTTTCACTTTACATTTTCAGAAACTGTTATCATCTTATTAAAACAAATGTGTTCTGATGTTTGCGAAAGCCTGACTGACCTTCGGCTACTATGTGATTCATCACTACTTTGACAGAAAGTTGGTCGTGATCTCTATTATCTGAGATGGCTATACCAACCTCAGCAACTGTGTACTGCTATTTCCTTGCAAATCTTTAGGGTATCGAGCTGGACGTAAAGAACATCGACCAGAGAGTAGGTGATACTCACGTCAGTGATGCCGCTGTAGCCACACTTGCTGCCATGCTCCATGAGGAAGCTGGCCCCCCTCATGAGTCCTGTATCTGGAATCAGGTTCCTCCCACGTCGTCCGAAGCCCACTACGGTGCAAAGCTGCTTGAACCCTGGATCTAGCCTGCAATAAAGTGGACATTCACTGTGTGACAAATCTTCAGTTGGTGGTGTTCTGGTCTTCAGTCCAAAGACTGGTTTCATGCAAATCTTCACGATAGTCTATGCGCTATTTGAACCTGTTTATTGTAATATAGACTTGTTGTCTCTCTCTCCATCTCCCTTTAATTTTCCCCCAAGCTCCTACACTTCATTCGATCGCCAAATTAGCTATTCCTTGGAGTCTCAGAATGTATCCTATAAACTGATCCCTCCTTTTAGTTAAGTTGCATTCTGAAGTTCTTTCTCCCCAATTCAGTTCTGTATCACTTCATTAGTCATTCGATCTCTTCATCTAACTATCTTCTGATCTCCCCTGTAGCACTATGATTCAAAAACTGCTGTTATTTTCTCATCTGAAATATTTTTCGTCGAAATTTTACGGTGTTAGGTTACACTCCAAACATTTGGAGATAGACAGTACATTCAGCTAGTGGATAATGTCACATTTAAGCAAAAGAATGCAGGAAGTTGTACTTAGTAATTCAACTCCTGTAGTCTACAGAGATAATTTTGACTGGGAGAGGGGTGGGGGATCACGAATGGAGTTCCCCAGGGCTCAATCTTAGGTCCACTATTGTCCTTCAAATACATGTAAACGATATTTTCTCTAATATACAGCAAGCAAAATTCTTTTTGCGGAGGACGCTAGTATTGTATCCAGTCCAAGTACACATACACCAAACAGAAAAACAGTAAACAAGGTTCTTAAAAGTACCCATTTCTGCGAATGGTTTTACCCTCAATTTTAAAAAGGCACAACCTATTCAGTGCTGCATAGTTAGGGGTACTTGACTTACGATAAGTGTAATACGTCGTGACGAAATAATAAATATGGTGGAAACTTCAAATTTCTTAGGTGTTCCTATTGATGAGAATATTAACTGGGGAAAAAACACCTTTTGGAACTCCTAAACAAATTAGTTCAGCGACATTTGCACTTAGAATCAAACTCCTTGCAAATCTTTGGGAGAGACAAATCATTTAGCTGACATATTATGCGTATTTTCATTCATTAATGTAATATGAAATAATGCTCTCAGGTAACTGATCTTTAAGAAAGCTTTCATTGCACAGAAACCTGCTGTAAGAATAATATTTCATGCTCACCCACGATCATATTGTGGATACCTGTTTAAGGAGTTGGGCATTCTCACTGCTTCACTGTATGTTTATTCCCTCATGATGTTTGTCGTAAGCAGTCCTCTAAAGTTCAAAAGAAAAATGATTTGTATAATTATAATACCAGAAGCAAAAATGACTCTCATTACTCCACATTAAGGTTGTCTTTAGCACAAAAACGGGTGTACAATGCTGCAATAGAAAGTTTTTTTTCACTTACCCAGTGATATGAAGCATCTGAAAGAAAGAAAAGTAAAATTTGAAAACAAACTCAGAAAGTTTCTACTTGAAAACTTCTATTGTTTAGAAGAATTTATATTGATGTAACGTGTAAGAAGTAGTGGATAGGAATTACTGTCTCACATCTGTATATCTTTTTTTTTGTTATATAAAAAAAACTTAGAAGTATTCAGAATGTAGCAATATGTACAAATTGATTTACGAAGTGAAGGGAAAATGACTATTTCCATATCATTACGATCCATCGTACAAAATGATCCATGGAACATGTAACTAATAACTAATTAACTGACTAACTGGCTTTGGTTCATAAGAGACCTCCTGACACTTAAGTTCGTATTCGACGTTAACAGATTCCTCTCCCGCCTTCAAAAATGTTTTTCTTCTTAGTACTTCGCCCATCGTCGTTATTTTGCTGCCTCAATAGCAAAATTCGTTTACCGCTTTTAGTGTCTGATTTCCTAAACTAATTTCTTCCACACTGCCTGCTTTAATTCGACTACATTTCATTACCCCTGTTTCACTTTTGTTGATGTTCATCGTACAATGTATTTTTTGCGTACTGCCCATTGCGCTAAAGTGCACTTCCAAATCATTTTCCGTCTGACAGTATTATAGGTGAACCGTGAAGTTTTCGTAGCACCTCCCTGAGCTTTGATTCCCTTTCCAAATTTCTTCTCCTTCTTCTTCACTGTTTGCATGATTTACAGACTGAAAAACATCGAGGAGTGGGTAAAACACAACCTTACACCTTCCTCGATGTGATTCTGAACATTTAAGCCCATCGAAAAGTGATACTACACATTCCACATTTGCAGAGTACCTCACTGAAAACAAACAACACCACAGGAGGCACATAAACTGATCTTCAGATCTTGAAGCACACACACACACACACACAGTACGTACCATTTATTAAAAATATAAGAAACTCTCCGCATCCAAAAAACTATTACACAGGTAAAAAAAATTCATCAATGACCAAACAGGACTCTGCAACAAAATATTTTCAGCACTGTAGGCGAATTATCAAACAACACTCAATAAACACACCACGTACCCACAAATAAACACTAACACACACACATACCCACAAATAAACAATACTCAATGGAATTCTAACTTCTCAGCTGACAATCGTCATCAAGGCAGCGAAGCAAATGATTGGCAATAGCTTATGCGTAACGCAAATGTACGGTCGAAAGTCTTCAGCTCATTCGATATATACTCTTGCCCATTATCACGAAGCAAATGATTGGCAATAGCTTATGCGTAACGCAAATGTACGGTCGAAAGTCTTCAGCTCATTCGATATATACTCTTGCCCATTATCACAACAGTGATGACTTACTTTCAAATTGAAATGAGCTGTAAACATTGCTTCAAATTTTTGAAAAATTTTGGCACTTCTGGCTTTGCTTCTAGAAAATACATGCAAGTAAAATGAGTAAAGTCATCAATAAATGTCTAAACATACCTTTTAATATCATATCAGTTTCGAATAATTGGTCCAACTACATAACTGAATAAATTCTAGTGGTTTGGTCGCTTTTACTCTTCATGTGGATGAGACGTCTGTTTCCCTTCAATACATGTATGACAAAAATTTTAATCTGACGTGTTAGATTTAAAGTTCATTCCGTTGGCTTGCTTCTGCAACTTACGAATATTATCGTAACTCAGATGAACCAACCATTCATCCCATAATTAAAAACGTCTGTGTTGGTGAAACTACATGACATTTAAGTCCCTTTGTATACAATTTAGTGTGTACATGTTTGACTCACTCCTTTCTGCAATGGCAAGAGCACGTTGTTGTCCTGAAAAATACAAAAACAGCTAGCAAACCTTTTGATCCAAGTTTACGCACGGACAGCAGGTTTTCTGAGGTTTGGAACTGACAAAATATTTGTAATCGTACCATTTACACAACTCATAACTTCAATTTCACCGACACACGTAACATATAGAAAGATTCCAGACTTAGTAACATTGATTTTAATTGAATACGGCAACGTTCTCATGTATTTCAATTGCATGTTGCTATTTTTTAAATGTTCTGTGGCTCCGGAATCCAAATGCCATTTAATTTGAGCCAGTGTTGACGAATTTTCATAACTAGTTGCTGAGAAACAGTAATTACTCTCTTCTCCATCTTGATCATTAGAAGCTGCTCTTATAGGTTTTTTTCTGTGCTTTTTTATTTTAGACAATCTGACGTTTTATGTATATTCAATGCACAGTTATAGCATCGAAAAATAAAACGTTAGTACCTTTGCTAACTGATTGAATTCTGTTACCAGACTTCGATTTCTGTCCTAAATGCGACAAAAAACGTCGATAAGTTGATATGGTCTCCCTTGGGAACATCTTTCTTCTTCTTCTCTTATCCAAAAGCCTGTTCTTCACGAAATTTAGAGTTAAAGCGTCTGGTGATAGTACTTTTATCATATCCGCCGGCAAGGTCAACAACAGATGACAAACAACAACGGTTTCTTCTAGTCTTGCTCCAGATGTCGTAACTCTCTAATTAAATTGTCGAATTGATTAAAATGATCAGTAAGCAAGTTACTTATAAAACAGACCTGAATATGGTCATGTTGTTGTTGTTGTTGTTGTTGTGGTGTTCAGTCCTGAGACTGGTTTGATGCAGCTCTCCATGCTCCTCTATCCTGTGCAAGCTTCTTCATCTCCCAGTATTTACTGTAAACTACATCCTTCTGAATCTGCTTAGTGTATTCATCTCTTGGTCTCCATCTACGATTTTTACCCTCCACGCTGTCCTCCAGTGCTAAATTTGTAATCCCTTGATGCCTCAGAATATGCCCGACCAACTGACCCCTTCTTCTTGTCAAGTTGTGCCACAAACTCCTCTTCTCCCCAATTCTATTCAATACCTCCTCATTAGTTATGTGATCTACCCATCAAACCTTCACATTCTTCTGTAGCACCACATTTCGAAAGCTTCTATTCTCTTCTTGTCCAAACTATTTATCGTCCATGTTTCACTTCCGTACATGGCTACACTCCATACAAATACTTTCAGAAATGACTTCCTGGCACTTTTATCTATACTCAATGTTAACAAATTTCTCTTCTTGCCATTGCCAGTCTACATTTTCTATCCTCTCTACTTCGACCATGATCAGGTATTTTGCTCCCCAAATAGCAAAACTCCTTTACTACTTTAAGTGTTTCATTTCCTAATCAAATTCCCTCAGCATCACCTGAGTTAATTCGACTTTATTCCATTATTCTTGTTTTGCTGTTGTTGATGGTCATTGCTGACCGAAACAGGTAGTCTGGGGACCTACAAGTTTTGACCATAGACGTGAAATAAAACAAATTTAGTCTACATTTTATGGTCACTGTTCCATTCGTCACCATCTCGCAGGTTGTTCAAAATTGCCAACTGCGCGTTTTTCTTTGTGCGTACTTCTGCCTTATCATTCTCTTCAAATACGACCATTCCAGGATATTTTATTGTGATGAATTCCATCAGATCCATCTCATGCAAAGTACCTCAGTTCTAAATTCCCAGTTTCTAAAATTGGTTCCATCAAACAGCGGAATTTTATATTTCTCCACCTCATCAACCATGATCAACAGTGAAGTAGCATCCTTTATATTATACAAGTGAGTTATGTGTCCTGTAAATCAGCACAGCCTTGGGCCCATAACGTTATAAATCTAGAGAGCTGTGGGCATTCGTCAGGCACACGAATTATCAGTTTACTGGCATTAATAACGATTTATGAGATTACCTTCAAAAAACTTCTATTTACTTCTCAATAATCCCAAGAAACTGTAACAAAACACATATCAACAACAGAATAAAAAAGGAAAAAGGAAAGTACTCCAAAAAAAATAATAGTTGTGTAGAGAGATCTGAATTGCAACTCTCAACATAAATATACAGTGAAAAGTGCGTGTGACCCAGAGCAGTGAAACAACAACAGAATTCACCAATGAATTTGAGAAACCTTATGTAAACTCTGTTACAAAGGCACAACACAGTATATGAATAGCGTATCATACGAGACAGTTTTTCAAAACTAAAACTAACGACGTTTTATTGGTGCCTTGTGATCGCTTTAAATGTAAAAGAAAGGACAAAGACACATTTAACATGCTAAGGAACAACAGCTGCTTTTTTTATCCGAATGCATAGTTTAGCAGTTATATTAAAGACACATTGCCGCAACATCCCGTAGTTACTTATGATCTGCTCTATCAATATAAAGTTGAGGCTGATTTCGTTTTGACAGCCACAGGATATAAATAGCCTTATGGAATATCGAGAGCTTCAAGAGGTCGAAACATCTCTGACACCAGGGACAGGATCCTTTGGGGAGATAAAGTGGAGATGATGATGATGTTGGTTTGTGGGGAGCTCAACATCATGGTCATCAGCGCCCGTACGAGTTCCCAATCTTTCCATGTCCAGTCTCGCGACGTCTCGAATGATGATAAGATGATGATGAGATGATGGGACAACGCAAACACACAGTCCCCGAGCGGAGATAAACTCCGACCCCGTCGGGAATCGAACCCGAAAAGGCGGAGATGAACAGTGCGTTCTTGACGTTGTAACGGCCTGGCACTTCTGTAAGCTCGCTCTATGCAATAAAAAAATTCATGTATAATTTCATCATACATCATTCACAACTGGTTCTCGTACACCTTAGTAGCATATTTCCATAGCCTAATGTATGTTTTACACATTATATATGAAGAGTCAAAGAAACTGATACATCTGCCTAATATCGTGTAGGGGTCCCCGCGAGCACGCAGAAGTGCCGCAACACGACGTGGCATGGATTCGACTATTGTCTGAAATACTGGTAGAACGAATTGACACCATGAATCCTGCAAGGCTGTCCATAAATCCATAAGGGTACGAGGGGTTGGAAGCCTCTTCTGAACAGCACGTTCAAGGCATCCCGGATATGTTCAATGTTCATGTCTGTAGAGTTTGGTGGGCAGCGGAAGTGTTTAAACTCAGAAAAGTGTTCCTGGAGCCACTCTGTAGCAGTTCTGGACGCGAGGGGTTTAGCATTGTCCTGCTGGAATTGCCCAAGTCCGTCGGGATGCACAATGGACATGAATGGATGCAGGTGATCAGACAGGATGCTTACGTACATGCCACCTGTCAGAGTCGTATCTAGAAGTATCAGGGGTCCCATATCACTCCAACTGCACTCGGTCCACACCATTACAGAGGCTCCACCAGCTTGAACAGTCCCCTGCTGAAATGCAGGGTCCATGGATTCATGAGGTTGTCTTCATACCCGTACACGTCCGTCCACTCAATACAATACGAAACGAGATTCGTTCGACCAGGTAACATGTTTCCAGTCATTAGCAGTCCAATGTCCGTGTTGACGGGCCCAGGCGAGGCGTAAGGTTTTGTGTCGTGCAGTCATCAAGTGCTGCTCCGAACGCCCATATCGATAACGTTTCGTTGAGTGGTTCGCACGCTGACACTTTTCGGTGGCCCAGCATTGAAATCTGCAGTAATATGCGGAAAGGTTGAACTTCTGTCACGTTGAACAATTCTCTTCAGTCGTCATTGGTCCCATTCTTGCAGGACCTTTTTCCGGCCGCAGCGATGTCGGAGGTTTGGTGTTTTACCGGATTCCTGATATTCACTGTGCACTCGTGAAATGGTAGTACGGGGGAATCCCCACTTCATCGCTACCTCAGAGATGCTGTGTCCCATCGCTTGCGGGCCGACTATAGTACCACGTTGAAACTCACTTAAATCGTGATAACGTGCCATTGCAGCAGCAGTAACCGATCTAACAACTGCGCTAGACACTTGTTGTCTTATACAGGTGTTGCCGACAGCAGCACCGTGTTCTGCCCGTCCATACAGGGTGTTTCAAAAATGACCGGTATATTTGAATCGGCAATAAAAACTAAACGAGCAGCGATAGAAATACACCGTTTGTTGCAATATGCTTGGGACAACAGTACATTTTCAGGCGGACAAACTTTCGAAATTACAGTAGTTGCAATTTTCAACAACAGATGGCGCTGCAAGTGATGTGAAAGATATAGAAGACAACGCAGTCTGTGGGTGCGCCATTCTGTACGTCGTCTTTCTGCTGTAAGCGTGTGCTGTTCACAACGGGCAAGTGTGCTGTAGACAACATGGTTTATTCCTTAGAACAGAGGATTTTTCTGGTGTTGGAATTCCACCGCCTAGAACACAGTGTTGTTGCAACAAGACGAAGTTTTCAACGGAGGTTTAATGTAACCAAAAGACCGAAAAGCGATACAATAAAGGATCTGTTTGAAAAATTTCAACGGACTGGGAACGTGACGGATGAACGTGCTGGAAAGGTAGGGCGACCGCGTACGGCAACCACAGAGGGCAACGTGCAGCTAGTGCAGCAGGTGATCCGACAGTGGCCTCGGGTTTCCGTTCGCCGTGTTGCAGCTGCGGTCCAAATGACGCCAACGTCTACGTATCGTCTCATGCGCCAGAGTTTACACCTCTATCCGTACAAAATTCAAACGCGGCAACCCCTCAGCGCCGCTACCATTGCTGCGCGAGAGACATTCGCTAACGATATAGTGCACAGGATTGATGACGGCGATATGCATGTGGGCAGCATTTGGTTTACTGACGAAGCTTATTTTTACCTGGACGGCTTCGTCAATAAACAGAACTGGCGCATATGGGGAACCGAAAAGCCCCATGTTGCAGTCCCATCGTCCCTGCATCCTCAAAAAGTACTGGTCTGGGCCGCCATTTCTTCCAAAGGAATCATTGGCCCATTTTTCAGATCCGAAACGAATTACTGCATCACGGTATCTGGACATTCTTCGTGAATTTGTGGCGGTACAAACTGCCTTAGAAGACACTGTGAACACCTCGTGGTTTATGCAAGATGGTGCCCGGCCACATCGCACGGCCGACGTCTTTAATTTCCTGAATGAATATTTCGATGATCGTGTGATTGCTTTGGGCTATCCGAAACATACAGGAGGCGGCGTGGATTGGCCTCCCTATTCGCCAGACATGAACCCCTGTGACTTCTTTCTGTGGGGACACTTGAAAGACCAGGTGTACCGCCGGAATCCAGAAACAATTGAACAGCTGAAGCAGTACATCTCATCTGCATGTGAAGCCATTCCGCCAGACACGTTGTCAATGGTTTCGGGTAATTTCATTCAGAGACTACGCCATATTTTTGCTACGCATGGCGGATATGTGGAAAATATCGTACTATAGAGTTTCCCAGACCGCAGCGCCATCTGTTGTTGAAAATTGTAACTACTGTAATTTCGAAAGTTTGTCTGCCTGAAAATGTACTATTGTCCCAAGCATATTGCAACAAACGGTGTATTTCTATCGCTGCTCGTTTAGTTTTTATTGCCGTTTCAAATATACCGGTCATTTTTGAAACACCCTGTATATCCCTGTATTTTAATATGCATGCCTTGCCAGTTCCTTTGGCGATTCAGTGTGTAACGTCTTTATTTCTGTCACCTATACATCGATCGATGTCGAAAGGGCAATTTCGAGAAACGATATTATTAACCCGCAAAAAAATTCTTGTTCTCTGGAGAAGATGCACACGCACAAATTTGTAGTCTCTGCCGATTCCGTATTTTAAAAAAAATGCGACTTAACTTCTGAGGTCATCAGTCGCCTAGAACTAACCTAAGGACATCACACACATCCATGCCCGAGGCAGCGGTCGTCGGTTCCAGACTGTAGCGCCTAGAACCTCACGGCCAATCCGGCCGGCTCCGTATTTTAAAACCAATTGTCTTGCAATAACTTAATATTTTGGAAGCACATTCGGCCGCCATTTTCTTAGGCACTGGCTACTGTGAGCATCTTTGAACGCATTTTTTGTTACCGCTTGCCACAGTTACACCACGGAATAACATAATTTGCCATCCTTTTAATTGAATGCTAAAGTACATTATGGTTTGGGCAAGCTAAGCTCACACCAGGACTAGAACTAAAGCTGGATTTGTCCAGTAAAATACAAGTATAGGGTGAACATTAATGGAACCGACAAACTACAGGGAAACCGACAAACTGCAGGGACGGGTCCTGATGCATCGTTGCCACAATAGATGGCACTTACGAATGAACTTTCCTCTGACCATGTGCAGTGTGTTCCTTGTGTGCTGCGGGCTGTGTGATTGGCGCAGGGTTCTGTAAAGAGGAGTGAGGACAGAATTCCTATTATTGTGATTGTCTGGTGCAAAAACCATCAACACAATCGTTCCTGTAGAGACAAATCCACCGCTAATAATCCTTGCACTCATTGGAGGTGATAGGGATAGTTGAATAAATATCATCGTACTTTACGTTACACTGCTATGGTCGTCCTATCGCCCTCACCCCCACCCTTAAGTACCTTGGCGTCACCCTTGACCGTCGCCTCTCCTGGACCCCCCATCTCCGGACAACCCAAGCCAAGCTACACTCCCGACTCCGTCTCCTCAAGCTCCTTTATGGCTGTACATGGGGTCTGGACCCCTCCACCATCCTTGACAAATCCCTCATCTGCCCTATCCTCTGCTATGCCCACCCTGCCTGGATCTCCGCCCCTCCAACCTTTTACAAATCCCTTCAAATACTCAAACGCCATGTTCTTCGCCTCGCCTATCGTATCCGTCTCTCGTCCCCCACGCGGATCCTGTATGGCCTTATCCCATTGCCCCACCTCCTCCTTTTCCTTGAACGGATACGGATCCTCTACACCTCCTGTAATCTAGATCCCTCCATCTACCCCTCCTATCAACTTTGATCCTCCTCTTCCACTTCCTGTGGTTCTTTTCCCTCAGGGCACCCTCTTTCCCTTCTCTCCCTCCTCCCTTCCTCCCCCAGGTTCCCCTACCCCCCATACCTTCTTTACTCCCTCCATCTCCTCTGCCCCTGGCATCTCCACTCTCCCCTCTCCCTCCTCCCCCACGTTTCTCCCCTTTTGGCAGGTCCCCAGAGTCGCACACATTAAGTGGACATTACCGTGCCAGAGATGATCACCATCGGTTTTGTGTGTGTGCCGTTGTGTTTGTGCTTCAGTGTTTTCGCCGCCCACGCTCCTTCGTTCACGTGTGTCATCTAAATCATCAGCGTTTGTGTACAGTGCTGACGGTTTTCTTGTTTTTCTTTGCGTGTGAACAGCTTCATGTTTTTAATTACTGTGTCTACTGTTTTTTAAACACCGTTATGTTACTTTTGCGTCTTCATATTTTTTTTTTTCTCTTATTGTACTGCTTGTGGCTGAAGAGCGGAGTAAAGTTGCCGCTGCCAGCCCACCTTGTATGAGGTGTAAAATGACAATAAAGAAAAAAAAGCGTTACACAACCCCCCCCCCCGACCGCCCACCCGTTGCCATGCCTCTACTGCTGTATCCATCCCTCTCTCCACCTCCACACCCTCCATCTCCATCATCAGGGCAATTTTCAGCGCCTCCCACTCCCGGTTGATGAACTTCGCAGTGACATCTACCCTTCCTTCCAACTACACTCCTGGAAATTGAAATAAGAACACCGTGAATTCATTGTCCCAGGAAGGGGAAACTTTATTGACACATTCCTGGGGTCAGATACATCACATGATCACACTGACAGAACCAGAGGCACATAGACACAGGCAACAGAGCATGCACAATGTCGGCACTAGTACAGTGTATATCCACCTTTCGCAGCAATGCAGGCTGCTATTCTCCCATGGAGATGATCGTAGAGATGCTGGATGTAGTCCTGTGGAACGGCTTGCCATGCCATTTCCACCTGGCGCCTCAGTTGGACCAGCGTGGACGTGCAGACCGCGTTTGACGACGCTTCATCCAGTCCCAAACATGCTCAATGGGGGACAGATCCGGAGATCTTGCTGGCCAGGGTAGTTGACTTACACCTTCTAGAGCACGTTGGGTGGCACAGGATACATGCGGACGTGCATTGTCCTGTTGGAACAGCAAGTTCCCTTGCCGGTCTAGGAATGGTAGAACGATGGGTTCGATGACGGTTTGGATGTACCGTGCACTATTCAGTGTCCCCTCGACGATCACCAGTGGTGTACGGCCAGTGTAGGAGATCGCTCCCCACACCATGCTGCCGGGTGTTGGCCCTGTGTGCCTCGGTCGTATGCAGTCCTGATTGTGGCGCTCACCTGCACGGCGCCAAACACGCATACGACCATCATTGGCACCAAGGCAGAAGCGACTCTCATCGCTGAAGACGACACGTCTCCATTCGTCCCTCCATTCACGCCTGTCGCGACACCACTGGAGGCGGGCTGCACGATGTTGGGGCGTGAGCGGAAGACGGCCTAACGGTGTGCGGGACCGTAGCCCAGCTTCATGGAGACGGTTGCGAATGGTCCTCGCCGATAGCCCAGGAGCAACAGTGTCCCTAATTTGCTGGGAAGTGGCGGTGCGGTCCCCTACTGCACTGCATAGGATCCTACGGTCTTGGTGTGCATCCGTGCGTCGCTGCGGTCCGGTCCCAGGTCGACGGGCACGTGCACCTTCCGCCGACCACTGGCGACAACATCGATGTACTGTGGAGACCTCACGCCCCACGTGTTGAGCAATTCGGCGGTACGTCCACCCGGCCTCCCGCATGCCCACTATACGCCCTCGCTCAAAGTCCGTCAACTGCACATACGGTTCACGTCCACGCTGTCGCGGCATGCTACCAGTGTTAAAGACTGCGATGGAGCTCCGTATGCCACGGCAAACTGGCTGACACTGACGGCGGCGGTGCACAAATGCTGCGCAGCTAGCGCCATTCGACGGCCAACACTGCGGTTCCTGGTGTGTCCGCTGTGCCGTGCGTGTGATCATTGCTTGTACAGCCCTCTCGCAGTGTCCGGAGCAAGTATGGTGGGTCTGACACACCGGTGTCAATGTGTTCTTTTTTCCATTTCCAGGAGTGTATAAACTGGCCTTGTCCCCCTCCCTCCCCAGGGCTCCCCTTTTCCTCTCCCCTCCTTCTCCCAGAGCGGATCTTCCTCCTTCCGCCCCTCCCCCTGAGCCCCTGCTCCCATGTTCCCCTCTTTCCTTCCCACGTACCTCCCTACCTGGCCCTCTTCAGCGCGCCCCCCGCTCATCTCCCCCATCTCTTCCCCTCCCTCCCTTCTTCCGGTCTCCCTCATCTCCTTGCGCCTGGCAGATCATCCGCTTTGATCATCATCAGTGTGCCACGTCAGTGTTGTGTTTAGTGCTGTTTCTCCTGTGCGTCAAGAGGTGTGATTTTAATTGTGTGCTGGCCTTGTACTTAGTGTTACTTTCAGTGTTTGTTATGTGCTACACCATCCATCGAGACTTTTATGCTCCGGTCATACTGCGCCTTGTGTTCTTTTAATTGTCCCAGTGTGTAGTTTTTGTGTGCGCTACTTTTTTACGGTTTATATAGCCATTTTACAGTCGCCCCTTTTTTGTCTATTGTCTTCCACGACGTCCCCCCTTTTTTATATCTATGTCCACCATGTTTTCTCCTTTGATATTTTGAAATGTCTTCTATTGTTTGTTTTATGTCTTTCAATTGAAGATCAGTACATATGCTGCTGCCAGCCCTCCCCAATGTGGAACTGAAATACAATAAAGGGAAAAAAAGCGTTACACCATGTAGGTGGGTCAATTTCCCAGAGCTTGTACTAGGGTTCTTCTCACTATCCTGTAGAACCCGGTCTTCCCAATGTGGTGTATGCATAGTCCGCAGCATTAATGCGAGTTCGTCTTTCTGAAAGGACCCATGATCACACAGATGCTCAAAAAGGGCATGTTGTGTCATGTGCTTGGTGTCTGTGAGAATACTTGCTTCGGTATAGCCGTGCTGCTTCTCGACCATTTCCATCTGCTGACCGTGCACAAACACCGTCTCAGATTGTTCCCGATATGAACACCGGACCATTCTGCTGCTTACAGCACTCTGCGTCAATCACACAGCTTGGAAACACAAGGAACACACGGCACGTGGTCAGAGGAAATGTTTTTGCCCGCACCATCTACTGTGGCAGCGATGCATTTCCGGACACATGTTTGTAGGACCTTTTTTCCACCGTTAACAGTCGAGAATCCGTCCCTGCAATTTGTTTTCTTAATCTCCATCTCGTATAAATATTTCTAGTCGTTACTTACGTCCTCTCCTCAGTGATGGGAATAACAGTGACGTAACCAACGACGGAAGTGAAGCCCCTCCACACACGCACCATCATGATGTCGTGCTCCCTGTGGTCAGGAGTCGGAGGTATGTAACTTTTCGCATCCCTGACAATGCGTATCTGGACGTAGTACTTTGTGAACACCTTGTCTGTCGTGAAGTCCACGTCACCAGCGAATATCACGCCTGTGAAAGAAGAGACCGGCTGGCTGCTTCAAAAAGAAACATGCAGGGGCAAAGCACAGAGTTGCTTGGCGCAGAGACAGCGTCAAGCTCTATATTGGCTGTCTACTAATGTGCGAAAAAAAGGCAAGCAGAGACCAATGAAACACACACTTAATCATAATGTAAATATGTGAACTTGACTGGAATATTCTCTTTCAAATTCTGAAGGTGACAGGGGTAAAATACAGGGAGCGAAAGGCTATTTATAATTTGTACAGAAACCAGATGGTAGTTATAAGAATCGAGGGGCACGAAAGGGACGCAGTGGTTGGGCAGGGAGTGAGACCAGGGTTGTAGCCTATCCCTGATGTTGTTCAATCTGGATATAGAACAAGCAGTAAAGCAAACAAAAGAAAAATTTTTATGTAGTAATTAAAATCCATGGACAAGAAGTAAGAACTTTGAGGTTTGCCGATGACAATGTAATTCTGTCATAGACAGTAAAGGACATGGAAAACAAGTTCAACGGAATGGACAATGTCTTGACATAGGGATATAACATGAACGTCAACAAAAACAAAACGAGGATAATGGAATGTAGTCGAATTAAGTTAGGTGATTCCGAGGAAATTAGATTAGGAAATGAGTAACTTAAAGTAGTAAATGAGATTTGCTATTTCAGAAGCAAAATAACTGATGATGGTCGAAGTAGTTAGGACATAAAATGTAGACTGGCAATGGCAAGGAAAGCGTTTCTGAAGAACAGAAATTTGTTAACATCGAGTATAGATTTAAGCGTCAGGAAGTTTTTTCTGGAAATATTTGTACCGAGCGTATGGAAGTGAAACATGGACGATAAATAGTTTGGACAAGAAGAGAATACATGCTTTCGAAATGTGGTGTTACAGGAGAATGCTGAAGATTAGATGGGTAGACCAAGCAACTAATGAGGAGGTACTCAATAGAAGCTGGAAGAACAGAAAATTGTGGCACAACTTGACTAGAAGAAAGGATCGGTTGGTAAGATGCATTCTGAGGCATCGAGGAATAACCAATTTAGTACTGGAGGGAACTGTGTGGGGTAAAATTCATAGAGGGAGACCAAGAGATAAATACACTAAGCGGATTCAGAAGGATGTAGGTTGCAGTTGTTACTCGGAGATGGTGAGGTGGTCGTAAGGTCTTACGGGACCTAACTGCAGAGGTCTTCGGTCCCTGAGCCTACACACTACTTAATCTAATTTAAACTAACTTATGTCATGGACAACACACACACCCATGCCTGAAGGAGGGCTCGAACCTCCGATGTGGGGAGCCGCATGGACAGTGACAATGCGTCTGAGACGACGCGGCTACCCGCATGGCGATGATGACCCTTGCAGAGGTTAGAGTAGCATGGAGAGCCGCATCAAACCAGTCTCTGGACTTAAGACCACGACAACAGCAAAACTGTGAACACTGAAAATTGCAGTACCTAGTTTATAATATTAATTATACAAGGAGGCCAATGAAATTTACACAATTCGAAACGTACACACCAAAGTGTGTACCTTTCGATTGTGTCATAGATGTGTCAAAAAAATCATTATTAGGTTACATCTATAGCCGCTCAAAGAGTAAGAGGAAGTAGATACGCACACATGAGAAACGTTTTCCCGTCTCTCAAAGTTTCATCAGCTTTCAGCGTGCATATGGATTAGGGGCTCTATGTAGTAGAGTGAAATCGCATTCTAGGGATATTCGTGTTTAAAAGCTGCAGATCGATCACTTGCCGTAACACACGCATACCGGACAGGTACAATGCCACAACTGATAGGTTGTTGATGTTGCCAGCAGTAGAAAACAAAACATCGTAGTAACGTATCCTGGAGGCCAATACATACTACGTTTACACGAGGGACATCTTCCGAAAGGCAGAAACAGAACTTCGGAAACTGTCTTGCACTGTCATTTTTATATGTTAAGGTCTGAAAGGGATTCGCTAGCTTAGTTATGTGGTGTCACCGCCAGACACCACACTTGCTAGGGGGTAGCTTTAAATCGGCCGCGGTCCATTAGTACATGTCGGACCCGCGTGTCGCCACTGTCAGTGATCGCAGACCGAGCGCCACCACACGGCAGGTCTAGAGACACGTACTAGGACTCGCCCCAGTTGTACGAAGACTTTGCTAGCGACTACACTGACGAAGCCTTTCTCTCATTTGCCGAGAGATAGTTAGAATAGCCTTCAGCTAAGTCCATGGCTATGACCTAGCAAGGCGCCATTAGCATTACATTGCATGTATCTAGAGAGAGTCTCACTTGTATCATCAAGAATGCTGTATACAAATGATGGATTAAAGTTAAGTATTCCAGCATCTACGTACTTTTCTTTATGGCATTCATTACGTATCCTGTTTCAGACCTAACGCCAGCCGGCGTGTGTAAACGCGAACCTTTCGGTTACCTGTCACTGTGGACTGGCTGTCTTGTCAGTCCATAACGAGTTAAATATGGTGTCTGTAAAAATGCTGAGTGTTAGGACAACGTGTGTTCTGGCCCACTCTGCATTGTTGCCAGATGTATCCAAGATGACGGCGATGATGTCATCCAAGATGGCTGAGTGTAGACTTGGCAAGAATGGATGACGTCATCCAAGATGGAGGCTGCAACGTCATTCAAGATGACAGAGTTTGATGGGAAGTTTGAATTTTGGTGGGAAAGTGCCACACCCCCCTCCACTCCTCTCCTCTCAGAAAAATGAAGCGAAGTTCAAATTCCAACAGGATAATGCATCACACCCTGGATATCTCCACTAAGCAAAGAAAATCGCAGGAAAATAGCTCACTTGGCCTACCTCCAGTAACCTAAGTCACCCAATCGCCACTTCTTCCTATGAACTGGAGCCAAGTTTGAATTCTGGCCATAACCTAAAGTCAGTTCGCTTATAAATACTAAGCTAAGAAAATAGTGCGAAAGGAAAGACATTTGGACTAGCCTCAGTCACCCGAACGCAACCTCCTCCTAAGGATTTGTCAGAAAAGGACTAGGACATAAGTGTTTACTTAAACAATTCCATGCAGTGTGGCCATCCAGGTCCGCACATCGCCACCACCAGAGGGCACTCTCGTCTGTGATGTAATCCAAGATGGCGATATCCTGTGTGTTCACCACACGGTCCAGAGCCCAACTCACTTAGTACACATTGTCACTGTCAGAGGGCGCTACTGTGACATCAGATGATGACGCAAGTACCGCTATCCAAGATGGCGACAAACAGTGTGTTCACAAAGAGCTCCAGACTCCAACTGACTTAGTACACAGGAACAGCACCAGAGCGTGCCGTCGTCTGTAATGTCATCTGATGACATGACTACCATTATTCAAGATGGCGGCATACAATGTGTTCAACACGAAGCCTAGTACATATTGACACCACCAGAGAGCGCTACTGTGGACTTGGAATGAATTTTCGCAAATGCCATGCCCACGTGTACTTGGAAGGAAATAGTTAAAGCCCCCACCACATTCCTCAACCGACCGCCACACCCCTTTGCCGACCAGTGTTGTCAGGCTACCATACACTAAAGTGCACTAAGGTGAACTACAGTGTACTAATGTGCACAGTGCATGACGTCATCCAAGATGGTGGGAAAACAACTCTCTCTACGATGGACCCCTTTATTATTTTTCAAGCAATGTCTCCACCACGAGATCTAGGCTCCAACTGTCCTAGTACACATTACTACCACCAGAGGGTACCACCATCCCTCCTGTGACCAAATCCCAGGTGGTGGCCTGTAGGGCGAAAATGGCGCGAAAAGGACTCTGCCAGTGCTGGGCTGCTGTATAGAGTAAGGAAGGAGAGCACTCTATTTATTTTGAAACAATTTATTTAGGGAATGAGTATATTTATCACACTGACTCAAAACACTAGCCCTGATGTGCTTGGGGACACAATACATAGTCTGCAGACTCGCAAACAACTCCTAGTTTTCCGGAATAATTTCAGGACATACCACTAAACTGTTCCTAAATAATCCAGTACACAGATGTGCAGACACGAACTCAACTCGTAACCTGTCCAAATAGCACATAGCACAGCCTGCAGGCCCGCTCGCAAAATAATGCGACAGACAGGCATTCAACACGCGCCACAGCCCCCGCGAAGTGATGCGGCCATCAGCTGTCACAGCACACACAGACGTCCGTTCAGGACTGCATGCACTGTCACAGCCGCGACCCGCCACTGGACACAGGGCAAATTTGTCTCTGTTTCCGAGTATACAGTCATGGTTATAATGACGTCACAGAACTTCAAGGAACGTTCACGTCTGTCCCATACTCGAGACACCTCAAGGCATCACTTGCCTTTACCACTGATGACAGAATGGCACAGGCTGCTTTCCCCTTAGCGTTTGTAATGGACCATGCGTGACGTGTTCAACCATGCATACCTGCCCCAGAATGTCTCACACCTCACCTCGCCACAAAACGTCCACGTGGCGACTCACCATCTAAAACGTTCTCAATGTTATTCTTACGTCACATGGCTTTGTAAAAAACAAGAGCCAAGTCGACCTCTCGGGAATTGTATAGTGTCCCAGAAATAGATAACGCTCGCTTTCTTGATGTCTCAGCTTGTATGCACGAAAATTCTTACCCTAACAGAACCTGTTTACGAAAATGACGCCGAATGCAGTCTTCCTCGTGGACCTAACGTGCTACCCATCCTGCTCTCAGCATACGCAAATGATCTCACTGCTATGTAGAGGCTCCTATATCCCAGCACAAAGGACGTGAATGAATCGAGCATTACGATTGGCTCCTATCGAATTTACCCGTCGAATTACTGATGCCGCCGGTATCGAAGCACTGTTGATCTCTTCTTTCTCGGACTTTCAGTGGTAAAATTATTTTGCACAGATCGTTAAAATGCATTGACAGTAAAACGCATAAACTTTTCTATAGATCATCAAATACATACGAGACTCACAAGGATATTGGAAGCCAGGAGCATATCTACCAGTGTAACTACAATTAAATATAACGATTGCTGCTACAGTCTGACACCGATCGTTGTACAGTTAATGTCTCCTCTTGACAGCGGTGCTTCTGGAAGCAATTTCATTATCTATAGCACACGTAATTTCCCAGATAAAAAATCTCTCGTGGTTATCGATGTGCTGAATCTATACATCCCTCACGATAGGACACACAGTCATCCTCTCTAGTCATGCCACAGCATAAACCATACTAAATTTACAATGCAATACGAGGGCAGTTCAATAAGTAATGCAACACATTTTTTTCTCTGCCGATTTTGGTTGAAAAAATCGGAAATTTCTTGTGGAATGTTTTCAAACATTCCCGCTTCGTCTCGTATAGTTTCATTCACTTCCGACAGGTGGCAGCGCTGTACGGAGCTGTTAATTTGGCGTCTGTAACGGATGTGCGTTGCAAACAACGGGCAGTGATCGAGTTTCTTTTGGCGGAAAACCAGGGCATCTCAGATATTCATAGGCGCTTGTAGAATGTCTACGGTGATCTGGCAGTGGACAAAAGCACGGTGAGTCGTTGGGCAAAGCGTGTGTCATCATCGCCGCAAGGTCAAGCAAGACTGTCTGATCTCCTGCGTGCGGGCCGGCCGTGCACAGCTGTGACTCCTGCAATGGCGGAGCGTGCGAACACACTCGTTCGAGATGATCGACGGATCACCATCAAACAACTCAGTGCTCAACTTGACATCTCTGTTGGTAGTGCTGTCACAATTGTTCACCAGTTGGGATATTCAAAGGTTTGTTCCCGCTGGGTCCCTCGTTGTCTAACCGAACACCATAAAGAGCAAAGGAGAACCATCTGTGCGGAATTGCTTGCTCCTCATGTGGTTGAGGGTGACAATTTCTTGTCAAAGATTGTTACAGGCGATGAAACATGGGTTCATCACTTCGAACCTGAAACAAAAGGGCAATCAATGGAGTGGCGCCACACCCACTCCCCTACCAAGAAAAAGTTTAAAGCCATACCCTAAGCCGGTAAAGTCATGGTTACAGTCTTCTGGGACGCTGAAGGGGTTATTCTGTTCGATGTCCTTCCCCATGGTCAAACGATCAACTCTGAAGTGTATTGTGCTACTCTTCAGAAATTGAAGAAACGACTTCAGCGTGTTCGTAGGCACAAAAATCTGAACGAACTTCTCCTTCTTCATGACAACGCAAGACCTCACACAAGTCTTCGCACCTTAGAGGAGCTCACAAAACTTCAGTGGACTGTTCTTCCTCGTGCACCCTACAGCCCCGATCTCGCACCGTCGGATTTCCATATGTTTGGCCCAATGAAGGACGCAATCCGTGGGAGGCACTACGCGGATGATGAAGAAGTTATTGATGCAGTACGACGTTGGCTCCGACATCGACCAGTGGAATGGTACCGTGCAGGCATACAGGCCCTCATTTCAAGGTGGCGTAAGGCCGTAACATTGAATGGAGATTACGTTGAAAAATAGTGTTGTGTAGCTAAAAGATTGGGGAATGCTGAATAAAACAACCCCTGTTTCAGAAAATAAATGTGTTGCATTACTTATTGAACTGCCCTCGTATATACACATTTACCACAAGATAAGCCACAGTAACTTTACAATGGAATATACACACATTTTACACAAACAGTGCAGTTATCTTTTATATCTGTACAGCACCCGAAAAAATTATGGTGTACCTGCACTCACACAGGCTATATGTCACGATGCTCCCCAGTCCTAGGAAAGCACCGCCAGCATGTTCTTTCTCTCTACAGACGTGACACTCAGCGCCGTACAAAGTCACCCCTTCTACATCAGAGCACCCACAGCGGACTGAAGTCACTCTCAGAACTCTTCTACAAATTCGAGATCGTTTCCACTCGGTACAAACGCGTTACCGTTTCTGCTCCTTGCTTGCTAGCTTTTCTACAGACATCTCCAGACTCGGGGATTACAAGAACACAGGTATTTTCGCCATAGTATTATACCATTTTCGCGGTACTTCTCTATATCAAGCACTAGGCGGTATCCTACCTACGGATACCGCAACTTAATTCCCAAGATATAGACTGGAAATTATTTATCTACAAACTCCAAACTTTAGTGAGGTACAGCACTGAGCAGCTAGAAACAAATAGAGGAAACTGATATTTCCACTCTCTAATACCGAAGTAGGTGATGTAACATATTCCAAATCACTCATACGAATTACAAGTCAACTAAGCTCTTTCTGATGTCTAGAGAACAGGCAACTGTGACTTCCACACACCACAATCGATCTTCTCTCAACTAAATAAAAGCGCGAAATGTGCACAAGCAGTCAATTGAAGAATTTACGTGGGAGGGAATAAGCGCAAATGCACAATCTTCTCAAATTTCCTCATGATCACGAAAGCCACCCAACACATAGTAAGTATTAGTTCGCTATTTGGTCGTCTAGACGAGGGCAAAGTTAACTCTGATACATTCCTACACTCCAACAGGCCTCTGCATTCGGACAGCTGCTGCCGTTAATGCGAAAGGTGAATCATTCCCACCACAGGCCATGCATACACGGAATTATGCCAGAAAACCGGTCACATTTTATCATTATACTTAAAATTATTGGAAACAGGCTGGAGACTATGGGCCAAGCTGCTGGAAAACCATTCTGGAGTGTAATTAGCAGTCTTCGAAAGGGAGGTAAGAAGGAAATGACAAGTATTTTGGACAGGTCAGGAAAACTGCTGGTGAATCCTGAGGATCCCTTGGGCAGATGGAGGGAATATTTTGAAGAGTTGCTCAATGTAGGTGAAAATGCGATCAGTAATGTTTTAGATTTCGAGGTAGAATGGGATAGGAATGATGATGGAAATAGGATCACATTTGAGGAAGTGGAAAAAATGGTCAATAGATTGCAGTACAATAAAGCGGCTGGGGTGGATGAAATTAAGTCGGAACTCATCAAATACAGTGGAATGTCAGGTCTTAAATGGCTACACAGGATAATTGAAATGGCTACACAGGATAATTGAAATGGCCTGGGAGTCGGGACAGGTTCCATCAGACTGGACAAAAGCAGTAATCACACCAATCTTTAAACATGGAAACAAAAAAGGTTGTAACAACTACAGAGGTATCTCTTTAATCAGCGTTGTGGGTAAAATCTTCTCAGGTATTGTTGAAAGGAAAGTGCGAGTATTAGTTGAGGACCAATTGGATGAAAATCAGTGTGGGTTTAGGCCTCTTAGAGATTGTCAGGACCAGATCTTTAGCTTACGGCAAATAATGGAGAAGTGTTATGAGTGGAACAGGGAATTGTATCTATGGTTTATAGATCTAGAAAAGGCATATGACCAGGTTCCTAGGAGGAAGTTATTGTCTGTTCTACAAGATTATGGAATAGGAGGCAAACTTTTGCAAGCAATTAAAGGTCTTTACATGGATAGTCAGGCAGCAGTTAGAGTTGACAGTAAATTGAGTTCATGGTTCAGAGTAGTTTCAGCGGTAAGACAAGGCTGCAACCTGTCTCCACTGTTGTTTATATTATTTATGGATCATATGTTGAAAACAATAGACTGGCTGGGTGAGATTAAGATATGTGAACACAAAATAAGCAGTCTTGCATATGCGGATGACTTAGTTGTGATGGCAGATTCGATTGAAAGTTTGCAAAGTAATATTTCAGAGCTAGATCAGAAATGTAAGGACTATGGTATGAAGATTAGCATCTCCAAAACGAAAATAATGTCAGTGGGAAAGAGATATAAACGGATTGAGTGCCAAATAGGAGAAACAAAGTTAGAACAGGTGGACGGTTTCAAGTACTTAGGATGCATATTCCACAGGATGGCAACATAGTGAAAGAACTGGAAGCGAGGTGTAGCAAAGCTAATGCAGTGAGCGCTCAGCTACGATCTACTCTCTTCTGCAAGACGAAAGTCAGTACCAAGACTAAGTTATCTGTGCACCGTTCAATCTTTCGACCAACTTTGTTGTATGGGAGCGAAAGCTGGGTGGATTCAGGTTACCTTATCAACAAGGTTGAGGTTATGGATATGAAAGTAGCTAGGATGATTGCAGGTACTAGTAGATGGGAACAATGGCAGGAGGGTGTCCTCAATGAGGAAATCAAAGAAAAACTGGGAATGAACTCTATAGATGTAGCAGTCAGGGCGAACAGGCTTAGATGGTGGGGTCATGTTACGCGCATGGGAGAAGCAAGGTTACCCAAGAGACTCATGGATTCAGCAGTAGAGGGTAGGAGGAGTCGGGGCAGACCGAGGAGAAGGTACCTGGATTCGGTTAAGAATGATTTTGAAGTAATAGGTTTAACATCAGAAGAGGCACCAATGTTAGCACTGAATAGGAGATCATGGAGGAACTGTATAAGGGGGGCTATGCTCCAGACTGAACGCTGAAAGGCATAATCAGTCTTAAATGATGATGATGATGATGATGATGATGATGACTTAAAATTAAATTTTACGATCGCGGTCTCAATTGAACGACATTCGACAATGAGCGAAGTATCGGAAATACTCCTTGCTGACGGCTGTGGCTCTGGTAATAGAAATATCTGTACCATTCTTATGACGACATACTTCTCCCTTTGCTATCGCACTATTCGACGTCAAATCCGTACCTTCCTTATGACTGGACATAGTCATTTCCTTTGCACATGTCGGAACACAAACACATACCTTATAAGCGTGATGGTCAAGGCGAACCTATCACACATCCCCTACTACTAAGTATACTACTTCGTCAGTAACTGATTGCCAGCGATGTGAAATAATACTGACCGAAAATCGACGATGCATGGACATTCCTCATACGTTTTCTTGCGAGTGGTACCACTGTGTCCTAGAAAGAGAGGCGTAGTCATATTACAGACAGCGAGATGTTAAAAAAAAACCATATTACCATCACAAGCGGTCTTTGTTCCACAGGTGCATACAAGTATCCATGTTAAAAGCTATACCCGCTTCATAAATCGAGGTATGGCATTACCTCTGAATGAAGTGTTTTTTTTTTTTCAGACAAATACCGCGACACTGAATATAGGCATCGATCGCCGGAGTGTATAGTATCAGACCGACATTGCACTTACACATCGCCAATGGTGCAACCTCGTAATAAAATTACCGAATTTTGAGAGTGATTCGACTAAGGAGCGTGGTATGAAACTGGTATTTGACGATTTTCAGGGAGACAGAGAACCATTCACCTCTAAACTTACATACATCTGCATTAAAGGATAACAGAGAGCGGACTCGGTGATCGATTGAGATGGGGCTGTAACGAGGTACGATTTAATGGTAGACTGATGATGCATTCTAGAGAGGGAGAAGTTGCTGCAGGATGCACCAGTCGCATGACATAGCCAGCGCTCGACTTGTATACAACCACGTGTTCTGTATGTGATTTAGAGCACTGTCTACTCGCGATCATTAACGGCAAAACTGTCGGTCATCAGAGGACTTCCATCTCACGTGTGATGAAACGTGACACATTCCTCTAAACGAACTATGATTTATGCGATGTACTCCATCCCCCTGTCGTATCTTGGGTGTAAAATGGAGACTTCAGCTTAATAACTGAGATGATTCTAAGTTAGCGTTAGGTGTTTGTAGGGCACTGCTATCCCTGTGTATAGATTTGCCTGACAGATGTGCTGTTTACAGAGTTAGTGGTGGAATGACTTGTAATTTCACATGTCGGACGCTGCTGCTATGCGTACTTAAAAATATAAAAGGTTGCTTCGGTGGTTATGTAAAAAATAGACTCAGATGAGTGGGAAATAGAGTGTCGCACGTGAAGATATAAAAACAGATAGACAGTGCGTAGAGTAAAAGGGAAAGACCAATGCGTGACAGTAAAAGAGATAAGTAGATGAATGAACAAGTGAGTGGAAATAGGCTAGGCAGTAGTGCGAGGTGTCCTGATGAACACTCACCAGTCGACGTGCAGGCAGGGAAATCAGGACGCGCTCAGCTACCAGTCGACGTGCAGGCAGGGAAATCAGGACGCGCTCAGCTATCAAGATATTAGCAGTAAATGTTCAGAGTGTCCGGAATAAAGTTCCTGAATGTACTGCCCCCCAGGAAGCATGTGGTGCGCAAATTATTCTCGGGACTGAGACCTGGCTGTACCTTGAGATAGAAAGTTCTGAAATATTTAGTGAGGGTTGGAACGTGTATCGGAAAGACAGATTAGACACCGTAGGAGGTGGTGTCTTTTAAGCAGTTGTCAAAAATATTGTGTCTACCGAGGTGGAAGTAGAGTGTGATTGTGAAGTTATCTGGACACGTCTAACAGGGCTAGGGGAAATAAAGTTAATTGTGGTGTGTTATTACCGGCCACCAGGTTCCACCGTGACAGTTCTAGAATCATTCAAAGGGAGTCTACATTCTGTATCGCAGAAATTCCCGGATCATGCTATATTAGTCGGAGGCGACTTCAACCTACCTAGTATAGACTGGGATGTCTATGGATTCATTACAGGTGGTACAGACAAGCTGTCGTGTGAATTACTTTTGAACACGTTATCAGAAAACTGTCTTGAGCAGCTAAATAGACAGCCAACGTGTAATGGAAATATTTTAGATCTGGTAGCCACGAACAGACCAGACCTCATCGAAGGTGTCAGTGTTGAGACAGGGATTAGTGATCATGATGTTGTCATTACGACTATGGTTACGAAAGTTAAAAAGCCGGTCAAGAAGGCTAGGAGAGTATTCTTACTAGGAAGAGCAGATAAGCAGTTGTTAGCATCCCACTTAGTAAATGAATCGACTTCATTTACTTCCGGTACGATGGACGTGGAAGAATTATGGGCAAATTTTAAACACATTGAAAATCACGCATTGGACAAGTATGTGCCGAAAAAGTGGGTTACAGACGGAAAAGACCCATCGTGGATTAACAGAGCATTTGGGGAATGCTCAGGAAGCAAAGGCAGTTGCACTCGCGGTACAAGAAAGATCGGGAGAATGAGGACAGGCAAAAGTTAGTAGACATCCGTGCTGCTGTAAAAAGAGCCATGTGCGAAGCATTCAACCACTACCATCGTCATAGCTTAGCAAAAGATCTTGCTGAAAACCGAAGGAAATTCTAGTCTTACGTAAAATTGGTAAGCGGGTCGGAGGCTTCCATCCAGTCACTCACTGATCAGTCTAGCCTGGTAACGGAAGACAGCAAAACGAAAGCTGAAATTTTAAATTTAGCGTTTGAGAAATCTTTCACGCAGGAGGATCGTACAAACATACCGCCGTTTCAGTCTCGTACAGATTCCCGTATGGAGGACATCGTGATAGATATCCCTGGGGTTGTGAAGCAGCTGATTGGGTTAAAAATAAATAAATCGCCAGGTCCTGATGGGATTCCAATTCGGTTTTACAGAGAGTACTCTACTGCATTGGCTCCTTACTTAGCTTGCATTTATCGCGAATCTTTTGCCCAACGTAAAGTCCCGAGCGACTGGAAAAAAGCGCAGGTGACGCCTGTCTATAAGAAGGGTAGAAGGACGGATCCTCAAAATTACAGACTAATATCCTTAACATCAGTTTATTGCAGGATTCTCGAACATATTCTCAGTTCGAATATAATGAATTTCCTTGAGACAGAGACGTTGCTGTCCCTGCACAGCACGGCTTTAGAAAGCATCGCTCCTGCGAAACATAACTCCCCCTTTTTTCACATGATATTTTGCGAACCATGGATGAAGTGTATCAGGCAGATGCCATATTCCTTGACTTCCGGAAAGCGTTTGACTCTGTGCCCCACTGCAAACTCCTAACTAAGGTACGAGCATATGGGATTGATTCCCAAGTATGTGAGTGGCTCGAAGACTTCTGGAGTAATAGAACCCAGTACGTTGTCCTCGATGGTGAGTGTTCATCGGAGGTGAGGGTATCATCTGGAGTGCCCCAGGGAAGTGTGGTAGGTCTGCTGTTGTTTTCTATCTACATAAATGATCTTTTGGATAGGGTGTATAGCAATGTGCGGCTGTTTGCTGATGATGCTGTGGTGTACGGGAAGGTGTCGTCGTTGAGTGACTGTAGGAGGATACAAGATGACTTGGACAGGATTTGTGATTGGTGTAAAGAATGGCAGCTAACTCTAAATATAGATAAATGTAAATTAATGCAGATGAATAGGAAAAAGAATCCTGTAATGTTTGAATACTCCATTAGTAGTATAGCGCTTGACACAGTCACGTCGATTAAATATTTGGGCGTAACATTGCAGAGCGATACGTAGTGGGACAAGCATGTAATGGCAGTTGTGGGGAAGGCGGACAGTCGTCTTCGGTTCTTTGGTAGAATTTTAGGAAAATGTGGTTCATCTGTAAAGGAGACCGCTTATAAAACACTAATACGACCTATTCTTGAGTACTGCTCGAGCGTTTGGGATCCCTATCAGGTCGGATTGAGGAAGGGCATAGAAGCAATTCACATGCGGGCTGCTAGATTTGTTACTGGTAGGTTTGATCGTCATGCGAGTGTTACGGAAATGCTTCAGGAACTCCGGTGGGAGTCTCTAGAGGAAAGGAGGCGTGCTTTTCGTGAATCGCTACTGATGAAATTTAGAGAACCACCATTTTAGGCTGACTGCAGTACAATTTTACTGCTGCCAACAAGAGAGAGAAGATGCTAGTTGTGGTACGAGGTACCCTCGGCCACGCACCGTGTGGTGGATTGCGGAGTATGGATGTAGATGTAGATGTAGACTGCCAGGGAGAATGGTACCGGGGGCAATATTATTTAAAAGTAGTGCATAGATGAGGGGTTTTAGGTGGACGTTTGGAGGAGGACTGGATGAAGAGTGGCAAAGGATGAAGTTCTGAACCAAGACTTAGAAAGTGAGTGGAGAGGGGAAGGGAGCCTTGACGAGGGTTGGGTGGTAGGAATCTCTTGGGTCTGGTAGGATCTGCCCTTTTATACCTTGTCTACAACACACTGCTGCCATTTGTGGATGTGCATATCGCTGTCCAATGACTTTTGTCAGTTCAGTGTATATGCTGAATAGAGACACAGCATGCCATCTTCACATACAAATAACAACATACAAGTGATGACGCCCGTGCGGCGACACAGATTTTCAGATGACAACGACGAGGATGGTCACACGCCAGTGGTGACGGGTATATCGATTTGAGGCTCCCGAAAGAGGGCACTGGGGTGGCCGATGGCAGCACACAGTATGACTGACAGCCCCTGCCCATGCATCAAAGCTGTTGAGTCACCATTCGACATGTGGCGTAGCTCTCTCTCCCACTATCTATCAGCATATGTGTGCTGTTGGTCACTGAGTCTGGTGCGTTGACCCCTTCGCAGTTCCTTCTAACATACTCACGTAATAGAACTCTTTGGTCACAGCCTCAGCAGTATGTTAGCCACAATTGAAGATGTCAGTCAGTTGCGCCAATGAAATGTTTAAGGGATTTCACGACATCCGAGGTCTTACCAAAGATTCTCTTCTATAGCTCAATGGTGACATTGTTGAAAGCCATGATAAATAACAATTTTGTTGGTGTAGCAATTCCTTCAACCATCCTTCATACCTACAAATCATTGATCTGTCCCATACTTTGTTTCTCCAATTTTGCCTAGATCTCTGCCCCTCCTAAATTCTATAAAGCCCTCTGAATCCTTGAACGCCATGCACTCGCACTCCACCTCACTCTCCTTATCCGTCTCTCATCCCCCATGCGGATACTCTATGACCTCATCCAGTTCCCACATTTCCTCCTCCTCCTTGAACACATCGGTATCCTCTACATCAATCGCCACCTCGATTCCCCTCAGACCTTGGTGCCTCCTTTCCTCTCCACTCCCCACTTGCTGCTGCACCTTTACCGATGTGTCCCACTCTCTCTCCATCTCCACACCCTCCATCTCTTCTCTCAAAGGAACTTCCAATGTCTCCCCATTCCGGATTATGTACTTCGCCCCAATATTTATCCTTTCTTCCAACTCTGATCCTCCTCTTCCCCTTCTCCCTTCCCTTGGGCTTTCTCTCCTTCCCCTCTACGCCTCTGCCGTTTCCTCCCTCATCCCCACTGTCCTTCCCACTTCTCCTTTCCCATTCCTTGCCCTCCCTCCCCATCTTCTGCTGACTCCACACCTTCCCCCCTTTCCCGCCCCCTCCTTCGTCAACCCCCCCCCCCCATCTCTCATTCCTCTCTCCCTCCTCTCTAATCTCACCTCTTTTTGCATGATCTTCAAATTTTAATGCAGTTACTTTATCACGTTTTGGTGGTCGCCATGTATGTAAGTGCAGTGTGTGTTCAGTGTCGTAGTCCCAGATTGTGAATTCTGTTTTTAATTGTTGTGCTCTTCATGCTGCCGATGTTTATGTGCTACGCCTTTATCGAGTGCCATTTTTACTATATGTGGATTTTGTGTAAATGTGCCTCATCAAACTATCCCTCTTTTGTATATTTTAATTCTAACTGTTTCTCCTTCTCATGTATAATTTTCATCTTTTATCCACCTATTTTATATATGTACTGTTCTCCTATGATATTTTATGTAATCCCCTGGCTGAAGAGCGGCGAATTGTGCCAGTGCCCCCAAGGAGGAAACAAAAGTGTACCTATTTACTGCATCAACTACATAATTATTTGTTTAGTGACTGAATGTTTACTAATTGCTGCAATATCAGCAAGTGATTTCTTTCTCTCTCTTCTCTCGCACACACACACACACACACACACACACACACACACACATATATATATATATATATATATATATATATATATATATATATATAGTTAGCCTTTTTATAGTGGTCTATTGGTACCATCTTTGGCTGGTGATGATGATGACCGTATGGCACTGATGACCAAGACCCCGCACCTGGGGACATTCAACAACCCAGCTGCAAGTCTTTTCATTTGACGTCACATTGAGCGACTTGGTGTTGATGATGATGAAACAATGGAGAGCACAACACAATGCCCAAATGCCCAGTCCCCGAATGGAGAAATTTGCCGACCCGACCAGGGTTCGAACCCAAGCCTGCTACATGCATTCAGCCGCGCTGACCGCTCAGCTAAGTAGTTGGCCAAAATGAACTGGACCCGAATTCGAACCCAGCCAGTAGTTCAGTTCTAAATAAATATCATCAGCAACACGGCGAGCAAAAACTTCCGGTATAAGAACGCACCTTTGTTCTTCCAACGATGTTATGAAAGAGGATGGAGGAGCGGACAGAGGTTCAGAGCACCCTCTTGCTCTTCAGGGGGGAAACTGCTCCTAAAAGGTGGAAATATCAGCAATGATAAACGGCATGAAGACGCAGAGAACGATGGAAACGACTGCAATAATGAGACATAATTTGTTTCCCCGGGACAGGTGGCGAGTAAATGAAAAAAATGTATCACAATGACCTCTCCATTGGCAAAAGATACCGGATTAGTCCCCCAAACGGACCTAAGAGAGAGTGCGGACTTCCACGGAGTAAGTGACCACGAGAATAAGGCGGATTAACCAACGAAAGGGAAAGCTCCACGACTCGCGGCGTTGAATGTTAGAAGTCTAAACGTGGTGCAGAAGCTTGAAAACTTGAAACTGGAAATGCAAGGATTCAGACTAGATATAGTGAGTGACATTGAAGTGGAAAGAGGATGAGAATTTGTGGACTGTCGAGTGTACGGTTACATTAACAACACCAGAAAATGTTGTAACCACAGTCGGATTAGAATTGAATCGGAAGGAAGGGTAGAGACCGATTTACTGTGATCAGTGGAAGCAGACAGAAAACAGAGAACTGGAGAATATGAGCTCGGTAGTAGCAATGAAAGAGGAGAAAGATTCTTTCAGTACTGCGAAAATTTCGAATGCAATGTTCAAAAATCAGGAGAGAAACAGGTATACTGGAGAAACGGCCTGGACTCTGGGAAGATTACAGTTGGATTACATTACAGCCATGAAGAGATTCCAAAATCAGATACTGGTTTCGAAGGCGTACCCAGAAGCAGATGTAGATTCAGATCACAATTTAGTTATGGTAAAGAGCAGACTGAAGTTTAAAAGAATCGTTTGGAGGAACAAATGAGGAAAGAAGTGGGATACGGAAGTACTGAAGAATTATGAGGTGCGTTTGCAAATAGGGAGCAAGACATAGATACTACTCCTTCGGAATTTATAAATTAATGAGGGAAGTGGCAATCAAGTAAATATTCAGGATGTTTAGTAGAATCTATGAGACTGGCAACATATCATCGGACTTGCGCAAAAATTACGACTACGTCCGCATAGTCCCGAACTGTCGCACAATCATCTTATCAGTTCATGCATCAAAGTTACCAACAATAAGGGTGTACAGAAGAATGAAAAAGAAAACTGGGGATCTGTTATATGACGGTCAGTTTGGCGTTAAGGAATGCACCAAGATGCATTTCTGACGTCACGCTTGATAATGGAATTGAGGCTTAAGACTACTGTTCAAGCTATACATCGAAGAAGCAATGACGGGAACAAAAGAAAAGTTCAGGCATTAGATTAAAATGCAAAATGCAAGGGTATGAATGATAAAACTCTGCGATGTCTAATGAAGAAGGCTTACAAGACCTGTTGAATAGAATGAACAGTCTAGTGCACAGACAATATGAACTGAAGGTAATGACCACTAGCAGAAACGAAATTGGTGCCCAAGAAGTGGCCAAAGTCAAAGAATTCTGCAAACTTGGAATTAACTCATGATGGACGAAGCAAGGAGACCATAAAAAGCAGTGTAGTACAGACAACGAGGGCATTCATGGCCAAAAGAAGTCTACAAGTATCAACCATTGGCCTTATTTTGAGGAAGAAATTCCTGAGAATGTACATTGGTTGGTTTGGGGTATAAAGGGTCCAAACTACAGGGTCATCAGTCCCTTTTTGCTGACGCAAGCAAGGCTCAAGGTACAAAAACACCCAAAGTACGTTTGAGAAAGTAAAAGGGGTGAAAGGAATGGGGAACTACACCTAAAAAGGAAACGAATGGAACGAACAAAGAACGGGGAAAACATACACCACAAAGAAAAGTAGAAGAAAGTATTAAAACCATGGAGCAGATAGTCTGGGCTGGTTGATCACAAATCGTTCAAATGACTCTGAGCACTATGGGACTTAACATCTGAGGTCATAAGTCCCCTAGAACTTAGAACTACTTAAACCTAACTAACCTAAGGACAGCACACACATCCATGCCCGAGGCAGGATTCGAACCTGCGACAGTAGCAGTCGGGTTGATCACAATAATAAAAGAGGATGAGCCAGCCACTCTGCAACACATTAAAATGTCCACCTCAAAAAGACAAGGCGAAATGAACACATCTAGGGAAAAGACGGCCACCAAGACAAACAAATGCAAAGAAAGTGCAATAGAGTTAATGAAATGATCGTATGGCACTGTTGGCCGGGAGGCCCCATAAGGGGCAGTTCGGCCGCCGTATCACAAGTTCTTTTTAGTTGACGCCACTTCGGCGACTTGCTTTCGTGATGGACACACAACACCCAGTCATCTAGAGGCAGAGAAAATCCCTGACCCCGCCGGGAATCGAACCCGGGACCCCGTGCGCCGGAAGAGAGAACGTTACCGCAAGAGCACGAACGGCGGACAACAGAGTTAAAATGGAGCGAAAGTGGCGGCCTCGAAGAGAAGGCTAAATGCCCACCCTTATATGACACAATAAAAAACAACCTCACGAATAAAACGCGAAACTGCTGTTGAGAAATTGTCGCGCAACACCGAAGGTAGGGTGCTGGGAAGGTTAAAAATCCGCCGCAGAGGGGCTACAATTGGACGACAGTCATATGTGAGCCAGAGTGACACCGAGGTGGGTCCTCGTGATGGAGGAGGTAGCCATGTGTTAGCCACGTATGGCCAATGCAGAGCCGGCAGAGAACCACAGAGTCCCTGCGAGAGGCCCGTATGGAAGACTTCCACACATTCGTAGTCTCCTTAATGGCTGGTAATTTGTCTGAAAAAACTTGCGGCGTAATAATGATCGCAGATCATATACGGGGATAATGATCTCCAGAAGCGGTTTCCGTGTAGCCTGTTTGGCCAGCCTGTCGCCAAGTTCATTTCCTGGGATTCCGACGTGGCGTGGGGTCCACACAAACACCAAGGAACGACTGGACCGTTCCAGGTCATAGGTGGACTCCTGGATGGTCGCTATCAAAGGATGACGGGGATAGTACTGGTCGATGGCTTGTAGACTGCTCAGACAGTCAGTACAGAGAAAAAACGACTCTCAGGGCATGAGCGGATGTGCTCAAGAGCACGAGAAATAGCTGCCAGCTGTGCAGTGAAAACATTGCAGCCATTTGGCAAGAGTGCTGTTCAGTATGTCCCCCATGAACACACTAAAAGCCAACGCGAGCATCAGCCATCGAGCCGTCGGTGTAAACCACTTCATAGTCCTGGTACATGTCAAGAATCGAGAGGAAGTGACAGCAGAGAGCTGTGATGTTAACTGAGGTCCAGGCGAAGCTTCAGCCTAGGTGTACACCATGGAGGAGTACGTATATGGGCCTTGAGTATAATAAAGGCAATCACTCCACTTCAGACAGAAGTGAGCCATCTGGGGTGGCTGAGTGGTTCTAGGCACTACAGTCTTGAACCACACGACCGCTATGGTCGCAGGTTCGAATCCTGCCTCAGGCATGGGTGTGTGTGATGTCCTTAGGTTAGCTAGGTTTAAGTAGTTCTAAGTTCTAGGGGACTGATGACCTCAGAAGTTAAGTCCCGTAGTGCTCAAAACCATTTGAACAGAAGAGATTGGACACGAACCCCAATCATAAGCCCTGACCTTGGCCTCCGATGTGGGAGATGAACCGCCGTGGATAAGAAAAGGGGACAATAATTCGGTTGCTCAGGAGAACTACCAATGTGTGCAACGTAACTGCCGAGCAGTTGTGCATGTCTAACCTTCAATGGAAGGACTCCGGCCTCCACCAGGACGCTGGTCATCGGACTCGTCCTAAAAGCTCCCGTTGCCAGTATGACGCCACAGTGGTGCACTGGGTCGAGTAAGAGTAATGCTGAGGGCGCCGCCGAACCATAAACCAGACTCCCATAGTCATGGCAGGATTGAACAAGGGCTCTGTTGGTTGGTTGGTTGGTTGGTTTGGGGAAGGAGACCAGACAGCGTGGTCATCGGTCTCATCGGATTAGGGAAGGATTGGGAAGGAAGTCGGCCGTGCCCTTTCAGAGGGACCATCCCGGCATTTGCCTGGAGCGCTTTAGGGAAATCACGGAAAACCTAAATCAGGATGGCCGGACGTGGGATTGAACCCTCTGTAGATCTGCAGCGGCGTAAAGAATCTGCACCCTAGTGAGGTGCTGCCAGCACTTCCGCTTCAACTGACGAAAATGAGGAAGCCACGTCAATTGGGCGTCGAAAACCAGTCCTAAGAATCGATATGTCTCCAATACAGTGAGTGCTGGTTCCGGATGAACGGTACGACGGACAGAAGTGCATGATACTCGACTTCGCAGCTGAAAACTGGAAGCCATGAACTAGAGCCCATGACTGCACCTTGTGGATGGCTCTTTGTAGGTGCCACTCAGCAACACCAGTACTGGAAGGGAAGTACGAAATGCAGCAGTCGTCTGTGCTTGACCGTTAATGGCCACTAAAAATATACACTCAATATAGAGCCGTGCGGGACCTCATACTCCTGGATAAATGGAGTATTATGGGAGGCACCAACTCGGACATGGTAAGTACAGAGCGATAGGAAATTTTGGATAAAAATCGGGGGCACGCCCAGAGACGCCACTCATATCATGTGGCAAGGATATGATGTCACCAGGTCGTGTCGTAAGCTTTTCGTAAATCAAAAAAGACAGCAACCAGGTGTTGGCGTCTGGAAAAGGCTGTTCGGATGGCAGACTCGAGGGAAACCAGATTATCAGTGGTAGAACGACCCTGGCGGAGACCGCCCTGGCATGGAGCCAGTAGACCATGTGACTCAAGGACAATAACAGCTTACGAAGAATGCTGGTGAGACTAATGGGCCGATAGCTATCCACATCAAGCAGATATTTGCCTGGTTCGAGTACTGGAATGATGGTGCTCTCTCATCACTGCGATGGAAAGACGCCATCGCGCCAGATCTGGTTGAAGATGACGAGGAGATGTCACTTGTAGTTGGACAAGAGATGTTTTATCATTTGACTGTGGATCCGATCTGACCCAGGAGCAGTGTCAGGGCAACGTGCAAGGACGCTGAGGAGCTCCCACTTTGTAAATGGAGCATTATAGGGTTCACTGTGACGTTCAGTGAACTAGAGCGATTTCCTTTCCATCCGCCATTTGAGGGTGTGAGATGCTGGGGGATAATTCTCCGATGCGGAGGCTCGAGCATAGTGCTCAGCAAAGTCCTCGGCAATTGTGTTTGCATTGGTAGATAACACACTATTAATGTTAATGCCAGTGACGCCTGTCAGGGTCTGGTACCCACAAACACATCTGATCTTCGTCCAGACTTGGGAAGGTGACGTATGCCACCCAATGGTCCAGACGTACCTCTCCCAACATTCATGTTTCCGTCTTTTTATAAGCTGGCGAACGCGGGCACAGAGTCGTTCAAAAGCTATTAGGTGCTCTAGGGAAGGGTGCTGCTTATGTCGCTGTAGAACTCGCCGACGCTCGCTAATGGCCTCAGCGATTTTCGGAGACCACCAAGATAATCACTTTCGCCGGGGCACACTGAAGAACAGGGATCGTGTTTTCCGACGCAACAACAATCGTTCTAGTGACCCACTCGACTACCACATCGATGGTACCATGTGCGGCAGATTCAACGGTGACAGCAGAGGTGAAAGCTACCCAGTCTGCCTTGTTTAAAGCCCAGCTTGGTAGACGTCCAGGGGAATGGTGCTGGGGGAGTGTCAGGAAGATGGGACAGTGGTCACTACCACACAACTGATTGTGGGCTCTCCAGTGACAGATGGGAGAAGTCCTGGGCTGCAAAGGGATAAATCAATGGCCAAGTAAGTGCCATGAGCCACACTGAAATGTGTGGGGGCCCGAGTATTTAAGAGGCAGAGGTCGAGTTGAGACAGGAAAGTTTCGACATCTCTACCTCGACAGTGGGATCCATGTGTTGTCAGGAGACAACCACCAAATGGGCACATGACGGCCCCACCACAATGGACTGGTTACCATGCTGGATATTGGGCGCACAGAAATCCAGTAGTGTCATGGGTGCGAAAGAGGACAGGAGACAACGGAAGAACATGACATACCCTGGAAAGTGTCCTCACCCAAATAGTTGAATTGTAAGTGGAGATGCAAAGCCATGACAAGAGGTTGAGGAGATCGAATCTAAGGGCACTATGGACAACTCATGCACCACATAAGGCGTCCTTCCCCATATGGTCCACACTTCTGTAGAAGTTGAAAAGTGGCAGTTCAAACCATAAAATGGGACCTAAACTTATGGGGCCGAAAAGTGTGAGACTCCTTTTACTCGTCTCTTATGACAGGGAGGCAAATGGTCCTATTCTAACCCCCGGACCCACAGGGGTGAAAATTTACATATGGAGCACAGTATTGTATTGTAGTGAATCACCAGCTGTTGGAAAGCCAGAAAAGAAGAGAATCGAAGCATTTAATGTTGCATTATAGACGGGTGTTGACAGTTGGACTGATAAGTTGGACTGATAAGATAATGAATGATGAAGTGTCCGCAGAATCGGCGAAGAAAGGAACATATGGAGAACACTGACAAGCAGGAGGGACAGGATGATAGCACGTACGTTGAGACATCTGGAAATAACTTCTGTGGTTCTAATGAGGGCTATAGAGAGTAAAAAATACATACAACTAATAATGGAGAACATAGGTAACAAGCGCTACTCTGAAACGAAAATGCTGGCACAGTAGGGGAATTCGTGGTGGCCCGCAACAAACCAATCAGAAAACTGACAGCTGCAAAAAATGAAAAGGGTCTTCAATGGATTTTTAGTAATTTTTAGCTTTTCCAGTTGTCTTGAGGTCAAGTAAACAGTCAGTTCTTCCAGTAAAAATCATTATAGTTCTACTGTCATCTATCGTTAAGATATTGCTACATCGCTAATGAAGTGTTTCATATCATGTAGTAGACGAACAAAAAAGTTTAGAGAAAAAGAAAACTCGAAGTTAGGACGTGAATGCGAGTCAAATTTTTATGACAAAAATGAAAGGGAGTCCTTCAACCAATGTCATTTAATAAGATACAGGGATTTCTCACCCCAGGCCAAAAATAACCAAAAATCCTCCCTTAATAATTATGTCAAGAAAATTTAATAATAATATTGCAGTACCAAACAGACGTTTAATTCACACTACAAGAAAAACGCATAAAATATAAAACATGTTGGCAACAATCGATTACTTACGAAATTAAAGGCGGCAGAATGTGTTACAAAGCAAAGCTGAAATTTTCACTCTGCAGCAGAGTGTGCGCTGTAATGAAACTTCCTGGCAGATTAAAACTATGTGCCAGACCGAGACTCGAACTCGGGACCTTTACCTTCCGCGGGCAAGTACTCTATCATTTTTTTAACCTCATTTTATTCGATATTGTTCATTGCATTTGTTCGGAGGTGACGTCTGAGGACACCCGTTCAAGTTCCAATGATCCATTCACTCAGTTTTTATCGCAGGGGGCAGCTGAGCTACCGTGCTGGCAACCATCTGAGCTACCTAAGCACGACTCACGAGCCGGCTTCACAGCTTTAACTCCTCCAGTAACTCGTCTCCTACCTTTCAAACTTCACAGAGGCTCTCCTGCAGACCTCGCAGAACTAGCACTCCTGGAAGAAGGGATATTCTTTCTTCCAGGAGTGCTAGTTCTGCAAGGTCTGCAGGAGAGCTTCTGTGAAGTTTGGATGGTAGGAGACGAGGTACTGGCGGAATTTAAGCTGTGATAACAAGTTATGAATTGTGTTTGGGTAGCTCAGTCGGAAGAGGCATACGAAAGGCAAAGGTCCCGACTTCGAGTCTCGGTCCCGCACACAGTTTTAATCTGCCAGCAAGTATCAAAGCTGATATATCATCTTAGTGTCATACATTGAAAATTAAGAAAATGTTGCCAACAATGAAATCAGCTATACGTGATATCAGAATCATGCACCTCAGTTGAACTACGAAGATAGTATCCTGTTCTTCAGTTGACTTATATAGGTTGACTGAAGTACGGGATACAAATACATGTCGCTATTTTTAGTCTTCGCTAGCACTAGTAGCAGTCGACCTATATAGGTCAGCTGAGGAATAGGTTCAAATGGCTCTGAGCATTATGGGACTCAACTGCTGTGGTCATCAGTCCCCTAGAACTTAGAACTACTTAAACCTAACTAACCTAAGGACATCACACACACCCATGCCTGAGGCAGGATTCGAACCTGCGACCGTAGCAGCAGCGCGGCTCCGGACTGGAGCGCCTAGAACCGCACGGCCACCGCGGCCGGCTGAGGAATAGGATACAAATTTTTAGTATGTCACTTTTTTCACTTCGCTAACACCAGTACCCTTTTCTTCAGTTGACTTCTAGAGGTCAACTGAAGAACAGGATACTACCTTCGTAGTTCAATTCAAGTACAGGATGCCAATGTGCTGTATATTGGTAGTAGTGTTATCCTATTCTTCAGTTGACCCATATAGGTCAACTGAACAATGAGATATAAATTTTACACGTGTCGAGTTTTTCGCCTTTGATAAAACTAATATCCAATTCTTCAGCTGACCTGCATAGTCAACTGAAGTACAGGATACAAATTTTACTGTTGTATTCGGAAAAAAAACAAAAAATCAGTAACCAACCATAAAATTCATTATAACTAAATTATTAATACACTACTGGCCATAAAAATTGCTACACAAAGAAGAAATGCAGATGATAAACGGGTATTCATTAGACAAATATATTATACTAGAACTGATATGTGATTACATTTTCACGTAATTTGAGTGCATAGATCCTGAGAAATCAGTACCCAGAATAACCACCTCTGGCCGTAATAACGGCCTTGATACGCCTGAGCATTGAGCCAAACAGAGCTTGGATGGCGTGTACAGGTACAGCTGCCCATGCAGCTTCAACACGATACCACAGTTCATCAAGACTGGCGTATTGTGACGAGCCAGTTGCTCGGCCACCATTGTCCAGATGTTTTCAATTGGTGAGAGATCTGGAGAATGTGCTGGCCAGGGCAGCAGTCGAACATTTTCTGTATCCAGAAAGGCCTGTACAGGACCTGCTACATGCGGTCGTGCATTATCCTGCTGAAATATAGGGTTTCGCAGGGATCGAATGAAGGGTAGAGCCACGGGTCGTGACACATCTGAAATGTAACGTCCACTTTTCAAAGTGCCGTCAATGCGAGCAAGAGGTGACCGAGACGTGTAACCAATGGCACCCCATACCATCACGCTACATGAACCATAGACCTTGCCGTTGGTGGGGAGGCTTGCGTGCCTCAGCGATACAGATAGCCGTACCGTAGGTACAACCACAACGGAGGGGTATCTGTTGAGAGGCCAGACAAACGTGTGGTTCCTGAAGAGGGGCAGCAGCCTTTTCAGTAGTTGCAGGGGCAACAGTCTGGATGATTGACTGATCTGACCTTGTAACAATAATCAAAACGGCCTTGCTGTGCTGGTACTGCGAACGGCTGAAAGCAAGGGGAAACTACGGCCGTAATTTTTCCCGAGGGCATGCAGCTTTACTGTATGATTAAATGATGATGGCGTCTTCTTGGGTAAAATATTCCGGAGGTAAAATAGTCCCCCATTCGGATCTCCGGGCGGGGACTACTCAAGAGGATGTCGTTATCAGGAGAAAGAAAACTGGCGTTCTACGGATCGGAGCGTGGAATGTCAGATCCCTTAATCGGGCAGGTAGGTTAGAAAATTTAAAAAGGGAAATGGATAGGTTAAAGTTAGATATAGTGGGAATTAGTGAAGTTCGGTGGCAGGAGGAACAAGACTTCTGGTCAGGTGACTACAGGGTTATAAACACAAAGTCAAATAGTGGTAATGCAGGAGTAGGTTTAATAATGAATAGGAAAATAGGAATGCGGGTAAGCTACTACAAACAGCATAGTGAACGCATTATTGTGGCCAAGATAGATACGAAGCCCACACCTACTACAGTAGTACAAGTTTATATGCCAACTAGCTCTGCAGATGACGAAGAAATTGAAGAAATGTATGATGAAATAAAAGAAATTATTCAGATAGTGAATGGAGACGAAAATTTAATAGTCATGGGTGACTGGAGTTCGAGTGTAGGAAAAGGAAGAGAAGGAAACGTAGTAGGTGAATATGGATTGGGGCTAAGAAATGAAAGAGGAAGCCGCCTGGTAGAATTTTGCACAGAGCACAACTTAATCATAGCTAACACTTGGTTTAAGAATCATGATAGAAGGTTGTATACATGGAAGAAACCTGGAGATACTAAAAGGTATCAGATAGATTATATAATGGTAAGACAGAGATTTAGGAACCAGGTTTTAAATTGTAAGACATTTCCAGGGGCAGATGTGGACTCTGACCACAATCTATTGGTTATGACCTGTAGATTAAAACTGAAGAAACTGCAAAAAGGTGGGAATTTAAGGAGATGGGACCTGGATAAACTGAAAGAACCAGAGGTTGTACAGAGTTTCAGGGACAGCATAAGGGAACAATTGACAGGAATGGGGAAAAGAAATACAGTAGAAGAAGAATGGGTAGCTTTGAGGGATGAAGTAGTGAAGGCAGCAGAGGATCAAGTAGGTAAAAAGACGAGGGCTAGTAGAAATCCTTGGGTAACAGAAGAAATATTGAATTTAATTGATGAAAGGAGAAAATATAAAAATGCAGTTAATGAAGCAGGCAAAAAGGAATACAAACGTCTCAAAAATGAGATCGACAGGAAGTGCAGAATGGCTAAGCAGGGATGGCTAGAGGACAAATGTAAGGATGTAGAGGCTTATCTCACTAGGGGTAAGATAGATACTGCCTACAGGAAAATTAAAGAGACCTTTGGAGATAAGAGAACCACTTGTATGAACATCAAGAGCTCAGATGGAAACCCAGTTCTAAGCAAAGAAGGGAAAGCAGAAAGGTGGAAGGAGTGTATAGAGGGTCTATACAAGGGTGATGTACTTGAGGACAATATTATGGAAATGGAAGAGGATGTAGATGAAGACGAAATGGGAGATACGATACTGCGTGAAGAGTTTGACAGAGCACTGAAAGACCTGAGTCGAAACAAGGCCCCCGGAGTAGACAACATTCCATTGGAACTACTGACGGCCTCGGGAGAGCCAGTCCTGACAAAACTCTACCATCTGGTGAGCAAGATGTATGAAACAGGCGAAATACCCTCAGACTTCAAGAAGAATATAATAATTCCAATCCCAAAGAAAGCAGGTGTTGACAGATGTGAAAATTACCGAACAATCAGTTTAATAAGCCACAGCTGCAAAATACTAACACGAATTCTTTACAGACGAATGGAAAAACTAGTAGAAGCCGACCTCGGGGAAGATCAGTTTGGATTCCGTAGAAATACTGGAACACGTGAGGCAATACTGACCTTACGACTTGTCTTAGAGGAAAGATTAAGGAAAGGCAAACCTACGTTTCTAGCATTTGTAGACTTAGAGAAAGCTTTTGACAATGTTGACTGGAATACTCTCTTTCAAATTCTAAAGGTGGCAGGGGTAAAATACAGGGAGCGAAAGGCTATTTACAATTTGTACAGAAACCAGATGGCAGTTATAAGAGTCGAGGGGCATGAGAGGGAAGCAGCGGTTGGGAAGGGAGTGAGACAGGGTTGCAACCTCTCCCCAATGTTATTCAATTTGTATATTGAGCAAGCAGTAAAGGAAACAAAAGAAAAATTCGGAGTAGGTATTAAAATCCATGGAGAAGAAATAAAAACTTTGAGGTTCGCCGATGACATTGTAATTCTGTCAGAGACAGCAAAGGACTTGGAAGAGCAGTTGAACGGATTGGATGGTGTCTTGAAGGGAGGAAATAAGATGAACATCAACAAAAGCAAAACGAGGATAATGGAATGTAGTCGAATTAAGTCGGGTGATGCTGAGGGTATTAGATTAGGAAATGAGACACTTGAAGTAGTAAAGGAGTTTTGCTATTTGGGGAGCAAAATCACTGATGATGGTCGAAGTAGAGAGGATATAAAATGTAGACTGGCAATGGCAAGGAAAGCGTTTCTGAAGAAGAGAAATTTGTTAACATCGAGTATAGATTTAAGTGTCAGGAAGTCATTTCTGAAAGTATTTGTATGGAGTGTAGCCATGTATGGAAGTGAAACATGGACGGTAAATAGTTTGGACAAGAAAAGAATAGAAGCTTTTGAAATGTGGTGCTACAGAAGAATGCTGAAGATAAGGTGGGTAGATCACGTAACTAATGAGGAGGTATTGAATAGGATTGGGGAGAAGAGAAGTTTGTGGCACAACTTGACTAGAAGAAGGGATCGGTTGGTAGGACATGTTCTGAGGCATCAAGGAATCACAAATTTAGCATTGGAGGGCAGTGTGGAGGGTAAAAATCGTAGAGGGAGACCAAGAGATGAATACACTAAGCAGATTCAGAAGGATGTAGGTTGCAGTAGATACTGGGAGATGAAGAAGCTTGCACAGGATAGAGTAGCATGGAGAGCTGCATCAAACCAGTCTCAGGACTGAAGACCACAACAACAACAACCATCATGCCGGGTGATACGCCAGTATGGCGATGGCGAATACACGCTTCCAATGTGCGTTAACCGCGATGTCAACAAACACGGATGCGACCATCATGATGCTGTAATCAGAACCTGGATTTATCGGAAAAAATTACGTTTTGCCATTCGTGCACCCAGTTTCGTCGTTGTACACCATCACAGGTGCTCCTGTCTGTGATTCAGCATCAAGGGTAACCGCAGCCATAGTCTCAGAGCTGGTAGTCCATGCTGCTGCAAACGTCGTCGATCTGTTCGTGCAGATGGTTGTTGTCTTGTAAACGTCCCTATCTGTTGAGTCAGGGATCGAGACGTGGCTGCTCAATCCGTTACAGCCATGCGGGTAATATGCCTGTCATCTCGGCTGCTAGTGGTACGAGGCCGTTGGGATCCAGCACGGCGTTCCGTATTACCCTCCTGAACCCACCGATTCCATATTCTGCTAAGAGTCATTGGATGTCGACCAACGCGAGCAGCAATGTCGCGATACGATAAACCGCAATCGCGATAGGCTACAGTCCGATTTATCTAAGTCGGAAACGTGATGGTACGCATTTCTCCTCCTTACACGAGGCATAACAACAACGTTTCACCAGGCAACTCCGGTCAACTGCTGTTTCTGTATAATAAATCGGTTGGAAACTTTCCTCATGTCAGCACGTTGTAGGTGTCGCCACCGGTGCCAACCGTGTGTGAATGCCCTGAAAAGCTTATCATTTGCGTATCACAGCATCTTCTTCCTGTCGGTAAAATTTCTCGTCTTTAGCACGTCATCTTCGTGGTTAGCAATTTTAATGGCCAGTAGCGTAGTTAATCTAGTATTCTCTATATCGAAAACAAAAGTAACCATTTTGTATCTTCCGCTCAAAAAATCGTTTGATTGAGCGATTCCCAGTGGCTACCGTATACTATCACCCGATTGGCTATGACCAACTTAAACGAATTGCCAGTACCGCTGACACTGTAATTTCATCTTAACTGAACTTACAATATGACGTGTATAGTCGCGTCATTCACAGGTATGAAAAGTACTTCCGTGTAATGGTTGTAGTAACACTAGTACATCTAGCGGCAAAAAAGCGCGCCATCGGCTTAATCGTACTTTCGGTGACCGTAGTATTATCCTGCTTTTTTTTTAAGTTGTTATGTTAGATACGGACGAAAATATAATCTCGAATTCTGCGTGGTCATAAAAGTCTTCACGTTCGGACTTTTACCACCAACGGAAGTTCATATAAAGTGAATAATGATCTAACTTTGTTTTCGTCTTCATTTTCAACTTAAAGTTGTGGTTATGGGCTGAGCTGTAGTGCAGTTTGTCGTTTAGGTGAGTTTGGAAGGCACATACAGTTGCGAGACTTTTTTTTTTTTACCGGGTGGTCGCAGGACGTTATATACAACGCTGGGAAAACTTCAAAGCCGATTATGTCCGTAAATCTATAAAAAAAACATTAAGAACAACCTATTTCTCTACACTTTTAACCATGTTCCACGCGCGTTTTATTATGGAACAAAAACCAGCCTCAGTCATTTTCATACTGCGCATAACAGTGCGACAATCAGAGCACAAGCCTGCAAAAGCAGTGACCGTACATGATTTTTTTAATAAAATCTACGTAGCTAAAGCGAGATTGAGAAAAAAGTAATTTCCGAGAATGATTGCCTATCCATGTTGCAGTGTCCAATCGATACATATCGAACGTGCGTTCGTAAATCGATCATGCGACTCTGGTGGCAGGCGTTATGAGTTAGTTTAGGGTGGTCGCTATAGCAACGACAAAAGAAGAGCGGTGCAAAAAATACTTATAATTGAAAAGGAGACGACTTACCTTACTCGTCGTTGGTGTTGTCATCATGTGAAAGTCCATTACAGTGGTCTGGATGGATAGTCTGGAAGAAGCATGTATTCTTCCTGATACTCGTTCGTTTCCCACATTGTCCGCAATGAAATTGTAAACGGGATTTCAGCATCGAAACTGTTGTTACGGAGTTTTACACACTTCGCACCACCACAGTCTACACAGTCCCTTCTTTTTCTCATCCGGTAGTAATCTATATTTGCGACAAAAAGTCGAACAATTTTCTACGCTGGATAAACATGGAATTAGATTTTTCTATGTGAGAGAATCCGTCGAAGTGTCCTCAAGAACAGCAGACATCCCACTCACTAACGACATAAATCGTCTGGGATTCCCTAACAACTCACAAATAATTCGCGGAGGTATGTAATTTAGAGCAAGTAAGGGAACGACGGAAAACAGATAAAAATGACGATCACAAATAATTGATCACAACGCCCGCCACCAGGGTCGCATGATCGATTTACGATCGCACGTTCGAGATGTATCGTGTGGACACCGCAACTTCGATAGGCAATCACTCATGGAAATTATCCATGGTTCTTCCAGATTATCCATCCAGACCACCGTAATGGACTTTCAGATGATGACAACACCAACGACAAGTAAGGTGTCTCCTTTGCAATTACAAGTATTTTTGTAACGCTTTTCTTTTGTCGTTGCTGTAGCGACCACCGTAAACGAACTAAGGGTAGACGACACATTAGTAACCAATGGGAATAGTGTGGCAAATCTATTTAACAAGTACTTTATATCCGTTACTGATAGAACAGGATTGTCAGGATCAGTAAATAATGCCCTTGAATATCTGAAACTAACCATTACAAATAGCTTCAGGTACATGAATATGTCACTCACGTCACCAAATGAAATAACTTCCATAATAAAATCTTTAAAAACAAAGCATTCTAGTGGTTACAATGAAATATCAACAAAGTTAATTAAGGCATGTTCTCGTGAGTTTAGTACAATTCTGAGTTACTTGTGTAACCAGTCAATTATAACTGGGACATTTCCTGACTGGCTAAAATATGCAGATGTTAAGCCTCTATTCAAGAAGGGGGATAAAGAGATACCATCAAACTACAGGCCGATTTCACTTTTGCCAGCATTCTCAAAAATTTTAGAAAAAGTAATGTACAGGCAGCTTCTCAACCATCTGACCACAAATAACATATAATCAAAACACAGTTTTGATTTCTGAAGGGGTCTGATATCGAGAACGCTATTTACACCTACAGTGGAAATGTACTTAATTCACTAAATAACAAGTTACAAGCAGCAGGTATTTTCTGTGATTTGTCAAAGGCATTTGATTGTGTGAACCACATCCTTTTAAATAAATTAGAATTCTATGGTGTCGACGTGTAGTGCTGCAAAATGGTTCAAGTCATACCTTGCTAACAGGAAACAAAGGGTGTCAGTGCAAGGGACTATTGAATTAAGTCATCAGTCATCATCAGAATGGGAAGAAATTACATGTGGTGTCCCACAAGGACCCATCTTAGGGCCATTGCTTTTTCTTGTGTACATTAATGATCTCTCATCAGTTACACTGCCAGAAGCAGAGTTCCTTTTGTTTGCAGATGACACAAGTATTGCTATAAATAGTACGTCGAGTGTAGTTCTAGAATGATCTGCTAATGATATTATCATGGATATTAATAAATGGCTTAAAGCCAACTCACTGAAATTAAACTTCCAAAAGACTCACTATATGCAATTCAGAACCTATAAGAGGTTTCCACCCAGCATATGCATAAAGTATGAAGAAGAGCAGATAGAAGAGGTTGACAGTCTTAAATTCCTGGGACTATAACTTCATAATAAATTCAGTTGGGAGGAGCACACCATAGAACTGCAGAAACGCCGTAACAAATCTGTATTTGCAATTCGAGTGTTAGCAGACATAGGCGACATAAAAATGAAACAGCTTGCATACTTTGCCTACTTTCATTCCATAATGTCATATGGTATAATATTTTAGAGTAACTTTTAAAGTCAAAGATTTCAGAGTCCAAAAGCGTATAATACGTATTATTTGTGGAGTAAATTCACGGATGTCCTATAGAAACCTCTCCAAACAACTGGGTATACTAACTACTGCCTCTCAAAATATTTACTCCTTAATGAAATTTGTCCTAAGCAATATATCTCTTTTTCCAACAAACAGCTCAGTTCATACATACAATATCAGGAACAAAAGTGATCTGCACAAGGACTTAAAAGCACTTACTTTAGTTAAAAAAGGGGTCCACTACTCAGGAACACTCATCTTCAATAATTTGCCAGCAAACATAAAAAATTTAGTTACAAATAAAGATCAGTTTAAAAGGAGCCTGAAAGACTTACTGGTGGCCGATTCCTCCTACTCCACTGACGAATTTTTTAATAGAAACAAATGATGTACTGTATATATTCATACTATTAGTATTGTTATTTCAGCTTTAAAAAAATATTGACATGTTCCACATCCGTGAGGACCTCCTCGGCACGTATCTATGGAACGAAAAACTAATCTAATCTAATCTAATCTCATAACGTCTGCCACCAGAGTCGCATGATAATTTACGATCACACATTCGATATGTATCGTTTGGGCACCGCAACTTCGACAGGCAATCATTCTTGGAAATTACGGAACCATGTATTCTTCCTGATACTCGTTCGTTTCCCGCACTGTCCGCAATGAAACTGTAAACGGTATTTCAGCATCGAAACTGTTCTTACGGGGTTTTACACTCTTTGCACCACCACAGTCTACAGAAAAACGTTGATGGCTGATTATACATTTGAATATCTTAACGTTTCATTTAACGTAAGTCAGTAACAAGGTATCTAATACATAAATAGGACCTACTTCCAAGAGCGTAACAACATCAGTGTACGTGTGATATGGTTTCTGACAAATCATCGCGTTTGTTTGTTTACATCAGGTTTATTCTTATGATGAACGGATTATAGTATCTTACTTCCGAATTTGACAAAATTTCCGAGAATTTTGTTAACTAGGGGCCTGACAGCACAAAATATCACCTAAGTTTATAGAATGAAATTTTCACTCTACAGCAGAGTGTGCGCTGTTATGAAACTTCCTGGCAGATTAAAACTGTGCCGGACCGAGACTCGAACTGGGGACCTTTGCCTTTCGTGGGCAAGTGCTCTACCAACTGAGCTACCCAAGCACGACTCACGCCCCGTCCTCAGAGCTTTACTTCTGCCAGTACCTTGTCTCCTACCTTCCAAACTTTACAGAAGCTCTCGTGCCAACCTTGCAGAACTAGCGCTCCTGAAAGAAAGGATATTGCGGAGACATGGCTTAGCCACAGCCTGGGGGATGTTTCTAGAATGAAATTTTCACTCTACAGCGGAGTGTGCACTGATATGAAACTTCCTGGCAGATTAAAACTGTGTGCCGGCCCGAGACTCGAACTCGGGACCTTTGCCTTTCGCAGGCAAGTGCTCTACCAACTGAGCAGACGAGGTACTGGCAGAAGTAAAGCTGTGAGTCGTGCTTGGGTAGCTCAGTTGGTAGAGCACTTGCCCACGAAAGGCAAAGGTCCCGAGTTCGAGTCTCGGTCCGGCACACAGTTTTAATCTGCCAGGAAGTACTACCTATGTGTATTTACGAAGCATCGGAGATAACAAACGAATAGTGTAATGGGCTATCCACATACGTCTAACGATTTGTGGAGATCACTTTTCGTAATTTATGACGCGAATCATTACCGACAGGGGCACACAATGGAAGATCTGTGGACAGGATAAGTACACTTTTACCACATTGTGATATATACATCATGGTTCCTCACCTTCCCATATATCATATCCCCCACAGTGGCGCGCCGATAGAACCCACTCCTTGGCCACGATGCTGCCCGAACAGTGCCAGACGTCGGTATGTTCCCTGACCTGCATGTAAATGGCGAAGGGGTACACGCCAATGTGAGTCTGGAAGCCTCCAAATATTCTGCACTCCGGATGTCTGTGCCTCTTCCCTGAGCGACGCCACCGCTCCCATGCTTCCTTGCCCTTCCGTATTTCCTCCGGCGTGTTGAGACTGCAGTGAACCAACGCGACGATAGCGCACCATGCGGCCAACCAGCACACTTGCACCGTGTTCCAGTGGTGTGCTGCTCGAAGCTTCATTGGGAAATTTCCGGTGGTACCTCCCAGGCACAGGTACCATCAAATATTGTCGTAATATAATTTCGTCTCACATTAGTCTAAATTAGCATTTTAACTCGAACTGCTTTTATATGTGAAGCTGAATTTAGAATGAAAACCTGACAGCATGTCGTACTGTTTAATGTAACAGTTAATCTTTTGAAGAGACGTGGGATTTTGTTTACGGTGCAGACAACACTGCCATCGCATATCCTCAGTTGTTAATCGATCGTCAGATGCGTCACTGCTGCTTACTGCGAAGTTTAATCTTTGGCGATCATACAAAACAATATCTGCGCTAAGCGATGAGAGAGTATCTTTGATGCGAAATCTAAAACTAATTCTGTAACTGTAATTTTTTTAAAATCATGATCAGAGGACTCTTGAAATTATTAAATATTGAGTACTTGACCGTCATAAAATAATTAACGTAACAGTGGAGGGAGTAACATCTTCATAGTTGTAGATTGCATGATTATTTCGTTTATGTCCGGTCACAGCCGATATATAGGGTGTCTATAATTGAAGTTCCAGTTTTAAAACTCTGTATAAAGAGAACCACTGCTCAGAATCTACATCTACATCGATACCCTGCAAATCACATTTAAGTGCCTGGTAGAGGGTTCATCAAACCACCTTCACAATAATTCACTATTATTCCAAACTCGCACAGCGCGGGGAAAAAACGAACACCTATATCTTTCAGTGTGAGCTCTGATTTCCCTTATTTTATTTTGATGATCGTTTCTCCCTACGTAGGTCGCATCAACAATATATTTTCGCATTCGTCGGAGAAACTGGTGACTGAAATTTCGTGAGAAGATTCGGCCGCAACGTCCGTAGCTCGTGGTCTTGCGGTAGCGTTCTTGCTCCCCGCGCAGGGGGTCCCGGGTTCGATTACCGGCGGGGTCAGCCTCGTGATGACTGCGTGCTGTGTATTCTTCATCATCATTGACTCTCGCAAGTCGCCGAAGTGGCGTCAAGTAAAAAGGACTTGCAATACGGCGGCCGCACTTCCCCCCATGGGGCCTCCCGCCCGACAATGCCATACGATCATTTCATTTTTCTCCGCCGCAACGAAAAACGCCTTTGTTTTAACAATGCCACTCCAATCCTGAATCATTTCAGTGACACTCTCTGCCCTATTTTGCGATAGTACAGAACGTGCTGCCCTTCCTTGAATTTTCTCGATGTACTCCACAATCCCGTCTGGTAAGGATCCCACACCGCTCAGCAGTAATCCAAAAGAGGACGGACAAGCGTAGTGTAGGCGGTCACTTTAGTAGATCTGTTACATTTTCTAAGTGTTCTGCCAATAAAACGCAATCTTAGGTGTGCCTTCCCCACAACATTTTCTATGCGTTCCTTCATAAATTTGAAGGAACGTAATTGTAATTTCTAGGTATTTAGCTGAATTTACGGTCTTTAGATTTGACTGATTTATCATGTAACAGAAGTTTACCGGATTCCTTTTAGCATTCACGTGGATGACATCGCACTTTTCGTTATATAGGGTCAAGTGCCTATTTCTGCACCACACAGATGTCTTTTCTAAATTGTTTTGCAATTTGTTTTGATTTTATGATGACGTGACTAGACGATAAACGACGGCATCATCTGTAAACAACCTAAGACGGCCTCTCAGATTTTTGTTTATATAGATAAGGAACAGCAAAGGGTTTATAACACTTATTTTGGGAAAAGCCAGAAATCACTTCTGTTTTACTCGCTTTCCGTCAATTACTACGAACTGTGACCTCTCTGATAGGGAATCAGGAATCCAGTCACATAATTGAAACGTTCCATAAGCACTTAATTTCTCTACAAGCCGCTTGTGCGGTACAGTGTCAAAAGCGTTCCAGAAATATAGAAATGGCCGACCTATGTGGCCGAGCGGTTCTAGGCGCTGGTACCGCGTGACCGGTATGGTCGCAGGTTCGAATCCTGCCTCGGGCATGGATGTGTGTGATGTCCTTAGGTTAGTTAGGTTTAAGTAGTTCTGAGTTCTAGGGGACTGATGACCTCAGATGTTAAGTCCCATAACGCTCAGAGCCATTTGAATCATTTTTGAAATCTAGAAATACGGAATCAATTTGAAATATCTTGTCAATAGCACGGAACACTTCATGTGAGAAAAGAGCAAGTTGTGTTTCACGAGAACGATGTTTTCTAAATTAATGTTGACTGTGTGTCAATAGATCGTTCTCTTGGAGGTAATTCATAATGTTCGAACACAACATATGTTCCAAAATCCTGCTGCATATCGACGTTAATGATATGGGTCTGTAATTTACTGGAATACTTCTACTACCTGTCTTGAATACTGGTGTGACCTGTGCAACTTTCCAGTCTTTGGGTACGGATGTTCCGTCGAGTGTACTATTGTGCATGATTGTTAAATATGGAGCTATTGTTTTAGCATATTCTGAAAGGAACCTGACTGGTATTCAGTCTGGACCGGGGACTTGCTTTTCTTAAGTGATCTAAGTTGATTTACTACTGCAAGGATATCTACTTCTATGTTACTCATGTTGGCAGCTGTTCTTGATCCGGATTTTGGCTCATTTACTTCGTATTCTTAGGTGAAGGAATTTCGGAAGGCTGTATTTATTAACTCTGCTTTGGCAGCACTGTCATCGATAGAACTTCCGTTGCTATCTCGGGGAAAGGGCATTGATTGTGTCTTGTCGCTAGCATACACTATTGGCCATTAAAATTGCTACACCGCGAAGATGACGTACTACAGACGCGAAATTTAACAGACAGGAAGAAGATGCTGTGATATGCAAATGATTAGCTTTTCAGGGCATTCATACAAGGTTGGCACCAGTGGCGACACCTACAAAGTGCTGACACGAGGAAAGTTTCCAACCGATTTCTCATACACAAACAGCAGTTGACAGGCGTTGCCTGGTGAAACGTTGTTGTGATGCCTCGTGTAAGGAGGCGAAATCCGTACCATCACGTTTCCGACTTTGATAAACGTCTGATTGTAGCCTATCGCGATTGCGGTTTATCGTATCGGACCATTGCTGCTCGCGTTGGTCTAGATCCAATGACTGTTAGCAGAATATGCAATCAGTGGGTTCAGGAGGGTAATACGGAACGCCGTGCTGGATCCCAACGGCCTCGTACCACTAGCAGTCGAGATGACAGGCATCATTTCCGCATGGCTGTAACGGATCGAGCAGCCGCGTCTCGATCCCTGAGTCAACACATGCGGACGTTTGCAAGACAACAGTCTGCACGAACAGATCGACGACGTTTGCAGCAGCATGGACTATCAGCTCGGAGACCATGGCTGCGATTACCCTTGACGCTGCATCACAGACTACGATGGTGTACTCAACGACGAACCTGGGTGCACGAATGGCAAAACGTCATTTTTTCGGATGTATCCAGGTTCTATTTACAGCATCATGGTGGTCGCATCCGTGTTTGGCGACATCGCGGTGAACGCAAATTGGAAGCGTGTATTCGTCATCGCCATACTGGCTGGCGTATCACCTGGCGTGATGGTATGGGGTGCCATTGGTTACACGTCTCGGTCACCTCTTGTGCGCATTGACGGCAGTTTGAACAGTGAACGTTACATTTCATGTGTTACGACCCGTGGCTCTATCCTTCATTCGATGTCTGCGAAACCCTACATTTCAGCAGGATAATGCACGACCGCATGTTGCAGGTCCTGATGGGCCTTTCTGGATACAGAAAATGTTCGACTGCTGCCCTGGCCAGCATATTCTCCAGATCTCTAACCAATTGAAAACGTCTGGTCAATGGTAGCCGAGCAACTGGCTCGTTACAATACGCCAGTCACTACTCTTGATGAACTGTGGTATCGTGTTGAAGTTGCATGGGCAGCTGTACTTGTACACGCCATCGAAGCTCTGTTTGACTAAATGCCCAGGCGTATCAAGGCCGTTATTACGGCCAGAGGTGGTTGTTCTGGGTACTGCTTTCTCAGGATCTATGCACCCAAATTGCGTGAAAATGTAATCACGTGTCAGTTCTAGTATAATATAGTTGTCCAATGAATACCCGTTTATTATCTGCATTTCTTCTTGGTGCAGCAATTTTAATGGCCAAAAGTGTATTATAAGCATCCCGCACTGAAGTCCGCGCTAAATTTCGAGTTTCTGTAAATGATCGCCAATCTTGGAGATTTCGCGTCCGTTTAAAATTGGCATGTTTCTTCGTTGCATATTGTTGACGCAGTGGGACATGTGGTGTCACCGCCAGACAGGTGGTAGCTTTAAATCGGCCGCGGTCCGCTAGTATACGACGGACCCGCGTGTCGCCACTGTCAGTGATGGCAGACCGAGCGCCGCCACACGGCAGGTCTAGAGACACGTCCTAGCACTCGCCCCAGTTGTACAGCCGACTTAGCCAGAGATGGATCACTGACAACTACGCTCTCATTTGCCGAGACGATAGTTAGCATAGCCTTCAGCTACGTCATTTGCTATGACCTAGCAAGGCGCCATAGCATTTGATATTGAGATTATAACATGTACCGTCAAGAGCGATGTACACCAATTGTGGATTAAAGTTAAGTATTATATCAACTACGTACTTTATTTGCTACTATTAATTCCCTTAACTGTTCCAGACCTCACGCCAGTCAGCGTGTAATTAAACGCGTGCATTTCGGCCTCCTCTAGCAACACAGTGTTGGCTCTTCTGCCAACACTTCAGGACACATCATGGAAAATAATTTTAACAAAAATTCTGTCATATATGGCGCTTTAAGGTCAGAATATGCACACCAAAGGGCGGGCGGCACACGGCTGTTCCTCAGTTTGTGTCCGAGACGCTTAACATGGCAGTCTCCATAAATAATCCCGCGCTGCTGGTAAAGCTCTTTTACAAGAACGCTGACGGTGAGCCAGTAGACCTGCAGAATTTCCAGTCACCCAAAGGTATGAAATATGTCATTGGTCCTAAGTCTGCTAAGGATCTCGAGAAAATGAAAACAGAATTCGAAAAGACAGGCAGAAGTGCAATATGGCAGACAGAGGAATGCAGTTGATCTGACGTCTGTCGAAGATGTGGCCACAGCAGTGCAGGAGGCATCGAGCGATGCTTGCGAGCACAGTGCCTGAAATCCTACATTGCTATCCACATAAAGTCACCCGTGTTCCGGAGTTCCATCCTGCACGGCTGCCAGCATAACATACGTTCGATCTGGAATATCTTGCTCGTGTGGAAATGGACAATGAATGGTCATGGAACATTCTGCGGACAGACAAAGACCGATTTTCATCCGAACACTCATAACTGCTTGATAAATGCAGCGGAAAACACGCACGCACATCATACAGTACTACTTCATTCTTCACAGGCGACTGTGTGGTGCGAACTGATGGCATCGTTTATCGTAGGGCCGTCCTGTTACTTCTATCGTCACTGGTAAATGCTATGCGAGTCTTTTAAGCACTAACGTCCATCCAACTTTTGAACAACATGGATGAGTGGGTATTCTAATACCGCGCGCCGCGAAATTTGAATCAACTCCAGACGTCATGCACATCGAAGACCCCTAGAGGTCTCTGCACCATCGCGCCGTAAGCTGTGGCGGCGCGCGTCTCCTGTCCCGCTTTTGGTGTGAGGGCGCCACAGTGGAACACGTGGTTGCAGCGACCAATAGCGACGCGACGTCCCTGATAGAGTACTTAAGCACCTGCCTCTCGCTCAGCCAGCACCACCTCCGCCGAAACCACCTTCTCCCCAACACCCAATGTGGCTTTCGACCTTCCTTCTCTGGCGATGACCAACTCCTACGTCTCACTCATCTCCTCTCCCTCCAGCTTAACTCCCGTCGCTCCGCCATTTTTGCCTCCCTCGACCTCGAAAAGGCCTACGAAGGTGTCTGGCATCCCGGTCTCCTGTTTAAACTCCAAACCTACGTCCTTCCTGTCAACTAAATCCGTCTGATGGCCTCCTTCCTCTCCCGCCGCCCCTCCTATGTTACCATCCATAATGCCAATTCCCACACCTTCTACCCCTCTGCAGGTGTACCCCAGGGGTCTGTCATCTGCCCTTTCCTCTACCTCCTCACCTCCTCTACACCTCCAGTACACCTCCTGCAGTATGCAGATGACACCTCATTCCTTGCCCTCGCTCCTATCCTCCTACGGTCCCAACGCCTTCTCCAGAATCACCTTCACCTTTTTGCCGCATGGTGCCACTAGTGGCTCCTGATATTCAATCCTTCCAAGACCCAGGCAATCATCGTAGGTCATACCACTCGCTCCTTCTGGCTCCTGGATTTCTCCCTTACCATCTGTGCCCGTCCTGTCCGCCTCTCCCCCACCCTCACCTACCTTGGTCTCACCATTGACCGTCACCTCACCTGGATCTCTCATCTCCGCTCCATCCAATCCAAAGCCCACAACCGCTCCGACTCCTCAAACTTGTCTCTGGCTGGACATGGGGGTTGCACCCCTCTATCACCCTCCACACCTACAAATCCTTAATCCGTCCCATCCTCTGTTATGCCAGTGAAGCCTGTATATCCACCTCCTCACCCCCAAATTTTATAAGTCCCTCCAGATCCTCGAGTGCCACGCACTCTGCCTCGCTTTCCGTATACGCCTCCCGTCCTCCACGCGGATAGTCTATGACCTCATTCCTTTCTCCCATCTGCTGCTTTTCCTCGAACATATCAGCATACTCTACACCTCCCGCCGCCTTGATCCCACTCACCCCCTGGTTGCTTCTCGGCTCTCCAATCCGCGCCCTCTGTCACGCTTTTACTGTTTTGTTCCCCCTACACTCCATCTCTACACCCTTCATCTCCTTTCCCAAGGTGGCTTCCGTCAACTCCCCCTCCCGGATGATGCCCTCTCTCCCTCCATTTATCCCTCCTATCAACTCTGATCCTCACACCCTTCCTTTCCTGTCCTTTCCCCATGCTCCCCCCTTCCATTCTGTTTTCTCCCCACCCAACCTCTCTCTGCCTCCTCCCCCCCCCCCCCCGAGTCCTTTTGAATACCCATCCTCTGCCTTTCCCCACTCCCTGTCGTGTCTGCCCAGCACTCGCCCCCCCCCCTCTTTTGGGTCCTCGTCCTCCATCGGCTCCTTTCCCCCCTCCCCACACTTCATTCTTTCCTCTCCTTCCCCCCATTTCGCTCCTTTCCCCCCTCCCCACACTTCGTTTTTTCCTCTCCTTCCCCCCCCTTTCCTTTCCCGTCCTCTGTCCAGGTTCCCCCCCCCTCATTGCCTTTGGTGTGGTATATCATATTTGCGAAAATTTTTTCGTGCAGTGTTCAAGTGAATGTTCAACGTTGTCCGTCTTTCCAAAGTGTTGCGAACAGAAACCATGCTGTCGCTGGGTGTAAATTTTATAACTCTTGCGAACAGAAACCAGACTTAATTGTATGTCTATTCCTTTACCTGTTTGCTTCATATATATTTTATTAGCATCATTAACCCTTTGTTTTATGCTTTAATTTCCACGATTTTCCGCCATTTTACCATTTAAGTCACCGATTTTATCGCCTGTTAATCTCGCGTACGTCTGTGGACACATCGCCCCGCGTTAGACGGCTTACTTTCTTTCTTGTTCTGTGTACGAGTGGACGTGTTTGTTAGGTTTCCTTGTGACTTTGTTTCGATCTTGTTGTTGTTCGTTCTGTCCTCCGTTGGTCGTGTCCGTACTCTTCCGTTGTGTTGTTGTTCGCGGGCCTCTCCGTGGGTCCCGCCGCGCTTGCCGTCATTTCATTCTACATGTTTGAAAGTTTTAGAGTGTGTAGATACATCCTTTAGGAACAATATTTTCATTTCTCCACATAATTTCCATCCCTCTCAAGTGCATTACGCCATCTTGGAACCAGCGCCTGTATACCCGCACGGTAAAATTCTGGACCAACCTCTTGGAGCCACTGTTTGGCAGCGTGCACAAGGGAGTCATCGTCTTAAAACTTGGTTCCACGAAGAGAGTCTTTCAGTTTCCCAAAGAGATGATACTCACATGGAACCAGGTCAGGACTGTAAGGCGGGCAGTTCATTGTTGTCCATCCGAGATTTCTGATAGCTTCCATGGTTTTCTGACTGACATGTGGCCGTGCATTGTCGTGCAACAGCAAAACATCCTGTTTTTGCCGATGTGGTCGAACACGACTCAGTCGAGCTTGAAGTTCAGTGTCGTCACATATGCATCAGAATTTATGGTGGTTCCACTTGGCATGATGTCCACAAGCAAGAGTCCTTCGGAGTCGAAAAACACCGTAGCCATAACTTTTCCAGCAGAAGGTGTGGTTTTGAATTTTTTTTTTTTTTTTTTTCTTGTGTGAATTTGTATGATGCCACTCCACTGATTGCCTGGCTCAAATGGCTCTGAGCACTATGGGACTCAACATCTTAGGTCATAAGTCCCCTAGAACTTAGAACTACTTCAACCTAACTAACCTAAGGACATCACACACACCCATGCCCGAGGCAGGATTCGAACCTGCGACCGTAGCAGTCCCGCGGTTCCGGACTGCAGCGCCAGAACCGCTAGACCACCGCGGCCGGCACACTGATTGCCTCTTCGTCTCTGGTGAAAAATGATGGAGCCATGTTTCATCACCTGTCACAATTCTTCCAAGAAATTCATCTCTACCATTCTCGTACTGTTCAAAAAGTTCGCTGCATACCGTTTTTATTGTTTCTTTGTGAGCCACTGTCAACATCCTGAGAACCCACCTGGCACAAACCTTTTTTTAACGCCAACACTTTCAGTATTCTGCAAACACTTCCTTCCCCTATCCCAACGTAGCGTGACAATTCGTTAACTGTGATGCGTCTGTCAGCAGTCACTAATTCGTTAACTCTAAGCACACTGTCTGGAGTGTGTGCAGCACAAGGCCTGCCGCTGCGAGGACAATCCTCAATATTGCCGTGCCCGCTTTCGTCACGTAACCTGCTTGCCCACCGACTAACTGTACTGCGATCGACAGCAGCATCTCCGTACACCTTTTTCAACCTCTTGTGGATGTTTCCCACTGTCTCGTTTTCACAGCACAGGAATTCTATGACAGCACGTTGCTTCTGACTAACGTCAAGTGTAGCAGCCATCTTGAAGACATGCTGTGACGGAGCCGTTCACGGGAACAGGTTGAACTAAGTTTGAAAACAAGCGGGAAGGATGTATCTACACACTGTAAAACTTTCACGCATGCAGAATGAAAACTGTTTTTACAAAAATAGTGTGCATTTCTTTTGGAGTGATCCTCGTGTATGAAATTTTTCACGTGTAGAAACACGTCTATCAACTTTCATTTTTATTTCACAACTCCTTCTTGATGTTACAATTTTTCTTCCGTCATTGTATTAATACCCTGTTGTCGCAAAATTTTCGTCATTCATCTTGTTTTGGATCTGAGGGCCAACATATTTTTACATGATATGTATATAATGACACTTATCATTCAGCGTGTAATATTTGGAGATAAATAAACACTTTCAAACACAAGACTTTTCGCATCTCCTTGGTAACGATATCACTCAACAGCTTCAGCCTGTAGGTTCACTTGCCGGCCGCGGTGGCCGAGCGGTTCTAGGCGCTTCAGTCAAGAACCGCGCGACTGCTATTGTCGCAGGTTTGAGTCCTGCCTCGGGCATGAATGTGTGTGATGTCATTAGGTTAGTTAGGTTTAAGTAGTTCGAAATTCTAGGGGACTGATGACCTCAGATATTAAGTCCCATAGTGATCAGAGCCATTTTTATGTTCACTTGTTTACTCTGAAAAACGTGTTTGCATATTTCTTTTCTTTGTTTGTATATGTGTGTGTGTGTGTGTTTTTTAAACACCTTTAGTTACGGAACGAAATATTACTTTGAAACCTCCTGGCAGATTAAAAGTGTGTGCGGGACCGAGACTCGAACTCGGGACCTTTGCCTATCGCGGGCAAGTGCTGTACCATTTGAGCTACCCAAGTACGACTCATGCCCTGTCCCCACAGCTTCAATTTTGCCAGTACCTCGTCTCCTACTTCCAAACTTCACAGAAGCTCTTGGCAGAGCACTTGCCCACGAAAGGCAAAGGTCCCGTTTGTCTATCTTTCACTGAAATCAAATGCTGCACAAAGCTTCACAATTGCAGTAAAGGGACGTTAAATGACTGCCATAAATTGAACAGTATTCCAGTGATCCCTGTCAGTGGATGCAGTCAGCTGATCGAGATTTTGCTTTCAATATAATGACGTCTTGTGCGGTCTGTATCATCTATGGTCTAAGCCATAGTCATCAACGTTCGAGATAACCCTTATTGTGATGATCGACTACATACTTTCTGAATGTAAATTGTATCCAAACTAGAAAATCGTTTTCACACATCAACTAATATCATCAGCAACCATCACTAACTCCTAGGCGCTACAGTCTGTAACCGCGCGACCGCTACGGTCGCAGGTCCGAATCCTACCTCGGGCATGGATGTGTGTGATGTCCTTAAGTTAGTTAGGTTTAAGTAGTTCTAAGTTCTAGGGGACTGACGACCTCAGATATTAAGTCCCATAGTGCTCAGAGCCATTTGAACCATTTTGAACTAACTCCTATACCAACTACCCTTCATCAAAATAATATCGCAGTTTTAAAACTAATTATTAAATTCATTGATAAATGCAATCTTAATCTGTAAATCGCCAAAATATTGAGAAATGGCTATATATGATCATAAGGCCAAAAGCGAAAATTGGTAAATAAATAAATAAATACGTACTATGCTCACTCCATAGAAATTCCTACCCGTGAATGGGACCAGGACCAAAGATGTTCCATGCTGCCATGCCAGAGATGTTACTCTGTAGAATGCAATGCTGGCATCAGTCGACGATATACAGAGAGTAAACAATAAATAACGTGGTGTTGCCTCCGATATTGACAAAATTCTGTGTAGCGCTTATGCCGGCAGTAAGTTTGTGGTTTTGTGGAGAAGAGTGAGATAAATCGTATCGGCGAGTCTGCTCATATATTCAATTTGGAAAGCGCATCGATCATAAAATTTTAGAGTGACGTCGAATGCAATTTTTACGTAGCAGTCTCTATAAAAATAGCATCGGTTGAAGCCAGTGACGGCAAAACTCTTTTAATGTTTTTGTCGGTCGTCCGAGAACGAAACTTGCCGTAATATCCGGACAAAAGGTATCGTGCGTCATACATGTGGCGGCATGGAGCTAGTGCATCGAGTTGTCGTGTGGAGCTCTGTCGTCGTGTCGATCCGGTGCGGCCTTAACACGCCGGAGGAACTGCGGGTGGGGAGGCAAGCCATCGAAAGCTGGCGCTCCACGAAGAAAGACGCCGCTCGGCCTGGTGACAGGCTGTTCGGCGGATTCGCGCCCCACATCGGCACCTACCCCTTTGCCGTCTTCATCATAGGCATGGAGCCCGGCAGGACCTGGGAATGCTCGGGCAGTGTATTGGCGCCCCAGTGGATCCTAACCGCGGCGCACTGCATGGGCATCACGCAATACTGGTATGGTGAGTACTCCTCTAGACGCACCTTTGTTTCCCAGAAAGAATATTTGGGTCTAGTGAAGCAGGGGATACAACCCGTCGGCTTTGACCAAGGACGTCTTACATTAGTCATAGATAGTAATGTCTGCATTTCGAGGCATAGATAATAAAACAGTTGTGTGTTCCGGATAAGCGCTATCATTGAACATTAAAATTATATGCAATGAGATTGAGGTAATTTGGAGTATTAGTTTGTTATTGTAGCATAATTTATACTGTCTTATTTTCGTTTATAGGAATGGATTTGTCTGTTTGTGGGTATGTAATTTTCGTTACTGTCTGTCTAGGCCAGCTTCGGTTATTCCCCGATATTTCTGTGTGGTAAGTTCACTTTTCCATTTGCTTCTTTCACTGTATTTCACTATTGTGACACATTTCACTGTCTTAGTCCACCAATATGTATATTTTCGTGTTGTGAAGTATGTAATAGAAATTTCTCAGCTGTCGATCTTCTTCCGTTTCCCAGCACTAGTATCAGTACGACATTTTCGAATGCCAACTAAAATTTGTATCCCGTCCTTCACTTCGCCTTTACACTGACACTATATACGCATACAAATTCTACATGTGTCGTCTTCTTGTCTCCGTGTAGACTCAGTTGTGGTACAGGTCGCAAATGTAACTTAGAGCCTATTTCCACCTTTTCGTTACCAGTGTACATATATAGAGGTCAACGGAAATCTGGTAGACATATATTACATACGTAGGTCCTTCTGTCATCAGTAGTACTGATATGTACGTAAGAAAAGACTGTTAGCAATAGCGGGGACGAAATAAACAACACATCTACAATTTGTATCCCGTGTTCCACTTAGGGTTTACTGAAGCGGAGGATACATCGTTCAAGTGAAGAACAGGACAGTAATGCTAATGAAAACGAAGAAATCGACTTACGACAAACTCGTATTTTGTACTGTACTTAAGCAACACACTTCGAGCGAGCTTTTAATTTGTATCCGGTGTTTCATTTACGGTTTAGTAAAGCAGGGGATACATAGTTCAGGTGAACAACAGGACAGCAATGCTAGTTGAAACTAAGAAATCGACGTACGCTGAACTTGTATCCCGTACTGCACTTAAGCAATACAGTTCTAAAGAGTTTCGAGATACAACTGACATACATGTAACGTGATGTATTCTTTGCTAGTAATATATTTCATTCATTTCTTTCCGTTGTATTTTGCGGAGAAATACTAAGATACAAACACGCGATATCGTTAACGTGAAAATACTACTGGCCCTTACATATGTGAAATAAAGTTTATCTCTCGCGCATTCCTTTGTTTCTCAACATTCTCCTCAGCTCTTTCATCTTTGTAAGACATGCTCTCTGGCGACTTGTGACGTCATTGTTCAAAGCCGACGGGTTGTATCCCCTGCTAAACTAGACCCGATATCGTTAACTTGAAAATACTTCTGGTCCTTGTATATGTGAAGTACAGTTTTTCTCTCTTCCATTCCTTTGTTTCTGAACATTCTTCTCAGCTCTTTCATCTTTGTAATCCATGGTCTCTGTCCAATTCTGACATCATTGGTCAAAGCTGACGGGTTGTATCCACTTCTAAACTAGACCCGAATATTTGCCTAAATTCGGTAATTTCCAAGAATGATGGCCTATCGAAGCTGGAACGCTCCAAACGATACATATCGAAGTTGCGGTAGTAAATCGATTATGGAGGTCTCGTGGCGCGCGTTACTAGTATGTTTCAAGTTGTCGCTAGAGAACGACAAAAGAAAAGCGTTAGAGAAGCACTGGTAAATTGAAAGGAGCCGACTTAGTCGCCGTCGGTGTTATCGTCTTGTGAGAGTCCGCTCGATGTATAAGCTGCAGGAACAACTACTTTTTTGCCATACCCGGGGTATACTCTACCAATAGTGCGTAGGAATATCGGCAGAGTGTCGCATGCGTCGACTTTCCCCTGGAGACGCAAGTTGTGAAAGTATAGGTACTGGACGGCCTTCTCATTTTATAGTTGACTTGACAGACTTCCACGGGCGTTCTATGTTCTGGGTATAGACACTGGCGTCATCTGAAGAGACAAACTCGACAGAGTGGTTCACAAATTCGTGCTCGCACCCTTCAGCTTTGAGACTCTGGTATGACTGAAACCCGTCGGTGATGACTTTTGTTCCTGGCAGTATGAAATGCTTTATAAGACCCACTAGAGCCCCTTATCTCGTGACTATACCCTGACAACGAAACATTTGTATGACTCCCTTTCTATGCCACCAAAAACCCAAATATGATCTACTTCAGTTTTAATAGGCCGCCCTTTCTGATTCTTTCGCCTAGCAATGTGAGACTCTCCTACTTCCACTATTTTATGCAGTCCACCAATTGGCACTATGACGTAGCACACTTCTCGGCAAAATCCGAAGTAATCACAGACGGTATTCGCCGATAGCCCAGTTTCTGGTGCTGTGGCTTGCGGAGTGTAATCACGAATCCAGCACGACACGAGAATTATGCTCGTCTCAATCGATAATTTAGAGGACTCGAACCACGTATTTTTCCTGGTGCTGGTTCGCTTTCCACGAAGCCTGCAATGAAATATTGCAATGGAATCTCTGTGTCCGCACTCCTCTTACCCAGTTTCACAGACTTGGCAGCACCACAGTCAGTATAGTCTCCCGTGATTTCGTCGGGCAGAAATCCATAGTTCCGGGAAAAAGTCAAACATTTGTCTACACTGCTTATGCATGGGATGAGAGTTCTCCATGTGAGGCAATCCGCAGACGAAACTTGAGAAGCAGCACTCACTACACTCGCTATGAAGGGAAAATGTCACAAACAATTATGGCCGGAACGTAATTTACTGAAACTGAAGAAACAACGCAAAACTGATACAAATGACGATCACAAGTAATTTATCATAACGCGCGCCACGAGACCTCCATAATCGATTTACTACCGCAACTTCGATATGTATCGCTTGGAGCGCTCCAACTTCGATAGGCAATCATTCTTGGAAATAACCCTAAATTCTCCAAACTGTACTGATCGCGGCACACAGCAGATCATTAATATGTCAAGTTGGCTAATAAATTCTAGTGCCCGATTCCACTCGTCAGCTTTGACCAATGACGTCATACCTCAGCCCAAAACGCGAGATAGAGGTGCTATTTTAGCACGGAGCTAAGAAAATGAGGGAATTGTCATTATGTCTCAAAGTTGAAGCCAACGTCCGCCGTCTTATATAGATCAAAACATTGATTGATTGATTGATTGATTGATTGATTTTAACAAGGGAGCTAGAACAGCTTAGGTCTGATCCGCCACTGCCCGCATCGAAACTAGGTTTGTTGTGCGGTATCGCTCCCTGTATATCTAGTAATCCTTGGGTAACAGAAGAAATATTGAATTTAATTGATGAAAGGAGAAAATATAAAAATGCAGTAAATGAAGCAGGCAAAAAGGAACACAAACGTCTCAAAAATGAGAACGACAGGAAGTGCAAAATGGCTAAGCAGGGATGGCTAGAGGACAAATGTAAGGATGTAGAGGCTTATCTCACTACGGGTAAGATAGATACTGCCTACAGGAAAATTAAAGAGACCTTTGGAGATAAGAGAACCACTTGTATGAACATCAAGAGCTCAGATGGAAACCCAGTTCTAAGCAAAGAAGGGAAAGCAGAAAGGTGGAAGGAGTATATAGAGGGTCTATACAAGAGCGATGCACTTGAGGACAATATTATGGAAATGGAAGAGGATGTAGATGAAGATAAAATGGGAGATACGATATTGCGTGAAGAGTTTGACAGAGCAATGAAAGACCTGAGTCGAAACAAGGCCCCCGGAGTAGACAACATTCCATTGGAACTACTGACGGCCTTGGGAGAGCCAGTCCTGACAAAACTCTACCACCTGGTGAGCAAGATGTATGAAACAGGCGAAATACCCTCAGACTTCAAGAAGAATATAATAATTCCAATCCCAAAGAAAGCAGGTGTTGACAGATGTGAAAATTACCGAACAATCAGTTTAATAAGCCACAGCTGCAAAGTACTAACATGAATTCTTTACAGACGAATGGAAAAACTAGTAGAAGCCGACCTCGGGGAAGATCAGTTTGGATTCCGTAGAAATACTGGAACACGTGAGGCAATACTGACCTTACGACTTATCTTAGAAGAAAGATTAAGGAAAGGCAAACCTACGTTTCTAGCATTTGTAGACTTCGAGAAAGCTTTTGATAATGTTGACTGGAATACTCTCTTTCAAATTCTAAAGGTGGCAGTGGTAAAATACAGGGAGCAAAAGGCTATTTACAACTTGTACAGAATCCAGATGGCAGTTATAAGAGTTGAGGGACATGAAAGGGAAGCATTGGTTGGGAAGGGAGTAAGACAGGGTTGTAGCCTCTCCCCGATGTTATTCAATCTCTATATTGAGCAAGCAGTAAAGGAAACAAAAGAAAAATTTGGAGTAGGTATTAAAATCCATGGAGAAGAAATAAAAACTTTGAGGTTCGCCGATGACATTGTAATTCTGTCAGAGACAGCAAAGGACTTGGAAGAGCAGTTGAACGGAATGGATGGTGTCTTGAAGGGAGGATATAAGATGAACATCAACAAAAGCAAAACGAGGATAATGGAATGTAGTCGAATTAAGTCGGGTGATGTTGAGGGTATTAGATTAGGAAATGAGACAAAGTAATAAAGGAATTTTGCTATTTGGGGAGCAAAATAACTGATGATGGACGAAGTAGAGAGGATATAAAATGTAGACTGGCAATGGCAAGGAAAGCGTTTCTGAAGAAGAGAAATTTGTTAACATCGAGTATAGATTTAAGTGTCAGGAAATCATTTCTGAAAGTATTTGTATGGAGTGTAGCCATGTATGGAAGGGAAACATGGACGGTAAATAGTTTGGACAAGAAGAGAATAGAAGCTTTCGAAATGTGGTGCTACAGAAGAATGCTGAAGATTAGATGGGTAGATCACATAACTAATGAGGAAGTATTGAATAGGATTGGGGAGAAGAGAAGTTTGTGGCACAACTTGACCAGAAGAAGGGATCGGTTGGTAGGACATGTTCTGAGGCATCAAGGGATCACCAATTTAGTATTGGAGGGCAGCGTGGAGGGTAAAAATCATAGGGGGAGACCAAGAGATGAATACACTAAGCAGATTCAGAAGGATGTAGGATGCAGTAGGTACTGGGAGATGAAGAAGCTTGCACAGGATAGAGTAGCATGGAGAGCTGCATCAAACCAGTCCCAGGACTGAAGACCTTAACAACAACAACATATCTAGTAAAGCCAAGCAGTGCCCTTAAATAGTGCAAGGAGTCCCTCTACCAGTTTTTTGTTAGACACAATTTTTTAAGGTCTAGTTCTCCCAAAGATTCTTATCTTTTACTCTCCAATGCCATGCATTGGAAGCTTAGGTGTGATGCAGTTTCTTCACCCTCATCACAGATCCTACATCTAGGGTCCTCTTCCGTTTTGCCCATTGTGTGTAGGTGTTTTAGCGGCCGGAGTGGCCGAGCGGTTCTAGACGCTACAGTCTGGAACCGAGCGACCGCTACGGTCGCAGGTTCGAATTCTGCCTCGGACATGGATGTGTGTGATGTCCTTAGGTTAGTTAGGTTTAAGTAGTTCTAAGTTCTAGGAGACTGATGACCGCAGCTGTTAACCCATAGTGCTCAGAGCCATTTGAACCATTTTTTTCTTGAAACATTCAATAAGTTGGTTGTCTTGGTTACTGACGCTCCAGCTAATCGGGCCCCCACAATCTGCCCTCTTTGGAACTCTGTTAGGTCTTTCATTGGATGTCGACCTCGGCCTCTTAATGCAAATACGAGGTGTGCACTACTCGTACAAAACCTGCACTGATGCCCAGTCCGTACTGAACACACACAGTCCAGTGCGAAACTGGCCTTACCTGCGTTGTTGATCGTCAGATACAACCATCCCATTATTACCACTGTCCACATTATTTTGCTGATCCCTTGTACGTGAATTATGGTTACGCTGTTTACTTTGTTTTATCCAAACCGCAAACGCTCGGACATCCGAGTCACACTGTATCAATAATCTCGTCCCCACACAACACCGCGCTGAATGTTGGTTCACCATCTCATGCCCTAAATACCTACCGCCGAGAATTATTCATTGTTCACATTCCTCGTTCTGGTTAGAACAGCCACAGACAGGGGTAATGTGTGTGTGTGTGTGAGTTTTGTGTGTATGGTTACATGAATTTGTGTGTGTGTGTGTGTGTGTGTGTGTTCTTCGCTTCCTTTCTGAAGACTTTAGCCGAAAACTTAATGAACACTCTTTTCGTCGTGCCTGCTTTCTGCTCGGCGTGTGACTGGCATATATCCGCTTCACAGTACAGTTATTTCCTCATGAAGTTTGTTGCAAACAATTCACTGCACTTCAAGAACAAGAGTGATGATGATGTTTGGTTTGTGGGGCGCTCAACAGCGTGGTTATCAGCGCCCGTACAATTACCCAATCTTTGCTCAGTCCAATTGCGCCACTTTCCTGGATGATGATGAAATGATTAGGACAACACAAACACCCAGTCATCTCGAGGCAGGTGAAAATCCCTGACCCCGCCGGGAATCGAACCCGGGACCCCGTGCTCGGGAAGCGAGAACGCTACCGCGAGACCACGAGCGGCGGACAAGAGGACAAGAGTGAAGCATATAATTACAATACCAGCAGAAAAAAATGACATTCATTAAGCCACGTTAAGGTTGACTGTAGCACAAACAGTGTTTTATAATGCTGCAACCAAAAGTTTTAATCACTTTCCCAGTGACATAAAATGCCTGAAAGGTCTAAAACGTAAAATTTGAAATTAAACTGAAAACATTTCTTTTTGACAACTCCTATTTTGCGGAAGTCTGTCCATTATAATAACGTGTAAACGTCGATGGATAGGAATTATTGACTAACATCTGGGTTTAATTAAAAAACAAATGATCAGTACGGTCTATTTATAAAAAAAATATGTTAATATAAAATGACTTGTTCCACATCATTATGATTTATGGTGGAAATGATATATGGAACCATGAAACGAACTTTTAGTATATCATAGCCCGCATCTCGTGGTCGTGCGGTAGCGTTCTCGCTTCCCACTCCCGGGTTCCCGGGTTCGATTCCCGGCGGGGTCAGGGATTTTCTCTGCCTCGTGATGGCTGGGTGTTGTGTGCTGTCCTTAGGTTAGTTAGGTTTAAGTAGTTCTAAGTTCTAGGGGACTTGTGACCACAGCAGTTGAGTCCCATAGTGCTCAGAGCCTTAGTATATCATAAAGCATGGTATAGGCACTTAGGTGCCGATACGTCCTCATGTCGAAAACATACGAATTCGTTACCTATATATATATATATTTCACATGAATGACGTGATGAGATATATATACACACACACACACACACACACACACACACACACACACACACACACATATATATATATATATATATATATATATATATATATATATTGCTCATCACGTCATTCATGATGTGTGTGTGTATATGTACATATAACACACACGGACTTCGCAGCCCGATTACTCACATAGTAGCAACACAAAAGTCTCCCACAAAATTTCGTCCCCGGCAGTAAATAGACGGTAAGGCTGGCAATCTGGCAACACTATTATCAGATGTACTGTGACTACCTCTGTTAACAACTAGTGGCACTGTTATGTAGTTGGTGCAATGGATAGTGTTTTGGGCTAGCATCCACAAGGTTAAGGGTTCGATCCTAGGTCGAGATGGATTTGTTTTTTATTCGCTAAATGTCGTCAGCGTGGTACATTATCTAGTGTCTTAATCGTTGTACAGCGATTACAGTGGGTCTCCTATAAAACATGTGCACTTACACACTGTGAACACAGAAATGGCATACAATCGTCTTCACTGGTCACCTTTTAAAGAAGCTTTGTTCCATTACAGCACTCGTGGCTGCCGCATCGCAATCGCGAAGTGGGGCCGACACAGTTTCAGATAAGTTTTTACAGTCTGCGATAATTTATGGATTTGTAGTTTTAGCTTGACGATGTCCACTATGAGCAAACGGTAGTTACATTTATTCTGAAGAAGGTTGGGTTATCCCGACTGAAACCTAGGTAAATTCTAGGTAAACAGGGCAACTGAGTCTGTTGGTTATTAAAATTAAAATTAATATTTATACAGTTGCTGACAGGGCCGCGAAATGCTGAAAATTTTTCAAGAAGCCTTTTGCATGTCGTAAACGCGAATTGTTTCACGCCACTGCACCTGTTGTTGTTGTTGTTGTTGTTGTTGTGCTCTTCACTCCTGAGACTGGTTTGATGCAGCTCTCCATTATACTCTCTCCTGTGCAAGGTTCTTCATCTCCCAGTACTTACTGCAACCTACATCCTTCTGAATCTACTTAGTCTTGGTCTCCCTCTACGATTTTTACCCTCCACGCTGCCCTCCAATACTAAATTTGCCTCAGAACATGTCCTACCAACCGATCCCTTCTTCTTGTCAAATTGTGGCACAAACTCCTCTTCTCCCCAATTCTATTCAATACCTCCTCTTTAGTTATGTGATCTACCCATCTAATTTTCAGCATTCTTCTGTGGCACCACATTTCGAAAGCTTCTATTCACTTCTTGTCCAAACTAGTTATCGTCCATGTTTCACTTCCATACATTGCTACACTCCATACAAATACTTCCAGAAACGGCTTCCTGACACTTAAATCTATACTCGATGTTAACAAATTGCTCTTCTTCAGAAACGCTTTCTTTGGCATTGCCAGTCTACATTTTATGTCCTCTCTACTTCAACCATCATCAGTTATTTTGCTCCCCAAATAGCAAAACTCCTTTACTACTTCAAGTGTCTCATTTCCTAATCTAATTCCCTCAGCATCACCCGACTTAATTCGACTACGTTCCATTATCCTCGTTTTGCTTTTGTTGATGTTCATCTTATACCCTCCTTTCAAGACACTGTCCATTCCGTTCAACTGCTCTTCCAAGTCCTTTGCTGTCTCTGACAGAACTACAATGTCATCAGCGAACCTCAAAGTTTTTTTTTCTTCTCCATGGATTTTAATACCTACTCCGAATTTTTCTTTTGTTTCCTTTACTGCTTGTTCAATATACAGATTGAATAACATCAGGGAGAGGCTACAACCTGTCTCACTCCCTCCCCAACCACTGCTTCCCTTACGTGCCCCTCGACTCTTATAACTGCCATCTGGTTTCTGTACACTGCACCTACTAGATTCCAAACCTGATTTCTGTATACCCTTCCCCAACGGCCCCATCGATTAGTACCAACCGTAATTCTTGCCACGTTCAGGTGCATTACATTTCGTTGTGGTTGGCGTCGGGCTTTGCAAATATTTCCAAACATGTACTATGTAAATGTCAGAAACATGTGGCTTAAGAAACGGTGTATACTACAGTATAATACGCCTGGACGCACAATCGAAACCTCGACCTCCTGTATGCAAACCCAAAAACTATCTACAACAGATATGCACTCTGGTGCTTCTACCTGCTGACAGTTAGTTCCCGTACATGCGATTAAAGTGTTGCCAGATTGCCAGTGTTGTAACTGCGACCAGGACGGTCGCGGGTTAGCAATGGCGGAAAGCGCGGAGAGGCCCGCAAACAACAACACAACGGGAGAGGACGGACACGACCAACGTAGGACAGAACGAATACAACAAGACCGGACAACAGAGTCACAAGGAAACAAACACGTCCACGAACCAGGAAGTAAGCAGTCTAGCGCAAAGCGAGGTGTAAACGTAAGCCAGATTAGACTGACTGGCTGAGTTCTTTTTCTTTTTTTTTCCTTTATTGTATTTCGATTCCCCTCGAGGGGGGGGGGGAGGGTTAGCAGCAGCTTATTACGCTGCTCTGCAGCCTACAGACTTTTTAAAATGTAAGGAGAAGTTAAGAAACAGTAAAAGCAGGCGATAAAACGGGGACGTAAATTGTAAAACGGCGGAAAATTGGGGAAAGTTAAAACATAAAGCAAAGGGTTGGCAAAGCGAATAAGAATACACAGGATGCAGACAGGTAACACAGTAGAGACACAATTAAAAAACATGGTGACAGTCTGGTTTCTGTTCACAAGAGATATAAAATCACACCCAGCGACAGTATGATGGCCGTTCGCAACACTTCGGGAAAGACACACAACACTGAACACTCACTGTAAACACAGCACTAAAATGTCGGCACAAAGAGGACACACCATAGCCTAGGGCAGATGGGGGGGGGGGGACTGGGGGACCTGGACAGATGAGAGGGAAAACAAGGAGGGAGAGGAAAAACGGAAAGGGGGGGACCAATGGAGGGAGAGGACCCATAAGGGGAAAAGGGCACGGCAGACGCGAGAGGGAATGGGAAAAGGCAGAGGAGGGAAATGCAAAAGGAGTCGGGGGAGAGAAGGGGGGCAGAGAGAGCGTAGGTGGGGAAAAAAGAAAATGGAAGGGGGGTAGAGAGAGCCCAAGAAAAGGACGGAGGAAAGGAGGGGGGGTGAGGATCAGAGTTGATAGGAGGGATAAATGGAGGGAGAGAGGGCATCATCCGGGAGGGGGAGTTGATGGAAGCCACCTTGGGAAACGAGATGAAGGGTGTACAGATGGAGGGTTGGAGGGGCACAACAGTGAAGACGTGGCAGGGGGCAGGGATGGGAGAGGAGAGGAGCAACCAGGGGGTGAGGGGGATCAAGGCGGCGGGAGGTGTAGAGTATGGGATATGTTCGAGAAATAGGAGCAGATGGGGGAAAGGAATGAGGTCATAGAGGAGCCGCGTGGGGGACAGGAGGCATATATGGAAGACGAGGCGGAGTGCATGACGCTCAAGGATCTGGAGTGACTTACAGAATTTGGGGGGGGGGGGGCAGATATCCAGGCGGGACTGGCATAACAGAGGATGAGACTGATTAAGGATTTGTAGGTGTTGAGGATGGTAGAGGGGTGCAACCCTCATGCCCGGCCAGAGAGGAGTTTGAGGTGTTGGAGGCGGTTGTCGGCTTTGGATTGGATGGAGCGGAGATGAGGGTTCCAGGTGAGGTGATGGTCAATGGTGAGGCCAAGGTAGGTGAGGGTGGGGCTGAAGCAGACAGGACGGGCACAGACGGTAAGGGAGAAATCCAGGAGTTGGAAGGCGCGACTGGTATGACCTACGATGATTGCCTGGGTCTTGGAAGGATTGATTTTCAGGAGCCACTGGTTAAACCATGCAGCAAAAAGGTCAAGGTGATTCTGGAGAAGGCGTTGGGACCGTTGGAGGGAAGGAGCGAGGGCAAGGAATGAGGTGTCATCGTCATACTGCAGGTGGTGTACTGGAGATGTAGAGGAGGTGAGGAAGTAGAGGAGAGGGCAGATGACAGACCCCTGGGGCACACCTGCAGAGGGGTAGAAGGTGTGGGAATTGGCATTATGGATGGTGACATAGGAGGGGCGGCGGGAGAGAAATGAGGCCATCAGACAGATGTAGTTGACAGGAAGGGCGTAGTTTTGGAATTTAAACAGGAGACCGGGATGCCAGACACGGTCGTAGGCCTTTTTGAGGTCGAGGGAGACAAAAATGGCGGAGCGACGGGAGTTAAGCTGGAGGCAGAGGAGATGAGTGAGGCGGAGAAGTTTTTTTTGTGGTTTTTAGGGCGCAAAACTGCTATGGTCATTAGCGCCCGGTCCGTGACTTAGGAAACACTAAAAAACCGAAAATGGAAATCAGCAGCAATGGGAACGAAAGTCATAAAATTGGAGAAACTAAAAACAGAAGGAAGGCTTAAAAATCCTCTACAGAAAGGGGTTGGTTGTCCCCAAAAAAAGCTTCAAATGACTGACGTCATTTCACTGGCACTAATTAATTCGAGAACGCGATCGGCTGAGCGCGTGTCATCTGCTAAAATCGACGATATATCAGGTGACAGCTGTAGACGGGAGCGTAACGGATTAAAATAGGGGCACTCAATTAAAAGGTGTCTTACCGTCCACAGCTGAGAGCAGTGGGGACAGAGTGGGGGAGGATCGCCACTTAAAAGATGTCGATGGCTAAAAAGACAGTGCCCTATCCGGAGTCTAGTTAAAATTACCTCCTCCCGACGACGCGTTCGGGAGGAAGAGGTCCAAGCACAGGGAAGAGCTTTCACGTCCCGCAATTTATTATGGGGAAGTGTCGACCAATGTGCGTGCCATAAAAGAACAACATGACGACATAAAACGCTCCGTAGATCGGCGACGGGAATCGATTGAATAGCTGGCCGGAGAAGAGAGACTACAGCCTTGGCCGCAATATCGGCCGCCTCATTTCCACAGATACCAACGTGTCCCGGGAGCCAGAGGAACGCCACCGAGACGCCCCCCAAGTGGAGCAAGCGCAGGCAGTCCTGTATCCGGTGGACCAGAGGGTGCAAAGGGTAAAGAGCTTGGAGACTGAGGAGAGAGCTGAGAGAATCGGAGCAGATAACGTACTGTATCCGCTGATGGCGGCGGATGTATTGGACAGCCTGGAGAACAGCGTAAAGCTCCGCAGTATAGACCGAACACTGGTCTGGAAGCCGAAAGTGATTTGGGGTGTCGCCAACAACATAGGCACTCCCTACACCTAACGATGTTTTCGAGCCATCGGTGTAAATAAATGTGGCTTCCGTCATTTGTGCACATAGAGCAGCAAATGCCCGACGATAAACAAGTCAAGGGGTACCATCCTTGGGAAATCGACAAAGGTCACGGATCAGGCAGATCCGGGGACGGAGCCAAGGCGGTGCTGTACCCCAAGTTGTCAAGAAGGTTTTAGGAAAGCGGAAGGAAAGAGAATGGAGCAGTTGACGGAAGCGGACTCCCGGTGGTAGTAGGGAGGAGGGGCGGCCTGCATACCCTACATCAAAGGAGGCGTCGAAAAATATGTCATGGGCTGGATTAGCAGGCACGGAAGACAGATGGCTAGCATAACGACTCAGAAGGACTGCTCGCCGATTGGACAGCGGAGGTTCAGCAGTCTCAGCATAAAGGCTTTCCACAGGGCTGGTGTAAAAAGCTCCAGACACTAAACGTTATCCACGGTGGTGGATAGAGTCGAGACGCCGAAGAATAGACGGCCGAGCAGAGGAGTAGACTATGCTTCCATAGTCCAATTTCGAGCGCACTAAGGCGCGATAGAGGCGGAGAAGGACCACTCGGTCCGCTCCCCAGGAGGTACCATTCAGGACACGGAGGGTGTTGAGGGATCGCAGACAGCGAGCCGAAAGATACGAAATGTGGGAGGACCAGCATAGTCTTCTGTCAAACATAAGACCCAAGAATTTAGCGACGTCTGAAAACGGAAGTTTGACAGGTCCTAGATGTAAGGACGGTGGAAGAAACTCCTTACGTCGCCAAAAATTAACACAAACGGTCTTACTGGGAGAAAAACGGAGGCCGGTTTCGATGCTCCAAGAGTGGAGGCGATCGAGACATCCTTGAAGACGTCGTTCAAGAAGGCTGGTCCGTTGAGAGCTGTAGTAGATCGCAAAATCGTCCACAAAGAGGGAAACCCGAGACATCAGGAAGGAGACAATCCATAACTGGATTTATGGCAATGGCAAACAGTACAACACTCAGCACGGAGCCCTGGGGTACCCCGTTTTCTTGGGAGAAAGTACGGGAGAGAGTAGTGTTCACCCGCACCCTAAATGTGCGCTCTGCCATAAATTCGCGAAGAAAAAGGGGCAGCCGACCTCGAAAGCCCCAAGAGAACAGTGTGCGGAGGATGCCTGTCCTCCAACAGGTATCGTATGCTCTCTCCAGATCAAAAAATATTGCTACTGTTTGGCGTTTCCGGAGAAAATTGTTCATGATATAAGTGGAGAGAGTAACAAGATGGTCAACTGCAGAACGATGCTTTCGGAATCCGCATTGGGCAGGTGTTTAAAGACTGCGGGATTCCAGCCACCAAGCTAAACGGTAATTCACCATACGCTCCAAAACCTTACAGACACTACTCGTGAGAGAAATGGGGCGATAGCTAGAGGGGAGATGTTTGTCCTTTCCAGGTTTCGGAATAGGAACGACGACAGCTTCCCGCCATCGTCGGGGAAAAGTACTGTCGGTCCAAATTCGATTATAAAGGCGAAGGAGGTAACGCAGACTATGGGTTGATAAATGCAGCAACATTTGGACGTGGATACCATCCGGTCCTGGGGCGGAGGAGCGAGAAGAAGAGAGTGCATGTTGGAGTTCCCGCATGGAGAAAACAGTATTGTAGCTTTCGCGATTTGGAGAGGAGAAAGCAAGAGGTCGCGCTTCCGCTGCACGTTTCTTCGGGAGAAACGCTGGCGGGTAATTGGAAGAGCTCGAAATCTCAGCAAAGTGCCGACCCAATGAGTTAGAAATTGCGACGGGGTCCACTAATGTATCATGCGCGACAGTGAGCCCAGAGACCGGGGAGAAACTAGGCGCGCCTGAGAACCGTCGAAGCCAACTCCAATCTTCCGAGAAGGGAGTGAAAGTGTTAAATGAGCTAATAAAGAATTTCCAGCTTCTTGCTATCGCGGATGACACGACGGCATCGCGCACGGAACTGCTTATAGCGGATACAGTTGGCCAAAGTAGGATGGTGGCGGAAAACGCGAAGAGCACGTCGCCGCTCACGTATTGCGTCACGGCATGCCTCGTTCCACCAAGGAACTGGGGGGCGCCGGGGCAATTCGGAGGTGCGTGGTATTGAATGTTCCGCAGCTATAAGAATAACGTCGGTAATATGTGTGACCTCATCATCGACGCTGGGAAAGTGACAGTCATCGAATGTCGCTAGAGACGAAAAAAGTGTCCAATTGGCTTGGGCAAACTTCCAGCGTCGCGGGCGCATACATGGCAGTCGAGGCTGCAGTCTAAGGACACATGGAAAGTGGTCACTCGAGTGTGTGTCATCAAGGGCGAACCATTCGAAGCGCCGAGCTAGCGGAACAGTACCGACCGCAAGGTCCTAATGAGATAAATTTGTCGTGGAGGCAGACAAAAATGTAGGGACCCCAGTGTTGAGGCAAACTAGATCCACTTGGTGGAAGACGTCTAGCAATAGTGAGTCACGTGGACAAGGATGTGGAGAACCCCAAAGCGGGTGGTAGGCATTGAAGTCCCCAACCAGCAAATACGGGGGTGGAAGCTGACCAAGAAGATGAAGGAGATCAGCTCGCGCCATTGGTGTGGACGATGGAATGTATACAGTACAAAGAGAGAACGTGTATCCAGAAAGGGAAAGACGGACGTGGACAGCTTGGAAGGAGGTGTTTAAGGGGATTGGGTGATAATGGAGAGTATCATGGAGAAGAATCACGAGTCCTCCATGGGCTGGAGTGCCTTCAACAGAGGGGAGATCATATCAGACGGACTGAAAATGAGGGAGAACAAAGCGGTCATGGGGACGCAGCTTTGTTTCCTGAAGACAGAAGATGACCGGCGAGTAGAATCGTAATAGGATCGACAATTCATCCCGATTGGCTCGAATGCCGCGGATATTCCAGTGGATAATGGACATAGGGTGAACAGAAAATGGAGGAGTGTGACCAAGGTTGCTGTCAACTCAACGACTGCTCAGAGCTTGCGACCGACAGCATGGAATGGCATTCAGCCGAAGGCAGAAGATCCTGATCCATAGGTTGTTCAGGAGCAGCTCCTGCCACCAGCGATCGGCCGGTTGATCGGCCGCCAGCAGTGCGCCTCGACGACACAGAAGACGGCCGAGGGTGATTTCCGCCAGGTGGTGCTGTAGATGGGGCACGCCTTGGCGGAGAAGGAGATGAACTGGGTTTCTGTGTAGCCTTCTTGGAATTATGATGTTTAGATGAAGGAGGAACCGATGGTTGTGAAGTTGGGGTACGTAAAAAATCTTCACGAGTATGCTCTTTTTTCGAAGTCTTGGTGTCTGACTTTTGGGCTCGAGATTTAGCAGAACCCGATGAAGGGTGAGCCATAGAGTGGGCAGGCGAAAGTGGTGAGGTTGAACGGGCGATCTTTGCACTGGCCGATCTGACGACCGTGGCACTAAAGGTGAGGTCGCAAGTCTGCGTGGCCGCCTCCTTTGTTGGCCGAGGAGAAGCAAGGACAGTGCTGTATTTTCCTGTCTGAGGCACGGTGGGCTGTCGACTGGCGAATAATTTTCGAGCAGCAAAGGTCGACACCTTTTCCTTCACTCTGATTTCCTGTATGAGCTTTTCGTCCTTAAAAACGGGGCAATCTCGAGAGGAAGCAGCGTGGTCACCCATACAGTTGATGCAGCGAGGGGACGGAGGTGGACAAGCACCCTCATGGGCATCCTTGCCACACGTAACACATTTGGCCGGATTGGAACAGGAGTGGCTGGTGTGATTGAACCGCTGACACCGATAACAACGCGTAGGGTTTGGGACGTAAGGGCGAACGGAAATTATCTCATAGCCTGCTTTGATTTTCGATGGGAGTTGAACTTTGTCAAATGTCAAGAAGACAGTGCGGGTTGGAATGATGTTCGTGTCAACCCTTTTCATAACTCTATGAACAGCCGTTATGCCCTGGTCAGACAGGTAGTGCTGAATTTCTTCGTCAGACAATCCATCGAGGGAGCGTGTATAAACGACTCCACGCGAGGAATTTAAAGTGCGGTGCGCTTCAACCCGGACAGGGAAGGTGTGGAGCAGTGAAGTACGCAGCAATTTTTGTGCCTGGAGGGCACTGACTGTTTCTAACAACAAGGTGCCATTCCGTAATCTGGAACAAGACTTTACAGGACCTGCAATTGCGTCGACACCTTTCTGAATAATGAAAGGGTTGACTGTGGAGAAGTCGTGACCTTCGTCAGACCGAGAAACAAGGAACTGTGGCAACGATGGAAGATCCGTCTGTGGCTGAGACTCAGTATACTTACGCTTGTGAGCAGACATAGTGGAAGGTGAGGAAACCATTGCGGAAGAATCCCCCATGATTACCGGCGTCTCCGATGGCGCGATCCTTCCTTGTGGGTGCCCTCTCTGAGGGCACTCCCGCCTTAGGTGATTGTTCACACCTCAGGTCACACCTCCAGACAAACGGACGGAGGGACCAATCGGCACTTTCGGAAGGTATCAGCTCGGGTAATCACCCCTCCCTGGGCCTGGCCGTTACCAGGGGGTACGTACGTGTCCTACCTGTCTACCCGGGGCGGGAAATTACGCATTACCCCGTCACCGGCTACGCACAAAAATGCGTGGGTCGGCCTTCAGACACGCACAGGGAGGAAGAAAGAGAAAGGGAAAGGAAAGAAGAGGGGGTCTCAAACGCGGCAGCGGAGAAAAGGGTAAAGAGAAGAGGTAAGGAAAAGAAAAGGACAAAGGAAGGAAGAAGACATATAAGCAAAGAAGGCGAAGAATGCGTTACATTTTCGAGCGTCTGTCTCTGGACGTAGGCACAAACCATACTCCCAGATGGGGAGAAAGGGAAAGAAAGAGCCAGAGGTGAGGGGAGGAGGGGTGAAGATGGGGGATGGGGAAGGATGCGGAAAGGGAAGGTATGCAGCCCGGAAAGGAAGGAGGGCCACATATCCACAAAAGAGTTGTGGACCCCCTGGGGGGGGGGGGCGGAGGAGTTGGTCATCGGCAGAGAAGGAAGGTCGAAAGCCACATTGGGCGTCGGGGAGGAGGTGGTTTTGGTGGAGATGGTGATGGATGCGCCGGGAAACTGGCTGAGCGAGAGGCCGGTGATTAAGTACGCTATCGGGGGCGCCGCTATATGCCGCTGGGACCACGTGTTCCACTGTGGCGCCCCCACACTTAAGCGGGACAGGAGGCGCGCGCCGCCACAGCTTACGGCGCGATGGTGCAGAGACCTCTAGGGGTCTTCGACGTCCATGAAATCTGGCGTAGATTCAAATTCCACGGCGCGCGGTACCAGATCCAGTCCTTAATGTTCATTTGCTGCCGGAAACATGCGTTGGACGAAATTTTGTAAGACATATTTTTGTATTGCTACTGTGTGAGGAATCGCACTGAGAGAAGTCGGAGTGCGCGAATTTTTCTTCGTCCTGTATATACAGAAATGGTCAGGCGCAATTTCTTTTGAGTTTTGGCAGACTGGGAAGAGAGTTAGCAGTTGTCACGTTATGCAGGGGCAGACATTTACTGCTGTGAGAGAGAACAGAGCGAGAGGGCAGTGGTTCGCAACACTACAGCCCGCAGGAACCCCATAGTGCAGACAGTGTGGGTGGGAGGTTGTACTCTGGTGGGACAGAAAAAAAATTTCAAAATAGCGGTCCTGACTGAAGAGCATCAGGTGCAGGGTAAGGTGAAAAGACATACCTTTTAGACCGAAGGAATGCGCGGTATCACAGACGGTGGTCACGAGCTGACCTCTGAAGAATCTTCTCACAGAAATCGCCTAGGCATGCTTCCCACTGAAAAGCAGAGACTCATATTTGCTTGGATGTAGGAGGTGTAAGGTGTCAGGCAAATCCAACACCTTCCATGAAAACCCTGACATGATAGCAAATCCGGCAATATGTCACATAGCTCCGAATAAATCCTGAAATTAAATTAACCAAAGTAATACGATCAACGAGTGAGCAAATTGAATACCACAAACTAACACAAGAACGTCTAAATGCACGTCATACCTTCCCACCATGAAACAGACGCAGTTCCGAGGGGAGAAACGAGAACAGAAGCCGAGAGCAGAGCTGTGTAGGCTAGAAGGCCCTACGATAAGAGTGGGACAATGAGACACCCGCATCTGACCGCTGACCGCTAACAAGGGGAGGCCACAATGTTGGAATACCAGTTTCTTTGGAGCTACAGTGTATGTGTAGGTACTTGGTAACTCCCTATTACTGTCATCTAAGAAAAAAAAACTTCATCGGCCTTTTTTTTAGCCTCCCCCACATGATATATCTATAATTTTGCGGTCTTGCCCTCCCATGTTGTGAATAATGGTGAGGTGGCTCCAGCAGAATGCTTCCCATACAGATATGTCACGCGCAAAATTAGAGCTGGAACGGTACCTCTCCAGGAGAAGTCCCATTTCTGTGGGCCAGGGATATATCGTAGAGGATTCTTTCTACATAAAACTGTAGGTATTGCCTTCATAATCACGAAAATATGACATATCCATATAGTGTCAAAAAGTGGAAAAGTGCTGTTTTTGCAATATACGATTCACACCTTTTGCACGTAGGCGCTAACTTTTTTACCCCAAAACCTCTAACTAAAGACCTGAAAAAGCTAATCTGTAAGCTATGACTTACGACTTTATACTGATAGTGGCTGAAAGCCTAGAATAAGCTTTAGGATCATTCCATGGTTAAGTGTGAAACATTTGTGTAAATTACACTGCAGTATTAACATGAAGATAATGAAACCGATAGACCTGAATATGGCACTATACAGGATGTCCCAGAAATCTTTCGACGAACTTCCAATCTTTCGACGAACTTCCAGTGGTGGAAGAGAGTCTCTTGAGGAACAAACTGGAAATAGGATTCCATGTCTGGAAACGTCTAATGACATTACTGAGACCGGAAGTTATGGGCGCCAGCGCTTGCCCCTAATACAGAAACCTCTAGATGTCAGATACTCAAAAATGGTTGGTTCAAATTGCTCTGAACACTATGGGACTTAACATCTGTGGTCATCAGTCCCCTAGAACTTAGAACTACTTGAACCTACCTAACCTATGGAGATCACACACATCCATGCTCGAGGCAGGATTCGAACCTGTGACCGTAGCGGTCATCAGACACATCTGTACCAAACATTATACACTACTGGCCATTAAAATTGCTACACCAAGAAGAAATGCAGATGATAAATGGGTATTCATTGGACAAATATATTACACTAGAACTGACATGTCATTGCATTTTCATGCAATTTGGATGCATAGATCCTGAGAAATCAGTACCCAGAACAACCACCTCTGGCCGTAATAACGGCCTTCATACGCCTGGGCATTGAGTCAAACAGAGCTTGGATGGCGTGTACAGTTACAGCTGCCCATGCAGCTTCAACACGATACCACAGTTCATCAAGAGTAGTGATTGGCGTATTGTGACAAGCCAGTTGCTCGGCCACCATTGACCAGACGTTTTCCATTGGTGAGAGATCTGCAGAATATGCCGGCCAGGGCAGCAGTTGAACATTTTCTGTATCCAGAAAGGCCCGTACAGGACCTGCAACATGCGGTCGTGCATTATCCTGCTGAAATGTAGGGTTTCGCAGGGATCAAATGTAGGGTAGAGCCACGGGTCGTAACACATCTGAAATGTAACGTCCACTGTTCAAAGTGCCGTCAATGCGAACAACAGGTGACCGAGACGTGTAAGCAATGGCACCCCGTAACATCACGCCGGGTGATACGCTAGTAAGGCGATGACGAATACACGCTTCCAATGTGCGTTCACCGCGATGTCGCCAAACACCGATGCGACCATCATGATGCTGTAAACAGAACCTGGATTTATCGGAAGAAATGACGTTTTGCCATTCGTGCACCCAGGTTCGTCGTTGAGTACACCATCGTAGTCTGTGATGCAGCGTCAAGGGTAATCGCAGCTATGGTGTCCGAGCTGATAGTCCATGCTGCTGCAAACGTCGTCGAACTGTTGGTGCAGATGGTTGTTGTCTTTCAAACGTCCCCATCTGTTGACTCAGAGATCGAGACGTTACTGCACGATCCGTTACAGCCATGCGGATAAGATGCCTGTCATCTCGACTGCTGGTGATACGAGGCCGTTGGGATCCTGCACGGCGTTCCGTATTACCTTCCTGAACCCACCGATTCCATATTGTGCTAACAGTCATTGGAACTCGACCAACGCGAGCAGCAATGTCGCGATACGATAAACCGCAATCGCGATAGGCTACAATCCGACCTTTATCAAAGTCGGAAACATGATGGTACGCATTTCTCCTCCTTACACGAGGCATCACAACAACGTTTCACCAGGCAACGCCGGTCAACTACTGTTCGTGTATGAGAATTCGGTTGGAAACTTTCCTTATGTCAGCACGTCATAGGTGTCACCACCGGCGCCAACCTTGTGTAAATGCTCTGAAAAACTAATCATTTGCATATCCCAGGATCTTCTTCCTGTCTGTTAAATTTCGCATCTGTAGCACGTCATTTTCGTGGTGTAGCAATTTTAATGGCCAGTCATGTATAGAGTACATTTGTGTAGATAGGTGTGGTGCTCTGCCGGACATGTGCGACAGAACAGACATCACTCGTGATGAAGCAGCTAGTGCATTTGAGTCTGACAGAATAATCATAAGCAGTGGAGCAGTAGAATAAAGAAACAACTGCCTCACACGTCCACATAATAGTTTGACGCGTAATACAGTAAAAAAAAAAAATCTGTCATTGGAATTTGAATCCAGGTCTCTTGGTACGACGCTTAAACGCTCTACAAACTTCGCCACGGAAGCTATACGTATTAGCTCCTCATAGTTATGCTTTTCCTGTGGTCCGTATTTCTGAAATTACGAGGGTCATTCAATAATTAAAGAGAAATTGGTCTAGAGAAAAGAGCGTTTATTTTTACAAAACAATAATTTTTCTACTTTTCAGCATAAACCCCTTAAACATTTACACACTTGTTCCAACGGACTACGAGCTTTGTTATTCCGGCTGCAAAGATCTCTCTATCTTGATGTTTGAACCAATTTCCCATAAACTTTTTCACGTCCGCGGGTCTCTTGCCACATAATGCCTGCTTCTGTGCACGAAACGAATGTAAATCACTAGATGCTAAATCAGGACTGTAAGGGGGATGAGGCAGTTCTTCCCAGCCCATCTTGTCGATGGCTCCACGGGTTAGTTGAGCAATGTCAGGACATGCGCTGTCTTGCTGGAGATCACACCTCCCCTCTGAGATCCACGACGTCTCTCTCTCATGGCTGGTTTCACCTTTTTTAATAGCAAATCCGAGTAGTACTGGCTGTTCATTGTACGCTGCTCTTCGAGATAATCTCAAAAAACTGGACCTTCAGCATCCCAAAACACCGGCAACATGACTTTTCTTGCTAATGCTTGGGTTTTGAATTTTTTTTCTTGGCAGGTGAATTGCTGTGCTTCCACTCCATGCTTTGTGTTTTTGATTCTGGCTCATAATAGTGAACCCAAGTTTCATCACAAGTTAAAATTTTGTTAAGAAAGTGCTCACCTTCTCTTTCATAACGTTCCTTTAGCTCTGTGCACACTCTTAACCTTTTTTCCTTGTGTAGCCGTGTCAACTCCATTCGTACCCATCTTGCTCAACTTTTGCGGCACTTGAGATTGTTACAGATAATTTTATGAACTGTACCAGTACTAACTTGAAGCTTATCAAATAACATTTCCACAGACACACGGCGGTCAGCACGGATAATGTCATCAATTTGAGTTTTAAGTGAGGGAGTTGAAACTGCAGCTGGTGGGCCAGAACGATGTTCGTCGGTCACAGAGTCGCGGCCGTTTTTGAACTTCTCTACCCACTTGTAAAAGTTTACACGATTCATACAACCTTCACCATAGACTTTACACATTCTACAGTATATATTCAATGGTTTCTCGCCTTCAGCAAGAAAAAAACGAACAACAGAACGTTGTTCAACTAACGTGGACGTTTCAAGCGGACTCGCCGTCTTGAAATGTATTTTTGAGGTTATAAACAAAACAATATTGCTACATCAGCTAATCAGGGCTCATCCCAATGATGCCAACTTAAAGCCATAAAAGTACCAAACTTGCCCTACCAACAGTTTTTTCTCCGGACCAATTTGTCTCTTCAATTATTGAATGACCCTCGTACTTTTAATTAACGTTTACGCCCGTTATGCAGAACGACAGCACACAGTACGAACTAAATCGGAGTTTTGGTTGATTCTCTATCGACATACAACGTTCGGTACCGACCTGAGTTTTTGATATCTGGAGGTTTGGGTGTTAAAGCCACCCCTTCGGCAGCAAACGTGACTTTGTGCGCTGCTGGACCATAGGCGTAACGTCTCGCAAATGTTTGTTATGGAGTGATTACCACTGATTGCCGCAATCGCTAGTGTGTGGAAAGGCCTTGCCTCCTATGAATTTGATGCTCTGTTGCCTTGGAGGACGAAGGTATCGGACAAGAGGTTCCTTCTACTGTTTGGTTTTCTCCTTGAACTCTCTAAAGCAGGGCTTCACAACATACGTGCTCGCGGAGCAAGCTGTGGAGCAGAGCGAGCACGCTACCCCCACTACCGGACCAGAGCGGAGAGTGGGGAAAGTCACGTGGGGCACACTACAGCTGCCGCCAGTCAACGTAAATCCGCGGCCACCTGCAGGGATATCACTCACGAATTATTACTGCGACAAATGAAACCAATAAAGGAGCATGTACACATGCCACATAATTTTATTAGCTTAGTGTATGCCTCTACATTCGCATTAATTTGTGAACTGTTACACAATAAAAGGTGTCACTGAAGTGTGGGATTCTCGGTTATCTTGTACTTTTTGCCCTTTACAATTGCGTCTATGTTCGGAGTAATTGTGCTTGTGCATTTTAGGCGCAGCGTGCAGTTTAAATTTCGATCAGACAATGCATTTCTCAGGCGCGTCTTGTTACATTTCATTGCAGAGAACAGTTGTTCACAAACATATGTGGAACCGAACATTGATATTGTAGCCGCCAGTTTGTACAAACGAGGAAATCTATCCTGAGGGAAGTGTCTGTAGAATTCCAAAATGTTTTTCTTGTTCTGAAATTTGTCTCTGTATTCTCTGTCACACTGCAGGTCAATAATTTCTTGCTGCAGCTCAGGACGAATCTCTTAAATATTCGCTGAATATGGAGAGAACAGATCAAAATCACTGTATAGTGCTGTCAGATCTTGAAAGCGCTGATCAACTTAACTATGTGAATAACGTTCACAGTCTTTGTGAACATCTTGTACGGATGATAATTTAGGAAAATGAGCTAGGTTTCCTGTTTCCAGCTGACTCACCCAAAGTGTCAATTTCGTTTTAAAAGCTCGTATTCGATCTATGAAATGAGTAATTAGCAGATCTTTACCTTGTAGTAAAATGTTCAAAGCAGTCAGATGGCTAGTTAAATCTGCTAAGAACGCGAGATCACGTTCAAACGTGCGCGCGCATTTCCCCTCCCTCCCTACTCTGGGTCCTTGCACCTGCTCGCGAGCACGTGCCTGAGCAGACGCGAGTACTCGCGCTCAAAACCGGCCAGTTGTTAAGCCCTGCTCTAAAGTCTACGATGTTTCTCGACATACAGGAGAAAAATAAACTGCAGGTAGAAGCCAGTGTCAGAAATCATCATCCACCGATGAAACAGAGCACCACATTACAGAGGACAATGCCTGTCTAAGCTGGCTCCATCTTCTCCACGGGCGATCGTGGCAATCAGATGCGATCACTGAATAACAAACAACACTGCGAGACGCTCCGCCTACGGTGCGTCAGCGTACGTGGGTGGTTGGAAAAGTTCTCGGAATCACCACGAGAGGTCGGTACTAGCGCAACGAGCTGTTCACGTGATATTCATTGGACTGTTGCCTGTAAAGACGTGCCACGTCGGTGCCCTTGGAAGAGAGCTGTGGCGGCGATGTGACTCTGTTGTTCCCGCGTAGTGATTTGCGAAGAGGGAAAAAAAAATCGAGATCCGAGCAGTGATTAACTACTTCGTAAAGAAAGGTGTGAAATCAAAGGACATTCACGCCGATTTCCAGAATACACTGGGGGACTCAGCTCCTTCACATTCAGCTGTTGCCAAGTGCACAAATGAATTTAAATTTGGTCAGGAGAGCTTAGATGATGATCCGCGCAGTGGTCGGCCAAGATGTGTCACTACTCCAGAAATCACTACAAAAGAACACAAAATGGTCATGGAGGATCACCAACTGAAAGTGGGTGAAACTGCTCACGCTTTGCAGATGTCATCTGAAAGGGTATATCACATTTTAACTGAAGAATCAGAAGTGAAAAAAATTATCTGCAAGATGGGTGCCGCGACTCTTGACACTGGATCAAAAACGCACGAGAATGGACATATCGGGACAATCTGTGGCCTGTTTCAGGAGAAACGAACTGGATTTTTTTGCGCCGGTTTCTTACCACAGATGAAACTTGGGTGCACTGCTATACCCCAGAGATTAAACAACAGTCAAGGCAGTGGAAACATGATGAGTCTCCGCCAGCAAAGAAAGCAAAGACAAGTCCTTCAGGGGGAAAGGTCATGGCATCAGTATTCTGGGATGCGAAGGGGATCCTGTTTGTTGATTGTCTCCCCACTGGGCAAACAATTGCTGGAGAATACTATGCTAACCTCCTTGACAAATTGCAACAAAAGATACGCGAAAAAAGGCCACGTTTGGCAAGGAGGAAAGTCATCTTTCATCAAGACAATGCGCTTCCGCACACAAGTGCCGTCGCCAAGGCATAATTACACGAACTGAGGTATTAATTGTTGCCACACCCGCCTTACTCACATGATATGGCTCCGTCGCACTTCCATATCTTCCCAAAACTGAAAATTTTCCTTGGTGGACGAAGATTCACTTCAACTATTTTGCAGGCCTGGAGGAAACTCATTTTCGAGATGGGATCAAGGCACTGGCACATAGTTGGACCAAGCGCATTAGTCTACAAGGAGACTATATTAAAAAATTAAAAAAGCTTATGTCATGTAAGTACACTACTGGCCATTAAAATTGCTACACCAAGAACAAATGCAGATGATAAACGGGTATTCAATGGACAAGTATATTATACTAGAACTGACATGTGGTTACATTTTCACGCAATTTGAATGCAAAGATCCTGAGAAATCAGTACACAGTACAACCACCTCTTGCCGTAATAACGACCTTCATACGCCTGGGCATTGAGTCAAACAGAGCTTGGATGAACTGTACAGGTACAGCCGCCCATGCAGCTTCAACACGATACCACAGTTCATCAACAGTAGTGATTGGCGTATTGTGACAAGCCAGTTGCTCGGCCATCATTGACCAGACGTTTTCCATTGGTGAGAGATCTGGAGAATGTGCTGGCCAGGGCAGCAGTCGAACGTTTTCTGTATCCAGAAAGGCCTATACAGGACCTGCAACATGCGGTCGTCCATTATCCTGCTGAAATGTAGGATTTCTCAGGGATCGAATGAAGGGTAGAGCCACGGGTCGTGACACATCTGAAATGTAACGTCCACTGTTCAAACTGCCGCCAATGCGAACAAGAGGTGACCGAGACGTGTAACCAATGGCATCCCACACCATCACGCTGGGTGATACGCCAGTATGGCGATGACGAATACAGGCTTGCAATGTGCGTTCACTGCGATGTCGCCAAACACGGATGCGACCATCATGATGCTGTAAACAGAACCTGGATTCATCCGAAAAAATGACGTTTTGCCATTCGTGCACCCAGGTTCGTCGTTGAGTACACCATCGCAGACGCCCCTGTCTGTGATGCAGCGTCAAGGGTAACCGCAGCCGTGGTATGCGAGCTGATGGTCCGCGCTGCTGCAAACGTCGTCGATATGTTCGTGCAGGTGGTTATTGTCTTGCAAACGTCCCCATCTGTTGACTCAGGGATCGAGGCGTGGCTGCACGATCCGTTACAGTCAAGCGGATAAGATGCCTGTCATCTCGACTGCTAGTGATACGAGGCCGTTGGGCTCCAGCACGGCGTTCCATATTACCCTCCTGAACCCACCGATTCCATATTCTGCTAACAGTCATTGGATCTCGACCAACGCGAGCAGCAATGCCGCGATACGATAAACCGCAATAGCGATAGGCTACAATCCGACCTTTATGAATGTCGGAAACGTGATGGTTCGCATTTCTCCTCCTTACAAGAGACATCACAACAACGTTTCACCAGGCAACGCCGGCCAACTGCTGTTTGTGTATGAGAAATCGGTTGCAAACTTTCGTCATGTCAGCACGTTGTAGGTGCCGCCACCGGCGCCAACCTTGTGTGAATGCTCTGAAAAGCTAATCATTTGTATATCACAGCATCTTTTTCCTGTCGGTTAAATTTCGCGTCTGTAGCACGTCATCTTCGTGGTGTAGCAATTTTAATGGCCAGTAGTGTACTTTTTTCTATTCTGTTCAGAGAACTTTTCAAACCAACCTTGTACAAAGACATGTTTGTTTCCAAAGTGATGACCTAGTGGAATTCGCCGGTTTCTATAACTTGGAAGCTCTGTTGCGTCGTTGGATGACGTTTCTGGACAGGAGTTCCTATTTTCGTTTTGTTCCTCAAGACGCCCTCTACAACCTCTCGCAGTTTGTCGCAACGTTTGTGAGACACCCTGCCTACAGTGGAGGTTTGATGACGTGAGATGTGTTGATTCGCCACCAAAGAAAGGAACATCAAGTGTTACAGGCGCAACAAAACCTTCCATTTTCATGGAATGACTCTTTACCACCGTAACGTTGCTTTCTCATAATCCTTTTTCCTTTTCCACAGGGGTCATTTTCGGCGGCGACATAGACTTTTCAACCGACAGAGTCTTCACTAAGTACAACATCCAGATCCGACTTCTCCAACAAGCCTATCAGTACGTTGTGAACGACACCTACACTAATGACATCGTGTTGTTTAAACCTTTCAGAGGTTTCACCTTAGAAAGGGGATTCGTCGAAACCATTCCTTTGACGGATCAGAGAACGTGAGTAATGACGACATTTGTTTTCACAGTAGATAGATTGTGGCTGAACTGAAGAATGCGATACTGCTACCGGTTCTTGACTTTGCAGACAACATTAACAGTAGTCCATTAAATTTCGGGCATGTAGCCGCGCAAATAAAATTTATTCCACTGATATTTCGGCCGTGTATCGTCCGGCCATCCTCAGGGTGAGTCACAAGACAAGACAAGATGCCAACTGCGGCTTTACATGCTCCACCGCGGCGGACATGCCGTATATTGGAAGCCAACACACACAAATCTATACCTACATGCCAATACCTGCCGTCACCCTTCACTGATCACAGGTGTCCTTAATACCTTAGCGCACAGGGCGCACTGTATATCGATAAAGATAATTTGCAGGAAGAGCTCACATACCTCAAGAGCGAATGGATTTTCTCCGCAACAGATTCGTAGAGCATTCAATGCAAAACCTAGAATGCAGATATGTGATGGGGAAGAAGACAGTAATTCCTTCAGATCAAGTGGGTTTTTGCCCTATGTGGGCACTCTTCCCTCGAAGATAGGCCGTATTCTCGTGGAGCACGATTTTAAGGTGATCTTCTGGCCTTCCACGAAGGCTCTGTATAGGAGATTTATTGCTCCGAAAGGCGATTGCTTGCGGAAATTGTGAGAAATCGTACATAGGTCTGTAAGAGGTCCATGACTAAGGAATTTGTTGCTAGCGCACTCGACCAGATGTAATTTGGATGGATTGCTCACGGTCTGCCTGCGATATGTAAGCAATAAGAGAAACTCTAAAGGAAACAAAAGAAAAATTCGGAGTAGGTATTAAAATCCATGGAGAAGAAATAAAACCTTTGAGGTTCGCCGATGACGTTGTAATTCTGTCAGAGACAGCAAAGGACTTGGAAGAGCAGTTGAATGGAATGGACAGTGTCTTGAAAGGAGGATATAAGATGAACATCAACAAAAGCAAAACGAGGATAATGGAATGTAGTCGAACTAAGTCGGGTGATGCTGAGGGAATTAGATTAGGAAATGAGACACTTAAAGTAGTAAAGGAGTTTTGCTATTTGGGGAGCAAAATAACTGATGACGGTCGAAGTAGAGAGGATATAAAATGTAGACTGGCAATGGCAAGGAAAGCATTTCTGAAGAAGAGAAATTTGTTAACATCGAATTTAGATTTAAGTGTCAGGAAGTCATTTCTGAAAGTATTTGTATGGAGTGTAGCCATGTATGGAAGTGAAACATGGACGATAAATATTTTGGACAAGATGTGAATAGAAGCTTTCGAAATGTGGTGCTACAGAAGAATGCTGAAGATTAGATGGGTAGATCACATAACTAATGAGGAAGTATTGAATAGGATTGGGGAGAAGAGAAGTTTGTGGCACAACTTGACCAGAAGAAGGGATCGGTTGGTAGGACATGTTCTGAGGCATCAAGGGATCACCAATTTAGTATTGGAGGGCAGCGTGGAGCGTAAAAATCGTAGAGGGAGACCAAGAGATGAATACACTAAGCAGATTCAGAAGGATGTAGGTTGCAGTAGGTACTGGGAGGTGAAGAAGCTTGCACAGGATAGAGTAGCATGGAGAGCTGCATCAAACCAGTCTCAGGACTGAAGACCACAACAACAACAACAACAACAAGAGAATCTCAGACCAGAGAGCAGTGTTGTATGCAGTAGGAACTGTGTGGCAGTAGCAGTAAGTAGTAGCTAGCAGTCTGGTGTATCGAGTTGGCTGGGCCGGTCGTGGTGGAGCGATGGCGGAGTCGGAGCGTTGTAACATAAGGTAAAAGCAGCCTCGCGCATATTTAGTATTGTTATATCAAGTCCCATGTAAATGTTTTTAAAAAATATCTTAATAATAATCTTTCTTATAAAAAAATTACTTTTGACAATCATTCATCTCAATTTAAAGATTTTATTAATTTCTCCAATCCATGGTCATCACGATTATTGTAAAGAATAATCAGTTTCTTTTTATGCATGACAAAGCCGTCGATTAACATTACACTGAGCTGTGCCAGAAAAATTTCTTATAGGAGCAGATATGTATGAGGTATCCGGCGACCTTATTGAGGTAAGAATTTTCATTTATTCAGTAGGATCTTTCAGGGCCATGACGCAGCACTCCTGACGTCCAAATTTACCAGTTTAGATTCACAGTCAGTTAATTATTGAAAGTTTATAAGTAAGCCACAATTTTATTGAGAGATTAGTCACATTGTATTATTGGTACGTTACGGAAATTTTTCTGTCGGGAGGTCAAGTATATTTTTTTTTATAAGAAAGATTATTATTAAGATATTTTTTAAAAACATTTACATGGGACTTGATATAACAATTGTACATATGCGCGAGGCTGCTTTTACCTTATACTAGATCGCTCAGGCACCGCCATCGCTCCACCACGAGAGGCCCAGCCAACTTCATACACACGACTGCTAGCTACTACTTACTGCTACTGCCACACAGTTCCTACTGCATACAACACTGCTCTCTGGTCTGAGATTCTCTTATACCTTACATATCGCAGGCAGCGCGTGAGCAGTCCATCGAAATTACATCTGCTCGAGTGCGCTAGCAACAGATTCCTTACAGGTCAAACAACACGCACCGTTCACGAGATATGTGTGGGGCAACGAAGATACACACGCTTATCACAGCCAGACAAGTCAGCTGTGGCTGAACATTGTATTGATTCAGAGCATTCCATGAATTACAGTGATATAAACATTTTAACATCCACCTCTTCCTTTTGGGAATCTGTCTACAAGGAAGCTATAGAGATTATATTAGCTACTAATTTAATAAATAGAGATAATTGTTTTAATACGGACAAAGAATGGAATCCGGCTCTTGGGGTAATTAAAGTGGAGAGAAGTCGTCATGGTGTCACCGCCGCCGATCATACATCGATAATCGAATCGAATGTCTGTACGCCTTCGGCACAGGCGGCGCATGTGTGAGCGTATTTCTCTGCCGCCGACCAGCATCTGTGACCCGCACACGCAATACCGCTGCGGTGGAGCGTATAAGGCCGCGCTTGGCATCTTGTCGTCAGTCTTGTGACTCACTCTGAGAATGGCCGGACTGTACACGGACGAAATATCAGTGGAGGAAATTCTATTTGCGCGGCTGCATGGCCGAAATTTAATGGACTATTCATTACGCCGTGAGAAGTTGAAAATACACAACAGTAACTTCACACTTTTCGCATGCGATGCAATTAAGGTACCTTTAGCGTAGTGCTTTCTAAAAAATTATACTCAAATATTCAGTGAGATGGTGATAAGGATTAGAATTGGGACACTGCTTTAGCTGTTCAGAAAGGTAAAATTGTGCACAAAAAGAACAAAAACGTAGCACGTTATGACTCCGGTATCAACGAGTCACAACAGAATCCTGTCAACTCATACAGAGAGCGGCGGTTGGGAAAAATATGGAGAAACAGCGAAAAATGCCTGTTTGAACATACACTACTGGCCGTTAAAATTGCTACACCAAGAAGAAATGCAGATGATAAACGGGTATTCATTGCACAAATATGTTATACTAGAACTGACATGTCATTACATTTTCACGCAATTTGGGTGCATAGATCCCGAGAAATCAGTACCCAGAACAACCACCTCTGGCCGTAATAACGGCCTTCATACGCCTGGGCATTGAGTCAAACAGAGCATGGATGGCGTGTACACGTACAGCTGCCCATGAAGCTTCAACACGATACCACAGTTCATGACGTGTAGTGACTGGCGTATTGTCACGAGTGAGTTGCTCGGCCACCATTGACTAGACGGTTTCCATTGGTGAGAGATCTGCAGAATATGCCGGCCACGGCAGCAGTCGAACATTTTCTGTATCCAGAAAGGCCCGTACAGGACCTGCAACATGCGGTCGTGCATTATCCTGCTGAAATGTAGGGTTTCGCAGGGATCGAATGAAGGGTAGAGCCACGGGTCGTAACACATCTGAAATGTAACGTCCACTGTTCAAAGTGCCGTCAACGCGAACAAGAGGTGACCGAGACGTATAACCAATGGCACGCAACACTATCACGCCGGGTGGTACGCCAGTATGGCGAGGACGAATACACGCCTCCAATGTGCGTTCACTGCGATGTCGCCGAACACGGATGCGACCATCGTGATGCTGTAAACAAAACCTGGATTCATCCGAAAAATGACGTTTTGTCGTTCATGCACCCAGGTTCGTCGTTGAGTACACCATCGCAGGCGCTCCTGTCTGCGATGCAGCGTCAAGGGTAACCGTAGCCACGGTCTCCGAGCTGATAGTCCATGCTGCTGCAAACGTCGTCGAACTGTTGGTGCAGATGGTTGTTGTCTTTCAAACGTCCCCATCTGTTAACTCAGAGATCGAGACGTTACTGCACGATCCGTTACAGCCATGTGGATAAGATGCCTGTCATCTCGACTGCTGGAGATACGAGGCCGTTGGGATCCAGCACGGCGTTCCGTATTAACCTCCTGAACCCACCGATTCCATATTGTGCTAACAGTCATTGGGTCTCGACCAGCGCGAGCAGCAATGTCGCGATGCGTTAAACCGCAATCGCGATAGGTTACAATCCGACCTTTATCAAAGTCGGAAACGAGATGGTACGCATTTCTCCTCCTTACACTAGGCATCACAACAACGTTTCACCAGACAACGCCGGTCAACTGCAGTTTGTGTATGAGAAATCGTTTGGCATCTTTCCTCATGTCAACACGTTGTAGGTGTCGCCACCAGCGCCAACCTTGTGTGAATGCTCTGAAAAACTAATCATTTGCATATCACAGGATCTTCTTCCTGTCGGTTATATTTCGCGTCTGTAGCACGTCATCTTCGTGGTGTAGCAATTTTAAAAATGGTTCAAATGGCTCTGAGCTCTATGCGACTCACCTTATGAGGTCATCAGCCGCCTAGAACTTAGAGCTACTTAAACCTAACTAACCTAAGGACATCACACATGTCCATGCTCGAGGCAGGATTCGAACCTGCGACCGTAGCAGTCGCTCGGCTCCAGACTGTAGCGCCTAGAGCCTCACGGCCACTCCTGCGGCCTAGCAATTTTAATGGCCAGTAGTGTAAAAGAAGATGACAGCCAAGCCTAGAGGCGACGCTATTGTACTTTACCACCAAGGACATTGAGCAATGCTCTTACTACACTCCTGGAAATTGAAATAAGAACATCGTGAATTCATTGTCCCAGGAAGGGGAAACTTTATTGACACATTCCTGGGGTCAGATACATCACATGATCACACTGACAGAACCACAGGCACATAGACACAGGCAACAGAGCATGCACAATGTCGGCACTAGTACAGTGTATATCCACCTTTCGCAGCAATGCAGGCTGCTATTCTCCCATGGAGACGATCGTAGAGATGCTGGATGTAGTCCTGTGGAACGGCTTGCCATGCCATTTCCACCTGGCGCCTCAGTTGGACCAGCGTTCGTGCTGCACGTGCAGACCGCGTGAGACGACGCTTCATCCAGTCCCAAACATGCTCAATGGGGGACAGATCCGGAGATCTTGCTGGCCAGGGTAGTTGACTTACACCTTCTAGAGCACGTTGGGTGGCACAGGATACATGCGGACATGCATTGTCCTGTTGGAACAGCAAGTTCCCTTGCCGGTCTAGGAATGGTAGAACGATGGGTTCGATGACGGTTTGGATGTACCGTGCACTATTCAGTGTCCCCTCGACGATCACCAGTGGTGTACGGCCAGTGTAGGAGATCGCTCCCCACACCATGATGCCGGGTGTTGGCCCTGTGTGCCTCGGTCGTATGCAGTCCTGATTGTGGCGCTCACCTGCACGGCGCCAAACACGCATACGACCATCATTGGCACCAAGGCAGAAGCGACTCTCATCGCTGATGACGACACGTCTCCATTCGTCCCTCCATTCAGGCCTGTCGCGACACCACTGGAGGCGGGCTGCACGATGTTGGGGCGTGAGCGGAAGACGGCCTAACGGTGTGCGGGACCGTAGCCCAGCTTCATGGAGACGGTTGCGAATGGTCCTCGCCGATATCCCAGGAGCAACAGTGTCCCTAATTTGCTGGGAAGTGGCGGTGCGGTCCCCTACGGCACTGCGTAGGATCCTACGGTCTTGGCGTGCATCCGTGCGTCGCTGCGGTCCGGTCCCAGGTCGACGGGCACGTGCACCTTCCGCCGACCACTGGCGACAACATCGATGTACTGTGGAGACCTCACGCCCCACGTGTTGAGCAATTCGGCGGTACGTCCACCCGGCCTCCCGCATGCCCACTATACGCCCTCGCGTCAACTGCACATACGGTTCACGTCCACGCTGTCGCGGCATGCTACCAGTGTTAAAGACTGCGATGGAGCTCCGTATGCCACGGCAAACTGGCTGACACTGACGGCGGCGGTGCACAAATGCTGCGCAGCTAGCGCCATTCGACGGCCAACACCGCGGTTCCTGGTGTGTCCGCTGTGCCGTGCGTGTGATTAATGCTTGTACAGCCCTCTCGCAGTGTCCGGAGCAAGTATGGTGGGTCTGACACACCGGTGTCAATGTGTTCTTTTTTCCATTTCCAGGAGTGTATGTTGCAAGCGTCAGTCGGGGTTATAGCAGTGTTCTGTGTACACGTCGCAACTAAGTGCATTCGACCGTGCGCAAAATTGTTGGTGGTCGGATGGTGGGTGCCTTAGTAAGCAAGGTAGTAGAAGTGTATGGTGTTTCAAGAGGCACCTCATCGAAGAGTTGTACCGCATACAGGGAAAGCGGAAAAACACCCTGTAACAACTCGGACGAAAGTCTGTTTTTGGGTGATCTTGACGAATGGTCATTGAACAGTATCGCGACGAAAAATAAGAGGACGACAACTGCAATAGTCACTGCAGAACTGAATGTCTCACTCACGAAACCTGTCAGCATCAAAGTGAACAAAGCTTCATAAACAGCGAATTGCAGGGCGATTTGGAATTCCAGAACCACTCATCAGGGATACAACTGGCCGTAACAGGGAAACGCGGTGCCGAAGTCGAGTACTGTTTCACGCTGTTTCCAACTTTTGGCCCAGTTTACGTCCAAAGACGACTTTGAAAGCCATATCGTGGTATTCTGTGGGCCCCATAGTTACTATGCAAGGTCGCATTACTGCCACAATTTGAGAGATCATTTTGGCTGATCAGGCCCATCCCATGATACAGTGTTTGTTCCCCAGTTGTGGTGCTAAGTGATATGTCTGCGTAGCAGAAGAAACTAACGATCAAAGTCCGAAAACAATTTATTGGACTGTTCAATTAACCAAAACAAATTCTCAAAGTATAAAACCATCACAAAACAGTGATCCGTCTTCGAATCATAACTACATACAAGAATAAGGTAGAAAACAACTGAAATAATTTCCTACTAGTCTCCGTCAGAGACTTCTCCGATATACCAAGCCTAATCCAGAGATCAGCGAGAAGATCCGAGCCGGGCTGCCGGGGCGGCAGCTATCCAAGTCTGCTGGCGGTCGTTGAACTGCCGATGTGCGGCTTTTTTTTTCCTTTATTGTAATTTTAATCACCTGATACAGGCGGGCTGGCAGCAGCATGGTACGCTGCTCTTCAGCCTTAAGTGGAACAATTATATGACATATACGTGATACAGACAAGACAGTAAAAACGGCGGGCAAAAAAAAGGAGATACAAAAAAAAACAATAAACAAGAAGCCGTTCACGCTGGACGCGAAAAAACAGTAACACTTGGGGACACGGCGCACAGAACACGGATGGCGGCGATGGCACACGTGAACAGTTGAGGCGTGACGGTGACAGAAGACTAAACACAAATCGAGGCACACACACAACACACAGATGGCGATGATCTCCGGCGCGCGAAAGTCCACTGAGCATGTACGAGTCCGGGGACCTGCCAAGAGTGGAGGAGGAGGAGGAGGGGAATGGGAGAGGGGAGAGAAGAGATTCCATGGGCAGAGGAGAGAGGGGGAGGGAGGAAGGGGGAGGGGAAGCCCGGGGGAAGAGGGGAGGAGGAAGGGGGAGAGGAAAGAGAAGGGAAGGGAAGGGAAGGGAGGGAGGGAGGGTGCCTGAAGGAAAGGACACAGGAAGTGGGGGGGAGGGTCAAAGTCGATAGGAGGGGTAGATGGAGGGGAGGAGGACATCATCAGGGAGGGGGAGCTGGCGGAAGCCACCTTGGGAGAGGGTAAGGAGGGTGGGGAGATGGAGACCGGGTGGGACGTGGGAATACAGGCGCGGCAGCAGGCGGGGGTGCGAGAGAATCGGGGAGACGAGCGGGTGAGGAGGATCAAGTTTATGGGAGGTGTACAGGATCCGCATCCTTTCAAGGAAAAGGAGGAGGTGGGGGAAGGGGATGAGATCGTACAGGATCCGCATGGGGGAGGGGAGACGGATGTGGTAGGCAAGGTGGAGAGCATGGCGTTCAAGGATTTGGAGGGATTTATAAAAGGTAGTGGGGGCGGAGATCCAGGCTGGATGGGCATAACAAAGGATAGGGCGGATGAGGGATTTATAGGTGTGGAGGATTGTGGAGGGGTCCAGACCCCACGTATGGCTAGAAAGGAGCTTGAGGAGACGGAGGCGGGAACGTGCCTTGGCTTGGATTGTCCCCAGAGATGGGGAGTCCAGGAGAGGTGATGGTCGAGGATGACGCCAAGGTACTTAAGGGTGGGAGTGAGGGCGATAGGACGGTCATAGATGGTGAGATAGAAATCAAGGAGGCGGAAGGAAGGGGTGGTTTTGCCTACAATGATCGCCTGGGTTTTGGAGGGATTGCCCTTGAGCAACCACTGGTTGCACCAAGCAGGGAACCGGTCAAGATGGGATTGGAGAAGGTGTTGGGAGCATTGCAGGGTGAGGGCAAGGGCAAGGAAGGCGGTGTCATCGGCAACCGATGTGCGGCCGAGCGCCGGCCTTTATAGCGCTTCGGTGGACGAGTACCTCGGAACTATTTTCTATCACGTGGTTTGACGTGTGAAAATAGTTCTTGGATCTGCAGCGACCTCTTCCTTATGTTTATGTGGGCCGGTAGTGGCCCCTGGTGGCCGCTGGTGCCTCTTCTGTGTTGTTGTTGTTGTTGTTGTTGTTGTGGTTGTTGCTGTGGCCGTTCATCAATACTGCCTGTCGGTTGTGTAGTGCTTCGGTGTGCCTGCGAGGCGGGCATCCCGCCGCCACAGCCTGTCAGTTTGGTTGCTGATACTCTAGGCGCCGTGATGTCTGGTGGAGAAAGCCACAGCACTAAGTTTCCAAGACAAGATGGCCCTTTTCACACACCTTCCATCACGCTGGACTAGTTTTTCGAGTACGAGGATGAACTGTCGCACCTGTCTTGACAACTACAGTCACCAGATCTCATTATTGGTGGGCTTTTGTGGCCTACTTTGGAGACAATGGTGCACAGTCACTGTCTACCTCCATCGTAGCTACCTAAGTCACAACTACATTGCAGGAAGAATCGTATGAATCCCTGGAAAACCAGGCAGGGCCAGTATTTACCCAGTTGGAGAGGACTGAGAACTATTTTTAATGCCAACGCTTTTCCTACACCGTATTAGGCACGGCAACGTGTAGCGTTTTCGGTGTTCCCGTATTTTTGTCTACCCACTGTACCTAAGTGTATAACACTATACCCCAACAGAACAAATAGTCCTGTTACGGGAACAACCACGTAAAACACTATTATAATGGGAATTATGCGTGTAGTACATACTTCATAAATGTTCCTACTTTCCACAACTGTCGCATAATGTTACCCCTTTTTAACCGTTTAATAATCTCGTGAACTATACTTTTCCTCATGTTCACTATTGCGGCAATTTCCCTGCAGGTTTTCCCCTTCGCGTGATAATGAACGACAAGTGGCCTTTCCTCGAACGTAGGACACTTCCCTCTGCGTCCCATCGTCGACCTGCACAGGCTCGCTATACGTGTTCGCTAATCATCGCTATCGTCTCGCGGAAATGTCGGACACACTGCAGTCGCTTCACCCTCCGTGCGTCTCGGAATGAACTATTCCCTCACGTTGTCCGTTTTTGTCCGAATACTTTTGTTGCACCTTCCCATGCCGTTTTCAGGAAATATTACGTAACAGACACATGTCCGACAACAATTCTTCGTATTTGACGCGTGTTTCACGTTGCGACATCGTAAGAGTCCCAAATACATTACGAAGTGCAATTTCTGTATTTGTTCATGCGGCAAACTGCAAAATTAGCGCCGTTACGTGTTGTGTGAATACTTTTGCGACTCAGTGTATGCAGGGTGAGTCACCTAACGTTACCGCTGGATATATTTCGTAAACCACATCAAATACTGACGAACCGATTCCACAGACCGAACCTGAGGAGAGGGGTTAGTGTAATTGTTTAATACAAGCCATACAAAAATGTACGGAAGTATGTTTTTTAACACAAACCAACCTTTTTTAAATGGAACCACGTTAGTTTTGTTAGCACATCTGAACATATAAACAAATACGTAATCAGTGCCGTTTGTTGCATTGTAAAATGTTAATTACATCCGGAGATATTGTAACCTAAAGTTGACGCTTGAGTGCCACTCCTCCGCTGTTGGATCGTGTGTATCGGAGAGCACCTAATTACGTAGGGATCCAAAGGGAACGGTGATGGACCTTAGGTACAGAAGAGACTGGAACAGCACATTACGCCAAATTACGTCCACATGCTAACACCTTTTTATTGGTCTTTTTCACTGACGCACATGTACATTACCATGAGGGGTGAGGTACACGTACACACGTGGTTTCCGTTTTCAATTACGGAGTGGAATATAATGTGTCCCGACATGTCAGGCCAATAGATGTTCAATGTGGTGGCCATCATTTGCTGCACACAATTGCAATCTCTGGCGTAAGGAATGTCGTACACGCCGCAGTACATCTGGTGTAATGTCGCCGCAGGCTGCCACAATACGTTGTTTCATATCCTCTGGGGTTGCAGGCACATCACGGTACACATTCTCCTTTAACGCGCCCCACAGAAAGAAGTCCAGAGGTGTAAGATCAGGAGAACGGGCTGGCCAATTTATGCGTCCTCCACGTCCTATGAAACGCCCGTCGAACATCCTGTCAAGGGTCAGCCTAGTGTTAATTGCGGAATGTGCAGGTGCACCATCATGCTGATACCACATACGTCGACGCGTTTCCAGTGGGACATTTTCGAGCAACGTTGGCAGATCATTCTGTAGAAACGCGATGTATGTTGCAGTGCACTCCGATACACACGAGCCAACAGCGGAGGAGTGGTACTCAAGCGTCAACTTTAGGTTACAATATCTCCGGATGTAATTAACATTTTACAATGCAACAAACGGCACTGATTACGTATTTGTTTATATGTTCAGATGTGCTAACAAAACTAACGGGGTTCCATTTAAAAAAACGTAGGTTTGTGTTAAAAAACATACTTCCGTGCATTTATTTATGGTTTGTATTAACCAATTACACTAGCCCCTCTCCTCACGTTCGGTCTGTGGAATCGGTTCGTCAGTATTTGATGTGGTTTACGAAATATATCCAGCGGTAACGTTAGGTGACTCACCCTGTATAAAATTACAAACACGAACATTTTCATTTTATTAGTTCGTGGCAAAATATTATTTAGTAAATTATACGTTTCAAACATTTCTGTATATAAGTTACAAACATGTATTAGCAAAGCACTCTAACGTCACATACACTGGTAGACCTGCCTAATATCATGTAGCGTCCCCACGAGCTCGCAGAAGTGCCGCAACACGAAGTAGCAAGGACTCCACTAATGTCTGAAGTACTGATGCAGGCAACTGACAGCATGAATCCTGCACGACAGTCCATAAACCCGTAATAGTACGAGGGGAAGAAGATCTCTTCAGAATAGCACGCTGCGAGGCATCCCAGATATGCTCAATAACATTCATGTCTGATAGGTTCAGCGGCCAGCGAAGCTTTTAAACTCAGAAGAATGTTCCTCGACCCACTCTGTAACAATTATGGATGTGTGGGGTGTCGCATTGTCCTGTTGGAATTGCCCAAGTCCATTGTTTTTACCAGTCTTCTGGAGGGAGGCTGTACCGTACACGAAGCGGTGCACAAATGGTGTGGGAGTGCTTTCCAAATTCGCATTTGGTAGTTTAAGCTTCTAGGCGCAAAATTCCACTAGGAGCTTTCTGAGGACTTGCGTACAGTGTGAGGAGCAGAGGATTGGATCGTTTTGGCGGAGGAGACCAAACAGCGAGGTCATCGGTCTCATCGGATTAGGGAAGGACGGGGAAGGAAGTCGGCCGTGCCCTTTCAAAGGAACCATCCCGGCATTTGCCCGGAGCGATTTAGGGAAATCACGGAAGACCTAAATCAGGATGGCCGGACGCGGAGGAGCAGAGGTTCAGAACGTGAACTGCAGAGGTGTGAGGTTGAATTTAGGCGTGAACTGAGGAGGTGATTTGGTTTTGGATTTGGAGTGTGAAAGCGAAGATGGATCTAGACAAGAGGAACAGAATGCCACCTGACCCGACGCCGAAGCAAACTGGCTGCTACGTTTCTAGTTTTCTACATGTGTATGCTGATTTGCAACACCAGCACTAGAAACCTTTAGAGTGAATTTCTCCTACTTTAATGTATGCCCACCGTAGCAGCTGTTGTTGTCCGATTTAAATGCGTTATGGTACTTTGCTTCAGGGTTCAGTTTGTGACACCATTATCGATTGTAATTAATTTATACAGTGTTGTTATGTATATGTAACTATGGAGTGAATTCTCTGTACTAGTTAAGATCTTTGAATTGTCAGAGGAAAAGTGGAAGCTTGTGATGTATATATTGTAAAGATTTACTAACGTTTAAAAGTAATGAAACTTTGTAAAACATGTATGCTCGTAAAAGAGAAATTGTACTGTGGTGTCTCCGCCAGACACCACTCTTGCTAGGTGGTAGCTTTTAAATCGGCCGCGTTCCGCTAGTATAAGACGGACCCGCGTGTCGCCACTGTCAGTGATGGCAGACCGAGCGCCGCCACACGGCAGGTCTAGTGAGACGTACTAGCACTCGCCCCAATTGTACAGCCGACTTTGCCAGCGAAGCTACACTGACAAATACGCTCTCATTTGCCGAGACGATAGTTAGCATAGCCTTCAGCTACGTCATTTGCTACGACCTAGCAAGGCGCCATTACCCGTTATATTGAGATTCAAATTATGTACCGTCAGACCGATGTTCTCCAATTGTGGATTAAAGTTAAGTATTCCAAGAGCTTCGTACTTTATTTACTAGACTCAACTCCTTTAACTGTTCCAGACCTCACGCCATCCTGCGTGAGCTTATAGAGTGCATTTCGGCCTCCTCTAGCAACACTGTGTTGGCTCTTCTGCGAACACTACATGTACTTTACTGATTAATATTTAGGGAAGTTGTATTATATTAGGGAACCCCATCCACTGCGGAAGGGGCATGGCGCGCGGGAATAGGTGGATTTGGCGGTCAGTCTGGGTGGCAAGAGAGAGAGAGAGAGAGAGAGAGAGAGAGAGAGAGAGAGAGCACATTACGCAGTCAGTGGCCAGCGATTGTACAGTCAACACTGTAGGTGCCAAGTGAGGCATTCGGAAGCTGATTTATGTTGAAATTGCCTGAGATGTGGTTTCGGCTGTAATATGGTGCTCTCGTCTTATGGAATGGTTCTGAAATGATTAATACGTCGCCAAGAAGAAATTTGAAAAGAGACTTAAACTGCAAGAGGTGAGGCCAGATAGCCGCCACGTACTTGCACCAGTATTGCCCACTGATCGCCAACTTCACGAAATCAGATATGTATCTTAGTATGGACCAGTAAGTTGGTGTGTGTGCTTTTTCAATAATAATTCAAGTGATAAAAACACGTGTGTGAACTTTGAAATTGTCGTGATCATAAAACCGTTTTAGGGTCCTATCCTAAACGTGCAAAAGACCGAGTATCCTGTTTCTGAATAACCATTGAATTGTTTGTAATATGAATGTGCCACAGTTTCAGTGTTAAAGTGTATAAACGTGGCTAGTTAAACCACCTGCTTCACAGGTAATGAAAAAGGCACATAATTTGATTTACAGGAAATTTGATTTTGTCTTGACTATTACCATAAACTAATTTGTGAAGTTTTATTTGAGAATAACATTTGAGCAAATTGCTATATAGTCTGAAAATATAAATAAATTCAAGTGGCGTTAGAAATCCACATTAGTGTAGTGCAATTTGTCTCTGGAATAGTTACAGAATTTGCCTGTAGAGTAAATGACAGTTTATGGGCCCCACTATATTCTTCTCTACAATGAGAAAGTTAAACTAAATATTGCTTTTGCTAAAGGAATCTGAAGTATTTCCATAAAAGAGAGAGTACGAAAAAGTATTTATTTTATTGCATTTGTGATGTTTATGGGTTAGTTAAACCAGGACTCTTGTCATGCTTCACTTAGTCTCGTGAAGTCTTTGATAATATTTTAGTGTTGAATTAATTAGTGATTGAGAAGGTAATTATCAATAGAAGTAAAATGCCATTTATCTTACTGTGATTGCCAATTTATGCAAATGTTAACTACTGCTGTACACTGTTCAGTTCGTCTGGTAATCATGTGTGTTTATTACACTTTACAAAGAGAAAAAGAATGAAAATCCCTTTTACAAAATTATATTTAAATTCATTGAACTTTATGTTTCAAAATTATTGTGCCTAACTAGGCTGGCGACCGTTTATTATTTCATTCACGAAAACTTTCACTACTTTCATTATTTCCAAAATTAAAGTCTTTCTACTAATTGCCATTTATACGAAATTCATGTTCGATACCCTCTGTCCATTAGGTAAACACACGGTAAAACCTCAAAATTCCTCACAGAGGGTAACGCTTATTGTATGTTAAGGTCATATTTGGCACAAAGCGCATATATGTGTTATGAGTTCACAGCTAATGTCATTTGTATTAATCACAGTTGGATCAGATTATGCATTTTTTTAAAAGGCAAAACTAAAACCAAGTCACCACCCTTGGTTCAATATTGTTAACTGTCTATCAAAACACCTTACTTCACTAACACGAGGTAGGATATGATCAATGTGTTATGTTGACTTACGTTCCATTTAACTCGTATTTTTTGAATAACTCTCACAGTAATAAAAGTGACAAAGAAGTCTTTCGCGACGACCCTGATATGAAAAATATTCTCGCTTTTCTTGCCTCGTCGATTTGGGATAAAATCTCAAGCTTACGACGATAGCCTCCATCGTCATCATCAGGAGCAAATGACTGTCTTCAAAGCTGCTGTGGTGGTCTTTTATAGCCCGTGGACGGCTTCTGATTGGTCGGCTTTTGATTGGTCGGCGATTACGTACTGCTGTCGCCGACGGTGTCAATGTCTGCGCTGGTGGCGCCACCGCTTCCGTGGGACCGTAAACCCGCCTACGACTGTCTCTGCTGCTTCTCTGCATACAGCGCTCGTTTCCATGCACCACTCAGATAGCATCCGCTATCACAGTTAAAGTTCTTCTCGCTCATTCTAATTTCAACAGCCTCCTTAATAACAGAACCCCAGTATGTGGAGGCATGGGACAAAACTTTTGTTTCGTAGTACAGTATTTTATATTTGTTCGTGAGGCTGTGCTCCGCAACTGCCGATTTCATTAAAAAAAAAAAAAAAAGGTTCAAATGGCTCTAAGCACTATGGGACTTAACATCTGAGGTCATCACTCCCCTAGACTTAGAACTACGTAAACCTAACTAACCCAAGGACATCACACTCATCCATGCCCAAGGCAGGATTCGAACCTGCGACCGTAGCAGCCGTGTGGTTCCGGACTGAAGCGCCTGGAACCGCTCGGCCACAGCGGCCGGCTGATTTCTCCAGTTCTCTATTTTTAATATGCCGTTGGTGTTCTGCACAGCGGTTGTAAACGATACGAATGGCCTTACCTATATAATTGCTTCCACACTCACAGGAGGTATTATAAATTCCAGAGACCCCGAGGCCGATACTGTCCTTAACAGGGCGAATCATCTACACTACTGGCCATTAAAATTGCTACACCACGAAGATGACGTGCTACAGACGCGAAATTTAACCGACAGGAAGACGATGCTGTGATATGCAAATGATTAGCTTTTCAGAGCATTCACACAAGGTTGGCGCCGGTGACGACACCTACAACGTGCTGACATGAGGAAAGTGTCCAACCGATTTCTCATACACAAACAGCAGTTGACCGGCGTTGCCCTGGTGAAACGTTGTTTTGATGCCTCGTGTAAGGAGGAGAAATGCGTACCATCACGTTTCCGACTTTGATAAAGGTCGGATTGTAGCCTATCGCGATTGCGGTTTATCGCATCGCGACATTGCTGCTCGCGTTGGTCGAGATCAAATGACGGTTAGCAGAATATGGAGTCGGTGGGTTCAGGAGGGTAATACGGAACGCCGTGCTGGATCCCAACGGCCTCGTATCACTAGCAGTCGAAATGACATATCCGCATGGATGTAACGGATCGTGCAGCCACGTCGCGATCCCTGAGTCAACAGATGGGGACGTTTCCAAGACAACAACCATGTGCACGAACAGTTCGACGACGTTTGCAGCAGCATGGACTATCAGCTCGGAGACCACGGCTGCGGTTACCCTTGACGCTGCATCTCAGGCAGGAGCGCCTGCGATGGCGTACTCAACAACGAAACCTGGGTGCACGAATGGCAAAACGTCATTTTTTCGAATGAATCCAGGTTCTGTTTACAGCATCATGATGGTCGCATCCGTGTTTGGGGACATCGCGGTGAACGCACTTTGGAAGCCTGTATTCGTCATCGCTATACTGGCGTATCACCCGGCGTGATGGTATGGGGTGCCATTGGTTACACGTCTCGGTCACCTCTTGTTCGTATTGACGGCACTTTGAACAGTGGACGTAACATTTCAGATGTGTTACGACCCGTGGCTCTACCCTTCATTCGATCCCTGCGAAATCCTACATTTCAGCAGGATAATGCACGGGCCTTTGTGGATACAGAAAATGTTCGAATGCTGTCTTAGCCAGCACATTTTCCAGATCTCTCACCAATTGAAAACGTCTGGTCAATGGTGACCGAGCAACTGGCTCGTCACAGTACGCCAGTCACTACTCTTGATGAACTGTGGTATCGTGTTGAAGCTGCATGGGCAGCTGTACCTGAAACGCCATCCAAGCTCTGTTTGACTCAATGCCCAGGCATATCAAGGCCGTTATTACGGCCAGAGGTTTTCTTGGTGTAGCAATTTTAATGGCCAGTAGTGTACTTCATTTTCTTAGGAGGACGAAAAATCGGTCTTATACCTCGTCTACTCTGGACTCTTCTGATTTTTCTGGATATAGCACCACAAAAAGGAAGAACCGTAATCGATGTTTCAGCCTGTGAGTGTGCAGCATTTTCACGTTTCCTTTTCTTGGAGAACGCTGCCTTTATATCTCGTGCACCATAGCCATTCTTTCGGAACACATACTTCATATGATTAATTTCAGAGTTCAAGTGGTCCTCGTCAGCTACAGTTTTTGCTCCATATACCAACGTGTTCAAAGCGGATGTCTTCTGAACAGGATGATAGATACTTTGTGCAAAAAGGTATAAATCTGTATGCGTCGGCTTGCGGTACACGGAGTGGCAGAGGCGCCCGTCCACTGTCGTTGTACTAAAACGTCTAAGAAAGGCAACCATCCTTCCTTCTCCATCTCGACAGTGAACCGGACGTTCGGATGTTTGCTGTTCATGTGTTCCATGAACTGCTCGAGTGCTTCTGTCAGTCAGTTCCTCCTGACGATGACGATGGGCGCTTTCGCCGAAAGCTTGAGATTTTTATCCCGAATTGACGCGCCAAGAAAACTGAGAATGTTTTAAATAACAAAACCCACTGACTATTATGCTGTGGCCGAATGTATTTCACCTTAGAACCTAAATTTCATCCCGATCTGCGGAGGACATTTTCAAGGGGATCGTAGCTTCGTTGAATGTCCAATTCACTCCGTGGCTTGCTACGTATTACAGCAAAACTCCGCTTGCGCGTTCCTCCGCACAGGGGCGTGACGTCACATTCTTTGAATACGAGGTGCGACACGTTTTGACTCTTGGAAATAGAAAAAAGTCCTATAAAGAGATATCAGGTGAATAAGGTGGCTGTGGTAGTACTGAAATTTGTTTTGAGGTTAAAAATCGCTGTACTTACAGAGCAGTATGGGATGGCGCATTATCGTGCTGCAGAATCCAATTATCAGCAATGTCGACACAGACATGAAGAACTCTTTTACGAAGTCTTTCTAAAATTTCTTTGTAGTAGTATTGCTTACCTGTTTTTCCAGGAGGCACCCACTCTTTATGAACAATTCCCTTGGAATCAAAGAGGTTGATGGTCATCCACTGCGGTCTTCATCTTCAACATTCTTTCTGCCTTCACTAAACATTTTATGCCAACGAAAAACTTGAGTTCTTGACATAACCTCCTCTCCCAAAGCCTTCTGAACCTTACCGTAAGTTGTCGTTGCGTTTTCACCCAATTTAACGCAAAAAGAAATGGCATACCGTTGCGCAACATTATGCAGTTCAATTTCCGTGACGAGAGACACAAACACGTGTTAACTTATTACAGCACAACTCACGACTGAGCAGTTGCATCGATGTGCTGCTTGGACTAGAAGCAGCTTATAGACCGAGGTCAAAGATATTGTGACTTCGCAAGCCTGCATGGTTGTCAGTCTCATTACTTTATTGTTGCACCTCATACGCGAGCGCAACTGACCGTTGTCGATTGCTGTCATCCGCTGTTGCTATCACCTTATAGTGGAAGACTGGTACACATCTTCTTCAGCACCGGAATCCAGATATCATTCAGTTTCGTGCCCTCCTCCTTCCTACTGAAATTCCTGGGGTGTTTTACTATCTATATGGCTTGACCGTATAGTCTTCCATGGTGTCTGTTAGTACTCGAGTCCTATTAAAATGAATATGGTGGTCTCCTGGCTGCAAAGAGTGTTCTGCAACAGGTGATGCATCGATCTCCCAGCTTCAACAACTGCCATTATGCTCTTCTACTCATTTTCTGACCGTTGATTTTGTAGTACCCACGTATATCTCTCCACTACTAAACTACTGGCCATCAAAATTGCTACACCACGAAAATGACGTGCTACAGAAGCGAAATTTAACCGACAGGAAGAAGATGCTGTGATATGCAAATGATTAGCTTTTCAGAGCATTCACACAAGGTTGGTGCCGGCGGCGACACCTACAACGTGCTAACATGAGGAAAGTTTCCAATCGATTTCTCATACACAAACAGCAGTTGACCGGCGTTGCCTGGTGAAACGTTGTTGTGATGCCTCGTGCAAGGAGGAGAAATGCGTACCATGAAATTTCCGACTTTGATAAAGGTCGGATTGTAGCCTATCGCGATTGCGGTTTAACGTATCGCGACATTGCTGCTCGCGTTGGTCGAGATCCAATGACTATTAGCAGAATTTGGAATCGGCGGGTTCAGGAGCGTAATATGGAACGACGTGCTGGATCCCAACGGCCTCGTATCACTAGCAGCCGAGATGACAGGCATCTTATCCGCATGGCTGTAACCGATCGTGCAGCCACGTTCGACCCCTGAGTCAACAGATGGGGACGTTTGCAAGACAACAACCATCTGCATGAACAGTTGGACGACGTTTGCAGCAGCATGGACTATCAGCTCGGAGGCCACGGCTGCGGTTAGCCTTGACGCTGCATCACAGACAGGAGCGCCTGCGATGGTGTACTCGACGACGAACCTCGGTGCACGAATGGCAAAACGTCATTTTTTCGGATAAATCCAGGTTCTGTTTACAGCATCATGATGATCGCATCCGTGTTTCTCGACATCGCCGTGAAAGCACATTGGAAGCGTGTATTCGTCACCTCGGGCGCTAATGACCACTGCAGTTGTGCGCCCTAAAACCACAAAAAAAATCTCCATATTGGAGTATCACCCGGCGTGATGGTATGTGTTGCCATTGGTTACACGTCTCGGTCACCTCTTGTTCGCATTGACGGCACTTTGAACAGTGGACGCTACATTTCAGATGTGTTGTGACCCGTAGCTCTGCCCTTCATTCGATCCCTGCGAAACCCTACATTTCAGCAGGATAATCCACGACCGCATGTTGCAGGTCCGGTATGGACCTTTCTGGATACAGAAAATGTTCGACTGCTGCCCTGGCCAGCACATTCTCCAAATCTCTCAGCAATTGAAAACGTCTGATCAATGGTGCCCGAGCAACTGGCTCATCACAATACGCCAGTCACTACTCTTGATGAACTGTGGTATCGTGTTGAAGCTGCATGGGCGGCTGTACCTGTACACGCCATCCAAGCTTTGTTTGACTTAATGCCCAGTCGTATCAAGGCCGTTATTACGGCCAGAGGTGGTTGTTCTAGGTACTGATGTCTCAGGATCTATGCACCCAAATTGCGTGAAAATGTAATCACATGTCAGTTCTAGTATAATATATTTGTCCAATGAATACCCGTTTATCATCTGCATTTCTTCTTGGTGTAGCAATTTTAATGGCCAGTAGTGTACATCGAGTACTATAAGTTGCTACTTTTCCCAGCGGTTGGCGAGCGTCCTTAGCAAATTTTAGGTGTTCTTGTATCTTCCACGTCGGTTTGTAGATTACTGTGATGTTCTGCTTTTTCAAGGTTTTGCCTAAGTGGTCAGTAACGTCCTTAATGAAAGGCAAGAAAACTTTCAATTTCACTAGCGCTTGAGCATCGTTATGATTTCTCCACGGTGGTCTTAACACTCTTTTCACCGCAGCAAACGAATAACCATTCCTGAGCAGTACATTGGAGAGATGTTTTAATTCTGTGTCGTGCAGCTCTGGTTCGTAGATTTTCTTTGCTCTATCCGCCAACGTTTTCATGATGCCTCGCTTTTGTTGTTGCTGGTGGTTCGTCTGCGGGTGTAGGTAACGGTAACCAGAAAAGATTATACAGATAGGCCATAGAAAGTGTAAAACCCCAGGAATTTCAATAGGAAGGAGGAGGGTGTGAAATTGAATGACATCTGGATTTCAGTGCTGAAGAAAATGTGTACCAGTCTTCCACCATGGGGTGATAGCAACAGCAGACAATGGCAGTCGACAACGGACAATTACACTAGTCTGTTCAAAACATGTGACGTCACACCATCGCGCGGAAGCAGAAATTTGCTGTAGTCAGTAGCGAGCCAGGGTGTGAATCGGACATTCAAAGAAGCTACGATATTCCTTGAAAATGCCCTCCGCAGACGGGGACTAAACGTTCGATTTTAAGGTGAAATCTGTTCGGTCATAGCACAATAGCCCGGAACATTTTATTAACTGTGACAATTTGGCCGTAAAAGTTTACATTTTACATGAATAAGTCTGTTGTGATGTTGAATTCTATCTATTATTCAAGCGACCTGATGAAAACCTGGTAATATGAGAGGAAAAATATCTGCCTTGAGTCATAGATCGTAGTGGCTTATTGAAAAGAATAATAAGACGCTAACCCTGATGCTTACTACGAGGGTGAGTCAAATGAAAACCTTAAATATTTTTTTAAATATTATTTATTGTGCAGAAGTGGTACAGAGCTGTATCACTTTTCAACATAATCTCCCCCACGCTCAATGCAAGTCCTCCAGCGCTTACAAGGAGCATAAATTCTTTTAGAAAAAAATTCTTTTGGTAGTCCGCGCAACCACTCATGCACCGCGTGGCGTACCTCTTCATCAAACCAGAATTTCTTTCCTCCCATTGCGTCTTTGAGTGGTCCAAACATATGGAAATCACTTGGGGCAAGGTCTGGTGAGTATGTTGGATGAGGAAGACACTCAAAATGCAGGTCCGTGAATGTTGCAACTGTTGTACGGGCACTGTGGGGCCTTGCATTGCAATGTTGCGAAAGGACACCTGCTGACAGCAGTCGAGATGACAGGCATCTTCTCCGGATCGCTGTAACGGATCGTGCAGCCACGTCTCGATCCCTGACTCAACAGATGGGGATGTGGCAAGACAACAACCATCTGTACGAACAGTTCGACGACGTTTGCAGCAGCATGGACTATCAGCTCGGAGACCATGGCTGCGGTTACCCTTGACGCTGCATCACAGATAGGAGCGCCTGCGATGGCGTACTCAACGACGAAACCTGGGTGCACGAATGGCAAAATGTCATTTTTTCGGATGAATCCAGGTTCTGTTTACAGCATCATGATGGTCGCATCCGTGTTTGGCGACATCGCGGTGAACGCACATTGGAAGCGTGTATTCGTCATCGCTATTCTGGCGTATCACCCGGCGTGATGGTATGGGGTGCCACAAGTTACACATCTCGGTCACCTCTTGTTCGCATTGACGGCACTTTGAACAGTGGACGTTAAATTTGAGATGTGTTACGACCCGTGGCTCTACCCTCCATTCGATCCCTGTGAAACCCTACATTTCAGCAGGATAATGCACGACCGGATGTTGCAGGTCCTGTTCGGGCCTTTCTGGATACAGAAAACGTTCGACTGCTGCCCTGGCCAGCACATTCTCCAGATCTCTCACCAATTGCAAACGTCTGGTCAATGGTGGCCGACCAACTGGCTCGTCACAATATGCCAGTCACTACTCTTCATGAACGGTGGTATCGTGTTGAAGCTGCATGGGCAGCTGTACCTGTACACGCCATCGGAGCTCTGTTTGACTCAACGCCCAGGCGTATCAAGGCCGTTATTACGGCCAGAGGTGGTTGTTCTGGGTACTGATTTCTCTGGATCTATGCACCCAAATTGCGTGAAAATGTGATCACATGTCAGTTGTAGTATAATATATGTGTCCAATGAATACCCGTTGATCATCTGCATTTCATCTTGGTGCAGCAATTTTAATGGCCAGTAGTGTAGTAACGTTTGTTCTGTTTAAGGAGCTTTAAGAGATTTCACATAAAAATTTGGAGGCACTACTTTTCAGCTCAACCTCGTATCTTCTACATCTACATCTAAATTCATATTCAGCACACCAATGTGAAGAGCGTGGCTGTGGGTCCATTCCATTGTACCATTTGTTAGTGTTTCTTCCAGTTACATTATGTATGGAGCGCAGGAGGAATGATAGTTTGATTGCTCCTGTGTGTGCTGTAATTATTCTTATCTTGACTTCACGTTACTCTATCTGAGCGATACGTAGGTGGTTGTAGTATATTCATAGAATCATCATTTGAAACCGGTTCTTGAAACTTCGTTAGTACACTTCCTCGGGATAGTTTATTTTTAAGAGTGTGCCATTAAGTTTCTTCAGCATGTCTGAAACACTTTCCCACGGGTCAGATAAACCTGTGACCATTCGTGCTGCCCTTCTGTGTGTATGTACACTATCCCCTCTTAGTTCTATTTGGTGCGGGTCCCAATGTTCTAGAATCTGTCGCACAAATCTCCTTTGTAGACTGACTGCACTTCATCAGTATTCTACCAATAAACCGAAGTCTATCATCTGCTTTGCGCACCACTGAGGCTATGTGATCATTCCATTTCATATTCTTACAAAGTGTGACATCCAGGTATTTGTATGAGTTGGTCGATTGCGTCTGTGACTCATTGATATCACAGTCATAAGATACTACGTTCCTTCGTTTTGTGAAGTGCACAATTTTACATTTCTGAACATTTAGAGCAAGTTTCCAGTCTCTGCACCACTTTGAAATCTTAGCAAAATCTGAATATTTATGCAGCTTCTTTCAGACAGTACTTCACTGTAGAAAACTGCATCATCTGCAAACAGTCTGAGGTTACTATGAATATTGTCTCCAAGATCATTAATATACAACAGGAACAGCAAACGCCCCTACACATTTCCCTGGGGCATACTGAAAGTTAACACACTTCTAGATTACATTAGATTAGATTACTACTTCTTCCATAGATCATGAATATGACACTTCGTAATGATGTGGAACGTGTCAGGTTAATAAAAGTTGTTTATACAAGTTATTACATTACACAAAATATTACATGACATTTAATTTTTTTGGGTGGGGGTGGGGAAATTACCCACTTACTGTGTCCAAAAATTCATGTAATGAATAAGAGGTATTGCCATTCAGAAATTCTTTTAATTTCCTTTTAAATGCTATACGGCTATCTGTCAGACTTTTGATGCTATTAGGTAAGTGACCAAATACTTTTGTGGCAGCATAATTTACCCCCTTCTGAGCCAAAGTTAGATTTAACCTTGAGTAGTGAAGATCATCCTTTCTCTTAGTATTGTAGCCATGTATACTGCTATTACTTTTGAATTCGTTCAGACTGTTAATAACAAATTTCATAAGTGAATATATATATTGTGAGGCTACAGTGGAGATCCCTAGCTCTTTAAATAAGTGTCTGCAAGATGATGTTGGATGAGCTCCAGCAATTATTCTGATTACACGCTTTTGTGCAATGAACACTATTTTTCTCAATGATGAATTACCCCAGAATATGATGTCATACAGAAACGGAGAATGAAAATAGGCGTGGTAATCTAATTTACTCAGATGTATATCGCCAAAATTTGCAATGACCCTAATAGCATAAGTCGGTGAACTCAAACGTTTCATCAGATCTTCAGTGTATTTTTTCCAGTTCAACCCCTCATCAATGCATACACCTAGAAATTTTGAATATTCTACCCTAGCTACCGATTTCTGATCGAAGTCTATATTTATTAATGGTGTCATTCCATTTACTGTGTGGAACTGTATATACTGTGTTTTGTCAAAGTTTAATGAGAGCCCATTTGCAGAGAACCACTCAATGATTTTCTGAAAAACATCGTTTACAATTTCATCAGTTAATTCTTGTCTGTTGGGTGTGATAGCTATACTTGTATCATCTGCAAAAAGTACCAGCTTTGCATCTTCGTGAATATAGAATGGCAAGTCATTAATATATATTAAGAACAGCAGAGGACCCAAGACCGAACGTTGCGGCACGCCATTATGTGAACTGCTTATTTCAATTTTCTGCATTCTTCCAGTTAGGTATGATTTAAACCATTTGAGCGCTGTCCCATCCATACCACAGTACTTGAGCTTATCTAGAAGTATTCCATGATTTACACAATCAAAAGCCTTTGAAAGACCACAAAAAACCCCAACGGATGACTTCCGGTTACTCAGAGCATTTAATATTTCATTAGTAAAATTATATATAGCATTTTCCGTTGAAAAACCTTTCTGGAAACCAAACTGACATTTTGTTAAAACTTTATTTTTACAAAAGTGTGAAGCTACTGTACAATACATTACTTTTTCAGGAATTCTGGATAAGGCAGTCAGAAAAGAGATTGGGCGGTAGTTGTTGACATCAGACGTATCCCCTTTTTTATGCAGTGGTTTAACAATGGCATACTTCAGTCTATCTGGGAAAATACCCTGCTTCAGAGAGCTATTACATATGTGGCTAAGAATCCCATCTACATCTGATGATGGCTCTCCATCCAAGATAACGTGCTGTGTCCTCCCTACCAGAAAGTCCTCAATCCAGCCACAAATTTCGCTTGGTACAACAGGTGATTGAACTGTCAACGATAAGTGTAGGTGCAGCACTGGGTCAAATGCTTTTCGGAAATGAAGAAACGCTGCATGTACCTGGCTGCCTCGATCCAAAGCTTTCGGTATGTCATGTGAGAAAAGTGTGAGTAGAGTATCACATGATCCATATTTTTCAGAATCCATGTTGGCTGGCATGGAGGAAGTCATTCTGCTGAAGATATCTCATTATGTTTGAGCTCAGAATATGTTCTAAGATTCCAAAACAGATCGATTTCAAGGAATTTGGACAGTAGTTTTATGGATCATTTCTACTATGCTTCTTGTACACAGGTGTGACCTGTGCCTTTTTTCAAGTACTGGGCACGGTTTCATGTTCGAGGATTGTACGATAGATTATGTTAGAGGAAGCGCTAACTCAACCACAAATTCAGTACAGAATCTGATAGGAATTCTATCGGACCCAGTAGCTTTGTACAGTTTTAACGATTTCAGCTGTTTCTCAACAGCAGTGATACTAACACTGACTTCACTCATCTTTTCAGTGGGACAACGATTAAATTGAGACAATTATCCAGAGTTTTCCTTTGTAAAGGAACATTTGAAAACAGTATTGCTACTTCCAATTTCAGTTCCTGTCTCATTCGCTAGGAACTGGACACTAACTTTGGTGCCACTAACAGCCTTTACATACGACAAGAATCTATTTGGGTTTTGTGAAAGATTACTTGACAATATTCTGCTATGGTAATCATTGAAGGCTTCACTTCCCAGAAACTTAGAGAGCTGAAAGTTTTAACACAGCTCAGAACTGGAGTACAGTGCATTACTAACTCGTTTTCTTATCTGGTGTTTCAGAGGGAACTTCATTTACCTTTACAAATTCCGCTTTTCTTGTTCAATTCACGAATGGTTCACTGGAAGAACGATTGCTGATAAGCCTCCTTGTGTAGTCGAATCTCTCTAATTTTTACCTTCATGGGCTTTCTCCCCCCCCCCCATGAACCATGGACCTTGCCGATGGTGGGGAGGCTTGCGTGCCTCAGCGATACAGATGGCCGTACCGTAGGTGCAACCACAACGGAGGGGTATCTGTTGAGAGGCCAGACAAACATGTGGTTCCTGAAGAGGGGCAGCAGCCTTTTCAGTAGTTGCAGGGGCAACAGTCTGGATGATTGACTGATCTGGCCTTGTAACATTAACCAAAACGGCCTTGCTGTGCTGGTACTGCGAACGGCTGAAAGCAAGGGGAAACTACAGCCGTAATTTTTCCCGAGGACATGCAGCTCTACTGTATGATTAAATGATGATGGCGTCCTCTTGGGTAAAATATTCCGGAGGTAAAATAGTCCCCCATTCGGATCTCCGGGCGGGGACTACTCAGGAGGACGTCGTTATCAGGAGAAAGAAAACTGGCGTTCTACGGATCGGAGCGTGGAATGTCAGATCCCTTAATCGGGCAGGTAGGTTAGAAAATTTAAAAAGGGAAATGGATAGGTTAAAGTTAGATATAGTGGGAATTAGTGAAGTTCGGTGGCAGGAGGAACAAGACTTTTGGTCAGGTGATTACAGGGTTATAAATACAAAATCAAATAGGGGTAATGCAGGAGTAGGTTTAATAATGAATTAAAAAATAGGAGTGCGGGTTAGCTACTACAAACAGCATAGTGAACGCATTATTGTGGCCAAGATAGACACAAAGCCCATGCCTACTACAGTAGTACAAGTTTATATGCCAACTACCTCTGCAGATGATGAAGAAATAGATGAAATGTATGACGAGATAAAAGAAATTATTCAGGTGGTGAAGGGAGACGAAAATTTAATAGTCATGGGTGACTGGAATTCGTCAGTAGGAAAAGGGAGAGAAGGAAACATAGTAGGTGAATATGGATTGGGGGGAAGGAATGAAAGAGGAAGCCGCCTTGTAGAATTTTGCACAGAGCATAACTTAATCATAGCCAACACTTGGTTCAGGAATCATAAAAGAAGGTTGTATACCTGGAAGAATCCTGGAGATACTAAAAGGTATCAGATAGATTATATAATGGTAAGACAGAGATTTAGGAACCAGGTTTTAAATTGTAAGACATTTCCTGGGGCAGATGTGGATTCTGACCACAATCTATTGGTTATGAACTGCAGATTGAAACTGAAGAAACTGCAAAAAGGCGGGAATTTAAGGAGATGGGACCTGGATAAACTGAAAGAACCAGAGGTTGTAGAGAGTTTCAGGGAGAGCATAAGGGAACAATTGACAGGAATGGGGGAAATAAATACAGTAGAAGAAGAATGGGTAGCTCTGAGGGATGAAGTAGTGAAGGCAGCAGAGGATCAAGTAGGTAAAAAGACGAGGGCTAATAGAAATCCTTGGGTAACAGAAGAAATATTGAATTTAATTGATGAAAGGAGAAAATATAAAAATGCAGTAAATGAAGCAGGCAAAAAGGAATACAAACGTCTCAAAAATGATATCGACAGGAAGTGCAAAATGGCTAAGCAGGGATGGCTAGAGGACAAATGTAAGGATGTAGAGGCTTGTCTCACCAGGGGTAAGATAGATACTGCCTACAGGAAAATTAAAGAGACCTTTGGAGAGAAGAGAACCACTTGTATGAATATCAAGAGCTCAGATGGCAACCCAGTTCTAAGCAAAGAAGGGAAGGCAGAAAGGTGGAAGGAGTATATAGAGGGTTTATACAAGGGCGATGTACTTGAGGACGATATTATGGAAATGGAAGAGGATGTAGATGAAGACGAAATGGGAGATAAGATACTGCGTGAAGAGTTTGACAGAGCACTGAAAGACCTGAGTCGAAACAAGGCCCCCGGAGTAGACAACATTCCATTGGAACTACTGACGGCCGTGGGAGAGCCAGTCCTGACAAAACTCTACCATCTGGTGAGCAAGATGTATGAAACAGGCGAAATACCCATTGACTTCAAGAAGAATATAATAATTCCAATCCCAAAGAAAGCAGGTGTTGACAGATGTGAAAATTACCGAACTATCAGTTTAATAAGTCACAGCTGCAAAATACTAACACGAATTCTTTACAGACGAATGGAAAAACTGGTAGAAGCCGACCTCGGGGAAGATCAGTTTGGATTCCGTAGAAATGTTGGAACACGTGAGGCAATACTGACCTTACGACTTATCTTAGAAGAAAGATTAAGAAAAGGCAAACCAACGTTTCTAGCATTTGTAGACTTAGAGAAAGCTTTTGACAATGTTACCTGGAATACTCTCTTTCAAATTCTGAAGGTGGCAGCGGTAAAATACAGGGAGCGAAAGGCTATTTACAGTTTGTACAGAAACCAGATGGCAGTTATAAGAGTCGAGGGGCATGAAAGGGAAGCAGTGGTTGGGAAAGGAGTAAGACAGGGTTGTAGCCTCTCCCCGATGTTATTCAATCTGTATATTGAGCAAGCAGTAAAGGAAACAAAAGAAAAATTCGGAGTAGGTATTAAAATTCAAGGAGAAGAAGTAAAAACTTTGAGGTTCGCCGATGACATTGTAATTCTGTCAGAGACAGCAAAGGACTTGGAAGAGCAGTTGAACGGAATGGACAGTGTCTTGAAAGGAGGATATAAGATGAACATCAACAAAAGCAAAACGAGGATAATGGAATGTAGTCAAATTAAGTCGGGTGATGCTGAGGGAATTAGATTAGGAAATGAGACATTTAAAGTAGTAAAGGAGTTTTGCTATTTAGGGAGTAAAATAACCGATGATGGTCGAAGTAGAGAGGATATAAAATGTAGACTGGCAATGGCAAGGAAAGCGTTTCTCAAGAAGAGGAATTTGTTAACATCGAGTGTTGATTTAAGTGTCAGGAAGTCGTTCCTGAAAGTATTTGTATGGAGTGTAGCCATGTATGGAAGTGAAGCATGGACGGTAAATAGTTTGGACAAGAAGAGAATAGAAGCTTTCGAAATGTGGTGCTACAGAAGAATGCTGAAGATAAGGTGGGTAGATCACGTAACTAATGAGGAGGTATTGAATAGGATTGGGGAGAAGAGAAGTTTGTGGCACAACTTGACTAGAAGAAGGGATCGGTTGGTAGGACATGTTTTGAGGCATCAAGGGATCACAAATTTAGCATTGGAGGGCAGTGTGGAGGGTAAAAATCGTAGTTGGAGACCAAGAGATGAATACACTAAGCAGATTCAGAAGGATGTAGGTTGCAGTAGATACTGGGAGATGAAGAAGCTTGCACAGGATAGAGTAGCATGGAGAGCTGCATCAAACCAGTCTCAGGACTGAAGACCACAACAACAACAATGGGCTTTCTGGGAGACATACATAGGAGGGAGCAATATATTGGCTGAGTCAGTTGATGAGAAACTGAAACAAATCTGAAATTTACCACATTTCTTTAACCTCATCAAAATGTGTAACACCGTTTGAAAAAATTGAGATAATCAAGACTAAAAACAGAAATTAATAATTAAAATAAAAATCATTTGATAACGTACCAGGTTTTAACATTGGACTAAAAAGTATGAAATAATTTCTCCTCGCCCCATACAGATTCGTAGCTCCAAACAAACATTCATGAATATTTGTGATCGTGATATTCTAATAGCAATGAAAACACCTGTAAGCTTTAAAACGAAAAATTTGTGGCCTGTGTAATACATAGTTGATGCATGAGAAGTTCACATCCTTAATATTGCACTGTTTACTAAATGATGCAAGAATAGCTCACCTCTTACTTTTAGATTTTGCATGCTTCCTGCATTTTACGTTTTAAGTCTTAGAAGTATTGTCATAACGGTTAAGGTCCGCCCCTGGTAGCTGAGTATTCCCGCGACGGAATGTCGTACCTAACGGCCCGGGCTCGATTCCAAGCCGGATCGGAGGTTTTCTCCACTCAGCGACTGGGTGTTGTGTTGTCTATATCATCATCATTTCATCCCTATCGACACGCAAGTCGCCGAAGTGGCGTCAACTCGAAATACTTGCATCAGGCGAACGGTCTACCCGCCGGGAGGCCCTAGCCACGCGGCATTTCCATTTCCATAACTGTTAAAAATTCACAACCACAGATTATGGGATTAGGAGATAATATTCTGGATTTTTTAGTCCTGTTTGACACCGTGGTGAATTCACCTTTATTAAAATATTTTCCTTTCATCTTTCGCTACGACTTTATTTGAAACAAGCTGTTCTCGGTCACGTGTTTGGGTGGCTGTCTGCATTAATGGTAAATGTAGAAAAGAGAAGGCAGACGTCTTTAATATACGAAGAATTGGATATAACTTCTAATCTCCTTCTGCCCCCTCCCATTTTTCTGTCCATCTTCACTTCCTCCCTCACCTTGTCCTCCTCCTCGTCCTCTCCCCTCTCTCCCTCTCCTACTCCACCCTTTCTTTTCATAATCTCCTTCCCAATCTCTCTGTATCTAGTCCTCCCCCTCTTACACCCATCTCTCTATCCATCACATCCTCCCCCCTCTCTCTGTCCATATTCTCCTCCACCTTCTCTCTATCTGCTACTGCCTCCTCTCACACCGATCTCTCTATCACCACCTTCCCCCCTCTCTCTGTCCATATCCTCCACCACTTTCTATCTCCTCCTGCCCCCACTCACACCCATCTCTCTGTCCATCATCTCCTCCCCCTCTCTCTGTCTATATTCTCCTCCACCTTATCTCTATCTCCTCCTGCCCCCTCTCACACCCATCTCTCGGTCCATCACCTCCTCCCCCCTATCTCTGTCCATATCCTCCACCACTTTTTGTCTCCTCCTGCCCCCTCTCTCAGAGTAGGTGATGGACCGAAAGATGGGTGAGAGAGGGGGAAGGAGGAGATAGAGAGAAGGTGAAGGAGAATATGGACAGAGAGAGGGGGAGGAGGTGATGGAAAGAGAGGTGGGTGTGAGGGGGAGCAGGAGGAGAGAATGTGGAGGAGAATATTGGCAGAGAGAGGGGGAGGAGCTGATAGAGAGATCGGTGTGAGAGCAGGCAGTAGCAGATAGGGAGAAGGTGGAGGAGAATATGGGCAGAGAGAGGGTGGAGGAGGTGATGGAAAGAGAGATGGGTCTGAGAGTGGGCAGGAGCAGATAGAAAGTGGACGAGAGTATGGACAGAGAGAGGGCGAGGAGGTGATGGACCGAGAGATGGGTGTGAGAGGGCGCAGGAGGAGATAGAAAATGGTGGAGGATATGGACAGAGAGAGGGGGTGATAGAGAGATCGGTGAGGCAGTAGCAGATAGAGAGATGGTGGAGGAGAATATGGACAGAGAGAGGGGGGAGGATGTGATGGATAGGAAGATGGGTGTGAGTGGGGGAGTACTAGATACAGAGAGATTGGGAAGGATATTATGAAAAGAAAGGGTGGAGTAGGAGAGGGAGAGAGTGGGGAGGACGAGGAGGAGGACAAGGAAAGGGAGGCAGGTGGGCAGGTGTCGCCCTCTCTCTGCCCATACTCTCCTCCACTTTCTATCTGCTCCTGCACACTCTCAGACCCATCTCTCTGTCCATCACCTCCTCCACCCTCTCTCTGCCCATATTCTCCTCCACCTTCTCTCTATCTACTCCTGCCCCCTCACACAAACAACTCTCTGTCCATCACATCCTCCCCCCTCTCTCTCTGTCCATATTCTCCTCCACCTTCTCTCTATCTGCAAGTGCCTCCTCTCACACAGATCTATCACCTCCTCCCCCCTCTGTCTGTTCATATTGTCCTCCACCTTCTCTCTATCTCCTACTGCCTCCTCTCTCTGTCCATCTGCTGCTTTCCGCTTTGGATGTCCATTTTCTCTCACCCTTCTGCCTATTTCCTCTTCCCTTTTCTCTCTGAGTTTGAGCCATGTTACTGCAAAGTCAGTTTCTGTATAGCTTCTAATCATAAACTGATAAGCAATAAATACAAGTTACCAGTTTGCTAACTGTGTGATGGCCTGGATATATGTCTGCCTATTAAACTTTACAGCCCTCTTCAACTGTCGGCGGTCTCTGTCAGTCAACAGACAAGGTCGGCCTGTACGCTTTTGTGCTATACGTGTCCCTTCACGTTTCCACTTCACTATCACATCGGAAACAGTGTACCTAGGGATGTTTACGAGTGTGGAAATCTTGCGTACAGACGTATGAAACAAGTGACACCCAATCACTAGACCACTTTCGATGTCCATGAGTTCCGCGCAGCGCCCCAATCTGCTGACTCACGATGACTAATGACTACTGAGTGGAGGAGAGTATGGGCAGAGAGAGGGCGAGACCTGCCCACCTTCCTCCCTCTCCTTGTCCTCCTCCTCGTCCTCCCCACTCTCTCCCTCTCCTACTCCACCCTTTCTTTTCATAATATCCTTCCCAATCTCTCTGTATCTAGTACTCCCCCACTCACACCCATCTTCCTATCCATCATATCCTCCCCCCTCTCTCTGTCCATATACTACGCGATCAAAAGTATTCGTCCCCGCCCAGAAGCATACGTTTTTCATATTAGGTGCATTGTGTTGCCCCCTACTGCCGGGTACTCCATATCAGCGACCTCAGTAGTCATTAGTCATCGTGAGTCAGCAGATTGGGGCGCTGCGCGGAACTCATGGACATCGAAAGTGGTCTAGTGATTGGGTGTCACTTGTTTCATACGTCTGTACGCAAGATTTCCACACTCGTAAACATCCCTAGGTACACTGTTTCCGATGTGATAGTGAAGTGGAAACGTGAAGGGACACGTATAGCACAAAAGCGTACAGGCCGACCTTGTCTGTTGACTGACAGAGACCGCCGACAGTTGAAGAGGGCTGTAAAGTTTAATAGGCAGACATATATCCAGGCCATCACACAGGAATTGCAAACTGCATCAGGATCCACTGCGAGTACTGTGACAGTTAGGCAGGAGGTGAGAAAACTTGGAACTCATGGTCGAGCGGCTGCTCATAAGCCACACATCACGCCGGTAAATGCCAAACGACGCCTCGCATGGTGCAAAGAGCGTAAACATTGGACGATTGATCAGTGAAAAAACGTTGTGTGGAGTGACGAATCACGGTACGCAGTGTGGCGATCCGATGGCAGGGCGTGGGTGTGGCGATTGCCCCGTGAACGTCATCTGCCAGCGTGTGTACTGCCAACAGTGAAATTCGAAGGCGGTGGTGTTATGGTGTGGTTGTGTTTTTCATGGAGGGGACTTGCGCCCCTCGTTGTTTTGCGTGGCGCTATCACAGCACAGGCATATATTGATGTTTTAAGCACCTTCTTGTTTCCCACTGTTGAAGAGCAATTCGGGGATGGAGACTGCACCTTTCAACGCGATCGAGCTCCTGTTCATAAGGCACGGCCTGTGGCGGAGTGGTTACACGACAATAACATCCCTATAATGGAGTGGCCTGAATCCTATAGAACACCTCTGGGATGTTTTGGAACACCGACTTCGTGCCAGACCTCACCGAGCGACATCGATACCTCTCCTCAGTGCAGCACTCTGTGAAGAATAGGCAGCCATTCCCCAAGAAACCTTCTAGCACCTGATTGAACGTATACCTGCGAGAGTGGTTCAAATGGTTCAAATGGCTCTGAGCACTATGGGACTTAACTTCTGAGGTCATCAGCCCCCTAGAACTTAGAACTACTTAAACCTAACTAACCTAAGGACATCACACACATCCATGCCCGAGGCAGGATTCGAACCTGCGACCGTAGCAGTTGCGCGGTTCCAGACTGTAGCTCCTGGGAGAGTGGAAGCTGTCATCAAGCCTAAGGGTGGGCCAACACCATACTGAATTCCAGCATTACCGATGGAGGGCTCCACGAACTTGTAGGTCAGTTTGGGCCAGGTGTCCGGATACTTTTGATCACATAGTGTATATATATGTATGTGTGTGTGTGTGTGTGTGTGTGTGTGTGTGTGTCTGTGTCTGTGTCTGTGCGTGTCAAAATATACGTATATCCTGTCCGTTTCCAACCGTTTATAACAGTTGCAAGTAAAGATTTAAAATACATCACTGGAGCACTTTTTTGAGATTTTTTGGTTAGAATGTTTCCGCTTTACATATTACATATACATACTTCTGTATTAAAAGTATATCGCTTATGACCGTCAATATATTCACTAGAGTATTGTGTAAAAATTTTAATTAAATCGGTCAAGAATTGATCGAAATTTTTGTTATTAGTGTTTCCCCTTTACATATTACATATTTAATTATAAATGATTAGTGACAAAAAATAAGCACGTATTAGAATGCAACGTTGTGTCGTAATTTAGAAACCATTCAGTGAAGAGCTTTCGGAGATTTAAGATTTTCAGTGAACGATGATTTAGATTTTCATACATATTTCCCCTATAATTATTTTATATACGTTTACCTAACACACAGCCGGAAAAAAATTAGTACACTATTGTAGAGGTTTCCAATTCACTGAAGATTTATTGTTGCAACGATGTTGTTGGAATAAGTGAAATGAGCACTTATACACTTCAATAGCATAAACGGTTCTGACGTACCAGGTATCGACCCCAGCTGGACCACGCACAGCCGGCAATCCTGTCACTGACTGCGGCATCCAGTCGATCGTACAGATGGCGAATACAGTCCTGCGATACGTTATTCCACGCCTGCTCGTCTTGGTCGCGTAGTTCTGTAAGTGTTGTTGGTTGACGAGCCACACATGTCATTTCTCATCCCATCATATCCCACGATGCTCAGTTGGAAACAAGTCCGGAGATCGTGCTGCCTAGGGAAGTTGGTGCACGTCTTGCAGAGCTCATTAAATTTCACAGGCACTGTCCGGGCGAGCGTTATCCTGTTGGAACGACACATCCCCTTCCTGCTGCAAGAGCGGCAAAAGGATGGCTCTAACAACATTTTGTATCTACCGAGCGTTGGTAGCGTCTCCTCCAGAAACACCAAAGATGAACGAGGGTTGTCGCTTATCGCACTCCAGAACATAACCTTGGGTGGAACCAGTGTGTCTTGGACAACTACACTCTGCGAGACGATGCTCACCAGGCCTACATTGTAGAGGCAAACGATCATCACTTTCGCGCAGTGTATCAGCCCTTTTTCTGTTTTCGCTTTTTCGTCTAATAGGTGGAAGTTTGATTTTATTTTTTTACATATTGACTGTCATTGAAGGGTTTTACTTTTATTTAATATTGTCCCGGCTAAGTATCAGTTTGATTACTTTTAAAACCCAATGTTAAACGTGGGTCACTACACGTATAATCTTCCCAACTCTGAGAGAAAAAATCTTTAGCAGCTTAACTACCAATGTTTACAGACGACGATACTTTAACCTTTCGTTCAATTGTTTTAGTTACGAATCGCTAGTATGTTCTTGGCATAGATCACGTAACCTCAACGTTTATTAATCTAAGTTAAATTAATGTTCAAGACTTGCATTATGTTTCAAATTAACAACGTCAGTTTATTGACAAGAATTATTAATAGATACGTTCACCCATACTTTCTCATTCAAAGAAGTTCTTTAATTAGATGTCTAAGTAGGATTCCCGCTAGCATCAGAGATGTTAGATAATATCCTGTCACTTTCGGTAAATAAGTTATTTCTATGTAATATCTGCAAACTGTCATTAACTATGATCATTAGTCGCGTGAAGTTAAAGTTTCCCACTATCACAATTCAAAGTCCGAATCCGGTTAAAATTCTCAATTCAGTAAAGCGTTTAAATATTCACACGAATTGACATTAAAGCCAAAGAGAGTACTATTCACCTTCCCGTTTATCTAATCTGATAAATGTCCAAATTAAAGTCTTGAATTGACAATCCTCAAAAGCAATCTCGTCACGATCTATTCTTGATCCCCGTTTAATAAAGTCCCAATTGTTGTTCTCTGCCGGCCGGAGTGGCCGTCCGGTTCTAGGCGCTACAGTCCGGAACCGCGTGACCGCCACGGTCGCAGGTTCGAATCCTGTCTCGGGCATGGATGTGAGTGATGTCCTTAGGTTAGTTAGGTTTAAGTAGTTCTAAGTTCTAGGGAACTGATGACCACAGCAGTTGAGTCCCATAGTGCTCAGAACCATTTGAATCATTTTTTTTGTTCTCTAAACCTGTACATCCTAAATAACTTCCGAACTAGAACAGACTAGAGATTGGAGTATCGTAATTACAGCGTGTGGCTATTTATACTTCAATAAACACTATCTTTGGTGTCCCAGACCTACGTTCTATGACTATAATATTGATTTTCTTACGCATTGGAATAACTAATATTTTAATATTTTCTACTGTTTTCCCCCATTCCAATGTTTCTAAAATTTATAATTAAATTTTCCTTTCCTTTTCTTTTGCTTTCTATACTAGATATTTCCCTCCGTTTGTATTTTATTTATTTTTCGTAATTACTACTTGTGGAGGGACTGGGGCCATTTTGTGAATTGATAATTTAAGGACATGGGAGCTAATTTGGGAGCTATTTTTGTTTTTTCAACACCGAGAGGCGCTGTAGGTGTTACAGGAGGCAGACTCTGCTTTCATCGCTGGTGACCACAGCGTGCCATTCCATCTTCCACATGATCCTCTGGTGACACCAGTTGAGCAATGCACGTTGATGCCGTGGCCTGTGTGGAATCCGGGCTAGAGGTGTGCATATTCATAGTCCCACTGCTACAATAACTGATTCACAACACTTTGTGTTGACACACCTGGACTCACAAGACCCCTTACCGGTGCTGTGGTAGCTGTACGATCTGACACTGCTACCTTTAAAATATGACGATCCTGGTGGATCTGTGCTGAATGGATGTCCAGAACCTCGTTTACGAGTGTGAGAACGTGCACGTGATCACTGATACCAGCATTGTTGCACAACTGATGAAGCACGTCCATCTCGTGTGGCAGTTCTCTGATAGGAGCATACCACCAATCTGTCACAGTTTGACCTCTTTCAAACTCTCTCAGCTGGCTATAGCAAGCACGAATGCGTCTCTGTGGCGTGGTTGACTGCATGTTTCGCAGGCTTGTCGTAACGGCCCCTTAATAGTTAGAGGGCCCGCACAACCGACACGCAAGATGGGCTGCCAACCTGCTTTCAGGAGCACAGAGAGAAACATCGCTAGCGGATATAAACAATAACAGGCTTTCCAAATAAAAACGGAACTACTTCGCCAGACAACACGTGACAGTGTTCCACCAATTGGAACTCATATGACTCGTGTAGCACTCCATCAACCCGGCTTTGTAAGCACGCCCGGACAGTCAGACCGGCAGTGTTTATGTACCGCTAGGAACAGCTTCGGCCAGTAATTTCGTCGGCCCTAGCATTGTATACACTCGCCGTAGCAATGTAGTAGCACGTTGTATTTTGTAATTTGTAGAGTAGATTTTGGTCAATGTTTTCTCCTATTGTCTTGTTTCGTTATCTGGTTTGCCACCACAAGAGTTGTGGGGTTTTCTTGTTGTTATTGTGTTTAAAACTTATGTCGTGTCCTGACATAAGTGGGAGAGGGAAAAAAGGGGTTACTGATCAGTCTGCGCTACCGAGCGGTACAGAGCAGAAGGCAGAAGGACAATTCACAGTGAAGGCATTTGATTGTTTTCTTCTATCCGAGCCAACACTGGTACAGGCATTTACTAGAAATGCAGGTGGTGAGACTTGGTAGGGAATTCGTTGTGGAGACTCTTGGACAGACAGGGTATTGAAATAGTTGTCTATTCCAGACAGGACTAACTAATACACTGGAGGCTAGTTTAGGGTTAGAAAAAGCACGAATAACACCGTTACAACAGAAGCCAGTGCAGAAGTCCCTGGAGTGGATGCTAACCACAGTAGCAAACACTAGCAGCGTATTAAGGCAACAACTTAGTTGCAAAACAAAACATACTGAATGTGACACTGTTCACTGAGGCACTCCAAGTGAAAGAGAGCAGACTTAAGCGGAGATGGACTGAGGCTGGAGTCAACGGACGCGGATTCGGCGCCCAGATCGTCTGACTGAGAACTCCGCCAAAATGCCAGAATCTAGGGGTTTTAAAGAGTCGCGTGGGGGAACTGTTTTTCCCATTTAAAGCCATCCAGCCAATCTCGCAGGTCTCTTGCATGCGTCTGTCAATCACGGTTTAGTTAGGTGCCCTCTACTGCTCCTAAGGCGGGGATTTTAATGCAGTTGCACTAAGTCCGTATTTGGTATCAACATTGTTCAGCTGAAAGCTAAACATTACTGCTCTGCCAAATAAGGCTTGCAACATTATTGTTATACGTCATTTAGTTCCCCCCGCCCCCCTCGGGCTCCCAGGAGTAGGGACTGCTAGGTCAACAATTTTTTGGCGTCTTCGCTCTCTTTCTAACCCTTGTGAGTCTACTGAAGTTGCTGTTCTCAGGGCTGGTATCAAGCTGGCTTCATACGCTGGTACGTGCCTGTTGGTTACAAAGTTCTACGGTGGCAACCTACCACAGCGTCTAGATGACATATGAAGTTATATGTTAATACCTTGAAGAGTAACTAACGCCCAGGGACCACATCTGGGGGGCGTCTGCATTTTCGCAAGGCTCTCCCCTTACGGCTTACTTCATGTACGAATATCTCTCATACTTTTGTCTGCCCTCAGCATCGTCTCTGCTTCCGCGCCTTGCAGCACCTGTCCTCCTTTCTCATAGCTTCAAGATAACACTACAGTAGCAAGGAATAATCAATATGTTACACTTAGTGTGTTCCAAGAAGCCGGTTTTTCTTTAATTATAATAAAGTGTGTTCAAATTGAGTGTTAGTTCTTTCCGGCCGACAGCAGGAAACTTCAATCGTTAGGAGACAGGTACCATAAGCCTTGTTTGGTATTACACCAATAGAGAATGTACGAAATGCTATTATATCTCTCTCGTTATAACTCTCCAGTCCTCCAAGCTGTGTCTCTCCTCCTCATAGTATGGCAATAGTCATCCACGAATTACCACTCACAGCCTCTGTAGTTGTACAAGAAAAATTAATCTTGCATCCTACAAAGGTAATTGGACCTCCCAGTAGCTGCTGTTGTGCTGTTGGTTTTGGTTTAAAGTCGAAAGTATCAACATTCTTGTAGACAGGCATCTGTCTCTTTCTGATGTATCTTCTCCTTCTGTACTGCATTGCTGTGTGTACTGTGCGGCTGCCTCGAGTCGAATGAGCATGCTGTTGCCTCACGAGCACTGCTGGGCAGATGTGGCTACTGATATGAGCTTCCGGGCGCCCCAACAGCCAATCAGCGCACGCTGGACGGGCGTTGCCGCAACGGAAGTTAGTCTTTTGCAGCGGATCGCGCTCTGTTAAAACTAGAGCGTGATCCTGCCAGGCGCCTCGTGCAGCGGCTAAGTCCCGTTCAAGGCCAACCGCCCTGCGCAACAAGATGGCGGCCAACACAGCCATGCTGTGTCCTCCAAGCGGTCTCTCTCCTCCTCGTAGTATGGCAATAGTCATCCACGAATTACCACTCACAACCTCTCTAGTTGTACAACAAAAATTAATCTTGCATCCCACAAAGGTAATTGGACCTCGTGGTAGCTGCTGTTGTGCTGTTGGTTTTGGTTTAAAGTCGAAAGTATCAACATTCTCGTAGACAGGCATCTGTCTCTTTCTGATGTATCTTCTCCTTCTGTACGGCATGGCTGTGTGTACTGTGTGGCTGCCTCGAGTCGAATGAGCATGCTGTTGCCTCACAAGCAGTGCTGGGCGGATGTGGCTACTGATAAGAGCTTCCGGGTGCCCCAACAGCCAATCAGCGCACGCCAGAAGGGCCACGCTGAGCCTTCTGGCTGTGAGCAATCCCTGTTATAAGGTAGGCACAGATGACCCTCTAGTTGCTATGCCACTAAGCTATCTGTTGGCGGACGACGTTGTAACCATTATCAGTATATCTACTATCCCGCAGGTGCCGTACACCGTCATCGGATCAAAATCGGCGTCGTCTTTCCAGGTGTACTTATTTTTTACCTGCAGGGTGCATGTGGTGCTCCACTGGACACTTGACAAACACAACAACAACAACAACAACAAAAAACACTCCCCTATTCGAATGCAATGTGGTGTCATGATTACAAAGTAATCGATGAAGAAGTTTCAAAGATACAGGATTTTGAACAAATGAACACTTAAATTTCTATTAACACTACAGGCCATTAAAATTGCTACACCACGAAGATGACGTGCTACAGACGCGAAATTTAACCAACAGGAAGAAGATGCTCTGATATGCAAATGATTAGCTTTTCAGAGCATTCACACAGGGTTGGCGACACCTACAAGGTGCTGATATGAGGAAAGTTTCCAACCGATTTCTCGTACACAAACAGCAGTTGACCGGCGTTGCCTGGTGAAACGTTGTTGTGATGCCTCGTGTAAGGAGGGGAAATGCGTACCATCACCAAATGCTTTGATATAGGTCGGATTGTAGCCTATCGCGATTCCGGTTTCTCGTATCGCGACATTGTTGCTCGCGTTGGTCGTGATCCAATGACTGCTAGCAGAATATGGAATCGGTGGGTTTAGGAGGGTTATACGGAACACCGTGCTGGATCCCAACGGCCTCGTATCACTAGCAGTCGAGATGACAGGCATCTTATCCGCATGGCTGTAACGGATCGTGCAGCCACGTCTCGATCCCTGAGTCAACAGATGGGGACGTTTGCAAGACAACAACCATCTGCACGAACAGTTCGACGACGTTTGCAGCAGCATGGACTATCAGCTAGGAGACCATGGCTGCGGTTACCCTTGACGCTGCATCACAGACAGGAGCGCCTGCGATAGTGCACTCAACGACGAACCTGCGTGCACGAATGGAAAAACGTCATTTATTCGGATGAATCCAGGTTCTGTTTACAGCATCATGATGGTCGTATCCGTGTTGGGCGACGTCGCGGTGAACGCACATTAGAAGCGTGTATTCGTGATCGCCATACTGGCGTATCACCCGGCGTGATGGTATGGGGTGCCACTCGTTACACGTCTCGGCCACCTCTTGTTCGCATTGACGGCACTTTGAACAGTGGACGTTGAATTTGAGATGTGTTACGACCAGTGGCTCTACCCTCCATTCGATCCCTGTGAAATGCTACATTTCAGCAGGATAATGCACGACCGGATGTTGCAGGTCCTGTAAGGGCCTTTCCGGATACAGAAAACGTTCGACTGCTGCCCTGGCCAGCACATTCTCCAGATCTCTCAGCAATTGAAAACGTCTGGTCAATGGTGGCCGAGCAACTGGCTCGTCACAATACGCCAGTCACTGCTCGTGATGAACTGTGGTATCGTGTTGAAGCTGCATGGGCAGCTGTACCTGTACACACCATCCAAGCTCTGTTTGACTCAGTGACCAGGCGTATTAAGGCGGTTATTACGGCCATTGGTGGTTGTTCTGGTTAGTGATTTCTCAGGATCTATGCACCAAAAATTGAGTGAAAATGTTATCACATGTCAATTCTAGTACAATATGTTTGTCCAATGAATACCTTTTTATCACCTACATTTCTTCTTGGTGTAGCAATTTTAATGGCCAGTAGTGTATGTAGATTGTTGAGTAACTGCACGTCCCAGTGTCTGGTTTTGATTGTTGCCTTGTAGGTACCCATCGGACTGGAAGAAAACCTGCACAGTAGTGGGATTTGGCTTGCGTGGCAGGGACCTCCATCCACCAGTTGGCATCCAGAGAGCAGGCAGCTTCCTGATGGAGCCTGGGTGGAAGTGTGGCGTCCGCGGCATCAGGGTGAGTAAAGTAGTGTAGGCCAGCCCTACCACCTACCAGCGTCCTCTCAAAACGTTTGCACACGGCACACACTCTTACCAGAAACTAATCAAAGCTGCGTCGTCACAGGAAAGTTTAGATTATTTTCTTTTCTTGCATGTTCCGCAGATCACACTCAAAACAACCCACCATGATGTTTGTAAAGTGGCAGAATAAACGGTCAGATTCGCACCTTACACGAGACCTTTACAAATCGCAATGAGAATGTGAAGATGACAACTAACGTAAATCGACAGTTATGAGAACATATGCCGATCAATATGTAATGCAAAAAGGGATGACAGTCAATCGATGGTAATTAACACACCATTCCTATACAATGCCTGTCTTTGAGCTGAAGGTAGAACAGGTAACGCGAGTCGAGTCGCTTTTAGTTTTGAAAAGCCAACTCCACAACGGCATAGCGAAGCCACACTGTGGGAGTTACGCCAGTAACCACTTAAAGGGGTGGCAGGAAGGAGGACAGCGACCCCGGGCCAGATGATGCAAGCTGGAGACCCACCTGTAGCGAGGCATCTGCTCAAGGGCAAACAAGAAGCTTTAGAAAACTGCGTTTCGGAATTCCAACGGGATACGAACAAAAGAGTGATGCAGTTTGGTCCAGCGAGTGCAACACATGGAAAGGTCAATCTACTTTAGGCGTCTAGAACGGGCACAAAACGTCCGATTGGCGGAAACTCACTAGGAAGGAGAAAACTACTGAAGTTTCGACGCAGTTTGATAGAAAGGACGTTGCAATTGGTAGAGGGTGTTTCTACAAAATAAGAGGAACGCTCCTATTCGTCGATAAAAGCCATGACGTGAAAAAGGAACCCAAGTGTAGGAAGGCAGTTCTGCCATGAGTAGGACAAGAGAGAAATTTTGTGGGGGGACTCTTCTCTGAACTGGCCTCAATTGCAGAATGGAGCGCTTAACGCCCTGTACCAAGCAGAGATGAAATTGGTGTGGACACTGCCTCCACAGCAGCTGCACTCCAGCTGAAAGTAGCTGTAGCAACGTTTAGCTCCAACTGTGGAGAAACGAACCACCCAAATTAGTTTACTGTTCTTGCGAGAACTGAGAGGGCACTACAATATGCACACTGCTCCAACCATGCGGGTGTATATCGCCAGATAATAAGACCAGGGCTGAGTACAGGTTTTCTCGTATAACAAGAAACATAGGGAAAGTTTCTGCTGGAAAGTTCAGCAAAGGCCAGATTAGTTTTGTAGGAATTTCAGTGGGAGATAGTGGCCTTGCAGACAGCAGCACGTCGCAGCTTAAGGTAAATGCCGCGTGCAGAGGCGTAAACTTTGTTGGTTCACCAGCTTGCGTCTACTGTAAACTCGAGCGGCCTTGGGTAATCTTGCGCTCAAATTTGTCACTTGACTAACCATCCACCGTAGACTTGATTGTCATCTTAAATAGTACCGAACTTTGAACCGGAATCGGACAATTGCCGACCGGTGTGGCCTTGCGGTTCTAGGCGCTTCAGTCTGGAACCGCGTGACCGCTACGGTCGCAGGTTCGAATCCTGCCTCGGGCATGGATGTGTGTGATCTCCTTAGGTTAGTTAGGTTTAAGTAGTTCTAAGTTCTAGGGGACTGATGACCACAGACGTTGAGTCCCATAGTTCTCAGAGCCATTTGAACCATTCGGACGATTTTCGTAGTACTGACCAACAGCATAACGTATGTGTGGGAGCAATTTTGTAAAGAAACGTTCAATTAAACTTTCGTATTATTGTGCTTAGGATTAATGTAAAGAAACTTCCAAATTAAACTTTCATAATATTGTGCTAAGATTAATGTTCTTTCAGAGAGTTAATATTTAACATTGTTGTGTATACACTTATTTCACTTTTTGATGTTGGCAAGGTGCGTTATCCTTTGCGCTGTTTTTATGTTGGCGAGTTGAAAACTGTGTGAAAAGCTGTAATTAGGTGAGAAATATTGCGACATTAAACTTGTCATTTCACTTCACACAGTTGTTCTCAATTCAAGAATAAGCAAAAAACAAACCTCACCCTTACATGTTTAACATCGGTAATTTTTCGTGAATTCAAATGGAAATCCTTGGAAAAAAGATGACGTTCTTTTCGCGAAACACTACTGGCAAAATTTTGACAACTGGCATGAAGTTGACTGCAGAACGATCGTATTTTCACCAACGTACATTTCATGTAAAAACCAGGAAGACAAGATAAGAGAAATTTGGGCTGGAACGGGAGGGGTATTGGCAGTCTTTCCTGCCTTGCACCATTTGCGAGACGAACAGGGAAGAAAATGGCAGGTAGTGATATAAGCTACCCACTGCCATACACCACAGGTGGCTTGCGGAATATGTATGTAGACGTAGATGTAGAAATTCTAGTAGCAGCCGTGCTTACACGTTGAATTATAAGAATCCTGGTCCCCCTGCTATGCAAACAAATGAACAATGAAATGCAAACTACACCCTTGCTTTACTGGCGTGTGGATAAAGATTTTTATGTATAGGTTTAGGAGGCGAGTAGCTGCCATCACCCTTCACTGATCATAGATGGCCTTAAGACCTAAGTACATAGGGCGCAATGTATAAACGGCAAAGATAATTTGCAAGAAGAGCTCACCTACCTCAAGAGCATTTTTACAGCGAATAAATTTTCTCCGCAACGAATTCGTAGAGCATTCGATGTAAAACCTAGAATGCAGGTATATGATGGGGAAGAAGATAGCAATTCCTTCAGATCAAGTGCGTTTTTTCCCTGTGTGAGTGCTTTTTCCTCAAAAATAGGCCGTATTCTCGAGGAACACTCTGTTAAGGTGAGCTCCCGGTCTCCCAGTAAGATTGGAACTTTACTCGGCTCTGTAATGGACGATTTACTGCTTCCTAAGGCGATTCCTTGCGGAAATTGTGAGAAGTCATCCATAGGTCAAACAACACGCACCGTTCGTGAGAGATGTGGGGAACATCGAAGATACACACGCTTATCACAGCCACACAAGTCATCTGTGGCCGAACATTATATTGATACTACAATGATGTAAAGATTGTAATATCCACCTCTTCGTTTTGGGATTCTATGTTCAAGGAAACTATAGAGATTAGATTAGCTAATAATTTCATAAATAGAGATAATGGTTTTAATTCGGACAAAGCATGGAATCCGGCTCTTGGAATAATTAAACTGCAGAGAAGTCGTCATGGTGTCATCGCCACCGAACATACATCGTTGTTTTTGTTGTGGTCTTCAGTCCAGAGACTGGTTTGATGCAGCTCTCCATGCTACTCTATCCTGTGCAAGCTGCTTCATCTCCCAGTACGTACCGGAACCTACATCCTTCTGAATATGCTTAGTGTATTCATCTCTTGGTCTCCAACTACGATTTTACCCTCCACGCTGCCCTCCAATACTAAATTGGTAATCCCTTGATGCCCCAGAATATTTCCTACCAACCGATCCCTTCTTCTAGTCAAGTTGTGCCACAAACTTCTCTTCTTCCCAATCCTATTCAATACTTCCTCATTAGTTATGTGATCTACCCATCTAATCTTCAGCATTCTTCTGTAGCACCACATTTCGAAAGCTTCTATTCTCTTCTTGTCCAAACTATTTATCGTCCATGTTTCACTTCCATACATGGCTACACTCCATACAAATACTTTCAGAAACGACTTCCTGACACTTAAATCTACACTCGATGTTAACAAATTTCTCTTCTTCAGAAACGTTTTCCTTGCCATTGCCAGTCTAAATTTTATATCCTCTCTACTTCGACCATCATCAGTTATTTTCCTCCACAAATAGCAGAACTCCTTTACTACTTTAAGTGTCTCATTTCCTAATCTAATTCCCTCAGCATCACTCGGTTTAATTCGGCTACATTCCATTATCCTCGTTCATCTTATATCCTCCTTTCAAGACACTATCCATTCCGTTCAACTGCTCTTCCAAGTCCATAGCTGTCTCTGACAGAATTACAATGTCATCGACGAACCTTAAAGCTTTTATTTCTTCTCTATGGATTTTAATACCGACTCCGAATTTTTCGTTTGTTTCCTTTATTGCTTGCTCAATATACAGGTTGAATAACATCAGGCCAGCCGAGGTGGCCGAGCGGTTCTGGTCACTATAGTCTGGAACCGCACGACCGCTACGGTCGCAGGGTCGAATCCTGCCTTGGGCATGGATGTGTGTGATTTCCTTAGGTTAGTTAGGTTTAAGTAGTTCTAAGTTCTAGGGGACTGATGACCTCAGAAGTTAAGTCCCATAGTGCTCAGAGCCATTTGAGCCATTTTTGAATAACATCAGGGAGAGGCTACAACCCCGCCTCACTCCCTTCCCAATCACTGCTTCTCTTTTGTTGTGTACATAGTTCCGCGTAGTCAGCGTGTACACAACTTTCACACTAGAGCGCGCCCCGCTAAGCACAACAGTGCAGGCGCAGCACTCATTTGTCTCCGCACAACAAGATGGCGCTGCCTTAGAGACAGACCAAATTCTGCTTCCGCCGATCCACGTATTAATATGTAACGCAGCCAATGAGGTTACTGCTAACATAGAACCTTTTCTCCTCGCGGATCACACTCGCGCAGTGATACCTGAATATGCGAGGTATTATAACGAGTGTACAGACCTCCGATTAGTCAGTCTGCATTAGTCTGCATTAGTCTGTATTTATCTGCACCTGTCTGTACCAGTCTGCACTTAGTCTGTACCAGTCTATAGTCAAGTTTCAGTCTGCGCCTCATAAGATTACCATATTCCTGTACATAGCCATGAAGATAAATGTATAGACACTTTGTCAAGTATCAGAGACATGTGAGAATAAGATTAACGTACCACGACCAAAGGAACTTCAGATTGTCAATTGTAAACAGCATCCAGAATCAAGTTACATGATGTCTATGCTTTTTATTATTTTAATAAATGCGTGTGAAAATTAATCAAGTTCTGTTTAAAGTTGGTCACCGTCAATCTGCTACTCTAAGCGTTCAAGTGGCATTTCTATCGTCTGACCTAATGGCAGAAGATAAACACGCCACGATAAGACCACGAGACATATTGCTGACACTCGCCTACTTCGTTAGAGCAAAGAGTCAAATAATCCGATGGTGTGTGTACCGAAGGTCTTACAGTACGCACACCGCACCTTTCATGTCTCTCGACTCTGTTAACTGCCATCTGGTTTCTGTACAAATTGTAAATAGCCTTTCGCTCCCAGTATTTTACCCCTGTCACCTTCAGAATTTGAAAGAGAGTATTCCAGTCAACATTGTCAAAAGCTTTCTCTAAGTCTACAAATGCTAGAAACGTAGGTTTGCCTTTTCTTAACTAGCTTTTAAGATAAGTCGTAAGGTCAGTATTGCCTCACGTGTTCCAACATTTCTACGGAACCCAAACTGATCTTCCCCGAGGTCAGCTTCTACCAGTTTTTCCATTCGTCTGTAAAGAATTCGCGTTAGTATTTTGCAGCCGTGACTTATTAACACTTTCAACACTGCCCCCTTTACACCTGGCACTTGGCTGTGAACTGGCATATTTAATGAATGTTTGAAATTAGATTGCAAAGAACAGGAAAACGATAGGAATATGGTTCTTGCATCATTTGAAAGGAAAATGTAAGAGCTTTACATGATAGTGAGTTTATTTTACAATATAAAATACAAATGGGTGTTATAATTAAAAAAGAAAACACAAAAATATCGTGGATAAAAAAGTTTTACATGATCTCTCTCTTGAGTAATGCCATTATTACTGTATCTAAATTTTAAAAAATATCGCTTGACTGTCTAACTGCCGGTACCTGTAAACTAGAGTATTTTAATAGTTCAGATGTAGTTAGCCTTCGTGTGAAAATCCTGGAAACACTGTGGGACGCAAAGGCCAACGCCACAGTCCTTGCACCACCATCTACTTCCTTCCTGATGCGCTTACCCATCTCTTTCTTCCCCCTGTGTGAATATACTTTGCAATACCTAGTAGTATTCACCTTGTTTGCAGTGGGTGGGACTTTATCTGGAAAGTGCCTTGCAAATGTCCTCTCAATTTGTGAGGATGAAGCGGCTTGTTGCTGAAAAATATTTCCGCCCTTCTCAGCCAATTTCTTCCCCACTCTGCGAATAAAGTCTACTAGGAATACATTCTGCCTAGTGTTCTCTTTATGTAAAATAAAACTGTTGACAGTTGACACTATAAACAAGTGGAAAAACAGCATTTACCGCCACTCAAAAGTTTTTCGGGCAAACGGGCTCTTCACTTTATGAACAATTGAGACATATACATACCTGAATCGTCACTTGTACTTTCGTCTGGAGAGTACGAATCCTCTTTGTCAGAATCATCAACTTCAGATCCTTCATCTCCATAAAGAATATCTAAGATCCCTGCCTCCGTCAACTCGCTGCGCGATATTTTCACGATCGTAAACACCTGTGAATGAACTGCAGGTAACTTCGACTTTGCAGTGCTCACAGCCGCTCCGAGGACGAGATAGCCGATAAGTGCTTGCCTCTTGCGGAAGAAGAACGAAATACGTCCACATTAGTTGGCGAAACTGCTTCGGAGACGCGCTAAACGCGCTTACGGAGCCAAATAAAGGCTCGCCCGTACGGTATACGTCGCCAACGTCAGGGCGGCCGTGCTGTAAGTGTTAAACTGATAGTTCGGTAATTTTCACATCTGTCAACACCGGCTTTCTTTGGGATTGGAAATGGAAGGGAATCGAATGTCTGTATGCGTATGTAAGCGTATGTCTTAGCTGCCGACCAGCGTCTGTCTGTGATTCGCAGGCACGTACTGCCGCGGTGGAGCATGCAAGACCGCACCTGGCACCTTGTCGTCAATCTTGCGACTTACTCTGTCGATGGCCGGACGATACGCGGCCGAAATATCAGTGGAAAAAATTTTATTTCCGCGGTTGGATACCCGAAATTTAGTGGACTATTCATTACGCAGCGAGAAGCTGAAAATGTACAAAATACAGAAAAATCACTCGTTATTATAAGAACAGAATACAGAGTAATAAATTATTGTTACAACAACTGAACATTCAGTAGGTCAATAGTTCACAGGAGGTGCTGGAAATGTTCGCCATAAACCTCGATACACAAGTCAGCACGTTTCAGCATGTTTCTGAAAAGTATTGCCAATTCAATTGCTGTGACTTCCACATTCGCAATGCAAATGCTTGTTTTCAACTCTTCAATTGTATGGCTGTTTCTGTAGACTTTGCACTTTAAATTATTCGACGATTAAAAATCACAGTTAGGCGGATCTTGTGATCTGGGAGGCCACAAATCTGCGGAAACGGGGAAACGGTATGTTCTTCTCCGAAAGCTTCATGGACGTGTGACTCAAAACCGTGAAGTGTGCGCAGTAGCTCCATCTTGCTGTACTGTTGTTCTTTCTCCATTAGCTGCGCTATAAATGGTTGCCACAATTCCGTTATATACATACACACACACACATACATTAATCCTTGTTCCATAGATCATAAATATTACATTTCGAATGATGTGGAACGTGTCAGTTTAACAAGTTTTCTTTAATTAATTAATTAATTAATTTTTTACAGTTACTACTTCGTATCTAAGAATTCATCTATTGAGTAGAGGGCGTTGTCATTCGGAAATTCTTTTAATTTGCTTTTAAATGTTGGTTGGCTACCTGTCAGGCTTTTAATACTATTTGGTAAATTACCAAAGATTTTTGTGGCAGAATAATTCACCCCTTTCTGTGCCAAAGTGAGATTTAATCCACAATAGTGAATATCATCCTTTCTTCTAGTGTTGTAGCTATGCAACTCGCTGTTATTTTTGAATTGTGATGGGTTATTAATGGAAAATTTCATAAGTGAATATATGTATTGCGAAGGTACTGTTAATATCCCGAGTTCCTTAAATAAATTTCTATAAGACGATCTTGGGTAGACTCCAGCTATTATTCTGATTACAAACTTTTATGCAATGAATACTTTCTCTCTTAATGACGTATTGACCCAAAATATGATCCCATATGAAAGCTGTGAATGAAAATAGGCACAGTAGGTTAATTTACTGATATGTTTATCACCAAAATTTGCAATAGCCCTAATAGCATAATTAGCTGAACCTAACCATTTCAGCAGATGATGGATGTGTTTCTTCCAGTTCAATTTCTCATCAGTGCACACACCCAGAAGTTTTGAGTATTCTCCCTTAGCAACACACTTCCGTTCATAGTCTATATTTATCAATGGTGTTATGCCATTTACTGTACAGAACTGTATAAACTGTTTTCACAAAATTTAGTGACAGTCGATTTGCAGAGAACAACTTAACAATTTTCTGAAAGACATTATTTGCATTTTCCTCAGCTGATTCTTGCTTCTTGGGTGTGATTACTATACTTGTGTCATCAGCAAAAAGAACTAACTTTGTGTCTTCATGAATACAGAGTGGCAAGTCGTTAATATATATTAAGAACAATAAGGGACCCAAGACTGAACCCTGTGGGACACCATTCTTGATACCTCCCCAGTTTTGAGGACTCTGCTGCTTTTTGCAGAGTATCTGTATTGTTAATTTCAACCTTCTGCCTTCTTCCAGTTAAATATGAATTAAACAATTTGTGCACTGCCCCATTCATACTGCAATATGTAAGCTTATCTAGACAAATTTCCTGATTCACACAATCAAAAGCCTTTGAGAGGTCACAAAATATTACAATGGGTTATGTTCGATTTTTCAGTGCATTTAACATTTGATCAGTGGAAGCATTATAGCGTTTTCTGTTGAAAAGACTTTCTGAAAAAAAAATTGACATTTTGTTAGTACTTCATTTTTACATGCACTTAAGAGTGTTGTTAGGCCAGTATTACACTATCATATTTCTGTGTCAAAGTTGATATGTCAAATATTTGTCAAAGGAATTTGATAGTGTAATAGCGCACTTTGTCAAATCACGCCTGTCGTCAAATAAATGTGATCAAATCTAGGGCCTTGCCGCAGACTTGATCATAAAAGTCGTTCGTCTTCTGTTCAGTGCAATGTGAAGAATAACCGCTTGGAGCGCTGGCGTCGCTTCAGCTGTTTGTCGTCTCTGTAATGTGTTTGTAAACATGGCTTCAAAATTTGTGTGTTCCTTCAACTTCTTTTTTTCTTTTTCTTTTTTTTTTTTTTATAAACTGTTTTGACTAAGGTGAGGGGTGAGCAAGGGACATTATTAATTGTGTGTTGTTAGGCAAGTGGAATATGCTGCAGGCGACTTCGTGTCCAAAATCACTGCTGCAGCCATCCACCTCTACATTGCGAAACATCTAAGGCAGAGGATGAAATCACACACTAAAATAAAAAATTTTTTCTTAGCTTTCCATTCTAATTTATTTTTGAACTCTTGGTGCCACAAGTTAAAAATCGCCTCATCTGTTTCGTACCTTTTATTAATTCTGTAGTTGTTGGAACACTAATTCCATTAAGTAAATTATTCAGAAATAAAAATTGTTCTTATTTCCCATATAGTGTACTAAACATTTATTTACCTTTACATACTCCCCCTTCAGTGCTTTATAAATCGCTTCACACGTTTCTGGAATTATTTTGGTCTATGTCAAATGTGATATGCCAGTGTTGTGTTGTAAATTAAAGTAGCTCTCTCCCATACCAGAGATCAGCGTGTCACAGTTTACCAGTCATCTGCACATATAGCATTTTTCAAGAGAGTATTCTGTTTTATAATATGAGAAACCACTTTACTGAGCAAATACTGACATATACTCTCATTTATTCGCAATTAATTTATATATAAGATTTGATGTCTTCCACTAGCAGCTTTCGTAACAAATTTTGCTGAATGCTTTCACTATCTCGACGTAATACCTATGGCTTCATCCAAGTAGACTATGTTTCCTTTTTTACCGCCACTTTTCTTCCAAATATACACACACAGTGCAGCTGTGGTACTAACAACTGCAGCGCATAATTACAAGTTGTTGTCCACCGTCTTGAAATTTGATGAAAAATACGACGAATGTGTAATACCCCTTTTTGCCCCAAGTCAAAGATTTTTGTCAAAAACATTTGACAAATATTTTATCATATTTCTTTGTCAAAGAAATATGATACTGTAATACCGGCCTACAGAAAAAGGAGCTTACAATCCGTTGGCCTGAACTGTTCACCAAACACCTACTTTCAAATCTTGCGAAGGTAACTCAGAACGTTCCCTGGGATTGTCTGTTGACCAATAGCGTGTGTTTTTAGAGTTCACGTACTTGCTATCTACATCTACATGACTACTCTGCAATCCACATTTAAGTGCTTGGCAGAGGGTTCATCGAACCACAATCATACTATCTCTCTACCATTCCACTCCCGAACAGCGCGCGGGAAAAACGAACACCTAAACCTTTCTGTTCGAGCTCTGATTTCTCTTATTTTATTTTGATGATCATTCCTACCTATGTAGCTTGGGCTCAACAAAATATTTTCGCATTCGGAAGAGAAAGTTGGTGACTGAAATTTCGTAAATAGATCTCGCCGCGACGAAAAACGTCTTTGCTTTAATGACTTCCATCCCAACTCGCGTATCATATCTGCCACACTGTCTCCCGTATTACGTGATAATACAAAACGAGCTGCCCTTTTTTGCACCCTTTCGATGTCCTCCGTCAATCCCACCTGGTAAGGATCCCACACCGCACAGCAATATTCTAACAGAGGACGAACGAGTGTAGTGTAAGCTGTCTCTTTAGTGGACTTGTTGCATCTTCTAAGTGTCCTGCCAATGAAACGCAACCTTTGGCTCGCCTTCCCCACAATATTATCTATGTTGTCTTTCCAACTGAAGTTGTTCGCAATTTTAAAACCCAGGTACTTAGTTGAGTTGACAGACGAGAATTTTACTATTTATCGAGTAATCGAATTCCAACGGATTTCTTTTGGAACTCGTGTGGATCACCTCACACTTTTCGTTATTTAGCGTCAACTGCCACCTGCCGCACCATACAGCAATCTTTTCTAAATCTCTTTGCAACTGATACTGGTCTTTGGACGACCTTACTAGACGGTAAATTACAGCATCATCTGCGAACAACCTAAGACAACTTCTCAGATTGTCACCCAGGTCATTTACATAGATCAGGAACAGCAGAGGTCCCAGGACGCTTCCCTGGGGAACACCTGATATCACCTCAGTTTTACTCGATGATTTGCCGTCTATTAGTACGAACTGCGACCTTCCTGACAGGAAATCACAAATCCAGTCGCACAACTGAGGCGACGATACCCCATAGGCCCGCAGCTTGATTAGAAGTCGCTTGTGAGGAACGGTGTCAAAAGCCTTCCGGAAATCCAGAAATACGGAATCAACCTGAGATCCCCTGTCGATAGCGGCCATTACTTCGTGTGAATAAAGAGCTAGCTGCGTTGCACAAGAACGATGTTTTCTGAAACCATGCTGATTACGTATCATTAGCAGCTGCTATGGTGAAACTATTCTTCGTCTGAAACTTCCTGGCAGATTAAAACTGTGTGCCCGACCGAGACTCGAACTCGGGACCTTTGCCTTTCGCGGGCAAGTGCTCTACCAACTGAGCTACCGAAGCACGACTCACGCCCGGTCTCACAGCTTTACTTCTGCCAGTATCTCGTCTCCTACCTTCCAAACTTTACAGAAGCTCTTCGTCTGATTCGAAGCAAAGATTTGGTTCCAGATAACCATCGGCGGCTGGCGGGAGCAACCATTCAAAAAAATGGTTCAAATGGCTCTGAGCGCTATGGGACTTAACATCTATGGTCATCAGTCTCCTAGAACTTAGAACTACTTAAACCTAACTAACCTAAGGACAGCACACAACACCCAGTCATCACGAGGCAGAGAAAATCCCTGACCCCGCCAGGAATCGAACCCGGGAACCCGGGCGTGGGAAGCGAGAACGCTACCGCACGACCACGACCTGCGGACGGAGCAACCATTCGCAACAATGTTGTCGCAGTGCGTAATCCGTAGGTTTTAATGCTTGCATCGCTCTTACTGTTTATGGTCGCATGTGTAACAGTTTCGACTGATGACCTCCGATGTTAAGTCTCATAGTGCTCAGAGCCATTTGAACCATTTTTGTAACAGTTTCAACACGTTCTGGCATGATAATCGTTTGACGGTTATTTGGAAAGATAGACATCTAGCTGATTTCCGTTTACTTCTTACCATAGGCTCGTGAACACGTTCAATATTTTTCGGCAAATAAACTTCCATTACGCTGTTAGTTTGGCGTTAGCGACTGAACCTGCTGCTCTAAATTTAGTGAGCAATTTCCGCACAGCAAATTTGACAGGAGTAGCTTTCTCTGGACACTTTATCGTGAACCTTTCATGCAAGAAAAGTCTCGATAATAAACACTCTTTGTTCGACTGAAAAAGGCATTCTGCAGAACTACATTCACAGCAAGCTTCAAACTGACTACTGAAGACGCAGCACTGATCGCTAAATCATCGCTCGACGTCACGTGACCTAGCGTTAAGAAATAACGTCACCCTTAGCATCGAATATGACTTTCAGCATGACACACGGCCTCTTTTATCCTGGTCACCCCGTACAATAACAGCTCCCAATAACGAAGAAAATCAGATAATAGCCACAAGAGACATAAAATGTTTCTAATCATAAATCTCGTTAAAGTAATTACTACTTATAACATATCTGCATTGTCCGCCCCCGGTAGCTGAGTAGTAGACGGCACTGTAGCTCAGCGTGTTCGGTCAGAGGGTTTACCTATCCTCTGTAATAAAAAACTCAGTGAACGGATCAATGAACAACCAGAACAAGTGTCATAGGACGTCCGCCACGAACAAAGTCAACGAACAATATAGAACAAAATGAGATTAATAAAAAAAAAAGTAGTCAGCGCGATAGAATGTCAATCATAAGGGCCCGGGTTCGATTCCTGGCTTGGTTGGAGATTTTTTCCGCTCAGGAACTGGGTGTTGTGTTGTCCTAATCATCATCATCTCATCCCCATCGACGCGCAGGTCGCGGAAGTGGCGTCAGATCGAAAGACGTGCACCTGGCGAACGGTCTACCCGACGGGAGGCCCTAGTCACACGACATTTTATTTTTTTTATATCTGCATTTTACAAAACTGCATAAAAGTACTCACTGATGACGTCACAAAGGCGCTGAAACAGGTATGCACACTTATAAACAACAGTTGTTTGTTTAATACGCGAACCTGCATTCACAGGAGACACATTTTCTCTATGAAAACGTGACTGCTCACTGGCCATTTACATAACTGGATTTTTTTGCTTTAGTCTTAACTAGCGACTTGTACTGGCTTCGCAGGGGTAGCATTAAGTACCTACGGCTAGAAGAATTCTGTGGCTTAACGGTAAAAAATTATATACACAACCCTTCAAAAATGGTTGAAATGGCTCTGAGCACTATGGGACTCAACTGCTGAGGTCATAAGTCCCCTAGAACTTAGAACTACTTAAACCTAACTAACCTAAGGACATCACACACATCCATGCCCGAGGCAGGATTCGAACCTCCGACCGTAGCGTTCACGCGGTTCCGGACTGAAGCGCCTAGAACCGCACGGCCACTCCGGCCGGCTACACAACCCTTCTCTGGGAATCATCTACATTAGAGAAAATTGTATCAAAATCCCTACAGTAATTCCTGAGATTGCCGTTCATGTATACACAGAAAAAAAGCAGTGGTAGACTTGAATTTATAATATGTATATCTTCCAGTGAAGTTTTGCTGGTCTCTGGAGTTGCAGCAGCTGTTAGTTTACCACTTCCCCGCCAGATACCGCCACCTCTACAGCTGACCAGCCCGTAGCTTCATCAACTGCCACGTTACTTCGTTCCAAATGCCTATTAAATACGGAACAGACAAGAAGACATATATTATACACTCATCATTACTATGATTATAAATTATACAAACAAACCTTTGCTGTAAAACAATCTGTCAGTTAATGAAGACCGCATCAAAATCTCTATGGCTTTTACTGAGATTAGCGTACACATTCAGAGAGTAAAACGAGGTCTGGGATTTCGGTTCATCATAGTCCAGCCATAGTCCAGTAAATAACTAGCTATACCGAGTCACACTTGGCTGTAGCTCAGTTTGCTCAAATGGAAAAGAAAAAGCAAGAAAGCACACGTTTCTGATGTGTATAGGAACTGGATATACATCATAACCTCGTTCACTCCCCTGTCTCCGTCCATCTCCCCTCAAACTCTCCTTGTCCATCTCTTCCTCCTCCCCCCTCTCTCCATCTTCTCCTCCTCCATCCCTCTCTCTCTCTTTCTCCCCCCCCTCTCTCTCTCTCTCTCTCTCTCTCTCCATCTCCTCCTGCCTCCTCTCTCTGCCACTCTCTCAGTTCATCTCTTCCTCTCCATTTCTGTGTCCATCTTCTCCTCCTTCCTCTCTCTCACTCCATCCCCTCCTGCCTCCTCTCTGTGTCCATCATCTCCTTCCCATTTTCTTTGTCCATTTTCTCTCACCCCTCTGTCCATCTCCTCTTCCCCCCCCCCTCCCCTCTGAGCTCAAGCCTTGTTAATTGTCATTCAGAAGTCAATTTCTGTAGTAGTTTCTAATCATAAACCAGTAAGCCACAAACAGAACTTTTCCAGTTGCTAACAACATTTCACTATTACATGTATGTATGTGTGTTACAAATATAGGCGCTGTATGTGTCCACACGTTAATTACAGTCATAATGTCATACTGTAATATATGTATATTTTAATACATGTAATACATAAATATGTACATGCAATATACAGGACGAGTCACTAACTATTGCCATCTAACTCTGAAAGTATGATAGTAGCTGAAAAGTTTGTGGGACAAATGTTGCATGGGACAACAGGGGCCACAATATGACGTTGGATTTTTGTTGCTAGGTGGAGTCGCATCAGAGATATGAAGGGCAACTTTGTTTTTTTAAATGGGATGCTATAGTTTGGTACTTATTTTCTGATAGCGGCTATCAAGACGAATCCAATGATGTGTAACAGTAAGGTCTTTGAAGATCACCAAAGGTCAAAAGGTGGCTAAAGACAACACACATACCCCATGCCCAAGGGAGGACTCAAACCTCCAACAGTGGGAGCCACACTAACCATGGCAAGGCGCCCCAGACCGTGCAACTACCCCATGTGGCCTGTTGTTGGGTGGACTGTGAGAGGGTTTCCTCGAGTCATAGTTATTACTATTAGTAATAGTGTCGAAATAAAACAGTATCTCTGTCTTGAAAAAAAAAGTTTTACAAGACAGTTCCAGACTGCATCAGTATTGTGAAAAAGAACCCATAGTATCTGAAGAGTCGAATTCTATCAGTATTGTGAAAAAGAACCAAATTGTATTTCAAGAACCAAACTATCTATACATCTCTGAGAACTGAATAAATGAATTTCGTTACCATGTATCTTTGTGTTATTTACTGAAAACCTATCCCCACTGCACTGTATATATAAAAAAGTGTGCAAGACACCTATATGACATTAGTTTTCAACATGAGTGCTGTTAAGGAGGTGAAGTTTAAGATGGAGAATAACAAAATATATGTAAGGGGTAAGACTGGAAAATTAAAGAGACCTTTGGAGAAAAGAGAACCACATGTATGAATATCAAGAGCTCAGATGGAAAACCAGTTATAAGCAAAGAAGGGAAAGCAGAGTGGTGGAAGGAGTATATAGAGGGCTATATAAGGGCGATGCACTTGAGGGTAATATTATGGAAATGGAAGAGGATGTAGAGGAAGATGAAACTGTAGCTATGAAACTGCGTGAAGAATTTGACAGAGCATTGAAAGATGTAAGTCAAAACAAGGCCCCGGGAGCAGACAACATTTCATTAGAAATACTTATAGCCTTGACAAAACTCTTCCATCTGATGAGGCAGGTGAAATACATTCAGACTTTAAGAACAATATAATTATCCCAATTCCAAAAAAACTATCAGTTTAATAAGCCATGGTAGCAAAATACTAACACAAATTCTTTGCAAACGAATAGAAAAACTGGTAGAAGCCGGCCTTAGGGAAGATCAGTTTAGGTTCTGTAGAAATTTTGGAACACATAGGGCCGTACTGACCGCACGACTTATCTTAGATGATAGGTTAAGGAAAGGCATTTGTAGACTTAGAGAAAGATTGTGAGAATGTTGACTGGAATATGCCCTTTCAAATTCTGAAGGTGGCAGGTGAAACATACAGGGAGCGAAAGGCTACTTTCAAAAAATGGTTCAAATGGCTCTGAGCACTATGGGACTTAACATCTGTGGTCATCAGTCCCCTAGAACTTAGAACTACTTAAACCTAACTAACCTAAGGACATCACACACATCCATGCCCGAGGCAGGATTCGAACTTGCGACCGTAGCGGTCACGCGGTTCCAAACTGAAGCGCTTAGAACCGCACGGCCACACCGGCCGGCGGCTACTTTCAATTTGTACGGAAACCAGAGGCAGTTATAAGAGTCGAGGGGTATGAAAGGGAAGCAATGGTTGGGAAGGGAGTGAGACAGAGTTGTAGTCTCTCCCCAATGTTATTCAATCTGTATATTGAGCAAGCACTGAAGGAAACAAAAGAAAAGGTCGGAGTAGGTATTGAAATCCACGGAGAAGTAATAAAAACTTTGAGGTTCGCCGATGACATTGTAATTCTGTCAGAGACAGCAAAGGAGCTGGAAGAGCAGTTGAATGGAATGGACAATGTCTTGAAAGGAGGATATAAGATGAACATCAACAAAAGCAAAACGAGGATAATGAAATGTAATCGACTTAAATCGGGTGATGCCAAGGGAATTAGGTTAGGAAATGAGACACTCAATGTAGTAAATGAGTTTTACTATTTGGGGAGCAAAATAACTGATGATAATCGAAGTAGAGAGGATATGAAGTGTACACTAGCTATGGCATGAAAAGCGTTTCTGAAGAAGAGAAATTTGTTAACATCGAGTATAGATTTAAGTGTTAGGGAGTCTTTTCTGAAAGTATTTATATGAAGTGTAGCCATGTATGGAAGTGAAACATGGGCGATAAACAGTGTAGACAAGAACTTTTTGAAATGTGATGCTACAGAAGAATGCTGAAGATTAGAAGAGTAGATCACATAACTAATGAGGAGGTACTGAATAGAATTGGGGAGAAGAGGAGTTTGTGGCACAGCTTGAAGAAGGGATCGGTTGGTAGAACATGTTCTGAGGCATCAAAGGATCACCAATTTAGTACTGGAGGGAAGTTTGGAGGGTAAAAATAGTAGAGGGAGACCAAGACATGAATACACTAAGCAGTTTCAGAAGGATGTAGGATGCAGTAAGTACTGGGAGATGAAGAAGCTTGCACAGGATAGAGTAGCATGGAGAGCTGCATCAAACCAGTCTCAGGACTGAAGACCACAACAACAAATACCCTGGTTCCACTAGGCACAGTCCTTGATGGTGTTGCATTTTTTTTCTGGCAGTGTGTTTCAATTAGTAACATTTATCATCAATACTTTATTTTGATTGCTGTTGTTGTTGTGGTCTTCAGTTCTCAGACTGGTTTGATGCAGCTCTCCATGCTACTCTATCCTGAGCAAGCTTCTTCATCTCGCAGCACCTACTGCAACCTACATCCTTCTGAATCTGCTTGGTGTATTCATCTCTTGGTCTCCCTCTACGATTTTTACCCTCCACGCTGCCCTCCAATACTAAATTGGTGATCCCTTGATGCCTCAGAACATGTCCTACAAATCGATCCCTTCTTCTAGTCAAGTTGTGCCACAAACTCCTCTTCTCCCCAATCCTATTCAGTACCACCTCATTAGTTATGTGATCTACTCATCTAATCTTCAGCATTCTTCTGTAGCACCACATTTCGAAAGCTTCTATTCTCTTCTTGCCCAAACTATTTATCGCCCATGTTTCACTTCCATACATGGCTACACTCCATACAAATACTTTCAGAAACGACTTCCTGACACTTAAATCTATACTCGAAGTTAACAAATTTCTCTTCTTCAGAAACGCTTTCCTTGCCATTGCCAGTCTACATTTTATATCTTCTCTGCTTCGATTATCATCAGTTATTTTGCTCCCCAAATAGTAAAACTCATTTACTACTTTAAGTGTCTCATTTCCTAATCTAATTCCCTCAGCATCACCCGACTTAATTGGACTACATTCCATTATCCTCGTTTTGCTTTTGTTGATGTTCATGTTATATCCTCCTTTCAAGACACTGTCTATTCCGTTCAATTGCTCTCCCAAGTCCTTTGCTGTCTCTGACAGAATTACAATGTCATCGGCGAACCTCAAAGTTTTTATTTCTTCTCCATGGATTTTGATACCTACTCCGAATTTTTCTTTTGTTTCCTTTACTGCTTGCTCAATATACAGATTGGACATCATCGGGGAGAGACTACAACCCTGTCACACTCCCTTCCCAACCATTGCTTCCCTTTCACACCCCTCGACTCTTTATAACTGCTATCTGGTTTCTGTACAAATTGTAAATAGCCTTTCGCTCCCTGTATTTTACCCCTGCCACCTTCAGAATTTGAAAGAGAGTATTCCAGTCAACATTGTCAAAAGCTTTCTCTAAGTCTACAATTGCTAGAAACGTTTTTTTTATAAACCTACTCAAAAAATTATAAAGTTACATAAATCTGCTTAGGAAGAACTGCAGGTAACTTTGGCAGTCTTTCAGGGTCGCAGGGTCACCCTGATACGGTTGACCCTTTTGTCTGTTGGTAAATGAATCGGACTGACCCCCCTGTCCGTGCCCCCAGGATAATGGCCTCTGCACCCACGACGTGAAGACCAAGTCCGCCTGTACTGGCGACTCCGGCGGCCCGGTCTTCTGCGAAGGACAGTTCATCCAGTTCGGACTCGTCGTGGGCGCCCTCTACGAGAACTGCACGCATTGGTACTGCGGCGCGCCGGCTGTATGGAACATCTACATGTTCGTCGGCTTCTACCGCGACTGGATCGACTATACGATGCACAGGTACTCCGAGGCTCGGTCGGCCAGCCACCGGCGACGAGCCAGCTCGCTGCCAACTCTGCTGGCCGGCTTCCTGATGGCGCAGCTCAACCCTCCAATAAACACTCATACGCCTCTCTGATCTGTCGCTCATTTATTTCTACATCTACATCTACATACATACTCCGCAATCCACCATACGGTGCGTGGCGGAGGGTACCTCGTACCACAACTAGCATCTTCTCTCCCCGTTCCACTCCCAAACAGAACGAGGGGAAAATGACTGCCTGTATGCCTCTGTACGAGCCCTAATCTCTCTTATCTTCGTGGTCTTTCCGCGAAATGTAAGTTGGCGGCAGTAAAATTGTACTGCAGTCAGCCTCAAATGCTCTCTAAATTTCCTCAGTAGCGATTCACGAAAAGAACGCCTCCTTTCCTCTAGAGACTCCCACTCGAGTTCCTGAAGCATTTTCGTAACACTCGCGTGATGATCAAACCTACCAGTAACAAATCTAGCAGCCCGCCTCTGAATTGCTTCTACGTCCTCCCTCAATCCGACCTGATAGGGATCCCAAACGCTAGAGCAGTACTCAAGAATAGGTCGTATTAGTGTTTTATAAGCGGTCTCCTTTACAGATGAACCACATCTTTCCAAAATTCTACCAATGAACCGAAGACGACTATCCGCCTTCCCCACAACTGCCATTACATGCTTGTCCCACTTCATATCGCCTTGCAGTGTTACGCCCAAATATTTAATCGACGTGATTGTGTCAAGCGCTACACTACTAATGGAGTACTCAAACATTACAGTATTCTTTTTCCTATTCATCTGAATTAATTTACATTTATCTGTATTTAGAGTTAGCTGCCATTCTTTACACCAATCACAAATCCTGTCCAAGTCATCTTGTATCCTCCTACAGTCACTCAACGACGACACCTTCCCGTACACCACAGCATCATCAGGAAACATCATTTATGTAGACACAAAACAACAGCGGACCTACCACTAAAAAAAAAAAAGGTTCAAATGGCTCTGAGCACTATGGGACTTAACAGCTGAGGTCTTCAGTCCCCTAGAACTTAGAACTACTTAAACGTAACTAAGGAGATCACACACATCCATGCCCGAGGCAGGATTCGAACCTGCGACCGTAGCAGTCGCGCGCTACCGGACTGAAGCGCCTAGAACCGCTCGGCCACCGCAGCCGGCTGACCAACCACACTTTCCTGGGGCACTCCAGATGATACCCTCACCTCCGATGAACACTCACCATCGAAGACAACGTACTGGGTTCTATTACTTAAGAAGTCTTCGAGCCACTCACATACTTGGGAATCAATCCTATACGCTCGTACCTTAGTTAGCAGTCTGCAGTGGAGCACCGAGTCAAACGCTTTCCGGAAGTCAAGTAATATGGCATCCGTCTGATACCCTTCATCCATGGTTAGCAAGATATCATGTGCAAAAAGGGCGAGTTATGTTTCGCAGGAGCGATGCTTTCTAAAGCCATGCTGATGCATAGACAGCAACTTCTCTGTCTCAAGGAAATTCATTATATTCGGACAGAGAATATGTTCGAGAATCCTGCAACAAACCGATGTTAAGGATATTGGTCTGTAATTTTGAGGATGCGTCCTTCTACCCTTCTTACATACAGGCGTCACTTTTCCAATCGCTCGGGACTTTACGTTGGGCAAGAGATTTGCGATAAATGCTAGCTAAGTAAGGAGCCAATGCAGTAAAGTACTCTCTGTAAAACCGAATGGGAAACCCATCAGGACCTGGCGATTTATTCATTTTTAACCCATTCAGGTTCTTCACAACCCCATGGATGTCTATCACTACGTCTTCCATACGGGAATCTGTACGAGACTCAAAAGGCGGTATGTTTGTACGATCCTCCTGCGTGAAAGATTTCTCAGACGCTAAATTTAAAATTTCAGCTTTCGTTTTGCTGTCTTCCGTTTCTAGGCCAGACTGATCAGTGAGTGACTGGATGGAAGCCTTCGACCCGCTTACCGATTTTACGTAAGACCAGAAATTCCTTGGGTTTTCAGCAAGATCTTTTGCTAAGGTATGACGGTGGTAGTGGTTGAATGCTTCGCGCATCGCTCTTTTTACAGCAGCACGAATCTCTACTAACTTTTGCCTGTCCTTATTCTTCCGATCTTTCTTGTACCGCAAGTGTAACTGCCTTTGCTTCCTGAGCATTCTCCGAATTGCGCTGTTAAACCATGGTGGATCTTTTCCGTCCGTAACCCACTTTTTCGGCACATACTTGTCCAATGCGTGATTTACAATGTGTTTAAAATTTGCCCATAATTCTTCCACGTCCATCGTACCGCAAGAAAATGAAGTCGATTCATTTACCAAGTGGGATGCTAAGTTGTTACTAGTATTTCGTAAATCGGTAAATTTAAAAGTATGGCATACTACTCGTCATTAAAAGTGCAACGCCAGGACAGGTTAGCAAATAGCGAAATTTTACTTATTCTTTGTACACATAATAACTGGGTGAATAGAAGTTTTACGAGGGTCACTCCAAAAGAAATGCACACTATTCTTGTAAAAATACAGTTTTCATTCTGCATGTGTGAAAGTTTTACAGTGTGTAGATACATCCTTACCGCTTGTTTTCAATCTTAGTTCAACCTGTTCCCGTGAGTGGCGCCGTCACAGCATGTCTTCAAGATGGCTGCTACACTTGACGTTCGTCAGAAGCAACGTGCTGTCATAGAATTCCTGTGTTGTGAAAACGAGGCAGTGGGAAACATCCACAAGAGGTTGAAAAAGGTGTACGGAGATGCTGCTGTCGATCGCAGTACAGTTACTCGGTGGGCAAGCAGGTTACGTGATGAAAACGGGCATGGCAATATTGAGGATTGTTCTCGCAGCGGCAGGCCTCGTACTGCACACACTCCAGACAATGTGCAGAGAGTTAACGAATTGGTGACTGCTGACAGACGCATCACAGTGAACGAATTCTCACGCTACGTTGGGATAGGGGAAGGAAGTGTTTGCAGAATACTGAAAGTGTTGGCGTTAAAAAAGTTTTGTGCCAGGTGGGCTTTCAGGATGTTGACAGTGGCTCACAAAGAAACAAGAAAAACGGTATGCAGCGAACTTTTGGAACAGTACGAGAATGGTATAGACGAATTTCTTGGAAGAATTGTGACAAGTGATGAAACATGGCTCCAATATTTTTCTCCAGAGACGAAGAGGCAATTAATGGAGTGGCATCATGCAAATTTACCCAAGAAAAAAATTCAAAACCACACCTTCTGCTGGAAAAGTTATGGCTACAGTGTTTTTCGATTCCGAAGGACTCTTGCTTGTGGACATCATGCCAAGTGGAACCACTATAAATTCTGATGCATATGTGAGGACACTGAAGAAACTTCAAGCTGGACTGAGTCGTGTTCGACCACATCGGCAAAAGCATTATTTTTTGCAATTGCACGACAATGCACTGCCACATGTCAGTCAAAAAACCATAGAAGCTATCACAAAACTCGGATGGACAACACTGAACCACCCACCTTACAGTCCTGACCTGGCTCCATGTGACTATCATATCTTTGGGAAACTGAAAGACTCTCTTCGTGGAATAAGGTTTGAAGACGATGACGCCCTTGTGCACGCTGCCAAACAGTGGCTCCCAGAAGTTGGTCCAGAATTTTACTGTGCGGGTTACAGGCGCTGGTTCCAAGATGGCGTAAGGCAGTTGAGGGGGATGGAAATTATGTGGAGAAATGAAAATATTGTTCCTAAAGGATGTATCTACACAATGTGAAACTTTCAAACGTGTAGAATAAAAGATGTATTAAAAAAAAATAGTGTGCATTTCTTTTGGAGTGATCCTCGTAAATATGTAATTGATTTAGACCCTGTACATCTCATCCATACTCTGCAAATCACTGATAGAGAGTGCCAATTACTAAACTATGTGAAGTAAAATCGTCATAACTTCTGTACAGTTCGCGTTAGTACGTTCACACTGCACTGTTGGCTGTGGGGCATGGTGGGAATAAGTGTGCGTTGTATGGTTTGGTTTAGTGACGAAGCCCACTTTCATTTGGATGAGTTTGTCAATGAGCCAAATTGGCACGTTTGGGGGACTGAAAATCTGTATTTCGCTATCAAGAAGTCTCTTCACCCTCAACGGATGACTATGCGGTGTCCAATGTCCAGTCACAGAATAATTACTGCGATATTCCTTGATGACAAAGTGACTACCGAACGGTATATGTAGGTTTTGGAAGACGATTTCATCCGCCCTATGCAAAGTGACCCTGATTTCGACAATATGTGGTTCATGCAAATCGGAGCTGGACCCCATCGACGCAGGAGAGTGTTTGGTGTCATGGAGGAGCACTTTGGGGAGGACATTCTGGTTCTGCGGTACTCAGATGCCACTGGCATGGGCCTCGATTGGCCGTCGTATTCTCCGGATCTGAACACATGGGACTGCTTTGGTTGGTTGGTTGGTTGGTTTGGGGAAGGAGACCAGACAGCGAGGTCATCGGTCTCATCGGATTAGGGAAGGACGGGGGAGGAAGTCGGCCGTGCCCTTTGAAAGGAACCATCCCGGCATTTGTCTGGAGCGATTTAGGGAAATCACGGAAAACCTAATTCAGGATGGCCGGACGCGGGATTGAACCGTCGTCCTCCCGAATGCGAGTCCAGTCTGCTAACCACTGCGCCACCTCGCTCGGTGGGACTCCTTTTTGTGGGGTTATACTAAAGACAAGATGTACAGCAATAACCGCAAAACAGCTGCTGAGCTGAAAACAGCTATTCAAGAGGTCATCGACAGCATCAACGTTCCGACACTTCAGCAGGTCATGCAGAATTTCGCTGTTCGTCTGCGCCACATCATCGCCAATAATGGGAGGCATATCGAACATGTCATAACCTAAATCCGAATATCTGTAATGACGTTTGAATGGTGAATAAAGTGTGTGCACGCCGTAGTTTGTAAGCAAGTTCCTTTTTTCTTCATATAGTTCAATAATTGTCGCCCTTAAGTGGGTGGCAGAGGATACGTCCATTGTACCAGTTACTTTTCTCTTTCAATTCACGTACGGAGTGCAGGTATAATGATTTCTTTAACGGCTCTGTATGTTCTGTAATCAGTCTGGTCTTACCTTCGCTTTCGCAGTGGGAGCAATACGTAGCGAGTTGTACTATAAGGGCAGTCAAATGAAGACGAGACAGGTGGGAAAAAATTAATCAGCTGTTCATTATTTCAAAAATAATCTGCATGACTATCAACATATTTATCCCAGCGTCAGACAAGACTGTAAATGCCTTCGTGGAAAAATGTTTGCAGCTGCCTAAGTGACTGTACCCAGGCACACATCTCTTCGTCCAAAGCAATCCGGCAGCTACAAATGTATTTCTCCAGGACTCCAAAAACATGGAAATCATATGGGGAGAGATCAAGGCTGTATGGAAGGAAGGACTTCCAAGCAAAACTTCTGCAGCGTAATCTAAACAATAGGCACACCAGCTCGATGAAAGACAATATTCTAGCAATAGACTGAAACTTACCACCCACTGAGCCTACACAGCCATTCAATTTCATGTCATTGCTAACTTTTACACCAAGGTATTTGAATGAGTTAACAGATGTTAGCTGTGATGTTTTTTTTTTCGCTTTATGAAATGCACAGTTATTCACTTCTGAAAATTTAAGGCAAGTTTCCAGTCTTCAAACCACACTGATATCTTATCAAGATATCACTGAATATTTGTATAGCATCGTTCGGACTGTACTTCATTGTAGATATTATTAATCAGTCGCACCTGACTACCTCTGTAGCTTGGAGAATGCTACAGGGCTATTCAAAAAGAAGGAACATATTTCAAACATTTATTGCTTCCAAACTACAAAAGATAGAAACACAGTTCCAACGTTCCTGGACAGAGAAAAGTTAAAATTTTTGTGCGTTCAATGTGGGCACCATGTGTTTCACGACAAATATGAGAATGGTGGCTCATTAACTGCCAAACACGAAGCAGCTGGTCTCTCGTTGTCGATTTCACAGTTTCAAGAATGCGATGTCGCAGGCTTCCAAGAGTGTCAAGCGTAGGGGGAATGAAAATGCGGTCTTTTACACAACCGCACAGACAGAAGTCACTAGTTGTGAGGTCTCCACGAGAGGTCACCTCCTCTTCCAATCCGACGTTGTTGAACGGTGCCATTCAGGTAACATCAGATGTGCATGGAGAAGGTGCATGGTGGCAAATGAATATTTTAAACACTCAGCCGGTTCGTAAATACTTCCACCCTTGACCTGAAAACATGCCGTTTTGGACGTGATATAAACCGCTCTGTTTCCTCATTATGACGATGCCTGCACTGTTGCCGGCCGGGGTGGCCGAGCGGTTCTAGGAGCTACAGTCTGGAACCGCGCGACCGCTACAGTCGCAGGTTCGAATCCTGCCTTGGGCATGGATGTGTGTGATGTCCTTAGGTTAGTTAGGTTTAAGTAGTTCTAAGTTCTAGGGGAGTGATTTGATTACCTCAGAAGTTAAGTCCCATAGTTCTCGTTTGAGTCCTCCCCCAACTTTTTCTTAATTTTTTTTTTTTTTTTTTTTAGAGGTGGAGCCCCTCCACGCCCAACCGGCATGATGACCAACTCAAAAGGTCTACTGCCATCTCTGCATGAGGTTAGTTTCCACTAGAGTGAGTTGTCGCAGCATGTGGGTACCGCGATGTTTGCGTACGTCTGGTTAAGGTTAACAAGTAATACGCGCTCATCTGGAGACAGATTGGGTCGAAGTCGAACGAAGGGTAGCGGTTTGAAGGGCAGAGGAAGAAAATTGGAAGGCGAGAGCCAAGGGAAAAAAACCTCTGCGATAGTTGGGTCGGGTGGTAAGACCAGAAGCGGATGTCTCGCTGCCTGCGATAGGTCGTGCTAGGGTAGGCTTTGTTAGTAGTGGGTATCATGCATGTCGATAGCTTTGACGTTGTGCGTTGCTGTTGCTCGGCGGCTGCCACTGGGAGCCGGATTTGAGCTCTCGATCAGCGTCAGCAACCTGCAACAGTTAGGTCTGTCATCGTTTTGTGTCCGATAGGTCATATGCCGGATTCACAGTGTAGGGTGACGTTGGCGATTTGTTTGTGCATCAGTGGGCGAGTTCGTCGGTGTCCCTGCTGTGGCCTGTTGGTCGGCTCTAATAGCACCTGGTAATTTCCAGTCAACGTCGCTGATATGCAGGGGCTTCCCGACGTTTGTCGCTTGTTGGTGTATGTTAGCTTGCCGTAGGTGGCTATGCCCTAGCTAGTGTCTTTGGCCGCTTATGCTTCCACTTATGGTTGTGATCGTAGCTTCCCAGAGTAAGGATGAAAGGATTGTTCGAGTGTCTCGAGTTCCTGTATGGTCGTGTGGCGTGTTTTTTGAATACGAGGCGTGTTTCTTACATAAGTACCGTTTTGCCACACCGCGGCCGCAGCGCTGCGGTCGGCGTTCTGCACATGCGCACTGGGTACCTACATCTGTTGTCTACGCCCCGACGCCATTACAGTCTGATTCTTCTTGTTTACGTTGTGTACTGAGTGTTTAAGATGCCTCCGATAATCGTGAGTCCCGCCGACAGTGAAGTACGGGCTGTTATAAGATTTCTTAGTGCTAAAGGCCTAAAAGCGATAGATATCCATCGCGAGATCTGTGCCGTTTACAGAGAAAACATTATGAATTGTGGAATGTTAAGAAAGTGGGTGAGAGCATTTAAAGATAGCCGCACAAATGCGCACGATGAACAATGGAGTGGGCGTCCTTCAGTCGTTAATGAAAGTTTGGTGCAGGAAGTGGACAACAAGGTGAGAGAATACAGACACTTTACGATTTCCTCCTTGCGGGATGACTTTCCTAATGTTTCTCGTAGTGTTTTGTATGGCATTGTGACCGAGCACTTGAATTACCGAAAATTGTGCGCACGTTGGGTACCGAAAATGTTGACGGATGTGCACAAAACCAAACGTTTAGACAGCGCATTGACTTTCCTTGAGCGGTACCACAACGACGGTGATGATTTCTTAAGCCAAATTTTTATGGGTAGCCTACGTCACACCAGAATCAAAGCAACAGTCCATGGAATGGCGGCATTCAGATTCACCCAGAAAAGTGAAGTTTAAGCAAACAATTTCTGCCCAGAAAATCATGTGCACAGTTTTTTGGGACAGAAAAGGAGTATTGCTTGTGGAATTTCTGCCTCGTAATGAGACAATCAATGCAGCAGCTTACTGTATGGCACTGCACAATCTGCGGCGTTCAATTCAGGACAAAAGACGTGGCAAGTTGAGCAAGGGCATCGTTTTGCTGCAAGACAATGCCCGTCCGCATGTGGCGAATCAGAACAAAGATCTCATCACACCTTTTCGATGGGAAACTCTAGAGCTTCCTCCGTACAGCCCCGATCTTGCGGCCAGTGACTACCAATTGTTCCTGCACTTGACGAAACACCTGGGCGGCCAGCGTCTTCAAGACGATGACGAAGCCGAAACAGAAGTGATGCAGTGGTTAACAAGTCAGGCGGCAGACTTCTATGAGGAGCGTATTCAAAAACTGGTACAACTTTATGACAAATGCCTCAGTATTGACGGAAATTATGAAGAAAAGTAGATTAAGGTACAGGCTTTCGTGTAAAAATAAAATTATTGAGATATCTTTCAAGGGAACCTCCCCATCGCATCCCCCTCAGATTAAGTTATAAGTTGGCATAGTGGATAGGCCTTGAAAAACGGAACACAGATCAATCGAGAAAACAGGAAGAAGTTGTGTGGAACTATGAAAAAAATAAGCAAAATATACAATATAGTCCATGCGCAACATAAGCAACATCAAGGACAGCGTGTGCTAAGGAGCGCCGTGGTCCCGTCGTTAGCGTGAGCGGCTGCGGAACGAGAGGTCCTTGATTCAAGTCCTCTCTCGAGTGAAAAGTTTACATTTTTTATCTTCGCAAAGTTATGATCTGTCCGTTCGTTCATTGACGTCTCTATTCACTGTAATAAGTTTAGTGTCTGTGTTTTGCGACCGCACCGCAAAACCGTGCGATTAGTAGACGAAAGGACGTGCCTCTCCAATGGGAACAGAAAACATTCGATCGCAAGGTCATAGGTCAACCGATTCCTCCACAGGAAAACACGTCTGATATATTCTATACGATACTGGTGACGGCATGTGCGTCACATGACAGGAATATGTTGTTGACCCACCTAACTTGTACGATTGGCGAATGGGTAAAAAGATTCTTCTACCTTTCCCGATTTAGATTTTCTTGTGGATGTGATAATCACTCCCAAAAAAGAGTTGAAAACAAAGCGGACGGACAGATAATAATTGTCTGAAAATTTTTCACGCGACTCGACCGTGTATGAGCTCACGTACAACTCTTGTCAGGACAAATATGCAGAAACACCTAAGAGCCCAGAAAAGTAACAGCTCTAATAGTACATTTTCTGATCACTTAATAACCAACCAACTATCGCCTAACAGGCACAGATGCAAATATACCAAGGCCCGGAAACAGGCTATACACCAAAAATTTACAATAGAAGAACACTTCCAAATACAAAAGGCATTAGCAGAAGGAAAACAGGCAATAAACAACTAAACCACATTATGCAATGGCACGCTGTTTAAACACATTATAGGAACATGTGGAAAACAGACGACGCAAAAAAAGGGAAAGAGAAAGGTGCAGTCAAAAGCTCTCTGGTGCCCCATGCTGAAATTGCCCATTGTGAAGCAGAGAATGGCAGGATGTGGCACGGCCAGCATTTACGACTTGGAGTCCCCGCTGTCCTCCTTTTACGCTGGCTAGCAGCTCTCTGCTCAGCCGTGGCTAGCCGCTCGTTTACCGTCCGGAACACACACTTACACTACCTGCTAGAAAGTGTGGTGCTGCGGAGCAGCTGAGATCGCATGGCGAACACGTGTCATCCCAATATAATTTTAAAAAAATGGGATGGGTAAATATATAATGTAAATAGTACTAACATTAATATTAATGAAATTTAAAAGGTATCTTAAATATTTGAAATGAGAGTAATGCAATAACTATTGTGACAATTTCCACCAGGTTCTCTTTCTTACTCATTTATTCATGATGTTCAGTCAGGGAAGAAATCATTTACCTTGTAACATTCTCACTTTGGCATTAAACAAATCGGATGCCAATACAATAAAACGGCTACATTTTGCTTTAACACAGAACAACACATCTTCAGTAACGTGGTCTGAAGGAACAATAATACAAAGAACGAATACTGGAAAGTTAGTAGTCTTAAAAAATTATGTTCAATGAAATTTTCTCACGACAAAAAAAAAGGGTATCACAACACCACTGAGAGCATATGCAGATGTCAAAATACTACTGTGTACTACTGAAAATATAATCTATGACGAATAATTCTGGGACCAGTAGCACTTGTGTCCTAACTGTAATGAAGCTACAAGTGAAAGTAAGTTTGAAACATTACAAACTTATCGACTGGCTGTCTACAATTCTCTTCATACTTAGAGTATCTGAACGTCATTGTGTGCACATCAGTTTCCTAAATAGGTATGACACAATTCTGAGTAAAAGGATTCAAGAAAATCACCTTTATACAATAGAAGACTCCCCATGAACCAAGGACCTTGCTGTTGGTGGGGAGGCTTGCGTGCCTCAGCGATACAGATGGCCGTACCGTAGGTGCAACCACAAAAGAGCGGTATCCGTTGAGAGGCCAAACAAACGTGTGGTTCCTGAAGTGTTATAGTCAGCGAGCGAACGATGGGACACAACATCTCCAAGGTAGCGATGAAGTGGGGATTTTCCCATACGACCATGTCACAAGTGTACCGTGTATAACAGGAATCCGGCAGAACATCAAATCTCTGACATTGCTGTGGCTGGAAAAAGATCCTGCAAGAACGGGATGAACGACGACTAATGAGAAACGTTCCACGTCGCAGAAGTGTAACCTTTCTGCAAGTTGTTGCAGATTTCAAATCTGGACCATCAACAAGGGTCAGCGTGCGAACCATTCAACAAAACATCATCCATATGGGCTTTCGGAGTCGAAGGTCAACTCGTGTATCTTTGATGACTGCATGACGCGAAGTTTTATGTCTCCCCTGTATCCATCAATACCGACGGTGGACTGTTGATGACTAGAAACACGTTGCCTGGTCGGACGAATCTCGTTTCAAACTGTATCGAGCGGATGGACGTGGTCAGGTATGGGGACAACCTCATAAATGCAGTGACTCTGCATGTCAGCTGGTGGAGGCTCTGTTATGGTGTGGGGCATGTACAGTTGGAGTGATATGGGACCGATGATACGTCTAGATACGACTCTCACAGCCTGGTGACACGTATGTAAGCATCTTGTCTAGTCACCTGCAACTGTTCATGTTCATTGGGCATTCCGACGGTCTTGGGCAATTCCAGCAGGACAATGCGGTACCCTACACGTCCATAATTTCTACAGAGAGGCTCCAGTGACACTCTTCTGACTTTAAACGCTTCTGCTGGCCGCCAAACTCCCCAGAGATGAACATTATTGAGCATATCTGGGATGACGTTCAGAAGAGATCTCCAGTCCCTCTTACTCTTACGGATTTATGGACAGCACTACAGGATTCATGGTGTCAATTCCCTTCAGGGATACTTCAGACATTAGTCGAGTCCATGCCACGTCGTGTTGCGGCACTTCTGCATTCTTGAGGGGGCTCTACACGATATGAGGCACGTGTACTAGTTTCCCTGGGTCTACAGTGCAGTTTCTGCGTTAAAATGTGTTAAAAAGGGAATGTTCAATTATAAACACCTGGTATATGTAAAATAGGGTATAATATCATATTACGTACAACAATATCCCCCCCCATGAACCATGGACCTTGCCGTTGGTGGCGAGGCTTGCGTGCCTCAGCGATACAGATAGCCATTCTGTAGGTGCAACAACAACGGAGGGGTATCTGTTGAGAGGCCAGACAAATGTTTGGTTCCTGAAGAGGGGCAGCAGCCTTTTCAGTAGTTGCAGGGGCAACAGTCTGGATGATTGACTGATCTGACCATGTAACACTAACCAAAACAGCCTTGCTGTGCTGGTATTGGGAACGGCTGAAAGCAAGGGGAAACTACGGCCATAATTTTTCCCGAGGGCATGCAGCTTTACTGTATGGTTAAATGATGATGGCGTCCTCTTGGGTAAAATATTCCGGAGGTAAAATAGTCCCCCATTCGCATCTCCGGGCGGGGACTACTCAGGAGGACGTTGTTATCAGGAGAAAGAAAACTGGCGTTCTACGGATCGGAGCGTGGAATGTCATATCCTTAATCGGGCAGGTAGGTTAGAAAATTTAAAAAGGAAAATGGATAGGTTAAAGTTAGATATAGTGGGAATTAGTGAAGTTCGGTGGCAGGAGGAACAAGACTTTTGGTCAGGTGAATATGGGGTTATAAATACAAATTCAAATAGGGGGAATGCAAGAGTAGGTTTAATAATGAATAGGAAAATAGGAATGCGGGTAAGCTACTACAAACAGCATAGTGAACGCATTATTGTGGCCAAGATAGATATGAAGACCACGCCTATCACACTAGTACAAGTTCATATGCCAACTAGCTTCGCAGATGACTAAGAGATTGATAAAATGTATGATGAGACAAAAGAAATTATTCAGATAGTGAAGGGAGACGAAAATTTAATAGTCATGGGTGACTGGAATTCGATAGTAGGAAAAGGGATAGAAGGAAATGTAGTAGGTGAATATGGATTGGGGGGAAGAAATGAAAGAGGAAGCCGCCTGGTAGAATTTTGCACAGAGCATAACTTAATTACAGCTAACACTTGGTTCAGAATCATGAAAGAAGGTTGTATGCATGGAAGAACACTGGAGATAATAGAAGGTATCAGATAGATTATATAATGGTAAGACAGAGATTTAGGAACCAGGTTTTAAATTGTAAGACATTTCCAGGGGCAGATTTGGAATTTGACCATAATCTATTCGTTATGAACTGTAGATTAACACTGAAGAAACTGCAAAAAGGTGGCAATTTATGGAGATGGTAGCTGGATAAACTGAAAGAACCAGAGGTTGTAGAGAGCATCAGGGAGAGCATTAGGGAACGATTGACAAGAATGGCGGAAAGAAATACAGTAGAAGAAGAATGGGTAGCTTTGAGAGAAATTAGTGAAGGTAGCAGAGGATCAAGTAGGTAAAAAGACGAGGGCTAATACAAATCCTTGGGCAAATATAAAAATGCAATAAATGAAGCAGGCAAAGAGGAATACAAACGTCTCAAAAAGGAGATCGACAGGAAGTGCAAAATAGCTAAGCAGGGATGGCTAGAGGACAAATGTAAGGATGTAGAGGCACATATCACTAGGGGTAAGATAGATACTGCCTACAGGAAAATTAGAGAGACCTTTGGAGAAAAGAGATCCACATGTATGAATATCAAGAGCTCAGATGCAAACCCAGTTCTAAGCAAAGCAGGGAATGCAGAAAAGTGGAAGGAGTACATAGAGGGTCTATACAAGGGCAATGTTCTTGACGACAATATTATAGAAATGGAAGAGAATGTAGATGAAGAGGAAATAGGAGATATGACACTGCGTGAAGAGTTTGACAGAGCACTGAAATACCTAAGTCGAAACATGGCCCCAGGAGCAGACAACATTCCATTAGAACTACTGATAGCCTTGGGAGAGCCAGGCCTAACAAAACTCTACCATCTAGTGAGCAAGATGTATGAGACATGCGAAACACCCTCAAACTTCAAGAAGAATGTAATAATTCCAATCCCAAAGAAAGCCGGTGTTGACAGATGTGAAAATTACAGAACTGTTTAATAAGCCAAGGCTGCAAAATACTAACACGAACTCTTTACAGACGAATGGAAAAACTGGTAGAAGCCGACCTTGGGGAAGATCAGTTTGGATTCTGTAGAAATGTTGGAACACGTGAGGCAATACTGACCCTACGACTTATCTTAGAAAATAGATTAAGGAAAGGTAAACCTACGATTCTAGCATTTGTAGACGTAGAGAAAGCTTTTGACAATGTTGACTGGAATACTCTATTTCAAATTCTGAAGGTGGCAGGGGTAAAATACAGGGAGCGAAAAGCTATTTACAATTTGTACAGAAACCAGACGGCAGTTATAAGAGTCGAGGGGTACGAAAGGGAAGCATTGGTTGGGAAGGGAGTGAGACAGGGTTGTAGACTATCCCCAATGTTATTCAATCTGTATAATGAGCAAGCAGTAAAGGAAACAAAAGAAAAATTCGGAGCTGGTATTAAAATCCATGGAGTAGAAATAAAAACTTTGAGGTTCCCCGATGACATTGTAATTCTGTCAGAGACAGCAAAGGACCTGGAAGAGCAGCTGAACGGAATGGACAGTGTCTTGAAAGGAGGATATAAGATGAACATTAACAAAAGCAAAACGAGAATAATGGAATATAGTCGAATTAAATCGGGTGATGCTGCGGGAATTATACTAGGAAATGAGACGCTTAAAGTAGTAAATGAGTTTTACTATTTGGGGAGCAAAATAACTGATGATGGTCAACGTAGAGAGGATATAAAATGTAGACTGGCAATGGCAAGGAAAGCGTTTCCGAAGAAGATAAATTTGTTAACATCGAGTATAGATTTAAGTGTCAGGAAGTCTTTTCTGAAAGTATTTGTATGGAGTGTAGCCATGTATGGAAGTGAAACGTGGATGATAAAACAAGAAGAGAATAGAAGCTTTTGAAATGTGGTGCTACAGAAGAATGCTGAAGATTAGATGGATTCATCACATAACTAATGAGGAGGTATTGAATAGAATTGGGGGGGGGAGACGAGTTTGTGGCACAACTTGACTAGAAGAAGGGATCGGTTGGTTGGGCATATTCTGAAGCATCAAGGGATCACCAATTTAGTATTGGAGGGCAGCGTGGAGGGTAAAAATCGTAGAGAGGAATACACGAAACAGATTCAGAAGGATGTAGGTTGCAGTAGGTAGTGAGAGATGAAGAAGCTTGCGCAGATTAGAGTAGCATGGAGAGCTGCATCAAACCAGTCTCTGGACTGAAGACCACAACAACAACAACAACAACATCCTTTTTTTTATAAATCCTGAGATAACATACTCCCATTATATTCCAAATCCATGCCTGGTTTCTGAGCTTCCTTCCATGCTGTTTTCAATGTACTCCACTGTGCATAATTACTGATTATCTACTCATGTGCTTCTGTAACTCTTAGTCCATTCATATACGTATCTTTGAGTAATAGGAAAAGGGTGATAGCATCTTAAATATATGTTGTTGTTGTTGTTGTGGTCTTCAGTCCTGAGACTGGTTTGATGCAGCTCTCCATGCTACTCTATCCTGTGCAAGCTTCTTCATCTCCCAGTACCTACTGCAACCTACATCTTTCTGAATCTGCTTAGTGTATTCATCTCTTGGTCTCCCCCTACGATTTTTACCCTCCACGCTGCCCTCCAATACTAAATTGGTGATCCCTTGATGCCTCTGAACATGTCCTACCAAACGATCCCTTCTTCTGGTCAAGTTGTGCCACAAACTTCTCTTCTCCCCAATCCTATTCAATACTTCCTCATTAGTTATGTGACCTACCCATCTAATCTTCAGCATTCTTCTGTAGCACCACATTTCTAAAGCTTCTATTCTCTTCTTGTCCAAACTATTTATTGTCCATTTTTCACTTCCATACATGGCTACACTCCATACAAATACTTTCAGAAACGACTTCCTGACACTTAAATCTGTACTCGATGTTAACAAATTCCTCTTCTTCAGAAACGCTTTCCTTGCCATTGCCAGTCTACATTTTATATCCTCTCTACTTCGACCATCATCAGTTATTTTGCTCCCCAAATAGCAAAACTCCTTTACTACTTTAAGTGTCTCATTTCCTAATCTAATACCCTCAACATCACCCGACTTAATTCGACTACATTCCATTATCCTCGTTTTGCTTTTGTTGATGTTCATCTTATATCCTCCCTTCAAGACACTATCCATTCCGTTCAACTGCTCTTCCAAGTCCTTTGCTGTCTCTGACAGAATTACAATGTCATCGGCGAACCTCAACGTTTTTATTTCTTCTCCATGGATTTTAATACCTACTCCGAATTTTTCTTTTGTTTCCTTTACTGCTTGCTCAATATACAGATTGAATAGCATCGGGGAGAGGCTACAACCCTGTCTTACTCCCTTCCCAACCACTGCTTCTCTTTCATGCCCCTCGACTCTTATAACTGCCATCTGGTTGCTATACAAATTGTAAATAGCCTTTCGCTCCCTGTATTTTATCCCTGCCACCTTTAGAATTTGAAAGAGAGTATTCCAGTTAACATTGTCAAAAGCTTTCTCTAAGTCTACAAATGCTAGGAACGTAGGTTTGCCTTTCCTTAATCTTTCTTCTAAGAGAAGTCTTAAGGTCAGTATTGCCTCACGTGTTCCAGTATTTCTACGGAATATATAAACAAATATAGAAACAAATTATTTATAAGGGCATACGTCCCTTCTTTCTCCTGTCAAATGGGATGGTGCCAACAGCCAGTACTACTCCGACGAAAGAACTCACTTTGGTTTCATAGTTTATCTGTTGGCCAATGTTTGATGACTTCTATTTCAGGCTTTACAAATCAATTATCAGTAATTCAATGGTACATTATTGATATCATTTCTTACAGCTTTTCTTTACATTTGTCGTAACAAATACAGATGTGAATGCAACGCTATGTCACACCAGTTACACATGAGTACTTAATTGTACATTAATTCGATATCTTACGGTTTAAAGCTTACGCAGGCACTGAAGCCTGGTAATCTGCGTGTCTTACTCGTTCCAGTCACAATCCTGTAAACTCTTAATTTCTTTTTCTATAGCCTTGTTTATCATTTATTTGAAAAGTGTAGGATAGTTAACAGAAATTATAGTTTTAATGAAGACAGCACGAGGGAAAGGGTACATTTATGCTGCAGCCTCACTGTTGAAGACATCGCTACTAGCCGGTAGTGTGATACATTTATGCTGCTCGTCGAGAGTAATTACAGTGCTGCTGTTTATATAGCTAGCAGAGTCAAATCTGGTGATGCTGCAGTGACTTTGAAGTAGCCAATCATGGCTCAAGTTTCAGGACATATGCCGATGGTTGCAGTGAGAAACACAAACCAGTTTGATATCATTGCTTGGCGAGGATCGTAGCGAGAGGTGGTGGTGCAGGTTAAATGGACTGGTGAGATGTTGGGGGTTAGATTAATCACTGGCAGGCAATGCCGGCATGCAGCAAAAGCCAGCATCAACGCACCCTAAGAGACTGCTATATGGAAATCTAGTTGTGAAACAGTGTGGCAGACTACTAAGTGCCTAGTGGGGATCAGTCTGCTTAGTCCACCCAGAATGTGAAATTACACTATGTGATCAAAAGTATCTGGATACCTGACTTCCAAGTTCGTTGCGCCCTCCATCAGTAATGCAGGAATTCAATATGGTGTTGGACTACCCTTAGCCTTGATGACAGTTTCCACTATTGCAGGCATTAGTTCAACCAGGTCCTGGAAGGTTTTTTGGGGAATGGCAGCCCATTCTTCAAGGAGTGCTGCACAGAGGAGAGGTATCAACGTCGGTAGGTGAGGCCTGGCACGAAGACGGCGTTTCAAAACATCCCAAAGGTCTTCTATAGGATTCGGGTCAGGACACTGTGCAGGCCAGTCCATCACACGGATGTTATTGTCGTGTAACCACTCCGCCACAGGCCGTGCATTGTAAACAGGTGATTGATCGTGTTGAAAGATGCGATCGCCATCCCCGAAATGCTCTTCAACAGTGGGAAGCAAGAAGGTGCTTAAAACATCAATTTAGGCCAGTGCTGTGATAGTGCCACGCAAAACAACAAGGGGTGCAAGCCCCCTCCATGAAAAACACGACCACACCAGTACACCACCGCCTCCGAATTTTACTGTTGGCACTACACACACTGGCAGATGACGTTCACAGGGCATTCGCCATACCCACAACCTGCCATCAGATCGCCACATTGTGTACCACGAACCGTCATTCCACACTACATTTTTCCGCTGTTCAATCGTCCAATGTTTACGCTACTTGAACAAACGAGGTGTCGTTTGGCATTTAACAGCGTGATGTGGCTTATGAGCAGCCACTCGACCATGTTTTATAACCTCCCGCCTAACTGTCATGGTACCTGCAGTGGATCCTGATGCAGTTTGGAATTTCTGTGTGATGGTCTGGATATATGTCTGCCTATTACACATTACGAACCTCTTCAACTGTCGGCGATCTCTTGTCAGTCAACAGACAAGGTCAGCCTCTACACTTTTGTGCTGTATGTGTCCCTTCACGCTTCCACTTCACTATCACATCGGAAACAGCGGACCTCAGGATGCTTAGGAGTGTGGAGATCTCATGTACAGATGAATGACAAGTGACACCCACTCACCTGACAACGTCTGAAGTCCATGTGTTCCGCAGAGTGCCTTATTCTGCTCTCTCTTTACGTCTAATGACTACTGAGGTAGCTAATATGGAGTACCAGGCAGTAGTTGGCAGCACAATGCACCTAATATGAAAAACGTATGTTTTTGGGGTGTCCAGATAATTTTGATCACATAGTGTATTTGACCCCCCCATGAACCATGGACCTTGCCTTTGGTGGGGAGGCTTGCGTGCCTCAGCGATACAGATAGCCGTACCATAGGTGCAACCACAATGGAGAGGTGTCTGTTGAGAGGCCAGACAAATGCGTGGTTCCTGAAGAGGGACAGCAGCCTTTTCAGTAGTTGCAGGGGCAACAGTCTGGATGATTGACTGATCTGGCCTTGCAACACTAACCAAAACGGCCTTGCTGTGCTGGTACTGCGAACGGCTGAAAGCAAGGGGATACTACAGCCGTAATTTTTCCGAGCATGCAGCTTTACTGTATGGTTAATGATGATCGCACCCTCTTGGGTAAAATATTCTGGAGGTAAAATAGTCCCCCATTCGGATTTCCGGGAGGCGACTACTCAAGAGGACGTCGTTATCAGGAGAAAGAAAACTGGCGTTCTACGGATTGGAGCGTGGAATGTCAGATCCCTTAATCGGGCAGGTAGGTTACAAAATTTAAAAAGGGAAATGGATAGGTTAAAGATAGATATAGTGGGAATTAGTGAAGTTTGGTGGCAGGAGGAACAAGACTTTTGGTCAGGCAAATACAGGTTTATAAATACAAAGTCAAATAGGGGTAATGCAGGAGTAGGTTTAATAATGAATAAAAAAAATTGGAATGCGGGTAAGCTACTACAAACAGCATAGTGAACGCATTATTGTGGCCAAGATAGATACGAAGCCCACGCCTACTACAGCAAAGGACTTGGAAGAGCAGTTGAACGGGATGGATAGTGTCTTGAAGGGAGGATGTAAGATGAACATCAACAAAAGCAAAATGAGGATAATGGAATGTAGTCGAATTAAGTCGGGTGATGTTGAGGGTATTAGATTAGGAAATGAGACAATGTAGTAAAGGAGGTTTGCTATTTGGGGAGCAAAATAAATGATAATGGTCGAAGTAGAGAGGATATAAAATGTAGACTGGCAATGACAAGAAAAGCGTTTCTGAAGAAGAGAAATTTGTTAACATCGAGTACAGATTTAAGTGTCAGGAAGTCGTTTCTGAAAGTATTTGTATGGAGTGTAGCCATGTATGGAAGTGAAACATGGACGGTAAATAGTTTAGACAAGAAGAGAATAGAAGCTTTTGAAATGTGGTGCTACAGAAGAACGCTGAAGATTAGATGGGTAGATCACATAACTAATGAGGAGGTATTCAATAGAATTGGGGAGAAGAGGATCTTGTGGCACAACTTGACTGGAAGAAGGGATCGGTTGGTAGGACATGTTCTGGGGCATCAAGGGATCACCAATTTAGTATTGGAGGGCAGCGTAAAAATCGTAGAGGGAGACCAAGAGATGAATACACCAAGCAGATTCAGAAGGATGTAGGTTGCAGTAGGTACTGGGATATGAAGAAGCTTGCACAGGGTAGAGTAGCATGGAGAGCTGCATCAAACCAGTCTCAGGACTGAAGACCACAACAACAACAACAGTCTTCACTTAAAACTTCCAGGCTGATAGGCCGTGGTCGAAGTATAAAACTGTCTCCTGACGTTTCATCTCCGACTGCGGGAGACATCCTCGGAGACGAAACGTCAGGAGACAGTTTTATACTTCGACCACGGCCTATCAGCCCGGAAGTTTTAAGTGAACACAATACCGGCCGTGAAAGTTTACATTGTATGATCAAACAACAACAGTGTATTTGAGGATGTTGACGCTTAACTAGTATTCTTCTGTACCAGTGTGGTATCAAAAATGTACCCTAGGATTCATTTCTGGATTACATCTATCGGCCTGCCCATCTCAGTTTTTTTAATACACACATAAAAAAAAAGTTTTACATCTTCCCGGCACCCAGAACTCGTGAAGATAGAGGTTGAGTGTGGATATTGTATCACAGACACAGTCCCTTTGGCTGTTCAGAGATGACACTCAACCCACCCAAAGATGAACACAACCATGCATGAGCAGTGCCTATTAGACGGAGGGGGTCCAACATCCAATCAGTTCCAGTCATTCCATCAGGGAGGAGGTACACGGCTTGTATTGTCTGCAGTTCAACCATGCCTAGATTGTCAATACCGCAGTTCCATCACGTCCGCATTGTTACTTCGTGCCAGGAAGGGCTCTCAACAAGGGAAGTGACCAGGAGTCAAGGAGTGAACCAAAGTGATGTTGTTTGGGCATGGAGGAGATACAGAGAGATAGGAACTGTCAGTGACATGATTCGCTCAGGCCACCCAAGGGCTGCTACTGCAGTGGATGACCGCTACCTACGGATTATGGCTTGGAGGAACCCTGACAACAACGCCACCATGTTGAATAATGCTTTTCGCGCAGCCACAGGACGTCATGTTAGGACTCAAACTTTGTGCAATAGGCTGCATGATGCACAACTTCACTCCCGACGTACACGGCGAGGTCCATCTTTGCAACCACAACACCATGCAGCACAGTACAGATGGGCCCGCAACATTCCGAATGGACCACTCAGCATTGGCATCATGTTCTCTTCTCCGATGATTGTCACGTATGCCTTCAACAAGACACTCGTTGGAGACATGTTTGGTGGCAACCCGGTCAGGCAGAAGGCCTTAAACACACTATCCAGCGAGTGCAGCAAGGTGGAGGTTTCCTGCTGTTTTGTGGTGGCATAATGTGGGGGCGACGTACGCCGCTGGTGGTCATGGAAGGCACTATAACGGTTGTACGATACGTGAATGCCATCATCTGATCGATAGTGCAACCATATTGGCAGCATATTGGCGTGGCATTCGCCTTCATGGACGACAATTCGCGCCCCCATGGTGTGCATCTTGTGAATTACTTCTTTAAGCCTAACATCATCTCACGACTAGAGTGGCCATCATGTTCTCCAGACATGAACCCTATCAAACATGCCTGGGGTAGATTGAAAACTGCTGTTTATGGACGATGTGACCCACCAACCTTTCTGAGGGATCTACGCCGAATCCCCATTGAGGAGTGGGACAATCTGGATCAACAGTGTCTTGATGAACTTGTAGACAGTATGCCACGACGAATACAGGTCTGTATCAATGCAAGAGGACTTGCTGCTGGGTATTAGAGGTACTGATGTGTACAGCAATCGGGACCACCACCTCTGAAGGTCTCGCTGTATGGTGGTACAACATGCAATGTGTGGTTTTCATGAGCAATAAAAAGGGTGGAAATGATATTTTTGTTGGTCTCTATTCCAATTTTCTGCACAGTCTGGAACTCTCGGAACCGAGGTGATGCAAAACTTTCTCTGATGTATGTGTATGCATGAGGTCATTTGCATTCATCTTCAAACCTACCATGTTGTTTTCTTTTAAAACCCCCAAATACTTCAAATCTGTAAAGAAAGTAGCGTAGAATTCAAAGGTAAATGTATAATTAATTCTGTTTCTGTTATTTTTGTACATAATCACTTTTACAAATGTTAACATTAAATCACAGGTACTAAATCTTACGAAAACGTAAGACAGGTAATGTAAATTAATACCAAAAGTACTCAGCATGTCATCTAAATTAACACTAGACGATAGTAGATCACTTAAACTTACACAATTATCACAAAATTGTTGACTACAATCTGTCAGATAAATGTTCCACCAGTTAAACTGTAGTTGTTCATGAAACCCGATAATATTTCCCAAGTAGACTTATTAGCAATAACGTCTGTCAAAGGAGGTGCATTAATAGTAAATTAATCATCCTGTTGCAGATTTAATTCGGATAAATGCTGGCAAAGATGACAAAGCAGAATACAAAACATCTACCTGTATCTTGGATTGGTGTACCTAGACTGACACACATTTGAATTTAGTCTCTTTCGTCTTTGTCCCGCAGAGTCAGCACTCAGCACGGTTATTAGCGGATTTGGCATGGTTATTTTCAAATGGTGGCTGGATGCTCTGCTGTAGCCACCCACACACGTCCTGGGGCGGAATATGTGTACCTGCGACTGTCATGTGGAAGTGACCAAAAGTTTTCTAAATCTGAGGCAGAACTGTGATCCTAGCAGGGTATTCACCTGGTGGGGTGTGGGAAACCACAATAAAACAACATTCAGGCTGGCCTGCACAGACTCTCATCGTCAATCTGCCGGGAGGATTCAATCTGGGGCTGGCACACCTCCCTATCCTGGAATTGGCGCTTTAACATGCACGGCTATCCAGGCGGGTTCGTGTCTGTAGTTGTTTTTAACTTAATAGTCACGTCTACAAATTCCATAGTTAATACGCTTGGGACAGACTCAAACTGTTCAGCTACAAGTATAATAGCGTCTAATTTCCATTTCATCTGTATCCCCACAAGAAAGAGGTGTACTTTTTGCCAAACTTTTTTTTTTTTTTTTCGATTAACTTGCTAACTCACTCCTCCAGACAAGCAAAAATAAGAGCCTTGAATGGCAGCGACATCAGAATTTTTGCTTTGTTTCAACAATTTTAATCTTAATTGTGCGTTTCAGATTTGTTTGAGTCCTGTTTTAAACTCATGTGCAGTTACTTCTTTTAACTGTGTTAAGTCCTCATTACACCTTTAAATTGCTCATTCACTTCACTGCAGACAAAATCACGCTGTTAAATTACCTCTGAATTTAACTCCTTTGTTAAAGTAGTTGTTCGTAATTGAGATATTTTATCATTAACGTCGGTTTTCCTTATGCGACTCTTAAGTTATTCAGAGGACATTGTATGTCCTATGTCGCCAATGTTAAATTATCGAATTTTGTGACCCACTATCTTGGAAACTTTTTAAGAGACCAGCTTACAATTTTCCATAATTATTGAATGCACCTTTCTAGATACACTGAACTAGAAGTATTACTAAAATTGTATCGTGGAGCATGTTATCCTTTTTTTTCAAACACTCAATTTTTTGACAGAATTTTGTAAATAAATGAACATAAAACAAAACAACTCAGGATATTTTAATTATTCTAGTTCTACATGTGTTGAATCTCAGATTTACCATGCTGTGAAAATTTCATGTCTCTACCATCAGTACTTTTTTAGAAAATGGGTCATTTATTGCAAAAAATGTAGTTCAGAGATATTGAGGTTTAAAACTTTTTTATTGCAAATTCTTATACAGACTTACATTTCTGCATCTTTTATGCACTAGAATTGCCCTGGCCCATAGTCTGTGTCTTCTTCAGTGTCACAACAGCCCAGAGCTTGCCGCTTTCTTTTCTTTCTTGCTTTGTTTGTCATTTGCTCAGCAGCTAACTTTGCTTCACATACACGAAGCTCATCCAGTTCCGCGGTCCTGCAGCTGTGTTCTGTCCAACTCTTACCCCTAACTTCTCCAGAACCTTAAGCCTTTCATAGTTCCCACCATTAAAAGTTATTACAGCATCAGCCACTACTAACTTTAGTTATAAGGCCAACAAATACATTTTTAGGTACACAACACCACACATCATTGAAGGACTCATTCACATTCTGGGTCTTCACATGTAAACACTTCTTTAGTATTTCAGGATTTGCCAATCTCTGTAAATAGGTTCGATTGCCTACCTTACTGCCAAAGGAAGAGAATGTTCATGTGTAAATTCATGCAGGGTGCCAGAAAATTCAGTTTGCCTATATTTACACCAAGTTTTTAATGGAGGTGGACACAAAGCATGACATGGCTTTTCATTGGTTGATATTAGATGAAATTAGTCCTTCAGAAGAAAATGTAGGTCTCACATATCTGTTACCCGCAAATTTGCATTTCTTTAAGTTACTTTTACGCTTAGTCATTTTACTTACGTATAAAAAGAAATAGAAGTTAGCTTACTACAAAAATAGCCAATAATCACACTAATTTCCAAGAAATCTAGTATCAGAAACAAAGGACAGATTTGTTTATTCATAATGCCAACTTCTGAGATGTAGTGGTAGTCACTAAACAGAGCAATTCACAGCCTTCTAGAATGTGTGGTTCCCAAAATATGACTGCTCAACTGTGGCAGTAAATGCGCAGCGGCGAAATTTGATAGTCACACGCCAATATTCAAAATATTATTTGAAGGTCTCACAATTGTCTGATTTTTATGTATTACATACCAAAATGTTCAGGAAAGTCCCAAGTACATTAAGGAGTCGAAAACAGAAAATGTCTCATTTCAACAAATTTCACATACAATGTCCCCTAGTTATTACATGTACAATCTATCATATCTGCACGTTCATCCCTATCAGCTTTTATAGTAGCATTATTATTGTCTAATTAGCATGTAGCTTCTTATTTCAAATCTGCATTTGCTTCTGCAGTAGCCTTTGTATTGGCGCTGAAATATGCACTAAAATCTTTCAACCACTCTTGTTCATTCACATCCATGGCTCTCACCACGATGGGCACACAATGACTATAAGAATACATTTATAGTTTACTTAGGTTCCTTCTATGACAGAGCCAGCCTGCACTACACCCCCAAATTTGGCTGTCAAATCACTTATAGTTTCCCCCAAAAGACAAACACACCACTACAACCAACCACAAAGATCCTTCAGTGAGGGCTGAGTACAGCTCACTGAATTTCTTGCAGCACTCGCCAGGTTGTGATGCCACTGGAGAGCCAGACCGATATGACGTACTGCGTGACCGGAGGCTGCCACATGGCAGAAGCCGATGCTGTCGGTTGACGAACCACAGATGTGATCTTGTGATGGTTGCTGTGGAGTTGTCGGACTTATGACACAAGTGAAACCCTCGAGAGTTGCAGTCAACAATCATACACCACACTGCGGTGTTAACATGGGATTCTTTGAAATAACATGTTCCACTTTTATCCTCTTAGGCTGAAGAAAAATGTTTGTGAGAAAGGAAAACGTAGTTCAGGTAGTTATTAGTTGGGGAATGTACAATTTTCACACTCTCTTTTTATGTATGTGCAGTAGAAGTGTAAGTCATGTCAACTCCAGGCAAGGCGTGACTGCGAGGAAAGCTTGGTTAACACACACAACAAAAGTGTTGCCAAAGCTAGTGGCCTACTGCAGTTGCACATGTGAACTCCCAGTTTTTAGTGGCACAACTTGGGAGTTGCCATACCACAAAATTTTCAACTTGGTTGTGAGACCAAGCATTGTATGAATTAAGGATTATATGCAGGAAATAGCTCCGTACTGTAATGTGGCAGCTGTCAAACTAAAAATTAGTTATTTGAATACAAGAACACTCTAAAATCTTCACATGCCAGCTATTGGGTAGTTTGCCACTGCAGACAGCATTTTTGGCTCTGAGTGTTATTTCTTTTATAACTTTGTTTGTGGCCTCTGATTTTTCCTGTGCGACACCCTTTTTAGATCCGAGATGAGGGATTTAGCTTCCTTGTGTTTAACTCTTGTCATAGCTCTAACGCCATAACCAGCACTATAACATTCATACCCACCCCTATGATTTCAACTTAAGTCATACTGAAATCTGGGCAACTACATAGAATTTGTGGCACCCTGTGTGAATGGTAGCTCAGGATGCCAGTACAGAAAGCCACGGGCTATGGCGCCACATTAGTTGTGTGTGTTAACTCCGCTTAAATCTCTCCACCTGCTGTGGTGGAGCGCTTTGTCTACAGGTGTTGCGGCCTGCAAGTGCGCGCAAGAATTTAAACTATGACAAACACCAAAAAATCAATATAAAATCCGTCATTCGTTCAGCTGATAATATCAAATAATATAATATCAAAGCTAGACGTTATAACGCTACAGCCTCTCCCAAGATTATTATGAAGTGTCTGATACCACCACTTTATATATATATAAAGAAAGATGATGAGACTTACCAAACAAAAGTGCTGGCAGGTCGATAGACACACAAACAAACACAAACATACACACAAAACTCTAGCTTTCGCAACCAATGGTTGCCTCGTCAGGAAAGAGGGAAGGAGAGGGAAAGACAAAAGGATTTGGGTTTTAAGGGAGAGGGTAAGGAGTCATTCCAATCCCGGGAGCGGAAAGACTTACCTTAGGGGGAAAAAAGGACAGGTATACACTCGCACACACACACATATCCATCCGCATATACACAGACACAAGCAGACATTTGTAAAGGCAAAGAGTTTGGGCAGAGATGTCAGTCGGGGCGGAAGTACAGAGGCAAAGATGATGTTGAAAGACAGGTGAGGTATGAGCGGCGGCAAATTGAAATTAGCGGATAGCGAGAAGAGAGGATATGCTGAAGGGAAAGTTCCCATCTCCGGAGTTCAAATAGGTTGGTGTTAGTGGGAAGTATCCAGATAACCCGGACGGTGTATCACTGTGCCAAGATGTGCTGGCCGTGCACCAAGGCACGTTTAGCCACAGGGTGATCCTCATTACCAACAAACACTGTCTGCCTGTGTCCATTCATGCGAATGGACAGTTTGTTGCTGGTCATTCCCACATAGAACGCTTCACAGTGTAGGCAGGTCAGTTGGTAAATCACGTGGGTGCTTTCACACGTGGCTCTGCCTTTGATCGTGTACACCTTCCGGGTTACAGGACTGGAATAGGTGGTGGTGGGAGGGTGCATGGGACAGGTTTTACACCGGGGGCGGTTACAGGGGTAGGAGCCAGAGGGTAGGGAAGGTGGTTTGGGGATTACATAGGGATGAACTAAGAGGTTACGAAGATTAGGTGGACGGCGGAAAGACACTCTTGGTGGAGTGGGGAGGATTTCATGAAGATGGATCTCATTTCAGGGCAGGATTTGAGGAAGTCGTATCCCTGCTGGAGAGACACATTCAGAATCTGATCCAGTCCCGGAAAGTATCCTGTCACAAGTGGGGCACTTTTGGGGTTGTTCTGTGGAAGGTTCCGGGTTTGAACCCCAAAAGTGTTTGTGTGTCTATCGACCTGCCAGCGCTTTTGTTTGGTAAGTCTCATCATCTTTCTTTTTATATATATATATATATATATATATATATATATATATATATATATATATATATATATATATATATATATATATATATTTTTTTTTTTTTTTTTTTTTTTTTTTTTTTTTTTTTTTTTTTTTTCACTCTGCAGCAGAGTGTGCACTGATATGAAACTTCTTGCCAGTTTAAGGTAGGAGACTGAGGTACTGGCAGAACGAAAGCTGTGAGGACGGGGCGTGAGTCGTGCTTGGGTAGCTCAGATGGTAGAGCACTTGCCCGCGAAAGGCAAAGCTACCGAGTTCGAGTTTCAGTCCAGCACACAGTTTTAATCTGCCAGGAAGTTTCATTATCGAGATTGTTGTCATTAACAAAATTATGTGCATATGCCAAATTATATATTGAATCAAGAAATTTAAGTAATAAATGTTTAGCAACAAATATTAAGAGAGTTTGGAAATGTTGGCATAAGTAACTAACGACTCTAATTACCATAATTGCAATTGGCACATTAATTAACACAAAAAATGTTATTCCGATTCAAATCAAAATAACAATTATCATCCAGTAATGCAAATTCATTCGTTATTCATTTTTACATAATTCATTGTAATTAATAGTACTTGTAAATTATGCTGATAATTACCTCTTGTTAGTTACACTGCCCAAATTTACAAAACTCTGGCATATAAGACAAGTGTGTATTTAATTTATGTAATCTGGCGAAGCACGATGTGTATACTTCGAACTAAATTCGTACAATCACTAATTACGAAATTAAAGTAAAATCAAAATAATTGTTGAAATCAAATTGTAAATTAATTTTCACACAAAAGACCAAATATGATAAAAAATATGTTATTCTACATTGTATGTTATAATCTGTACAAATGCAACAGCAGTTAGTTTTGATGAAATTTTTTTAATTCTTAGTTACGTTTTGTAATAAATAAACAATGTAGCAATTGTTAAAAATTGTATTTAAAGCGACACAGCGAGGCTGTAGGGAGGTCAGTCAGTCAGTGTGTTTTGTTTATCTCAGGAGCCTGTGCACTTAAATTGTCAAGTCAATAAATAATTTTGTGAAGCTTGAAACTTTCGTGATGTTCTTTTCGATCATCAATGAACCAGGCAAACGCAAAGTTAAGTAACATTCAAAAATAAAATCATTACAACGTGTGAATATTGTAATAGTCTGTCATGAGCTAAGAGATTTGTTTAGCCATCATTACAATTGAAGCTGTATACGAAGAACAGTGTGCAATAAATAAAGAAGACTTGTTTACACCATTTAGTAGCTTGGACAGATAGGAGCTCTCTTCCGGCACCAGCACATTGCAAACAAGGTGCGAGTCCAACAGAACTGTCACTTGGCACTGCATACCAAGATGATGAAAGGAATGAACTTTGAGAATGGTGACCACAAAGTATTTTCAAGGTAAAGTTGACACATGCATCAGGGTGACATATCATACATGGAGTTACAAATTCACCACGTAACAAGTCATTTTGACTTAGTCCTGCAACAGGACAGCTGTGTTACATTCCAGCGTGGACTAATTAGTTTCGATTGATTTATCGATTGTTCATCGACTACTCGAATCTTCTCACAATCCTAAAGATGCAGGGTTGTAAATTGCTTTGGACTAACGTGGGATAGTGGATGTCATCCTTCGTTGCTGCAGACAACTGTATGATTTACTCAGAATTCCTCCCGACGAAATTTATTAATTTCTTCTTCTGATCGAATACTTACAGCTGTCCAGCACAGAAATGTTCTCGCAAAGATGAGGTGCTATTCCGTATATTATGTGGTGTGACATATTCGCCAATAAACTTATGTTTGCCGTTAATTAATAATTCTGACCTCATGTTGGAACCGATAAGTCTGAATAACTACGCATGACTTAAGAACTGAGAAGTCAGAATAACCACTTATGTCTTCATTAATGTAGATTTTGTCTCCTTTTGCGATTTCTTCTGTGCTGGAAGCTGATAAGGTCTCTTACAAATCTCAACTTTCAAAAAAATGATGCAGTGGCCTTCGTTAATATAAATATATTGATCTATTTGGTACAACAGTCGAATACCTCATGCAATATTTTATGACAATAGCGTGTGCTCAATACAACTTCATTTGATAGCAACTGATTCTCGTTTGCTCTTGAATGACAGCTACCAGAAAATCCTCTAACTCTCCAGATATCCGTGATGTCACCTCGATTGTCACTGACATCCTCCTTCCATGGAAAAGGCCATATCTCCAAGTCAGGTGGTGCTAAGTGTGATAAACTAGCTATTGTCGTCCTGGCTGGCAGATATGTAGTGCCATTCCACACCGGATTACATGCAAAAACAAATTTACAAAAATACATTTCATGGTGGCAATCAACATTCGTTCGTTTGGTAGACATTGTGCAACGCATCTGCAACACATCACTTCACCAAAATGATATTTTATACTTCACAGCATGTAAGTGTAATTAGCCCCATATCCCTGAATAGGCTTCTCCAAGTTATGCCATGGACTTAACACAACATTCTTGCTGCTTGCTTTTGTAAAATAAATACCTTTCATCTTAGGTGCACTGTTCCACAAGATTATGCAATAGGACAGTATAGTGTAAACGTATGTAAAGTATGCTATCAAATTTGTCTGTAAGATCAGCAAAACGAGAGAGATAGCTAAATCTAAAGCAACTAGAACTGAGCTTTCTGGTTTACCGTACTTATCCACTTCTCATGCGACTTTATTATCCATTTGGATGTCAAGGAACTTTACACACAGAGTCTCATCCAGTGTATGTGCATTGGTCTCTATTTCTGGTACCTGTAAGCTGTTTGCATGGTAAACCGTGATAAAAAGCGCTGCTCCTGCTGGTATAGTGGGATGTGTGCAATTGCTAGAACGTGCTTGTATAAGTGTTTGATGAGTGGTTTTGAGAATTCGTATCAGCTGGCCAATAATTACAATAAAATGTTTTATTTACATAAGGGAAAAATTAATAGATTTTTATGTTACAGGGAAATTAAAAATATAATTGTTATCACCTCGTAACTTTAGAATAAAATTGTGGGCGAATGTATGCATACTTTTGCTGGACACATTTGTGTCTGACCGGGAATGCAATATCGTATTTATCTGCTGACACTGGGCAAGCAACTTTTACACACACACACACACAAACACACACACACACACACACACACACACACACACACACACACACACACACTATCCATTTGTTGGAGAATCATAGAACATATTCCAAGGTCGAACGTAATGATGTATCATGAACAGAGTGACCTCCTCCAGCTAATAAAAATGGATTCTAGGAACACTGATCATGAGAAAAGCCAACTTGTGCTTTTCTCACGTGATGTAATGAAAGTTACGCATCAAGGCATCTGGAGAACATCTATTTTCTTTTGTTGTACTGCATCAGAAACAGCAGACTGTGTCTAAAGTTTACTTCTTCAAACAACCAAAGTTTAATTACACCTGCTTGTGATCTTGTGGAAGTATTCAGAGCAAGTAATACTTTAACAAGATTGAATAGAAATATGTCAACTTACTGATTTGCCTCTCCCCAGAGATTTGCAATGATTTCAAGCACATATGTGCCTGAACTAAGTTGTTTTAGAAGTCCCAAAATGGGCTTCTTAGTGTAAAGTCTCATAATTACGGACACCTAACATCTCTAAAGTTACCACCGTATTTATTATTTCCTCACCATGTGTCACAAATTCATCATTGATGTAGTACTTCTAGATGCGCAGAAGTGAATATGCTGTGTCTTTTTAAAACTGAAAAATATTTTCAAACAATGGTGTGAATTTATTATGAAACAGATTAAATTTTATCTCAGCATCTGGTTAGTCATAAATTTCATCCCAGGACATCTCTTATAAGCTACTTTTAAAAATATTTGTTCTATAGTCATTAACTGTTCTGATTTCCACTGTAAGGCACTATCTTAGAATATCGTAACTGTGCATCGTGATAAGAGATTATTTGTTAGTGGTTATAAGGTTAATTTACAGCTTTGAGCTTCATCAAACAAAACATTATCAATTCATGTCCTACTATCTTTATCCACCAGTGGTGGAAAGTTAATTACTGACATTATATTGTAGCATCCAAACAAGATTCCCAGATCCTTTTTTCCATAAGAATACTTTACAAAAATCATCACGGACTACTAGCTATTTGCTGCTGTCTGATAGATAGCACAGTACGGAATCCAAATTCCTCATAAACATTTCAAAATTTACTCATGCAGATCTACACTCATGCTCATAAATTAGGGATAACTGCTGAATGTGGTGCCACACAATGTGGCACTACACGACACAGATATGTAAGTCCACTATATTGGTGATAAGTTGAGAAAACCCTCCCAAAACACTACTACAAAACGCCACTGTTTCCTGCGCATGTACCCACATAAATATGGGATATGATCACCATGCACACGTATACAGTTCGCACAACTGGTTGGTATATTCTGGACCAGGTGGATGAGCAGCTGCTGGGATATAGCCTCCCATTCTTGTACCGGTGCCTGTTGGAGCTCCTGAAGTGACGTTAGGGGTTTGAAGACATGCAGCGATACGTTGACAGAGAGCATACCAGATGTGCTCTATGGGGTTTAGTTCTGGAGAACAGGCAGGCCACTCCATTCACCTGATATCTTCTGTTTCAAGGTACTCCTCCATGATGGCAGCTCGGTGGGGGGCGTGCATTATCATCCATCAGGATGAAGGTGGGACCCACTGCACCCCTGAAAAGTCAGACATACTGGTGCAAACTGAAATCCTGATACACCTAACCTGTTACAGTTCCTCTGTCAAAGTCATGCAAGGGTGTGCATGCACCAATTATAATCCCAACCCACACCATCAAACCACGACCTCCATACAGGTGCCTTTCAAGGACATTAAGGGATAGGTATCTGGTTCCTGGTTCACACCAGATGAAAATCCGGCGAGAATCACTGTTCAGACTATACCTGGACTCATCCGTGAACATAACATGGGACCACTGTTCCAATGACCATGTACTGTGTTCTTGACACCAGGCTTTACGGGTTCTCCTGTGACCAGGGGTCAGTGGAATGCACCTTGCATGTCTCCAGGTGAATAAACCATGTCTGTTCAGTTGTCTGTAGACTGTGTACCCAGATACAACTGTTCCAGTGGCTGCGGTAAGGTCCCGAGCAAGACTACCTGCAATATTTCGTGGCCGTCTGCGGGCACTGATGGTGAAATATCGGTCTTCTTGTGGTGTTGCACACTGTGGACGTCCCGTACTGTAGTGCCTGGACATGTTTCCTGTCTGCTGCTCGAATCGTTGCCATAATCTTGAGATCACACTTTGTGGCACACGGAGGGCCCATCTACTACCAGTCACCCTAGTATTCTACGCCTCATAATGTCATAAATATGTGTTCTTTGAGCTATTTTCAACACACAGTAACCATTAGCATGTCTCGAAATGTCTGCACACTTACTCGCTGCACAGTACTCTGACATGCACCAACACACCTCTGCGTATGTGGACTGCTGCCAGCACCACCGTGCGACAACCACAGGTCAAATGCACTGCATGGTCATACCCAGAGGTGATTTAAACCCGCAAACCGCCCACCAGAGTGTTGTTTCACCATGTATCAGCATTATCCTTAATTTATGAGCATGAGTGTATATGTTTACAATTAAAAGTGAATTATGTTTCAGTATTAATTCACAAGTATACAGTTCTATGTGCTGATCATTGCAAAATCTACTTCTCTCACTGTTTTTGAACTTAATGTTCTGCTTTAATGTATGTAACAACTCATTTCCCCATATTAGTTCTACATGAGTAGGATGCTAGAGTGTAATCTTTTATGTTTATCTTTTCAAGCCCTGTAATTATGTGGTGCTCACATAGGCACAGAATGTCTATCTTTTCAGAACTCTCTACATTTTCCTAACAGACAAGAAGCTCTTCTACCTTATAACTCAAGCCTCTAATATTCTGGTGAAATAAGATAACCTTCCATTTCTGGGAGTTTTTAAGTACTTTGTGGGGTTCTCCTGTTAATTTAACTTCTTTCATAACAGCAGGGTGCCTGAACCCTGATTCTAACCTAAAAAAGGTACCTCTCTGACACCAGTAACCACAGGGATCTTGGCTCAGGTGATGGTGGGTCCCATAAAACTTTCAGTAACTGTAATATATACAGTGCTACACTTCCTGGACAATTTTACATGACAAAATTTGAGACCAACTACATAACATATGTGTAAAAAGTTCATTTCATGTCAGTTACAAATCTTTTTGTTCCCTATTGTCACCTTCGCAATGTGTGTGAAATAAATCAGAAAGAAAATAAAATAAAATTTAAAATGGAACTGGTAATGTGATGGTCGTCCTCTTTACACTTATATATTTTAAGCTATAATGATAAAACATGAAAACAACCATGATAACTTTGGTACTGAATTTGTACACAAGACGACGACCTAGAAGCTAAACTGTCTGCGGCCACCGATGAAATTGAGCAGTATCAGCGAAGGAACAGCTTGCGCTTGTTTGGGGTAGCTGAAAACGATTGTGGAAACAGCGACGACCTGGCCATTAGCCTCGTGCGTGAGAAACTTGGCGTGCAGGTCGACATGGCCGATATTGACAGAAGCCACCATCTTGGGCGCAGGATGCCACGTGCCATGAAACCCAGGCCCATAATAATTAAATTTGTGTCATACCGGAAAAGAGCTGAAGTGTTTGCTCAGAAAAGAAAACTCGCCAAGAGTGGGGTTACCCTGAGGGAAGATCTGACGCGCGAAAGACTAAAAGTTTTGAATGCTGTGATGATACAGTTTGGCCTTCAAAATGTATGGACCCAGGATGGCAGGATCGTAGTCAAGACGGAAGGAGGGAGAAACACGGTGACGAACATGTTCGAACTGAAAGACTTGTACTCTGTCTAATATAAGTCAATTTTTATTCTTTCTTTTCATTTTTTAACGTAAATATTGCTTCGTTATTTCTCTAAGTACCATAAGTACTCTATTTAAAATCCGTCAATTGTTTCACATAAATATTGCTTTTTTATTTGTCTATCATAAGTGCTCATGTGTATTCATATTGTAAGTCAAACGGGAATTAACATTCTCCATTAACAGGAATCTCCTTAAAACTACCTTTCTATATCTGTTATTTTCATCCTCGTCACTACCACTACTACTACTATTATCTTTTTCGTAACCACTACTGCCACTTTACATCTTTCTTTTCGCTCCCTTCTCCGATACCTCCAGCCTGTTTTTCACCTTTATCCCACAGACGCTTGAGTCAGCATCGACCTTGGGCACACCTGCAAATATGTCTTCCCCCGTGAATTCCAGCTTTTGTCCCTCTTCCGGCCAGCAGGTAAACGGAGCGCGCTCGGTCCTACAGGCGGCCACAACGGAACGGACCAGTTCTGGCGGCGGGCTTTTTGTGGTCCACACGAACGCGCAGTCGCTAACGGCTCACTTTGACGAGTTCTGTGACCTGTTCTGCCAGTCGCTGTTCCATATTATCCTCGTCTCTTAAACTTGGTTGAAGCCAAACATTTCTTCCAACGCTATCCGAACCACTAGTTACTCCCTCCTAAGGGCAGATCGTGAAACACAACGCGGGGGTGGTGTGGGTGCCTATGTTCGCTCTGATCTGAAACCTACTATACTATGCACATCGGATGCAAAGGGTGAAGGAGAAGCAGAGTTCTTGTTTTTCAAAATAAGTACATCAAATCAGAAAGTGCTAATTGGAGTAATCTATACCTCCAAACGTCGGTGCTATGTCCTCCTTTCAGTCTGCCCTGTCCCCACTCGTGACACAGTATGAACACACAACCATTATGGGCGACACAAACATCCACTTACAGTTAAAATCTCCTTCTTCAGAAAAACTACGGAGACTGTTCCACTCCAATGATATGAGTTTAACACCGCTGGACCCAACTCATCACACGCCACACAGCCATACTCTCATAGATATAATAGCAACAAAGCGACCAGATAAAATAATTCGCGCCAATCAGACATCCGCTCCAGGACTCTTTGCTCATGAAGTGATATTCTTAAATTACTCAATGCATACTACCAAAGAAAAATATCACCTGGTAACCCACAGAAACCTAAAAAATGTTAACCATGACGCTCTTCAAAAGGACTGCTCAGACATCCCTTGGCATGATATAAGCAATGAACCGACTTTAGACGGAAAAATTTGGGAATTATGTCGCAAAATTATTGCACTGTATGACAAACATGCTCCTCAATGCACTGTCAAGGTAAAGAGAGCTCCCGCTCCGTGGCTCACCACTGCCATACGCCAGTTAATGAATAAACGTGATGCTGCACATAGGGCCTTCAAGCGTAACCCAACTCCCGAGGCGTACAAAGCTTATAGGAAACTCCGAAACAGAACCAAGCAAAGTGTGAGGAATGCCAAAATCAGACATGCCCACTCTGTCATATGCGGCATATCGAAACCTGCAGCACTGGGGAAAAAGCTGCGCAGTTTCAGTATAGGGAAGCGAAGATCTGACGCTGTTTATCAAGCGTCTGCAGAAGAATTAAACGATTTCTTCTCAACAGCTGTAAACTGCCACGCAGCGACAAATTACCAGCGCGAAGATATCAATCTCTCGAGAGACAAGTTTTTCCTAAAACATGTAACTACCGGCACAGTGCACAAGGCAATTATGAGAATCTCTTCCGAGGCAGTAGGAAATGATGGAGTGTGCAGTGGCATGATTAAGAACCCTGTAGACACTATTATTCCAGTTATCACAGACATCTTCAACCTGTCTCTTGTCAGTAGTACATATCCTACTGAGTGGAAGCAAAGTTTAATTCAACCTATACCCAAGACTGACAACCCTAAGTCGCCAGGTGACTACAGGCCGATCAGCATACTACCTGAAATATCTAAAGCCCTAGAATACATCGTCCATGAACAGCTGACGGATTACCTCAAAACTCATAACAGCCATGATAATTATCAGTCAGGCTTCCGAAAGCACCATGGTACAGCAACTGCATTAATCAAAGTAACTGATGACATTAAACATGCTATGGACAGACGTGAAGCTATCATGCTAACACTGCTTGACTTTAGCAAGGCTTTTGATACAGTTGACTTTGATATATTACTAATTAAAATGAAACAGCTGAATTTCTCAAACAGCGCAATACACTGGTTCGAAATCTACCTCAAAAACAGAAGTCAACAAGTCGTTTATGGGTCGGAAAAGTCATCATGGAAAAATGTGTGCTCTGAAGTTCCCCAAGGCTCCGTCCTTGTTCCATTACTCTTCTCACTGTACATTAATGATATTTCTTCAGTGATTCATTCCTGCAACTACCATCTATACGCCGACGACATCCAACTGTACATAAGTGCAAGCCCCAAGAACATTGCTGATGCAGTAGCGAGTATGAACGCAGATCTTTGCTCTGTTTCTCGATGGGCACAGAAACTAGGTCTGAAACTAAACCCCAAGAAATCCCAGGTCATACTTATATCTCATCTAAAGTTAATCAGCCGGTACTTTCGCAAAACAGTCCCTCAAATACTCCTCAATGGTACCCAACTACCATACCAAAAAACAGTAAAAGACCTTGGAATAATCTTGGATGAACACCTAAACTGGGAAGAACAAACAGTCACAGCTTGCCGGAAATCGCTCTCCTCCATACATGCAATTCAAAAATTTAGAAAAATATTTCCAACCCATGTTACACAAAAATTAGTCAAAACACTAGTCTTGCCTAATCTTTACTACTGTGATGTAGTTCAACAAGGCACAAATAGTGAAAATTCGAGATGCCTTGAGCTAGTGATGAATGCTGGCGTTAGATACGTGTGCAATATACGGTTGTATGATCATATCAGTCCTTCATACTCCCAGCTAGGTTGGATACGCCCACGTAAGGCACGCGATCTCCACACGATGTGCTTACTTCATTGATTTCTTAGCCACTGGTGCCCCCAATACTTATCTTCTCACATTAAACACCTATCATCATTCCACAACCGCAATACCAGATCAGATACGTCTAGCATCTTGGCTGTACCTTTACATAACACAAAATCTTTCTCCGTGTCATTCTCCATCTCAGCCATATGACTATGGAACGCGCTCCCCTGTGATCTGCGTCTTATCCAGAACCACTCAACATTCAAGAGGGAACTCAAAACTTACATATTAGGGACGGCACAGCCAGCATTGTTGTGCCCCTCTCATCTCTTTCTTTCTCCTCTCCATCATAGTTTCGAATTTTACCATTCTATTTCTCTTCCTCTAACCTAGCTATCTCTTCTATATATCTTTCACCCCATTCTATTGTCTTATGTCTCTGCTCGATGAGAATAACTCACAAGCTGCAAGAACATAACGAGAAAATTCCCAACTAGCAATAGGACTGACATTCATAAAAGAAAATATGTTTACTTTCATATACATAGTCATTACTATTATTATTATTATTATTCTTGATTGTTATAATTATTTTTTTGATTGTTACAGTTATCATTGTACTACTGTTATAAGCTCTATTTTTTTCTTTAACATTAATACTGTATAACTTGTTATATGTCCTTAATGTTCTGTACAAACTGAAATTCGTCCAATCTGAGTATGCCTGGTTAGGTGTAAGAGAGGGCCTGAAGGCCCTAATCTTGCCAGGTAAAATAAATGAATAAATAAATAATAAATTAGAAATTATCCTCTCTGCTCTTGGTGCTTTAGTTGTTAAAATCATTTTATGTATGGTACATTAACAGAATTTTAAAAATAAGCCAGTTGTGTGTAATTTCATTTATTTTCAAATCGTCCTCAGTATCTGTACAATGTCACATGACAAAACAATATGCAAATCTTCATTCTGACTCATTTTTTACATTTAGTTTTTAAAGTCTGTTTCTGTTTTCAGGTTGTATTTCGACACAGTTTACCTTTTTTTCTATTTTGATAATCTTAACTTCAATCATTCAAATAACAAGATTAAAACGTAACATAAAGAACAGAAACATGCACTAAAAACTGAAAAAACTTATCCTCAATCTAAATGTAAGTAGTAGGTTCAAAACTGCCAATCACCTCCTGCTATCTCCATGCATCTGACATTACTGAATACATAACTGAGTATTTTCATTGTATCAACATTCACACCAATTTCAGCTTTATTGAAAATCAATGAAGATCACTGTTTATCTGCATGATGGAAGTTATGAAAATTACTACTGCTTTAAAGTGTAATGGATTATCAGCAACAAATTTAACTAAAAACACAATTTACTGTAAATCTGTGATTACAATGGATAATTTGTTTAGAATATTTATTTTAGATTATTGTTGGTTAGCATTTATCACTTATTTAATTTCTTTTCTCCGAGAGTCACAATGCAATGTAGGAAAGTTTCTGCTAATCATAGAGCTTAAATTCTCACCTACATTTAAACTTGGAAGATCCTTGATATGTCTTGTGTTTACCGTGAGACATTGTGCCCTCTTTATGTAAAAGTGAATATCTGTCAGTATCTGCCTTCATTTGACCTATGTCAGTACTACCTCTTGTAATGAGAAAGTTTAGTGCTTTACTTGTTTGAGACTGCGAAATAAGGTACTAGTTGATGGAAAAGTTTACACTTGACTACAATGGTGGATACTCTGAGCAAATTATTAATGTCAGACAAATAATTGAGATAAAAGTTAAACTTTTTATAGATGTTCGCAACATAATACCCATAAATATTGTTAGAAAAATAGCAATTCTGTACGCTTCCTGACGCAAGAAGGAACCATTACTTGGATGGTCGTTCATAAAAAAAATTTATAACTCAAATCATAAATTACAGACTTTGCTCTATTACATCTATCCCACACAATATTCACAACTGTTGCAATTTACAGTCAACAATTCACATTGCAAAAATATTTGCATGTACTGTAAACCATACCTATTTCCAATATCGATGAATCATTCGCAGAAAGCAGTGAAACGGACTAGACCAATGGTGAACAATGTTAAAATTACATTTCTCTCCAAGGAAGAAACACTGAAAAATAATAAACTAAGCACCTATTTTAGTGATTTTCTAGTCATGGCTTCATTTTAATGTAAAATTACAACTTTTCTACGATTTAAAGCTTACTGAGCAAGCATATAAGAAGCAATTCTCCAAATAATCTGGAGATGTGACTTAGAATTAGTTGTGGTGCAATTAGTAAAATAATATTTGATTATGCTGCATCTGATGCTCTTGGGCACCAATTCTTCTTGATGCTCAATCGTCACAAACTCAGGTCAACCTTTGCTCATCAACTGTTCACCATGTTTTAAAGTTCATTTTCTGCTGCTGAAAAATGGTGTAAAGGAAAGAATAAACTCACAACACGTTCAAACAAAAATGTCTGCAGCAAAGATAAATGATACAAGGTATGTCCAGAAATCAAGTGCCATTAATATTTCTTTCCACAAAGCATTAGAGTCATAACTTTGCAGATATGATGTGGTCATGTTGAGTCAAGGAGAAGGAGATAGCATCATTTAGAGTACAATCTGTGTTATTTCAACTGTATGGTGCCTGTTTAGAATTATGTTCATTGAAAATCCCACCGCATAACAGATTAGATCTGTAATTTGTTTTGTGAATACAAGATCATTAAATCAGTCAGCATTCATCAAAAGATTTCAGAGGTTTAAACGTGGTTAATTGCAGAAGTACTCGCAACAAAGTGCCAGCCAGAGTTTGAAGCGCTCACAAAAAACAGCAAAACTCAAACAATACTAGGTACAAAAAGCAGGTTGAATTTTATAACAGTGAGATCTTCGGGTAAAATTTACATGTATATTGAAAGGATAGGCTAATGGGAAATGGAAGTGATGTATTTGTCACAGTAGAAAAGAAGCTTAAATCCACTGAGATAAAAACTGAAGCTGCTTGTGAGATCTCTGGGTAAGACTCGGTATCAAGTGGGCACAAAATGGTAATTGGATCTTCCTATTGCCCACCAATCTCCTGATGGAACCGAAGACTTTACGGAAAACGTCAGTTCACTAGTAAGTTCCCCAATCGTACTGTAATCATCAGTGGAGGCTTTAATCATCCAACAATCACTTGAAACAATTACAGTTTATATATATATATATATATATATATATATATATATATATATATATATATATATAATAGAGGGAAACATTCCCAATCCTTTTGTCTTTCCTTCTCCTTCCCTCTTTCCTGACGAGGCAACCGTTGGTTGCGAAAGCTAGAGTTTTGTGTGTATGTTTGTGTTTATTTGTGTGTCTATCGACCTGCCAGCGCTTTTGTTGGGTAAGTCTCATCATCTTTCTTTTAAATATATTTTAAATATATATATATATATATATATATATATATATATATATATATATATATATATAATAGAGGGACACATTCCACGTGGGAAAAATATATTTAAAAAGAAAGATGATGAGACTTACCCAACAAAAGCGCTGGCAGGTCGATAGACACACAAATAAACACAAACATACACACAAAACTCTAGCTTTCGCAACCAACGGTTGCCTCGTCAGGAAAGAGGGAAGGAGAAGGAAAGACAAAAGGATTGGGTTTTAAGGGAGAGGGTAAGGAGTCATTCCAATCCCGGGAGCGGAAAGACTTACCTTAGGGGGAAAAAAGGACAGGTTTACACTTGCACACACACACATATCCATCCACACATACACAGACACAAGCAGCTTTGCCTTTACAAATGTCTGCTTGTGTCTGTGTATGTGTGGATGGATATGTGTGTGTGTGCAAGTGTATACCTGTCCTTTTTTCCCCCTAAGGTAAGTCTTTCCGCTCCCGGGATTGGAATGACTCCTTACCCTCTCCCTTAAAACCCATATCCTTTCGTCTTTCCTTCTCCTTCCCTCTTTCCTGACGAGGCAACCGTTGGTTGCGAAAGCTAGAGTTTTGTGTGTATGTTTGTGTTTATTTGTGTGTCTATCGACCTGCCAGCGCTTTTGTTGGGTAAGTCTCATCATCTTTCTTTTTAAATATATATATATATATATATATATATATATATATATATATATATATAAAAGAGAAAGATGATGAGACTTACCAAACAAAAGTGCTGGCAGGTCGATAGACACACAAACAAACACAAACATACACACAAAATTCTAGCTTTCGCAACCAACAGTTGCCTCGTCAGGAAAGAGGGAAGGAGAGGGAAAGACAAAAGGATTTGGGTTTTAAGGGAGAGGGTAAGGAGTCATTCCAATCCCGGGATTTTTGTGTGTATGTTTGTGTGTCTGTCGACCTGCCAGCAATTTCATTTGGTAAGTCTCATCATCTTTCTTTTTAGATATATTTATCCCACGTGGAATGTTTCCCTCATATATATATATATATATATATATATATATATATATATATATATATATATATATATTTAAAAAGAAAGATGATGAGACTTACCCAACAAAAGCGCTGGCAGGTCGATAGACACACAAATAAACACAAACATACACACAAAACTCTAGCTTTCGCAACCAATGGTTGCCTCGTCAGGAAAGAGGGAAGGAGAAGGAAAGACAAAAGGATTGGGTTTTAAGGGAGAGGGTAAGGAGTCATTCCAATCCCGGGAGCGGAAAGACTTACCTTAGGGGGAAAAAAGGACAGGTTTACACTCGCACACACACACATATCCATCCACACATACACAGACACAAGCAGACATTTGTAAAGGCAAAGAGTTCGGGCAGAGATCAACTTTGCCTTTACAAATGTCTGCTTGTGTCTGTGTATGTGTGGATGGATATGTGTGTGTGTGCGAGTGTAAACCTGTCCTTTTTTCCCCCTAAGGTAAGTCTTTCCGCTCCCGGGATTGGAATGACTCCTTACCCTCTCCCTTAAAACCCAATCCTTTTGTCTTTCCTTCTCCTTCCCTCTTTCCTGACGAGGCAACCATTGGTTGCGAAAGCTAGAGTTTTGTGTGTATGTTTGTGTTTATTTGTGTGTCTATCGACCTGCCAGCGCTTTTGTTGGGTAAGTCTCATCATCTTTCTTTTTAAATATATTTTCCCACGTGGAATGTTTCCCTCTATTATATTTATATATATATATATATATATATATATATATATATATATATATATATATATATATCTAAAAACAAAGATGATGTGACTTACCAAATGAAAGTGCTGGCAGGTCGACAGAAACACAAACGAACACAAACATACACACAAAATTCAAGCCTTCGCAACAAACCGCCGCCCCACCAGGAAAGAGCCTAGGGTGGGTCTTTCCGCTCCCGGGACTGGGGTGGCTCCTTGCCCTCTCCCTTGGGGCCCGCATCCTTTCGTCTTTCCCTCTCCTTCCCTCTTTCCTGGTGGGGCGGCGGTTTGTTGCGAAGGCTTGAATTTTGTGTGTATGTTTGTGTTCGTTTGTGTTTCTGTCGACCTGCCAGCACTTTCATTTGGTAAGTCACATCATCTTTGTTTTTAGATATATTTTTCCTTCGTGGAATGTTTCCTTCTATTATAACCATATATATATATATATATATATATATATATATATATATATATATATATATATATATATATATATATAAAAAACAAGAAAGATGATGAGACTTACCAAACAAAAGTGCTGGCAGGTCGATAGACACACAAACAAACACAAACATACACACAAAATTCTAGCTTTCGCAACCAATGGTTGCCTCGTCAGGAAAGAGGGAAGGAGAGGGAAAGACAAAAGGATATGGGTTTTAAGGGAGAGGGTAAGGAGTCATTCCAATCCCGGGAGCGGAAAGACTTACCTTAGGGGGAAAAAAGGACAGGTATACACTCGCACACACACACATATCCATCCGCATATACACAGACACAAGCAGACATCTGTAAAGGTAAAGAGTTTGGGCAGAGATGTCAGTCGGGGCGGAAGTACAGAGGCAAAGATGATGTTGAAAGACAGGTGAGGTATGAGCGGCGGCAAATTGAAATTAGAAATTAGCGGAGATTGAGGCTTGGCGGATAGCGAGAAGAGAGGATATGCTGAAGGGCAAGTTCCCATCTCCGGAGTTCTGACAGGTTGGTGTTAGTGGGAAGTATCCAGATAACCCGGACGGTGTAACACTGTGCCAAGATGTGCTGGCCGTGCACCAAGGCATGTTTAGCCACAGGGTGATCCTCATTACCAACAAACACTGTCTGCCTGTGTCCATTCATGCGAATGGACAGTTTGTTGCTGGTCATTCCCACATAGAATGCTTCACAGTGTAGGTAGGTCAGTTGGTAAATCACATGGGTGCTTTCACACGTGGCTCTGCCTTTGATCGTGTACACCTTCCGGGTTACAGGACTGGAATAGGTGGTGGTGGGAGGGTGCATGGGACAAGTTTTACACTGGGGGCGGTTACAGGGGTAGGAGCCAGAGGGTAGGGAAGGTGGTTTGGGGATTTCATAGGGATGAACTAAGAGGTTACGAAGGTTAGGTGGACGGCGGAAAGACACTCTTGGTGGAGTGGGGAGGATTTCATGAAGGATGGATCTCATTTCAAGGCAGGATTTGAGGAAGTCGTATCCCTGCTGGAGAGCCACATTCAGAATCTGATCCAGTCCCGGAAAGTATCCTGTCACAAGTGGGGCACTTTTGGGGTTCTTCTGTGGAAGGTTCCGGGTTTGAGGAGATGAAGAAATGGCTCTGGTTATTTGCTTCTGTACCAGGTCGGGAGGGTAGTTACGGGATGCAAAAGCTGTTTTCAGGTTGTTGGTGTAATGGTTCAAGGATTCTGGACTGGAGCAGATTCGTTTGCCACGAAGACCTAGGCTGTAGGGAAGGGACCGTTTGATGTGGAATGGGTGGCAGCTGTCATAATGGAGGTACTGTTGCTTGTTGGTGGGTTTGATGTGGACGGACGTGTGAAGCTGGCCATTGGACAGGTGGAGGTCAACGTCAAGGAAAGTGGCATGGGATTTAGAGTAGGACCAGGTGAATCTGATGGAACCAAAGGAGTTGAGGTTGGAGAGGAAATTCTGGAGTTCTTCTTCACTGTGAGTCCAGATCATGAAAATGTCATCAATAAATCTGTACCAAACTTTGGGTTGGCAGGCCTGGGTAACCAAGAAGGCTTCCTCTAAGCGACCCATGAATAGGTTGGCGTACGAGGTGGCCATCCTGGTACCCATGGCTGTTCCCTTTAATTGTTGGTATGTCTGGCCTTCAAAAGTGAATAAGTTGTGGGTCAGGATGAAGCTGGCTAAGGTAATGAGGAAAGAGGTTGTAGGTAGGGCGGCAGGTGATCGGTGAGAAAGGAAGTGCTCCATCGCAGCGAGGCCCTGGACATGCGGAATATTTGTGTATAAGGAAGTGGCATCAATGGTTACAAGGATGGTTTCCCGGGGTAACAGACTGGGGAGGGATTACAGGCATTCGAGAAAGTGGTTGGTGTCTTTGAAGGATGGGAGACTGCATGTAATGGGTTGAAGGTGTTGATCTACGTAGGCAGAGATGCGTTCTGTGGAGGCTTGGTAACCAGCTACAACAATGGGACGGCCGGGATGATTGGGTTTGTGAATTTTGGGAAGAAGGTAGAAGGTGCGGGGTGCGGGGTGTTGGTGGGGTCAGGAGGTTGATGGAGTCAGGTGAAAGGTTTTGTAGGGGGCCCAAGGTTCTGAGGATTCCTTGAAGCTCCGCCTGGACATCAGGAATGGGATTACCTTGGCAAACTTTGTAAGTAGTGTTGTCTGAAAGCTGACGCAGTCCCTCAGCCACATACTCCCGACGATCAAGTACCACAGTCGTGGAACCCTTGTCCGCCGGAAGAATGACGATGGATTGGTCAGCCTTCAGATCACGGATAGCCTGGGCTTCAGCAGTGGTGATGTTGGGAGTAGGATTAAGGTTTTTTAAGAAGGATTGAGAGGCAAGGCTGGAAGTCAGAAATTCCTGGAAGGTTAGGAGAGGGTGATTTTGAGGAAGAGGAGGTGGGTCCCGCTGTGACGGAGGACGGAACTGTTCCAGGCATGGTTCAATTTGGATAGTGTCTTGGGGAGTTGGATCATTAGGAGTAGGATTAGGATCATTTTTCTTCGTGGCAAAGTGATATTTCCAGCAGAGAGTACGGGTGAAGGACAGTAAATCTTTGACGAGGGCTGTTTGGTTAAATCTGGGAGTGGGGCTGAAGGTGAGGCCTTTGGATAGGACAGAGGTTTCGGATTGGGAGAGAGGTTTGGAGGAAAGGTTAACTACTGAATTGGGGTGTTGTGGTTCCAGATTGTGTTGATTGGAATTTTGAGGTTTTGGAGGGAGTGGAGCTGGAAGTGGGAGATTGAGTAGATGGGAGAGACTGGGTTTGTGTGCAATGAGAGGAGGTTGAGGTTTGCTGGAAAGGTTGTGAAGGGTGAGTGAGTTGCCTTTCCGGAAGTGGGAAACCAGGAGATTGGATAGTTTTTTAAGGTGGAGGGTGGCATGCTGTTCTAATTTGCGGTTGGCCAGTAGGAGGATGCTCTGAACAACCGGTGTGGATGTGGGAGAGGAAAGATTGAGGACTTTTATTAAGGATAGGAGTTGATGGGTGTGTTGATTGGCTGAGTGGATGTGTAGGTGAAGGATTAGGTGGGTGAGGGCAATGGATTGTTCGGTTTGGAACTGGTATAGGGACTGATGGAAAGAAGGGTTGCAGCCAGAGATGGGAACTTTAAGTGTGAGGCCTTTGGGGGTGATGCCAAATGTCAGACAAGCCTGAGAAAATAAAATATGGGAGTGTAATCTGGCTAGGGCGAAGGCATGTTTGCGGAGGGAATGTAAATAAAACTTAATGGGGTCGTTGTGGAGGTGTTGTGAGGGTGACATGGTACTAGAAGGTGGAAAGTGGAACACAAGGCTGAAATGAAAATTCAAATAAATATAAAAATATATGGGGAGAGATAAAGGTAAAACTAGAAAGCAAATGGAGATCTGGTGTGGAAAAAGGCGAAAAAGGGTTGGTTAGAGCTGGGCTATGTTGATCCTGTGGTGAACTTGTGTAGGTAGCTAATGATGTGCATAAACCCTGCCTGGAACAGTTCCGTCCTCCGTCACAGCGGGACCCACCTCCTCTTCCTCAAAATCACCCTCTCCAAACCTTCCAGGGATTTCTGACTTCCAGCCTTGCCTCTCAATCCTTCTTAAAAAACCTTAATCCTACTCCCAACATCACCACTGCTGAAGCCCAGGCTATCCGTGATCTGAAGGCTGACCGGTCCATCGTCATTCTTCCGGCGGACAAGGGTTCCACGACCGTGGCACTTGATCGTCGGGAGTATGTAGCTGAGGGACTGCGTCAGCTTTCAAACAACACCACGTACAAGGTTTGCCGAGGTAATCCCATTCCTGATGTCCAGGCAGAGCTTCAAGGAATCCTCAGAACCTTAGGCTCCCTACAAAACCTTTCACCTGACTCCATCAACCTCCTGACCCCACCAACACCCTGCACCCCTACCTTCTACCTTCTTCCTAAAATTCACAAACCCAATCATCCCGGCCGCCCCATTGTAGCTGGTTACCAAGCCCCCACAGAACGTTATCTCTGCCTACGTAGATCAACACCTTCAACCCATTACATGCAGTCTCCCATCCTTCATCAAAGACACCAACCACTTTCTCGAATGCCTGTAATCCTTACCCAATCCATTACCCCCAGAAACCATCCTTGTAACCATTGATGCGACTTCCTTATACACAAATATACCGCATGTCCAGGGCCTCGCTGCGATGGAGCACTTCCTTTCACGCCAATCACCTGCCACCCTACCTAAAACCTCTTTCCTCATTACCTTAGCCAGCTTCATCCTGACCCACAACTTCTTCACTTTTGAAGACCAGACATACCAACAATTACAGGGAACAGCCATGGGTACCAGGATGGCCCCTTCGTATGCCAACCTATTCATGGGTCGCTTAGAGGAAGCCTTCTTGGTTACCCAGGCCTGCCAACCCAAAGTTTGGTACAGATTTATTGATGACATCTTCATGATCTGGACTCACAGTGAAGAAGAACTCCAGAATTTCCTCTCCAACCTCAACTCCTTTGGTTCCATCAGATTCACCTGGTCCTACTCCAAATCCCATGCCACTTTCCTTGATGTTGACCTTCACCTGTCCAATGGCCAGTTTCACACGTCCGTCCACATCAAACCCACCAACAACCAACAGTACCTCCATTACGACAGCTGCCACCCATTCCACATCAAACGGTCCCTTCCCTACAGCCTAGGTCTTCGTGGCTAACGAATCTGCTCCAGTACGGAATCCCTGAAGCATTACACCAACAACCTGACAACAGCTTTCGCATCCCGCAACTATCCTCCCGACCTGGTACAGAAGCAAATAACCAGAGCCACTTCCTCATCCTCTCAAACCCAGAACCTCCCACAGAAGAACCACAAAAGTGCCCCACTTGTGACAGGATACTTTCCGGGACTGGATCAGATTCTGAATGTGGCTCTCCAGCAGGGATACGACTTCCTCAAATCCTGCCCTGAAATGAGATCCATCCTTCATGAAATCCTCCCCACTCCACCAAGAGTGTCTTTCCGCCGTCCACCTAACCTTCGTAACCTCTTAGTTCATCCCTATGAAATCCCCAAACCACCTTCCCTACCCTCTGGCTCCTACCCTTGTAACCGCCCCCGGTGTAAAACCTGTCCCATGCACCCTTCCACCACCACCTACTCCACTCCTGTAACCCGGAAGGTGTACACAATCAAAGGCAGAGCCACGTGTGAAAGCACCCACGTGATCTACCAACTGACCTGCCTACACAGTGATGCATTCTATGTGGGAATGACCAGCAACAAACTGTCCATTCGCATGAATGGACACAGGCAGACAGTGTTTTTTGGTAATGAGGATCACCCTGTGGCTAAACATGCCTTGGTGCACGGCCAGCACATCTTGGCGCAGTGTTACACCGTCCGGGTTATCTGGATACTTCCCACTAACACCAACCTATCCGAACTCCGGAGATGGGAACTTGCTCTTCAACATATCCTCTCTTCCCGTTATCCACCAGGCCTCAATCTCCGCTAATTTCAAGTTGCCGCCACTCATACCTCACCTGTCATTCAACAACACCTTTGCCTCTGCACTTCTGCCTCGACTGACATCTCTGCCCAAACTCTTTGTCTTTAAATATGTCTGCTTGCGTCTGTATATGTGTGGATGGATATGTGTGTGTGTGTGTGCGCGCGAGTGTATACCCGTCCTGTTTTCCCCCTAAGCTAAGTCTTTCCGCTCCCAGGACTGGAATGACTCCTTACCCTCTGCCTTAAAACCCACATCCTTTCGCCTTTCCCTCTCCTTCCCTCTTTCCTGATGAGGCAACAGTTTGTGGCGAAAGCTTGAATTTTGTGTGTATGTTTGTGTTCGTTTGTGTGTCTGTCGACCTGCCAGTACTTTCATATATATATATATATATAGGGAGACTATGGTTCCATAGATTATAGTTAGAAGAAGGGCTAACTCAGACACAAATTCAGTGTAGAATCTGATGGAGATTTCATTGAGCCCTGAGTTTTGTTTGCACAAGTTTTAGTTTCTTCAGCTTCCTTCCCCCTTCTTGGTACACATCCACTGTAAAGAAACTTCTGAAGAAACAGACTACTGCACAGTAGGTGTAAATCAAAGCATAGTGCTACAGATAAAGAGGTGCTGAATGAAACACATTTGGCTGTCAAGAGCAATGTGTGTAGCTTTCAATGACTAACTGCCTGTTGGCTTCTGTCTCGGGTTCTTTGGCTAATGTTCATCTGATGATTTTTCTGACGTTTCGCCAGAATAAGTGGCTGGCATTGTCAAAGTTTCACCCTCCATTGCTGGTGGTGGACTGGAGCCGAGCTCGTGGCCGCAGACTGTAAGTACCTGGTGCACCAACGTCCGAGGTCTTCTCTGCGGTCATTTCTAGTGTGGGTCTCTTGCTGCGTGTGATGGTCGTTTGCTGCAGCACAGGAAGCCTGGATCCGTTTACCTCGAGGCTTTCCTCTTTCTTGTTGAAACTGTTCTCATGCTTGTGTATTTCTACAGCTTCTCTGAACAAGCAGGTGTGATAGTTCTTCTCTACAGCCAGAACTTCCGTGTTGGCGAATTTTACTATGTGGCCGGTCTCACACAGCGTGGGTTCTGCCACACCCTATTTCTCCACCTGCCCCAACCTGCAATGTTGTTTACGTTCTCTAATCCTAGTGTTGATCGATCGTCCAGTCATTCCAATATAAACTTTGCACACACGTGCAAGGTATGCGGTACATTCCTGGCATTGCAAGTGGCTCCCTTTCCTCCCTTGCTGATTTGAGACACACTTTGATTTTCTTTCTCAGTTTGTAGATAGTCTTTACGCCGTGTTGCACAATATATGGGCATTTCTGTCTGTCACTCTGGGAATGTATGGCAGAAAGGCCGTACTCGACATTTCTTTTTCTGATTTGTCACTTTGCCGAGTGTTTGGCTCTGTTATACTTTTAATATCATTTGTGGAGTACCTCTGCTCTGTATTTCATGAATGAGGTGCTGTGGCTCACATATTCGTATTGCCCACGTTATGAGCGTCTTCATCATCCATCTTTTCTAGCTTGGGTGGCGATTTGATAGTTGTGCACATATCAGTTCGTGTGTGTCGGTTTTCCATACACGCTGTGTCCCAGGTTTTCACCAACCCTTGTGACCAGCACATCTAGAAATGGTAGGTTTTTGTCCTTCTCTACTTCCATAGTAAATTTTATGTTGGCATGGTGACTGTTCAAGTGTCTTAGGAAGTCACCGAGCTGTTCTTCATCATGGCTCCACACGACGAAGGTATCATCGACGTAGCTGTACCACAATTTAGGCTTACAACATGCCAAGTCCAGGGCCTGTGCTTCAAAGTGTTTCAAGAAGAAGTTGGCCACCGCTGGACTCAGAAGACTACCCATGGCGATGCCTTCCAGCTGTTTGTAGAAGTTGCCATTCCACGTGGAACAGCTTGTGGTGAGACACGCATGAAAGAACTTTATGACGTCTTGCAGAAAGATGGAACCGATGTGCTCCAGAGTGTCCCCGAGTGGCACTTCATAAACAAAGAAACAACATCAAAGCTGACCAGGATGTCATTCGGCGTGCGAGTTTTAGTTTCTTCACCTTCTCAATGAAATGTCCTGAGTCCTTCATTGGGAAGCTGAAGAAACTAAAACTTGCGCAAACAAAACTCAGGGACCGATGAAATCTCCATCAGATTCTACACTGAATTTGTGGCTGAGTTAGCCCTTCTTCTAACTATAATCTACTGTAGATCCCTTGAACAAAAAACTATGGCCTGTTCTTGCAAAAAAAAACACAGGGCACAACAGTCTACAAGAATGGCATTATACATGGTTCATAAAATTACCATCCAATATCCTAGACAGACATTTGTTGTAGAATCTTAGAAAATATTATGAGCTCAAACATAATGAGATATTTTGAACAGAACGACCACCTCAATGCTAACCAGCATGTATTCCGAAACATCAATCACGAGAAAACCAACTCCCACGTTTGTCATATGAGATACTGAAAGCTTTGGATCAAAGCAGTCAGGTATATGCCGTGGCTCTTGATTTCCAAAAAGCATTTGACTCAGTACCACACCTGCACTTATTGTCAACAGTTCTATCATATGGCGTATCAAATGAACTTTGTGATTTCATTGAGGACTTGTTGGTAGGGAGGACACAGCACGTTATCTTGGATCAAGAGTCATTGTCAGATGTAGAACTAACTCAGGTTGTGCCCCAGGGAAGTGTATTGGGACCTTGGCGTTAATGTTGTATATAAATGTCCTTGCGGACAATATTAATAGTAAGCTCAGATATTTTCCAGATGATGCTGTTACCTATAATGAAGTACTGTCTGAAAGAAGCTGCATAAATATTCAGTCAGATCTTGTTAAGAATTCAAAGTGGTGCAAAGACTGGCAACTTTGTACACTATTCAAAAATGAAAAAACTTAGTATTCTATAACTATAATATCAAAGAGTGACTGTTGGGACCTGCCAATTCATACAAATACCTGTTGTAAGGATATGAAATGGTATGATTACATAGGTTAAATTGTGGGTAAAACAGGTGGTAGACTTTGGTTTATTGGTAAAATACTGAAAAGTGCTGCCAGTCTACAAAGCAGATTGCTTACAAATAATTCATGCGATCCATTCTAGAATATTGCTCAAGTGTGTGGGACCTGCACCAAAAGGACTAAAAGGGGATATTGAATGTATACATAGAACAACCCCCTCATGAACCATGGACCTTGCCGTTGGTAGGGAGGCTTGCATGCCTCAGCGATACAGATAGCCGTACCGTAGGTGCAACCACAATGGAGAGGTATCTGTTGAGAGGCCAGACAAACGTGTGGTTCCTGAAGAGGGGCAGCAGCCTTTTCAGTAGTTGCAGGGGCAACAGTCTGGATGATTGACTGATCTGGCCTTGTAACATAACCAAAACAGCCTTGCTGTGCTGGTACTGCGAACGGCTGAAAGCAAGAGGAAACTACGGCCTTAATTTTTCCTGAGGGCATGCAGCTTTACTCTATGGTTAAATGATGATGGCGTCCTCTTGGGTAAAACATTCCGGAGGTAAAATAGTCTCCCATTCAGATCTCCGGGCGGGGACTGCTCAGGAGGACGTCGTTATCAGGAGTGTGGAATGTCAGATCCCTTAATCGGGCAGGTAGGTTAGAAAATTTAAAAAGGGAAATGGATAGGTTAAAGTTAGATATAGTGGGAATTAGTGAAGCTTGGTGGCAGGAGGAACAAGACTTTTGGTCAGGCGAATACAGGATTACAAATACAAAATCAAATAGAGGTAATGCATGAGTAGGTAATGAATAAAAAAATATATCTGCAGGTAAGCTACTACAAACAGCATAGTGAATGCATTATTGTGGCCAAGATATAGACATGAAGCCCATGCCTACTACAGTAGTGCAAGTTTATATGCCAACTAGATCTGCAGATGACGAAGAAATTGAAGAAATGTATGATGAAATAAAAGCAATTATTCAGATAGTGAAAGGAGATGAAAATTTAATAGTCATGGGTGACTGGAATTCGGTAGTAGGAAAAGGGAGAGAAGGAAACGTAGTAGGTGAATATGGATCGGGGGGAAGAAATGAAAGAGGAAGCCCCCTGGTAGAATTTTGCACAGAGCACAACTTAATCATAGCTAACACTTGGTTCAAGAATCATAAAAGAAGGTTGTATACATGGAAGAAGCCTGGAGATACTGACAGGTTTCAGATAGATTATATAATGGTAAGACAGAGATTTAGGAACCAGGTTTTAAATTGTTAGACATTTCCAGGGGCATATGTGGACTCTCACCACAATCTATTGGTTATGAACTGTAGATTAAAAGTGAAGAAACTGCAAAAAGGTGGGAATTTAAGTAGATGGAACCTGGATAAAGTGAAAGAACCAGAGGTTGTACAGAGTTTCAAGGAGAGCATAAGGGAAGAATTGACAGGAATGGGGGAAAGAAATACAGTAGAAGAAGAATGGGTACCTTTGAGGGATGAAGTAGTGAAGGAAGCAGAGGATAAAGTAGGTAAAAAGACGAGGGCTGTTAGAAATCCTTCGGTAACAGAAGAAATACTGAACTTAATTGATGAAAGGAGAAAATATAAAAATGCAGTAAATGAAGCAGGCAAAAAGGAATACAAACATTTCAAAAATGAGATTGACAGGAAGTGCAAAATGGCTAAGCAGGCATGGCTAGAGGACAAATGTAAGGATGTAGAGGCTTGTCTCACCAGGGGTAAGATAGATACTGCCTACAAAAAAATTAAAGAGACCTTTGGAGAAAAGAGAACCACTTGCACGAATATCAAGGGCTCGGATGGAAACCCAGTTCTAAGCAAAGAAGGGAAAGCACAAAGGTGGAAGGAGTATATAGAGGGTCTATACAATGACGATGTACTTGAGGACAATATTATGGAAATGGAAGAGGATGTAGATGAAGATGAAATGGGAGATATGATACTGCATGAAGAGTTTGACAGAGCACTGAAAGGCCTGAGTCGAAACAAGGCCCCCAGAGTAGACAACATTCCATTAGAACTACTGATAGCCTTGGGAGAGCCAGTCCTGACAAAACTCTACCATCTGGTGAGCAAGATATATGAGACAGGCGAAATACCCTCAGACTTCAAGAGGAATATAATAATTCCAAACCCAAAGAAAGCAGGTGTTGACAGATGTGAAAATTACCGAACTATCAGTTTAATAAGTCACAGCTGCAAAATGCTAACGCAAATTCTTTACAGACAAATGGAAAAACTGGTAGAAGCTGACCTCGGGGATGATCAGTTTGTATTGCGTAGAAATGTTGGAACACGTGAGGCAATACTGACCCTACGACTTATCTTAGAAGAAAGATTAAGGAAAGGCAAACCTACATTTCTAGCATTTGTAGGCTTAGAGAAAGCTTTTGACAATGTTGACTGGAATAATCTCTTCCAAATTATGAAGGTGGCAGCAGTAAAATACAAGGAGCGAAAGGCTATTTACAATTTGTACAGAAACCAGATTGCAGTTATAAGAGTCGAGGGACATGAAAGGGAAGCAGTAGATGGGAAGGGAGTGAGTCAGGGTTGTAGCCTCTCCCCAATGTTATTCAATCTGTATATTGAGCAAGCAGTGAAGGAAACAAAAGAAAAATTCGGAGTAGGTATTAAAATCCATGGAGAAGAAATAAAAACTTTGAGGTTCGCTGATGACATTATAATTCTGTCAGAGACAGCAAAGGACTTGGAAGAGCAGTTGAACGGAATGGATAGTGTCTTGAAAAGAGGGTATAAGATGAACATCAACAAAAGCAAAACGAGGATAATGGAATGTAGTCGAATTAAGTCGGGTGATGCTGAGGGAATAGATTAGGAAATGAGACACTTAAAGAAGTAAAGGAGTTTTGCTACTTGGGGAGCAAAATAACTGATGATGGTCGAAAGAGAGGATATAAAATGTAGACTGGCAATGGCAAGGAAAGCGTTTCTGAAGAAAAGAAATTTGTTAACATTGTGTATAGATTTAAGTGTCAGTAAGTCGTTTCTGAAAGTATTTGTATGGAGTGTAGCTATGTATGGAAGTGAAACATGGACGATAACTAGTTTGGACAAGAAGAGAATAGAAGCTGTCGAAATGTGGTTCTACAGAAGAATGCCGAAGATTAGATGGGTAGATCACAAAACTAATGAGGAGGTATTGAATAGGATTGGGGAGAAGAGAAATTTGTGGCACAACTTGACAAGAAGAAGGGATCGGTTGGTAGGACATGTTCTGAGGCATCAAGGGATCACCAATTTAGTATTGGAGGGCAGCGTGGAGGGTAAAAATCTTAGAGGGAGACCAAGAGATGAATACACTAAGCACATTCAGAAGGATGTAGGTTACCGTAGTTACTGGGAGATGAAGAAGCTTGCACAGGATAGAGTAGCATGGAGAGTTGCATCAAACCAGTCTCAGGACTGAAGACCACAACAACAACAACAACAACAACAACAACATAGAAGAACAACACCAATGGTCACAGGTTTGACTGACCCTTGAGAGTGTGTCAGAGTGATGCTGGAGCAACTGAACTTGCAGGCTCTTTAAGATAGACATAAACTATCCCGAGAAAGTCTGTTAACAAAGTTTCAAGAACTGGCTTTAAATGAAGCCTCTAGGAATATACTGCAACCCCTTCACGTAAGGGTCATGACGACAAGATTAGAATAAGTACAGCATGCACACAGGCATTCAAACTCTCATTCATCTCAAGCTCCATCTGTGAACTGAATGGCCAGAAACCGTAATAACTAGTACAATGGGACATACCCTCTGCCATGCTCTTTGTGGTGGTTTGTGGAGTATAGATGTAGGTGTAAAAAATCAGATGAATGATTCAATGGTAATGAGATTGGTTTGGCACTTCACTGAAGGAAGAAATCAAGTGCACAATTATGAATGAAGTGGGCTGGCATTTTTTAAAATGATAAACTGTTTTGTGCAGTTGAAGGACTCATGAAGGAAAACCACTGATGGTATCCACTGACAGAAGGTGGTGGGGGAACCTCTGCCTCAACAGGCCATGAACATGAAGGCCAAACAGTAATGGCCAGCCACTATGTCATCCTCAGCCCACAGGTGATGCTGGATGCGGATATGGAGAGGCATGTAGTCAGCACACAACTCTACTGGCCATGTGTTAAGAGATCAAATCTTTCTAAGAACTTATCTCACATTTCACAATCACCTGTTCATGAAACTGTTTCTGAAAAACTAAATTTTGGAAAATTGTGTTTCTTGTGTGGAAAAAAACCCTTATAATGTCTGAGCAGTGCTCTTGATTTCTTGACATGTAACAACAACAATAGTGATGATTTTCTAAGCAAGCAGTGACAAGAGAAGGGACTTCGTTTGCTTATGAAACCCCTCACAATCCAACAATGGAATGGGGGAGGGGCGGGGGGGTCACTGCATCACTGGTAAAGTCTTAAACCAAGCAAATTCTGACACCTCTAAAAGTCATGGTCACAGCCCTTTGGGATGGACACGGTATTCTACAGGTGCATTTTTCTACCATAAGGTGGGATAATCATTGCAAATGTTTACTGCGATTTGCTTATGATGTGTCATGCCGTACAGAAAGAACCATAGAAAGCTCACAAATGGTACTGTTTCATTTCACACTGTGAACAATGACAACTCTTACTGGACTTTGGCTGGAGCCAGACTGAACATCCTCCATATAGCCCTCACCCCACCCCTAGCAATTTCATTTCTTTATGTGCTTGACAATGTTCTTTGGAGGCAAAAAAATTCAACAATGATTACAAACTCCAAGAACATATTACCACACAGTTGGCATCATCCTATGAGGTAAGCTACAAAACTTGTGCCATACTATGACAATTGCCTACAAAATGGTGTGAGCTATGTAGAAAGACAGTTTGGATTCATAGCTTTTCCCACTAAATAATTTATCCGTATCTGTTCTTGTTTTTTGTTTATTACCAAATGGAACTCATTTTCTGGATGCACCTCATAATAATAATAATAATAATAATAATAATAATAGCAATAACAACAAAAAACAACAGTAGTGTCATGCATATAGTTACCAGCCAATCTGCCCTGAGGGTTAATTTGAGGGACAGGAATTTCAGGCATTTGTATTTCAGTTCCAAGCACACATCCGATAACGATCTGGAGATTATCCAAAACAGCTGTGCTTAGGTGCTAAAACAAGAAATGAGAACAGCAATCAGTTGCATCCTCAATATTCACCTTGCATCAAAATTTATCAGGTGTCATTTAAATTACTTAAAAAAAAGACATATTTCAAAACTCCTGTTAACCTCTCTTTTGAATAATTATTTGACACACTGTACCATAAAAACCTGTTTACAAACTGCTACAAAAGTTGCAAATTCGACAGAAAATTAGCTTAAGTTTTAACCATCATAAAACTGTTCAACGTAACTACTACCAGTCCAATGGGAAATGTTACCTGAAACATATTTTCTGTGGACTTTCCCTGCAATGTTTCACACATAGAGGAAAGTGAAACACCTCAGGCAGTTCTTGTCCAAACTCTTCCATTCACAGTGCACATCACAATCTGCACTCCATATCCAGACATCACTGCTTGTCGATGTGTAAGACTACTTCTTAGCCGCAGGACCTTGCAAGAAGCTCTGTATAAGATAAAATACATTAATGTGTATAATGGCATTACAATGTTGAAATCTTATTACCCTCACAGTCTACAATAGTCAGCAAACACAAATGAATAGCTACTCAGTTTTAAAGACCTCATTCAGCAGCCTACAAATAAAACCTCTTTTCTGGTGTTAAATTGTAAAACCCACACAAGACATATTCATCTACAGCTGTGGTAGTTACAAGAGGTGAGGGCTCAACTTCATTTTTTGAGAAAGAGTTTTTTATTCCACTGGCACAATCCAATGAAAGACAAACGGCAGCAACATAAAGTCTAACTCAGGGGTTCCCACACTTTTTCTCTGACAGAAATCTTTAGAATCCTAGTACTTTGATGGAACACATTGTTTGTGCTGAAGGTTAACAAAATTTTTAAAAAAATGAATAAAATTTGTTTTATTTTGTGATTGTTTCAATTTTAAATCCTACCTAATAACACAGAAATCTTAATAAAATTTTTAAAAATTTGCAATTGATTTTGTCAGAATGTCAGAAACACAAAATTCCATGTTCTAAATAGTTTTTCTTGGATCATTTACTCACTTCCCACGAAGCACCAAAATTCCACAGAACACAGTTTGGGAAACCTTGGTCTAACCTAATGCCTTTCATTTAGCATCTGAGGATGTTCCTCGTCTCACAGGCATGGTATTTCAGTGGATCAGTAACACTGAAATATGAACAGAATTGTCTTCAGTGCGGACGTTGGTCCATATACCTAGCAACAACTGCTACTAAAGAAAATGCAATGACAGGTATTTCAAAGAGCCTGTGCAACAAAAACAACAGGAAAATTGAAGTTTGTAGAAATCATGCTTCTAACCAAGGAACCAAGTAGGTTCAGTACTAGTAGTAGTGTGGGCATATGCATCTGGTACATTCAATGTCAGATCAAAAGCAGTATTCAATGTGGTATTGAAATACCGCCATACTAATTTCATACAGAAATAGCGCTTTCCTTGACAGTGCTGCTGTCCTAACAAATGTGAAAGGTGCGCACTTCGTTTTCAGTAAGAGGCCACAGCACCATGCATGCACTTAAGGAGTCTAGAAAGCAAACGTAGTTAGTACGTTGAATGAATCCCTTCTTGAACTTCTGAGAGACATAAACTTCTCCTGCTACACAATTAAAGATTATTTAGAAGATTCAGAACAGTGGTTATTAATGAAAGGGAATGACAAGAACACCCTCTCACATTATAATATTGGGTGGTTATAATTAAAGTGCGGTTCCTCAGAGGTTCAATGTATGCTGTAATTATTGTATGGTTGCAAAAGTTGGTAAATATGCTAATGTGTTTATACGGAACGGATTTATGCTGGGGAAAAAAAATAATTACATTTATGGCCACCAGGTGCAAATCTGGTGCTGTATGCAGTTTGAGTGGCAGTATGACATCCTTGCTGTCATTTGACAAGCTATAACATGAGTGAACAGATGGCTATCAAGAACAGAGACCATGTGCTGTTAGTGAAACTGTTTTACGTGAATGGCAGCAATTACAGTGTTGCACTGAGAGAGTATCACTGAGTGAAAGGTTTTAGTAGAGGCCAGATTCCATTAAATGGTTTAAGAAATATGATAATGAAATTCGGAAACACGGGTCAGCTTGGGTAGCAGATGGAAGAGGAAGGCGTCCTATCCTGGTGGAAGTTATTGACAAGGTTACTGTTGCTATAACTGACCATGCAGCACGTGCCCCCGATAGAGCTAATTTTTGTGCAGTGTTGCAAGAATTGTCCTCCTCAGGGTCAAAAGTACAGAAAATTCTGCAGGCTGTATTACAATGGTACCCGTACAAGATCCGGCAAGATGTAGAAATTCAAACCTCATGATCAACAGCAACTTCTGACATTGTTCTTTGGTTTCCAGCACAGACGGAAGTTTAAGTGTGGCCGGCAATATTCTATCGAGTGACGAGGCACATTTTACACAACATGGTGTACCGAATACACAAAACTGCAAAATTAGGGGCTCTGTTAAATCATATATTGTACACAAAGAACTACTGCACTCGCTTTATGTGACTGTGTTGTGTGGATTCACAAGCATCTTTATTCTTGGTCTGCTCTTCTTTGAAGAGAATGTAACTAGAGGACCTGTCAGGTGTACCGTAATGTTTGCACATTATTGAGACCTCGTTTTACTGCATGATTCCTGATTTGAAAGAGTACAACCGTATGGAAACCACTGTTTTCAGGCAAGATGGGGCTACACATCACATTGCTAGAACAGTGAAAAATCTGCTTAATGCAACCTTCCATGAATGTGTTTTCTCCAAAGGTTTTAGATGCACGGCCTGCCAGATCAGGTGATGTGAACCCGTGTGATTTTTGGCTCTGGGACTATCTACCATAAAAGAATGTGTTTACCACAGACATGTTCGATCCCTACCTGATCTGAAGGCCTGTATATAGGGAATAGGTTACTCAGATCCCACTGAAACTGCTGTGAGCAACTGTTGTACAGATGCAACATCCTGTCAACATCTCCAGTGCTCATACTGAATAAGTTCTGTAAACAGCAGTTAATAACAAACATCAACATTGTGCCTTTCTCACTCATTTGAACTTTTCCACCCGTGTACTGTTCCTAATACATTACTTACAGAAACATTTCTGTACATCTTTCTTGCATTCACAGCGCCAGATTTGCACTGGGTGGACAAAACTGGAACTGTTTAATTTCCCAGCATAAACTGGTTCCACATTAACCCATTAAAATACCTACCAAGTTTTGGTGCCATGCAATAATTACAGCCCACGCTGTACCTCTTGTGAGCAGCTGCACTTCAACTATAACCACCTGGTACGTGATCACAATGTAATGCTTTTAAAAGCAAATGCGCCAAGTTCTACAGTGCAGGATACTAAAGTCTTGTCATTCTCCTGAGCTCAACATCTCACTATCAGTGGAGGATGCTGACTAGGCTCAGTTTTCCAGACGGACTGAGGGGTGGACCTGTAGACATGCACATTTGTGATCTTGGAGTCACCATTAGGTGTCCATAGTATGTACAGCGCAAAACTATGTTTTGTATTGTAAGTTATCTGGTGCAAATTGTTTATGATAAGAAGCACACTGTACAACAGGGACCAAAGAACAAGGCACTGCTGTCATTAAGACACTGACCTCATATTCTGGGAGACAGGGTTTTCCTGTCTCGCCATCCTAATTTAGATTTTCCTAAATTATTTCAGGCAAAAGCCAGGATGGTTCCTTCAGCGAGGCCGCAACTGACCACCTGTCCTATCCTCGTGACACATACTTTTATCCTGGATGTGTGTGTATATTAGAGTTATTTATTTTCAATGTACTGTGATAACAAATCTTACATCACCGTGAGATGATCCCTAGGTGAATAAATACATCAGTTCCAAAGACAGCCTGCACTGGATCTTGTCCAACAACTACATAGTGCCATTCGAGCCAAACATACTTCTATCATTTTTTGATGTGCCTTTAATTTAGACATCTCATAAATGTCACATTAATTCTTCCCCCACCCGAAAGCAACCACCTTCAGTAACTTTTTTGAAAGGATGTCCAGTGTACTCAAATTGAAAGAGAATATTTATTCAGAATGGTATTACAATGTGTTACTTACGCACATCACCAATATTGAAAGTAAAATTAAGCCCAGTACAATAAAGACATGAAATTCCACCGAGTTTTCATCATTTTTTGTACATGCCAAATGTGCTCTATTCTCTCTTGCACTTTGTGGAAAAATCAACTGCAAGGTGGCAGTCTGGTGGAGCCTTTTGTAAAAAGTAAACATATTTTGTGCAGATGTAACAAAGTTGGAATTTTGTAGCTCATGTGAGCACATAAAATACGTATTCACGTGGAAATTGTCTATTATTGCTGAACCAGTTAGCTGAGAATTTTATATTACAGAAGCAAAAAAGGACTCAGTATTATTATTTTGTCATTGAAGTTATCTAACAAATCACACAGTCCTCAAAAAAATTTCAGTTTTCTTCATATGAGAACTATACAACATCGTAATTCAACTTCAGACATTGAGCCCAACAACAAAACTAGCTAAGTAACAAAACTAAAATAAATGTAAGTGAGCATGGCTTTCAATTTAAACAAAAAATGACAAACACCTGTGCAGTGAATTCATCATGAGATAGTTAACGATTATTAAAATGGCATGTTACAGTTTATATATCAATCATTCAACTCAACTGCCATAGTTCATGTGTATCCTTGATAAGTGGTGCAAATGTGGAGCAACAAAAGGATTAATGAATTGTGTGTCTAATACAATACTTGACCAAAAACCTCTCAAGACTTGTAGAAGGGGGTTGAGGGGAAAAAAAGGAGGCAATAGAATCATTTCTTTCAGAGGGTTCAAATGACAGAATTAATTAAAGCCTCCCACTTTCTTTCTTTCCTTCCTTCCTTACCACTTGATCGCCTGCCTTGTCTTCCTCCTCACCATACAGCCCCTGTAACATTTTTCACGGTATGAGACTATTTCCATAGTTTTTGTATTGTCACTATGTGGGTTGCTAAACAATGTGAATAACCCAATATAAACACCTCATTTCCAAACCTTGGTTCCTATCTTTCTATACTGAAATTAAACAATTTTTTTTTTATAACTGCATTTTTGACACTATTCTGAGCAGACAGAATGCATGTGATACGCATCATGTTACGTCACGACACCAATCCAATGTGAACTTCATTAAAAATAAATAAATAAAGGTTCTAGTAGAGATATTACTGTCAAATGTCCTCTAAAGAAGGCAAATGAAAAGGAGAGACTATTGTGGAACACAGGAGTGTTTGTAACCTGGTGTACCGACAAATGAAAATGTGTAATGCAGTCCCATGAGTTCATGTTTATCCACTTTCCTGTCAAAGGCAGTGTTTATTTATGGAGAATAGCAGAGGTCAAGTAATTTCAAACAGTAGTCTTTCAGCTGAGAAGCATGGCACAAGCTATGTAATTGTAAAGGTAGCTCTACCATCATTCCCATAGTCTTGTGGTTACACAAAATGTCATCATGACTATATTTGAAAATGTTGAAGTTTCATATGATTGGCATAAAGAAGAAAAAATGTTTCCTTATTGCCTATATGACTAAAATTTTTTATGTTCATTGTGTTGTCATGCATTATGGGCTGTCTTAAAAACCTAAAAGAAGTAAAATCTATTATCCTTCTCCAGTATCTCTAAGGCAATGGATCAGTTTCTTTGTGGATGGTATAGAATCACACTGATCTAAATGCGTCAATCTCTGAGAGGACTTGGGTTTATTTATTTTCGGCCACAATGGCTATGTTTGTGAACTGTGACTGTAGTATAATTATTTATTTGTAATTTCTGCTACCAATCACTTTTTTATTTTTTGTTTTATGTTTAATCTAATATAATACAATGCGTTTTGAGCATTTCTGTTCATCATCAGGCGTTTATACAGACATATATACAGAGAAATGTAACTTAAAAATAAATTGCCTTAAACTAAATTAACCTAGAACTCTTTGTCCATTGTTTGTTACTGTATGGGCTGGTGTGGCACTGACATTGATTTCTGGCCATTCACTGCCCCCCCCCCCCCCCCCAATGCCACCACAGTAGCAAACGATGTACAAACAGTTCTACGTCAATGTAAATTAAGACAATTTATTTTTAAGTAACATTTTTCTGCATATATAAACACTGGATGATGAACAGAACATGTTCGAAACATGTTGTACTATGTTAGATTAAACATAAAACAAAAAATAAGAAAGTGACTGGTAGCAGAAATTACAAATAAATAATTAGGACTTGGATTGTTTTGGAAGTCTGCACCATATAAAGTGGCTGTTCATGTATTTCTGCCCCATCTTTACACTGACACGTGAATATTTTGGGGTTGCCACAGTGACCTGGGTCAGTTCCTCTCCACCACCTGAACTCGTTCATTCATTCCCCAACTTTGATTAAATTTTCTATAGTGCTATTTTGAAAAGTAGCATTGTGTTACCTGAAGTCTTGCCTTGGAGAAGATTAAGAAACTAGTTCTTTTACCACTGCGTATTTGTGTCTACAAGCTTATGCATCACTAACTGCTGCGTGAATTGTATTTTATTTCTTTATTTCACTCAGAGTGAGTATACGCTTCTTAATGCTACGCAGTATTTAAATGATATGCTTCTTAATGCTACGCAGTATTTAAATGCTAGTATGAATAAGTTTGTCTTTGGAAACATTTGTTTGAAGAAAACCTGTTAAAATATAATGAAGCACAGAATCTGACCAACAGAGAACTATTTTGGAACACCCACCTTAGAATTTGTAAGCTATCAGTTTGAGAAAATGTCAAACCTAAATTATTTGCACCTGAAAGAAAAATATCATTAAAATTATCAGAAATGCAGGGACTTTCAGTGACAGGCCCATTTTTTTCTCATTACAACAATATTCCTCACTTCCATACTTCGTTTTTAATCATAATTTCAAAATGCAGCAGTACCTAAGACTAAATTATGGAATTTGTTCTCATCAGTCAGTGTTCTCAAAGAGGATACCGCCAAAAAGACAATAAGCTGCGAGATATTCTCCATACTAAAATGGGGTTGTTATAGTAATTGAATTGGCCGAGGAGCCTTTTGACCGCCGGAGGGAGCTGAATTACACTTAAGTACAATGCAGCAAAACCTGCAACCCTTAAAACAAAAACTATCTCCAATAAAAGCCCACAAGGATCAACCTGAGACCCTGTGTTATGAGACATGTTAGCCCCATCCCCTATACAGCTGCAACGTAATGCAACATTTACAGGAGTGAAAGACTGAGCCATTGGTATCACTAGAGATACAAAAATAATGAAAATAATAAGTTTGGCTAGACACAATTACAAGCTATCAATGAAAACAGTGAGTGCAATTGTCTGGAGTCCCAGGCTGCCATTGATAACCTAAGTACAAATGGTAAACAAGAGCACAACAAGGATTCCACTCTAGTTATCAGGAGCTCTTGGTGCAACAAAGGAGTTGGTTCACACAGGCACAGCTCATAATTGAAGGCTCTGAGGCTGATCCGCTCCAAAATATGTATTAAAATAAATTTCTGAATAAAGTATTACAGATTTAAATTATCAAACGCATTCCTCTTACTTCCCACAAGATTTAAATAATCCCAGTCAATGTTTTTGGAACTGTTGATATGTAATACCAAGTGATGTTTTTTGAACAGGTAGTAGCTAGCCTAATGGCGGCACCTTAAAATGCCCCTCAGAAATTAAGTAGAGGTTTGGGGGCTTGGCTTCCTCAGAGTACAGCTCTTATGCACGTCTTGAAGGCTGTGGCGTTTTCAGCCTAAGGGTGTCCAATCAAGTTGCACACACTTTTCACATTCTACTTCTCATATCCAAAGGGAATGAACAATGAAAATACCAAAAACATTAAGCATGCAGTGAAGCTAACATACACCACATTAAAGAGCTCTCCAAAACACAACTTTTAGTACCATTTGCTGTGGTAAACTGTTGGAAACATGACATTTGGGGATAAATAAGTTACCTATAAATTTTATCTTTGAGTTAGCTTTTGATATTATTTAGTAGTTGATTGTGAAATGGAAAGAAGATACAGTATGTAAACATTTGGCTAGAGTGTGATATTGTCTCCCCACCCCCTGGAATTTTGGTTGAGGTGACAGAGTGATCTGTAGCATAACCCCAGGTCCAGATGTTCTGATCGATAAATGTTGCAGCCTTCCCCAGTACGGAAACTACGAGCCGAACCTGAGTTCAGGAGATGTTCAAAATAGATACACTTGACATACAAATACAATTAAGGAAGAAAGCAGCTATGTACTGGATGAAGATCAAATCTGACAAATAAGCGGAGAGGAGGAGGACGATGAAGAAGTAGCGTATGGTACATAAGACATTCCAGAGCACACCAGTGGAAATTCCTTTTGTATGAAGAAGTGGCTGGTGCTGAATGACGATTGACCCAGTGGAACAAAACTGTTGACAAAGTATTCAGAAAGAGATGGAAGGCACATCACTTTAGAATCAACTAACAACTCCTGGAAAGGCAGCACTGCTGAAGTATTGGCCTGTACAAGGGGGAATCTGTAAGACCACAGTCACACAGGTAGACATCCAAATACAATACATTGGATATGACAGTATGTACTCTCACCAAGGTATGCCCACTGCAGCCAGGGAGTTGAAGTTAAGATGTGCACCCAAAGACTAAATCTATACAGCAAAGATCATCGGAAGCAGTTTCTCTTGCAGTGTCCTTACGGGCTACAGCACTCTCAGTCCGTGGACTAGGATGCAACCGATGCAACAGCATGGTAATAAATTGAGTAAGCAGATGCAGTTAGCTAAATATGCTGGAGATCGAAAGCTATAGTTAGGGTTAATAATTATTGTTTATGTAAAAACAATAACAAATAAAAAGGAACAAGAACAACACTGATAATAATAGTGGTAATAAAAGATAACTAGCAGTAAGGGTAGTAGTCATAGTATTAATACTTGTCAATCCTTTTTTTTTCTTTACAAAAGCAATGTTACTTAATCTAATGATAATGAAGAATGAGTGTTGATGTATGCAGTATAGATAACAGACTACAACTAGAACAAATAAAAAGATATAAGAATGGTAAAAAACATTTTAAAATAGTGATAGGAAGAAGTGCCCACTCATCCAGTTTTTTTTAAGTGTGGGGTTTGCTGCAGAATTCCGTGATCACAAAGTGATGGTTCTCCAAAAGGTCTGGCTCACATGCACAGTGACAGCGGCCCCCCCAGCACTCTTTGTCAGGGACATTCTGGGAATCGTCTGCACTAATAGCTTGCTCGTGAATCTGGCCCACAATAAAATAAATAGAGCTGACGAATTACAATGGGCAATATGTTATGCATATTCAGAAACTTCGTTGTAACCTTGCAACTGGCAGAAGTAGGAATTATAAATTTGCTGTCTTGAGTAGAAAGCAATAGCAACCTTGTAAGTGACTAAAAAATATAAATTTAGCATACAGTAGTGATGTTCCAAATTGTTTTCTGAATACCCACTCACATTTTGTTATGTGTGAGCTTCCATCTTTTAGCAGAGTACAGGAATTTACTTTCTACATATTTCCGCTGAGAAGTGGGTCTTAGTGGTTCACTGATAGCTTTCCCCAACAAAGACATCTTGAAAGCTTTTAATTTTAACACAGTCCTCTATTGTTAATGGGGTAATGCAACAGTCACCTTCCAGTGTATTTTAGCCTGATCTTTATCTTCTGTAGAATTACATGGTCTGAAACTAGTTATACGTTTAATTGTCTTCTATTTTATATTGACACCTTTTGTTTTTCTCCTGTACTATATCACCTTTGGACGTATTTCACTATTAACTCTGAGACTATTGTATTCATTTGGTGATCTGTAATAAAGAGACTGAGACCAATCCATTGTCCCAAAATATCCATACACACTTACACGAACATGGGATCCAATGAATTTCGCTGCCATCAACAAAAGTTAAAGACGATCAGGGCTAATAAGACATAACATTACAATAATTTTCTGTCTCTCTTAGATCATCTCTCTAATTAAAAGAAATACGAGCCATACACAGACGAGCCTGTAAAAAACTCACAGATTTCCCACATATGAAACTGGTCTTGATATATGTATAGAGAGAGATACAAAAGAAATATCTGAGAGTGTATTTTTTTTTTTTTTTTAAAGCTGATATCCAAGAAACTTTTGACACAGCTGATCAAAACAGGCAATCAATCAACTGTTGCCAAGCTAGCTTTAATTTTTTGCACCAAAATATAGCAAGGTATGATTGGAATCTAGCCATCAAGCACATTTAAAGATGCTCATTCAGATCATCTGACAAAGACGATTATGCCAGCCATAAAAATACTGTGCTTGCAAACGGAACTGTGAACTATATTAGGTGCTGTAACCGGTATCTTCAATTAGTGGAGTCAGGAAAACACTGAATATCACATTACATTATAACTTGTTAATCACTATGTATCAAACGATTATAAAAACAGTCAATACAGAATTCACTGTCCATTATTAATGATTGCTGAGAATATAATTTTCTGTAATACCACTTCATAATTTTTGAAATCTATGAACATTTCCTTGCTAGTTGCTTGCTTTGTTTTTGATTTCTGTTACAGCTAACTCCATAACCAAATTCTGATTATCCCCAAGTTTTCAAGAGGAAATTGTGACTTCCCATTTTGATGTAGAACGAGTCTGTTTTACAATTATAATACACCTCAGTGAAAAATATGGCATGATGCTGACCATTTTACTTTTTTTCCCATATAGTGATTTACATTTAACTATGTTCAGCTTCTCTCTTTTTTAAAAACTAAAAAGAAAGAGGGGAAAAAATAATAAAACCCACATACATGAGGGCCTCGTGTGCAAACCCACCTCCCCTCTCTCAGAAATTCTTATACGAGCAGATACAATTTCAGTACACTTTAAAATGTGCGATCACATTGAAATAACATTGTCTAATAATCCATAAAGGAGGGAAGCTATTGCACACACCATTCACCAAGAACAGGAGCAACAACAATTGTCATAATTGTCACTTCTGGACCCTACAATTGTGCTATGTACACTACTGGTCATTAAAATTGCTACACCAAGAAGAAATGCAGAAGATAAACAGGTATTCATTGGACAAATATATTATACTAGAACTGACATGTGATTACATTTTCACGCAATTTGGATGCATAGATCCTGAGAAATCAGTACAACCACCTCTGGCTGTAATAACGGCCTCGATACGCCTGGGCATTGAGTCAAACAGAGTTTGGATGGCATGTACAGGTACAGCTGCCCATGCAGCTTCAACACGATACCACAGTTCATCAAGAGTAGTGACTGGCGTATTGTGACGAGCCAGTTGCTCGAGCACCATTGACCAGACGTTTTCAGTTGGTGAGAGATCTGGAGAATGTGCTGGCCACGACAGCAGTCGAACATTTTCTGTATCCAGGGTTTCAGCAGGGATCCATTGAAGAGTAGAGCCACGGGTCGTAACACATCTGCAATGTAACATCAACTGTTCAAAGTGCCGCCAATGCAAACAAGAGGTGACCGAGACATGTAACCAATGGCACCCCATACCATCACGCCGGGTGATACACCAGTATGGCAATGACGAATACAAGCTTCCAATGTGCATTCCCCGAGATGTCGCCAAACACGGATACAACCATGATGATGCTGTAAACAGAACCTGGATTCATCCGAAAAATGACGTTTTGCCATTCGTGCACCCAGGTTCGTCGTTGAGTGCACCATCGCAGGTGCTCCTGTCTGTGATGCAGCGTCAAGGGTACCACAGCCATGGTCTCCGAGCTGATAGTCTGTGCTGCTGCAAACGTCGTCTAACTGTTCTGTTGTCTTGCAAACATCGTCATCTGTTGACTCAGGGATTGAGACGTGGCTGCACAATCCGTTACAGCCGTGCGGATAAGATGCCTGTCATCTCGACTGCTAGTGATACGAGGCCATTGTGATCCAGCACGGCGTTTCGTATTACCCTCCTGAACCCACCGATTCCATATTCTGCTAACAGTCATTGGATCTTGACCAACACGAGCAGCAATGTCGCAATATGATAAGCCGCAATCGCGATGGGCTACAATCCGACCTTTATCAAAGTCGGAAACGTGGTGCTACGCATTTCTCCTCCTTACACGAGGCATCACAACAACGTTTCACCAGGCAACGCCGGTCAACTGCTGTTTGTGTATGAGAAATCAGTCGGAAACTTTCCTCATGTCAGCACGTTGTAGGTGTTGCAACCGGCGCCAACCTTGTGTGAATGCTCTGAAAAGCTAATCATTTTCATATCACAGCATCTTCTTCCCGTCGGTTAAATTTCGCGTTTGCAGCACGTCATCTTCGTGGTGTAGCAATTTTAATGGCCATTAGTGTATGTTTCACTTGTTATTACCATGTTCTTTTTTTGTACCATTGTTTCTATGCCTGATTGTTGCGAAGATACTCTATGAATTACCCTATAATATGCAGAAGAGAAATCCCTTTACCGATGCTGTTGCTTTCTTTGACAGATATTAACAAGTCTTTTTAGGTTTTTATCACCTAAAACAAAATGTAAACTCCCTGCATTTGTCTTTAGGGCATTTCTGAAAAGAAACTGCTTGTGGATGTATGCAACATATTTGGCAGCAGATCAAGTCTTTGCTTTTAAATCTTAACATCTTTATGTCATTGTATATTGCAAGATTTAATACTTTACGATCACATCAAGCTTACTTTTTGACTTACCTTCATACAATTTATTTGCAGCAAATGACGCAAATAAGGCACTTTTCATCATGCACTGTAGTTGAATTTCCAAGCAGAGCTCCATTTAAGCACAAATGTTTTCCTCCTTTTAAGCACAAATGTTTCCATAATTAAACTCATTCTTTGTAATATTTACAAAATGAAATACTTACTTAAATACATAAAGCACAAGATTTTCTAAAACCTACCTTAAACCAAAAGGACAATACATAGGTGATTCATTTGTGCAAGATACTGCACAGTCATTCCAGAAAGTGCAATGATGAATGTGACAAAAGAAGAAAAAGTGTTATACACAGTGGTTGGACGAAATAATACGAACTCCCACCTAATAAGATATCAAATTCTGCTCCAGTTATCCTGGAGATTGATGCATACACATACTGAGCAATGATCAAGGATGTCTTACATTATTCCTTGCAAAGCAACTGTGGATAAAAGGCTCTTTACTGTCTCCCCCGCCCCTTCCACCCAGTGCCCTCACAATACAAACTACGGTGGATCAATGATAGATTATTATCTGTTTCATGAGTCTTAAGTGTTATTTCTCACTGATGTAGAATGAATCAGTTTTCAATTATAACATACTTTCTCAGTTAACGACACTGCAACGTGCTGACCATATACAGAATTGTCGAAGTGGTTTAAATGAAGTTCATAGCATGGTAACTGGACAACCGTGTCAAAACCTTTTATTTTCCTCATAAGGGTCAACATGATAGATCCATACAGTGCCACAATTATCATAAACACAGAATTCTTTGGAAGTGTATGGAGCAATAATTCAGTGTTTATGATCATTGTGGCACTGTGTGGATATATTATCATGTTGAACTAAAGGGAACACTGGCACCTCACAGATAAGCTGAAAAGCAAGCTCCCAAAATTGTGTGTCAGGGTGAAGGTATTATTTTGTCCAACACTTGTACAGTTTTTGAGGAGTCAGACAGGTACATTTAAATGTTTATCATACAAAAATTTTAAGTTAGTTCATAGAACACATTCTGGATTCTATACATCCTAATATATGGTTATTGTTATAAGTAAAGACAGTGAAACCAACTAATTTTTAAGTGATTACATTCATATACCCTAAGTTCTTCCTCTTCTTCTCCTCATTGCTCCTTCCATATACCTGCAGTTTTTTTACATAGCTTACGGGCTGAGGTTTAATTTTAGGTATTTTTACACACTCAGGTTTTAGCATGGACTCACACTGCAGCTACAGGAAGCTTTACCAAATGCTCCATCAAAGCATGTCACTCATGTAGCAGAGAACAACTAAGATTTATATATTAAAAAAAAAAGAAAAAAAAACACCTGCATTGATCTGGACAATCTGTGGAGATTACGATTTAAAATCTTGTTGAAAAAACTTGGCTAGTGGAAAGTCCAGGAAATCATTCCAGCATTCATGTTAACCAATTCAGGAAAACTAAATAAAAACCTATTTAATGTGGTTGGGGAGGGAATTTAAAGCCTTCTCTTCCTGAAGAGTTGTGTGTTAACCACTGTGGCAATTTGGTTGGTGCGTAGTTTACAGAAAATATTTTATGACAGTACCAAAGAAATTAAATTGCATTATGATCAGTTTATTGACATTTTAACCAGCAAGTATCCTCTGCTCTCTAATACTTGAATGTCAGCAGAATGACAGCACACAGTGCCTTCAAAAATCTTGCTTAAATTTTTCCAGACCAGAAACTGGCACTGGCAGACATAGGGACCACTTTGTTGTATGATTCCACCCTTTCATTGCACTGTTATGCTGAAGCTCTTGATGATTCTATACCTGTAACAATGACACAGAGGCCAGTTGTTGCTGTATACCCACTGAACGTGTACAAGAATGACATGAAATGCACATTGTAGCTAGACCACTCGCTTCCACCGCTGGAGACCACTCAGTTGAGTAGTGGTCACGTGGCCCCCAAAAAAATCATTCTTTGCCTCCATGAATGCATGTCTTGATTCTGCAAAGCAGTGTCAGTGGCCCAACATCATAGTACAAGACAGTAAATATGGTTAGTTTATCTGTTTTTGGGCTATTCCATTGGTGCAAAAGTTGTCAACTTGAATCATAAAGACAAATTATCTATGTTGATAATGATGAAGAACAATATAAGGAAGTAACTTTAGGGTTTAATGTTATGTCAACAACATACACAGTTAGCACAAGCTCAGACTGGACATTATGGGAAGTAAGTCACCCAAGGAATATTCTGGAATTTGCAATTAGCAGATATAAGAGCATAACTATATCTGGATGGCCAGATGGAAAACTGAACACTGGTACTCTAGAATGTGAGTCCAGAAGTCTGTCATTGCACGATTTCACAGTGAAGTTATCATCATCCTTGTTGAAAGAGTCAGATTAACAGGGTTCAAATTTTAAAGACATTCACAGCATAAAAATCCATTAACTGAATCCACAACCTTTATGTTAGGCTTTGCAAATAAAACCCTGATACAAAATGATAACATTAAAGTAAGAAAAGCAATGCATCCCCCTCTTACCATCTACAAAGTAAAATGAGTGACCTAACCCTAGTTACATATTAAATCTTATCCCTAGTAATTTAGGGAACAGACTGGATGTTTTATACGGAATCTTAAAGTTGCATGACATTTGTCTGTTGTTCTATTAAAATAGAGGCCTGTTTAGCTGATACACAAACCTTGAACTTACTGTTTGAATATAAAATTCAATCACTTAAACTAAGAGGTACAGAAATCTGTATGCCACAAGCACTGCATATCGGTCAATCTTATCACTAGGGCAGGAAGATGTGCGTTATCGAAAGTGCGCACAGGTAAACAGGCAAAATCAACAACACAATACATACAAAATCAAGACTTATCAGGAAATTGCTAAATAGAAAATGGTTGAATAAACAGACAACAAATTAAATTCTTTTGAAAGCCAATTAGCCATTTCTCGAAATTTTAAATGGTGTACCACATTGTTATCTTTGTCCGACAAAACAGATGGCAGATAACCTGGAAAATTAGCCTCTGTCCCTCTTAACTGACTACAAAACACAATCAAAATGTGGCACCAAAAATACAAATATCACAAACACTGCACACTGGATGCCTCATGGGTGAAGCTGGCAGTCATAAACCAATAGCTGCGCACCATTCCCCAACAGATGGGAATGACTCCATTTAGGTTGTGGGGAAGAATGCTGGCACATCAATACTGAGTAGGTGGTGGCTTTCAGCAACTGGTATTTGTCATCAACCACTCCCAGCCAATCTTCTATGTTCTTACCGCTGATGTACAATTTTATATCTCAAAATCACAAAATGGCATGTGCATTCTCTCTCTCTCTCTCTCTCTCAAACACACACACACACACACACACACACACACACACACACACACACACACACACACAGCCAGCCCTATTTTTAATTACTTTTAGTAAAGTAGAACCTTTCTAATTCAACACTCCGACTCCTCACTTAGTCTGACTGTCCAATTTCCAGTGTCTGTTTATGTAGACAGGTCACTGCTACAGTTAAGACCAGACTTGTCGATGACTCGTCTTCTGCGATATGGATCAGCAGGTGGTTGACCACTGCTAGGTGCAATAGTTCAATGACTTATTATGAAATAACTTGCTGCTTATTCAAGCAATAAGTGTTATCGGGCACATATTTGTTTTATAGATTAGAGAGTTTTCTTCATACATACGATAGTGTATAAAACTAAATTATGGTACCAACTAAATGTAAATATATGACACTGTCCATACAACACGACATTGAGCCCAATGACACGAATGAATGGATCGGTACAGCTGACATCGACTGCACAACAGAAGCAGTAATAACTGGAGGCCAAATCACTTATGATGTAGAACAAACAACCGATAGAGAACAAGAAAGGTGGTGATGACAATGAAGACAATCAACCTATGGCTCAAGTATCACACACAGATAGTAAAAGTGCACTGATATGGCCCTTCATTACACCGAACAAAACTCTACATCTACCCTAGCATATATTTTGTGGATTAGGAAATGGCGGAACATTGCTGCAAAAACAAGGCTGTCAAACATTGCAGCAAAATCGAAGTTGTCGTCAGCTAAGCAAAAGAACATAACAGACTTGCTTTGTCCTGCTTAAGAACAAAACATTTTTTACCATGTGATTTCTCATGTTTTAAACAGTTAAGTGCAAATCAGCTGTCAGTGCAATACTGTTATAAGTTATGTACAGATATTAAACACTCACTCACTGTAACATTATCTTACAATACGATAAAAATGTATTTTATAGTACCGACACTATCATACATAACTCTTTTGCATAAGATTATCTAGTGCGTCAACATTTTCTTTTTGTTTTGTTACTGTTTTAACATGGAACAATATTTCAGAAAGTATTTCCACTTGAAAATTAAAGTTGTACTGTATCCTACTGCGATGTTGTGGGTCAATAAAAGTGTTCCTCTGATAATTCAACCATTCTTGCATTCTGACCATGCTCCCGTTTCCGTAGGGGATGGATAAGCAAGGTTCTACTGTAACAGCGATAGGAGAGTGAGAGTTTCTTGTGTATCTCTCAAATCTCTTCACTCAAGTTATCTGCCGCTTTGCAGGGGGTCATTTTTCTCTCACACCATTACTTTCAAACCTGCAATACTTGCAGTGTGAAATCACAGGATTTAGACTGCAGTTGTCCCCGAATAAAGATGTTTGTGGAACAGAGAGAGACAGTCACATGGGCTCTAAACTCCACAGTGGGCCAAGCTTTTTCATCAAATGAAGACATGTTATAAATCACATATTTTCTTTCCAATTCAGGGCACAAAAGGTCATACAAAGTATCATATTATTGTTTCAATTGACATTTCCATTCACAGCTTCTTCATCAAAGACATATAGTCATCACACAACGTGTGGCTGCAACACGACAGATGGTTCCAAGAGGGTTAACGCAGTGGACACACAGAGAGTTTTGACAGTCTCTCTGTTCTCAGGACACTGCAGATTGGAACATGGTCTGTTCAAAAAGTAAGGGGTGTGAGAAAAAGCTTTTACTGGCAGCTTTACTTTCCTACGAAGTACTTCACTTCTGCACGTAGTTGCCATTCATTTGTAAACACTTTGTGTAATGTGGCACAGGCTTCTTTAATCCCACAGCAGAAATCTTCTGTGGCAGGGATCTGAACCAGTTGACAAGCATCTGTCTCAAGTTCCTCGTCGTCTTCAAACCACTGTCCTTGATGCACTGTTTCAAACACAAGAGATGCTATCCACTGCACGTGTGGTCGAGGCTGCCAAGTGGACGACTGAAAAGTTCCCAACAGAAATGCTAATCTTTGGTAGGTTACACACTGAATAATTTGGCCCCATGGTTCCTTCCTGTGTAAATGGCAGTAGGGGAGGGGAGGGGAGGCAATGATGGTGGTGGAGGTCCAATTGTAAAAATGCCAATGTGCTGTAGGGGGGGTGAGAGTTCTACACTCGAAGCCTTCCCATAAACACTTATCTCACGGATCTTCTAAGCTACAGCAACGTATTTTATTCCCTACTGTATGTTATATTGACATTAATAATTTATCATATGATGCAGGATTTAGCAAAAACAGTTTACAAAATGTTCTGGGAACAATGTTTCGATTTCAGTCAGTAAATTAACATGCGACACAAGTCAATCCTTTTTTATTCTCTGACACACGTCCTCCTTTTTGTTGTTTTCCATTGTTAGAGCTAATGTAACTGCAGCATACGCTTTCTTTTGTATGTTCGACACCGTGATCTTATAAAATTGTGTTGCCAAATGACAATAATATTGATGGTGTGAGGCTCACTTCGATATATTAAAGGTTTCACAAATCAAAATGCCTGAATAGAATATACGAAAAGTATTGTATTGCATATATAAATGGGAAGGCTGCTCCCTATGGACACAGTGTACAGAGGAACAGGCTACAGGCAACCGAGGTGTCAACCCATTCGACACAAAGGAGAGACTCGCCCGACAGTCACGACGAGGGCGTATATCTGTGCATAGGACAAGTTATTCTGCACGTAGCAGTGTGTGGGCAATTTCTGGTATTCATCTTGCAGACAGTTATATCCGAGTTTTTCTGTTAGAAATGGGTACAGAGTGATGCATCAAGTACGAGGAAACTCGTCAGCCACAGCACGAACTGTCCATCTTCAACCAGGGCAGCACCAACTGTCCACCTTCAACCAGACTGCAGTATTTGGTTTTCACTCTTCATATGATAATGATAGCCACCTCCTCATCGTGCACGTTTGTATGGCACTAACTGTCTAATGTTTTTTTCACTCACTCACTCACTCACTCACTAACTCACTCATTCATTCATTCATTCATTCATTCATAAACACCCATAAACTAGGCACAACTACTGATGCATTTGAGTATCTGTAGATCCTTTTGCACACAGAACTGATTATGGCACGCACTCCATATTTTTCTTGAGGAAAAATTTTTAAGACGTTTGCTTTCACCCACAGTCAAAGACATACTGAACTGAAACAATGACTTCCACAGTGCTTGGATTGTGGAACTTCATCCCGAGCTGCCGGCATTTAACGATAAGCCAATTACCCTTACTTTTTGAATACAACTCGTATCTTGATACCTTCTGAAGAATTCTGTGTGTTCTAAGGGTCGGATGTTTTGATGAAAGCACGATGTTGGCCTGTGCCAATAAATTTTCACAGAATCCACATTTAACGAATTATTTATTTTGAGATATCATACACTACAACTACATACATTACAAATCACAACAGTGCATCTGACCACATAAAATTAAATACACATTGACAAATTTTCAAGTACATATGATTAGCTCATTTCAAATGCTATGTGAACAAGCCAACAATTTTCTAATATTATGCATTTAAACAAACATCATAATCACAGTACTACTGTGCCTTTTATTGACAGAGAAAGAAAATGAATGAAACAGATTCATTGCACAAAAAACAATAAAGATTTTAATATCTGCACACACAATATACACTGGTCTCAACTAGAAAACTAATTAAAACAGCTTGAAACTAAAACTGGTAAATAATTTTGAATGTACAGCTTTATTAATGATACTTTTTGATCATTATGAAGACAATTTGTAGTGAAAAATGGAATGTCTACTGCCTACATCACCAAGAATGTTTTGCGTAAGTGGCATACAGTGCCCTATATTGAAAAATTGATAACAATCATATTTCACTTATTTATTTATCATTTGATAAGCACCAAACAAAAATTAACCCTCGTGTGAAACCAAAATTTTGTGTGAGTGTGGTGCAAATACTACTACATAATCACTCACTGTTGTTATGCGTTTGTGATAGCCATTCAATTTATGAGACATCATTACATACAAGTAGCTACAAATTTCATTAACACAACATAAAATATGGTGTCATAAATTTTAGTTTCAAGGAATACATTTTGTGGCTTAATACCTGTCTCTCCAAGAGCCGCCACCACCTCTTCCACCATAATCCCTGCTCGGGCCCCACTCTCTGTCCATATCATCGTACCGCCTGCTTCCACCAAAGTCATCGTCATAACCCCTCGACCTTCCCCCCATGGCAGGACCATTGAAGTCACTGTCATAGTGACTCGACCTTCCCCCCATCGGAGGAACTTCAAAATCGCCATCGTAGCCCCTCGACCTCCGAGACAGTGATGGACTTTCAAATTCATCACGGTAATCTCCCCGCCTCCCGGACATAGAATCAAAATCTCTGCCACGATTCCAAGAAGGTGATCCATCATAATTTCTGCTTCTGGTGTCACGATCTCTGGGCCAATCACTATCAAGTTCCCTATGACTGTCAAAGTTCCTTCCACGTCCTGACCTGTCCCACGGAGGGGGGCTGCCACGACCCGACCTGTCCCACAGAGGGGGGCTGCTACGACCTGACCTGTCCCACAGAGGGGGGCTGCCACGACCTGACCTGTCCCGCGGAGGGGGGCTGCCACGACCTGACCTGTCCCATGGAGGCGAACTGCTTCGCCCCGACCTGTCCAACGGAGGCGAACTGCCTCGCCCCGACCTGTCCCACAGAGGGGAGCTACCGCGGTACCGACCCCTACCTCTGCCCGAAGAACCAAAATCATCTTCCTCTGGCCGTCCCTTCCACCTGCCAGAGCCTCTCTCGTCCATACCTCTGCCCCTTCCACGATCGCCCCTTATACTTTCGGAGCCTCGATCCCTTCCACGACCGCTAGACCCACGCCAGTCCCCTTCGGTATTTGGCGGACGAATGCCGGAAGCAGTATCCTTCACTTGTCCTGCTGGGCTGCCAGCTCGTTTAGCCTTGTGAGGAGGTGAGCCTTCCCTAGAACTAGCCTCATCTCTCTTTCGTTTAGGAGGAGATTTTTCCCTCCTTCTACATGACTCGGCACCTCCTTCCACCTCAGAACTATCTGAGCCCTTTACACTCGCGTCTTTTTTATTACGTCCACCGTCTTGCTCTTCTTTTGAAGATGACTTCTCCTCTTTAGATTGCTCTGTATTTTTTCCCAACTTAGAATTTTCTGAGACATCTGAACTCAATTCTTTTTTATGGTCTCCATCTTGGTTCTCTTTGGAAGGAGATTTCTCTCTAGGTAGTTCTGCTTTTTTTTTCATCTCGGTACTGTCTGTGTCTGAGGAACACAATTTTTTACTGTTTCCTTCACCTTCCTCTCGTTTTCGTTTAAAATCAGAATTCCCCATCTCTTTGGATGACTCTGCATATTTGTCCATCTTACTACTTTCTGCATCATTTGAACTCCCGCCTAAAAAGTCTTTGCCATCTTGCTGCTGTTTCAGCATAGGTTCCCCTTTCTCTTTCTCTTTGGATGGTTCTGCATCTTTTCCTACCTCCTCACTTTCCAAATCTATTGTTATCACCTCATTTTTACTGTCTTTGCCATCTTGCTGCTCTTTCAACAGAGACTTCCCTTCCTCTTTGGGTGGTTGTGTATCTTTTTCCACTTTTGTATCTTCCAAGTCTACTGTTACAACTTCTTTTATAATGTCTTCTCCACCCCTCTTTTCTTTGAAAGGTGATTTCTTTTTCTCTTTAGCTGACTCTGCACCTTTGTCCGTTTTAGCACTTTCCACATCATCTGAGCTATTGTCTCTCTTAAGGTTTTCACCACCTTGCTGCTCTTTCAACACAGGTTTATCTTTCTCTTTGGGTGGTTTTGCATCTTTTCCTACCTCCTCACTTTCCAAATCTATAGTTATCACCTCTTTCTTCTTACTATTTTCACTACTTTCCTGCTCTTTTGACACAAGCCTCTCTTCCTCTTTGGAGGGTTCTGCATCTTTTCCCATATTCTTATTTTCAAGGCCTATTGTTACCACATCTTTCTTTCTGTCTTCTCCATTTTGCTGTTCTATCAACACAGGCTTTTCTTTTTCTTTAGATGATTCTGCACCTTTTCCCATTTCCAAATTTTCCATGTCTACCTTTTTCACCTCTCTACTACTGTCTTCTCCATCTTTCTGCTCTTTCAACATAGGCTTCTCTTTCTCTTTGAATGGTTCTGCATCTTTTCCCACCTCCATATTTTCCAAATCTATTGTTAACACCTCTTTTCTAATATCTTCCCCATCTTGCTGTTCTTTCAATGTAAGCTTCTCTTTCTCTTTGGGTGGCTCTACATCTTTTCCCATCTCTGCATTTTCCTTGTCTATTGTTTCCACCTCTTTTCTACTGTCTTCTCCATCTTGCTGCTCTTTCAACACAGGCTTCTCTTTCTCTTTGGTCGGTTCTGCATCCTTTCCCACCCCCTTATTTTCCAAGTCTACTGTTTTCACCTCTTTACTACTATCTTCTCCATCTTGCTGCTCTTTCAACATAGGCTTCTCTTTATCTTTGGATGGTTCTACACCTTTTCCCACTTCCGCATTTACGGAGTCTATTGTTACCACCTCTTCTCTACTGTCATCTCCACCTTGCTGTTCTTTCAACAGAGGCTTCTTTATCTTTTTGGATGGTTCTGCATCTTTTTCCATATTTGTATTTTCCAAGTCTACCGTTACCACCTCTTTTGTACTGCCTTCTGTATCTTGCTTCACTTTTGAAGGACTCTTTTCTCTTTCTATTGCTGGTTCTGCACCTTTTCTCACTTCAGTACTTTCCAAGTTCTCTGAACATATCTCTTTTGTAACTAATGGTTTGCTTTCCTCTTCTTTTTGTGATGTGGGGGAAACACACTGCACTGGACTGTTTGAACTACGACCTTCTCGTTTGGACAGATTCTCAAGTGTTCTTGCATTTAGAGAAACATCATCTGTCCTCTCTTTTTGGGATTTCTCTACCTCTGCATGTCTTCCTGAATTTGTCTTCACTTCAGCCTTTCCTGTGTCATCTACTTGTGTCTTTTCTCTAGCAGCCATTTTATCATCTACATTATCCGGCAATTTGGAAGAAACAAGATTATGTATGTTTTGAGTGTGTTCACCCTCTTGTTGAGATTGTTGCTTCTCAGGGTCTGGACTCCGATTACTATCACCCACTGGTGAAGTAGTGTTATTTTCGTTAGTGTTATTAAAATTTTCAGCAGTTGGTGTTATAGCTCCTGGTCTCCTCAATATTTCTCCTGCACCTACCTCATTGCCAGTAGCCCCAGTTTTGTCAGCCGATTTCACTGCAGCACAAATATTTGGATAAGGAGCAGCCTCAATGCCTTTTTGTATTTCCCCCATGCCATCATCTACAGTCATTACATCAGGTGCATTCACTTCGCCCTCACCATGCACGTGTGTCTTACTTACGACGTACATACCTAATCTAACCTGTTCTGCACTTCTTTGAATCTCTTCTAATAACTCTTCTGTCCCACGCAAAGGTGAAGATTTCATTTGCTTTTTCTCAGCTTTTTGCACTTTCAAATTCTGCAAACTACCCATTTTCTTTTTCTTTTCAGAGTTCAAATTCTGCACTAGATTTTTCTTCTTTTTCTTAACAGATGTAAGTGACAATGGAAGACACGACTGTGTAACAGCTCGAGCTACAATCGTGGTACTTCCTTCTTTCTTTTTCTTTTTCGCAGCCAATTTTTGTAAACGAGCCACTTTCTTTGCTTTAACTGATGCAAGTGACAATGGAAGGAGTGACTGCACTGTGCTCTTCACTTTACTCCGTATCATCATCATCTCAGTCCACCCGATTACCTTTTCATGGTACAACTGCAGAAGTCTCTTGTGGAGATGATTCCGTAGAATTTGCCTCTGCTCTATAACTCTTTCAGTTGTGGTGCCAAAACAAGAAAAGGACCCTACACGTGCCACCGTCTGTGTCTGTTGAGAGCCACACTCGACAGCTGGTTTCACAGGTGCACCACCAACCTCCCCCGTTACTGGAATGAAGTCTGCCTGCACCTGTGCATCACGAGAAGCTGACTTGAGAAAATGTCGCGGTGTATTTACTGACACATTCCTACGCCACTTAGCTGCATGTTCAACACACACTGGGCACTTTTCCTCCTCCAGTTCTTGTTCGATGTTCAGTATCCGCACTTTTGCAGGCTCTGGCTTCGTAACATGTTCCTGTTTCTTGTCTGCCTCCGGTTCCTGGGCTTTCTTTTCGAACCCCTCCTTTTCCTTCGCCTGCTCTTTTTCCTTCGCCTGCTCTTTTTCCTTCGCCTGCTCTTTTTCCTTCGCCTGCTCTTTTTCCTTCGCCTGCTCTTTTTCCTTCGCCTGCTCTTTTTCCTTCCCCTGCTCTTTTTCCTTCTCCTGCTCTTTTCCCTTCGCCTGATCTTTTATCACAACTGGGCCCTTAATAACTTGCGATTCCTTTCTTAGAATGTCTGGTGTCAAATTCGCTGAGGGCTTATTAGTGGCAGGAGGGGTCAAATGCGTCTGCTTTTGTGTAGGTGGAGCCTGGGATTGCTTTGAGGCTGGGGTAGGTGGCTTTGGAGTGACAGGTTGTGTCTGTGGGGGTTCAGGTGCAGATGACCCCTGTGCCGCCGCCTCCTTAACTCTTTCCTGCTGCTGCAGAAGGTATCGTGCTGTCCCCACAGGTGGGGCAGTAAAGCTGAGAAGACGCACATGCCAGTCACGCAGAAGTGGTGAGCACTGGTCACTCGGGACACTCCTGCCTCCGATGTAGAGTGGCTGGATATTACGTTGACGCAGCACGAAGCGGCCCGGCATATCGAGCCCCTCGTCCACAAGTAGTGAACGGATTGCCTCCTGGCACCTCTGCAGCACTAGATAGCGTTCCATCGACACTGGCTCTTCTGCTGTATGTGCATAACTTATCACTAAATGTAATCGATAAATTTACAATGTACAAAAATTTTTACGAGATCTTCCTCTTTACATTTACAAAGAGCCCATAATGTGCTCATGGTATTTACAACACTTAAAGAGGAATTGCACAAACATATATATAGGAGGGGGGAAACGAGCTCTCAGACACCCATTCATTCAGTTCACACACACAGTTATAACTGCCTCATCTAAATTTGTTATATGCTACACGACTTACAATTGACAAAAAATTCAACATTTACGTGGGTATTTCTGAAACAAAATTTTTATTCTACATGAATAAAATATTTAAAACAAAGTGTGTTCATATAATAACTGTAGCTATGCTATCATACACAGTATATAATGATAACTCTGTAATTGGATAACTATACTGCATAAATCATGTCTAACAACTACATGGTGAGCACTAAGTTATACGCTACTACTGGTGAAAAATCACAATACCATGAAAGAAGCATCACCAAAAGAATTAAATTTGATTCGCGTATGATCCACAATGATAAAAATAAATGATTGAAAGGTACAGTTGCCGGCTGGTGTGGTCGAGCGGTTCTAGGCACTTCAGTCTGGAACTGCGCGACTGCTACGGTCGCAGGTTCGAATCCTGCCGCGGGCATGGATGTGTGTGATGTTCTTAGGTTAGTTAGGTTTAAGTAGTTCTAAGTTCTAGGGGGCTGATGACCTCAGATGTAAGGTTCTGTAGTGCTCAGAGCCATTTGAAGGTACAGTTCCCACATGATTTCCAAGTTAAAAGTTGAGTTGTAATACATACTGGGTTGTGTCAGAAGCAGTCAGTTCCAATGTGTGACAGTCATCTGCATTAATAAAAGGAACTCATGATATGGTGGAGACTTGGCGAACAAAGTATTTTCTTCTCTCAGTTTTTTTCCAGGTGGGAATCCAAATTTCAATGAACCAGTTCTTCCTTTCTTTTTCTTTTACACGAGAGAAAATTTTATTTTACTGGTTTTCATGGCACAAATGAAATTTTTTGAGTTGCCACATCATTTATTAGCGATTACTCCATCTTCAGCTATGATCTGCAATTGCTCTTTAGTTACAAGTTCTTGCATTCCTTCTGTCATCTGTTGCCATTCTATGTGACATCGTATCGCCGAGTGATAGAGACTTGCAGGAAAATGCTTTGAACTGCTGTCACTGTAATGTAACATAAATATACTTGTTAGCAACGACTTTTTTTAATCAGATGTCCTTCACTCTACAGTCATAATTAACTTTAAGTTTGAAGGTGTGATGGTTGGCAAGGTACTACTTTATATTCAAATTAGTAAAAAAGAGCTGATACCAAATATCCAATGCCGATATAAACTGAGGTGACAAAAGTCACGGGACAGCAACACGCACATATACAGGTGGCGATAGTATTGTATACAAAAGGTATAAAACGGCAGTGCACTGGAAGACCTCTCATTTGTACAAAGGTAATCCACGTGAAAAGATTTCCGTGTGATTAAGGTCACACGGCGGGAATTCACAGACTTGGAACACGGAATTGTAGTTGGAGCTAGACACGTGACATTCCATTTTGGTAATCATTAAGAAATTCAATATTCCAAGATCAACAGTGTCAAGTGTGTCCTGAGAATGCCAAATTTTAGGCCTTACCTGTCACCACGGTCAACACATTGATCGACGGCCTTCACTTAACAACCGAGAGCACTTATGTTTGCTCAAAGTTGTCAGTGCTAACAGACAAGTGACACTGCGCGAAATAATCACAGAAATCAATGCGAGATGTAGAAAAAATGTATCTGTTACGACAGTGCAGAGGAATTTTGCACCAATGGGCTACGGCAGCAGACGAACGGTGTGAGCGGCTCTGCTAGCAGCTAGACATTAAATGGAAGCACCTCTCCTGGGCTCGTACCCATTTCAGTTGGACCCTAGATGACAGGAAAATCACGGCCTGGTCAGATAGGACCCAATTTCAGTAGGTAAGAGCTGACGGTAGTGAGAGTGGGGCGCAGACTCCACGAAGCCACGGACCCAAGTTGCGAACGAGGCACTGTGCAATCTGGTGGTGGCTCCACGATCTGTGTGGGTTGTGTTTATACGGAACGGATTGCGTCTTCTGGTCAAACTGGACTGATCACTGACGAAATAGTTATGTTCAGCTACTCGGAGACCATTTGCAGCCATTCGTGGACTTCACGTTCCCAAATAATTAAGTCATGTCACTGGGCCACAACTGCTTCCAACTGGTTCGAATAACATTATGGACAATTCAGGCGAATGATTTGGTCACACAGATCGCCCAACACGAATCCCATCAAACATTTATGGGACATAATCTAGAGGTCAGTTTGTGCGCAAAAGCCTACACACCTTTGCAATTGTGGATTGATATAGAGGCGGCATGGCACAGTATTTCTGCAGGGGCCGTGACTTGTTGAGTCCATGCCGTGTTGAGCTGCTGCACTACACTGGGTAAAAGGATTGTTCTAGACAAGCAGTCATCCTACTGCAACATTCCGAATAATAAACACTCCAGGGAGGAATGGTAAAATTCTGTGTGCCACCTCTTCCACGGGGTGGTAGTCACTGCTGAAGATATGAAGAATAAGAGGGCAGCGTGGAGGGTAAAAACCGTAGAGGGAGACCAAGAGGTGAATACACTAAGCAGATTCAGAAGGATGTAGGTTGCAGTAGATACTGGGAGATGAGGAAGCTTGCACAGGATAGAGTAGCATGGAGAGCTGCATCAAACCAGTCTCAGGACTGAAGACCACAACAACAACAACAACAACAACTATGGTCTATGATCTATGATGTCCACCCCAAATCCTATATCATTAAAAAAAAAAAAAAAAAAAAAAAAAAAAATGTACTGCTCTTCTCTGAACTTTCTTGATGTACTCCATTAATCCCATCTGGTAAGGATCCCAGACTGCAGCAATACTCCGAATAAGGATGAACAAGCGTAGTGTAGGCAGTGTCTTTAGTAGAGCTGTAACATTTTCTACGTGTTGTGCCAATAAAACACAGTCTTTGGATTGTCTTCCCCACAACATTTTCTGTGTGTTCTTCCCGATTTAAGTTGTTCATAATTGTAATTCCTAGGTATTTTGTTGAATTTACGGCCTTTATAGTCGACTGATTTATCATGTAAGTGAACTATAACAGATTCCTTTTAGCACTCATGCGGATGGCATTACAACTTTTCATTATTTAGGGTCAATTGCCAACTTTCACACCACATAGATATTTTTTCTAAATTATTTTGTAATTTGTTTTGATCTTCTGATGTCTTTACTAGGCGATAAATGACAGCATCATCTACAAACAATCTAAGATTGCTGCTCAGATTGTCTCCTAAATCTTTTATATAGATAAGTAACAGCAGAGGGTCTCTATCAATACCTTGTTTCTGTTTTACTCTATGACTTTCCATCAATTACTATGAACTGTGACCCTCTGACAGGAAATCACGCATCTAGTAACATAACTGAGACTATATTCCACAAGCATGCAATTTCACTACAAGCCGCTTGTGACGTCTTGTGTCAAAAGCCTTCTGGAAATCTAGAAATACGGAACCAGTTTGAAATACCTTGTCAATAGCACTCAGCACTTTGTGTGTGTAAAGAGCTAGTTGTGTTTCACAAGTATGATGTTTTCTAAATCTGTGTTGACTGTGTGTCAATAGACCATACTATTCCAGATAATTCACAATATTTCAAGAGAATGTGTGTTCCAAAATCCTTCTGCATATCAATGTTAATGATATAGGCCTGTAATTTAGTGGATTACTTCTACTACCTTTCTCGAATATTGGTGTGACCTGTGCAACTTTCCAGTCTTTGGGTATGGATCTTTCTTAGAGCGAATGGTTGCATATGATTGTGAAGTATGGATCTATTGCATCAGCATACTCTGAAAGGAAGTTAACTGACATATAGTATGGACCAGAAGCCTTGCTTTTATTAAGTGATTTAAGAACTACTCTGAGGATATCTGCTTCTAAGTTATTCATGTTGACAACTGTTCTTGATTTGAATTCTGGAATATTTACTTTGTCTTCTTTGGTGAATGAATTTTCGGAGGCTGTGTTTAGTAAGCCTCCTTCGGCAGCACTGTCATCGATAGTATTTCCACTGCTATCACGCAGAGAAGGCATTGATTTTGTCTTGCTGCTAGCATACTTTACATACAACCAGAATCTCTTTGAATTTTCTGCCAGTTTTCGAGACAAAGTTTTGCTGTGGAAACTATGACAAGCATTTAGTGTGAAGCCCACACTAAATTTTAAGCTTCTGTAAAAGATCGCCAATCTTGGAGATTTTATGTTCATTTAAATTTGGCTTGCAGTATGAACTAACTGCTCAAAATAATTTTTAGAGAAGGCATTTAGCACAATTCTGGATGATGTTTTATGTGCACCTCCAGATTTAAACCTGTATTTTCGACACCATATTGAGGGTAAAGTCACCACCAACTATAATTGTATGAGTCGAGTAAGGGTTTGACATTAAACTTATCTTTGAACCTTTCATCAATCGTATCATCTGAGTTGGGATGTCAGCAAAAGGATTTATTATTTTATTCCGGCTGCCAAGGATAACCTCTGCCCTTACTAATTCACTGGAACTATCCACTTAATTTTCGCTACAAGATAAACTACTACTATCAGCAACAAACACGCCACTGCCAACTGTGTTTAGATTATCCTTTCGGAACACCGTTAGGTTCTTCGCGAAAATTTTGCTGAACTTACTTCCGGCTTTAACCAGCTTGCAGTGCCTGTAACGATTTGAGCATCAGTGCTTTCTATTAGCGCTTGGAGCTCTGGTACTTTCCCAACACAGCTATGACAATTTACATCTGTTATACTGATGGTTCTGTATCTATGTTCTTCCTTCGTTCGACCCACATCCTTTGACACTGAAGCCCTTTTTATATTTGCCCGAGACCTCTAACCTAAAAAAACCACCCAGTCCATGTTGCACAAACCCTGCTACCCATGTAGCCACCTCCTGTGAGCAGTGGACTCCTGACCTATTCAGTGGAAACCAAAACCCAACCACCCTCTGGCGTAAATTGAGAAGGCAAGGAATGATTTTATTGCTCATACGACACATATCAGAATTTATCCATCATCAGATATCCTGGAGCGATTACTGCATTTAGCCTGCGAATTTATGTTTCACATACAACTTGAAAAGCCATATCTTCGAGCAGTAATCTGTCTTGGCTATCTGATGATGGATAAATTCTGAAATGTGTCATATAAGCAATAAAGTCATTCGTCACCTGAGTTGTGACTTTAACTGTTGCAGCCAAGTCAGCCTGAATACAGAACTGCTAATTATAATAATGGTCACCTGCCTCCTGCATGATTTTATGTCACATTTATATTACTGGAATTAAGACATTCTTGAAAATCTTGGAATTACTGGGACTGATATCTTGCCAGTATCAATGTTGATAACAGCCAGAAACAGAATGAATGAGCTATCTGTATACATACAGGGTGTTTCAAAAATGACAGGTATATTTGAAATGGCAATAAAAACTAAACGAGCAGCGATAGAAATACACCGTTTGTTGCAATATGCTTGGGACAACAGTACATTTTCACCTTGTCTTGTATGTGTGGATGGATATGTGTGTGTGTGCGAGTGTATACCTGTCCTTTTTTCCCCCTAAGGTAAGTCTTTCCGCTCCCGGGATTGGAATGACTCCTTACCCTCTCCCTTAAAACCCATATCCTTTTGTCTTTCCTTCTCCTTCCCTCTTTCTTGACGAGGCAACCGTTGGTTGCGAAAGCTAGATTTTGTATATATATATATATATATATATATATATATATATATATATATATATATATATATATATAAATAGAGGGAAACATTCCACGTGGGAAAAATATATCTAAAAAGAAAGATGATGAAACTTACCAAACAAAAGCGCTGGCAGGTCGATAGACACACAAACAAACACAAACATACACGCAAAATTCTAGCTTTCGCAACCAATGGTTGCCTCGTCAGGAAAGAGGGAAGGAGAGGGAAAGACAAAAGGATTTGGGTTTTAAGGGAGAGGGTAAGGAGTCATTCCAATCCCGGGAGCGGAAAGACTTACCTTAGGGGGAAAAAAGGACAGGTATACACTCGCACACACACACATAGCCATCCGCATATACACAGACACAAGCAGACATTTGTAAAGGACTTTACGACGACTTCCTCAAATCCTGCCCTGAAATGAGATCCATCCTTCATGAAATCCTCCCCACTCCACCAAGAGTGTCTTTCCGCCGTCCACCTAACCTTCGTAACCTCTTAGTTCATCCCCATGAAATCCCCAAACCACCTTCCCTACCCTCTGGCTCCTACCCCTGTAACCGCCCCCGGTGTAAAACCTGTCCCACGCACCCTCCCACCACCACCTATTCCAGTCCTGTAACCCGGAAGGTGTACACGATCAAAGGCAGAGCCACGTGTGAAAGCACCCACGTGATTTACCAACTGACCTGCCTACACTGTGAAGCGTTCTATGTGGGAATGACCAGCAACAAACTGTCCATTCGCATGAATGGACACAGGCAGACAGTGTTTGTTGGTAATGAGGATCACCCTGTGGCTAAACATGCCTTGGTACACGGCCAGCACATCTTGGCACAGTGTTACACCGTCCGGGTTATCTGGATACTTCCCACTAACACCAACCTGTCTGAACTCCGGAGATGGGAACTTGCCCTTCAGCATATCCTCTCTTCTCGCTATCCGCCAGGCCTCAATCTCCGCTAATTTCTAATTTCAATCTGCCGCCGCTCATACCTCACCTGTCTTTCAACATCATCTTTGCCTCTGTACTTCCGTCCCGACTGACATCTCTGCCCAAACTCTTTGCCTTTACAAATGTCTGCTTGTGTCTGTGTATGTGCGGATGTATGTGTGTGTGTGTGTGCGCAAGTGTATACCTGTCCTTTTTTCCCCCTAGGGTGGGTCTTTCCGCTCCCGGGATTGGGGTGGCTCCTTGCCCTCTCCCTTGGGACCCGTATACTTTTGTCTTTCCTTCTCCTTCCCTCTTTCCTGACGGGGCGGCCGTTGGTTGCGAGAGCTAGATTTTTGTGTGTATGTTCGTGTTTGTGTGTCTGTCGGCCTGCCAGCGCTTTTGTTTGGTAAGTCTCATCATCTTTCTTTTTAAATATATTTTTCCCACGTGGAATGTTTCCCTCTATATATATATATATATATATATATATATATATATATATATAATAAAAACAAAGATGATGTGACTTATCAGATGGGGGTGCCGGCGGATCGACGGACGCACGAGCGAACACAAACATACAAACGGGATTCAGGCTTTTGCGGCAAACTGTTGCCTCGTCGGGGGGGAGGGGGGGGGATGAGGGGATGTGGGTTTTGGGGGGGAGGGTGAGGAGTCGTTCCGGTCCCGGGGGCGGGGGGGACTTGCCTTGGGGGGGGGGGGGGGGTGTACGCTCGCTCGCGCACACACACACACACACACACACACACACACACAGACACACACACACACACACACACACACACACACACAGTGTCCATCCGCACGTATGCAGACGCAAGCAGACATATTTGCCCAAACTCTCTGTCTTTAAATATGTCTGCTTGTGTCTGTGTATGTGTGGATGGATGTGTGTGTGTGTGTGTGTGTGTGTGTGTGTGTGTGTGTGTGTGTGTGTGCGCGAGTGTATACCCGTCCTTTTCTCCCCCTAAGGTAAGTCTTTCCGCTCCTGGGACTGGAATGACTCCTTACCCTCTCCCTTAAAACCCACATCCTTTCGTCTTTCCCTCTCCTTCCCTCTTTCCTGATGAGGCAACAGTTTGTTGCGAAAGCTTGATTTTTGTGTGTATGTTTGTGTGTCTATCGACCTGCCAGCGCTTTTGTTTGGTAAGTCTCATCATCTTTATATATATATATATATAGTTATAATAGAAGGAAACATTCCACGAAGGAAAAATATACTTAAAAACAAAGATGATGTGACTTACCAAATGAAAGTGCTGGCAGGTCGACAGACACACAAACGAACACAAACATACACACAAAATTCAAGCTTTCGCAACAAACTGTTGCCTCATCAGGAAAGAGGGAAGGAGAGGGAAAGACGAAAGGATGTGGGTTTTAAGGGAGAGGGTAAGGAGTCATTCCAGTCCCGGGAGCGGAAAGACTTACCTTAGGGGGAAAAAAGGACGGGTATATACTTGCACACACACACATATCCATCCACACATATACAGACACAAGCAGACATATTTAAATATGTCTGCTTGTGTCTGTATATGTGTGGATGGATATGTGTGTGTGTGCAAGTATATACCCGTCCTTTTTTCCCCCTAAGGTAAGTCTTTCCGCTCCCGGGACTGGAATGACTCCTTACCCTCTCCCTTAAAACCCACATCCTTTCGTCTTTCCCTCTCCTTCCCTCTTTCCTGATGAGGCAACAGTTTGTTGCGAAAGCTTGAATTTTGTGTGTATGTTTGTGTTCGTTTGTGTGTCTGTCGACCTGCCAGCACTTTCATTTGGTAAGTCACATCATCTTTGTTTTTAAGTATATATATATATATATATATATATATATATATATATATATATATATATATATAGTGATATTGTTATGCAAGAATGCCGAATAAAATTTCATGATATTGCTGGGACTGTAGGCATCTCCACTGAGTGAGTGCATAATACCTTGCATGGAGAATTGGCTATGAAGAATCTGTGTGCGAAGAGGGTGCCGGGACTGCTCACAGTTGACCAAAAACACATTCGGAACAACATTTCAACACAATGTCTGGTGATGGTTAACTGAAATCCACGGACCTTTTGTGCCGATCTGTGACTGCTGATGAAACCTGGATCTGTCATTAAATACCAGAGTCTAAATGCCAGTCACAACAATGGACAAAGGCTGGTGAAAGAGCACCGAAGAAGGCAAAAAACATTTTGTCAACTGGTGTGGTGATGGCCACTGTGTTTTTGGGATTCCCAGTGTTGGCTGAAAAAAAGACCAAGGTTGGCATGCAAAAAAGTGCTTTTTCACCAGGATAACACACTATCCTACACATCAGTGATAACGAAGGCAAAAGTACATGAACTGGGCTTTGAATTGGTTCCTCATCCACCCTATTCACCAGACTTTGCCCCAAGTGACTTTTTCCTGCTTGTTAACTCGGTTTTGGCTTGTTTGGAAGAAATTTCCACAAAATGAGGAACTGATAGTTGCAATCAATGGGTATTTTGCAGAGTTCAACAGAACCTATTTTTTTGATGGAATAAGGAAGCTGGAGGCTCACTGGACCAAGCTTATATCCTTCAAAGAGAATACGTCAAGAAGTCAGGCAATTGTTAAAAAAAACGAATATTTTCTTTTTTGCTTTTTTTTTACCAGAGTTATCTAACCACCCTTGTACATACAATGTAACACTTTCATCTACACCATTACAGAAAAACATTTTTTCTAATAACTAGATTTGGTGTTTTGCCCTGCAAACATGTTTTTTAGTGTGAGAATTCAGAGCTGTAAAAGAGACAGTTACATTCGTGGAAATGTGTGAAAAATAATATTGTTCATTTTTTCTTATGAGTAATTTCCAGTTTATATTGGCAGCTAATATTCTAATATTTTGCACGCAGAATTCTTGACCATAACAGCAACAACAAAACAGGTGCTCAATGGAATCTATTCCATAAAGCGGCTATGGCATTTTACAAGTGAATACTGAAAATGAGAAACCCTAGGAACTGTAGCAGGCATTGGGTGATGCAGCTTGACATCACTGATTGCAGCCAGACACAGAATAGTGTGACTGGAGACTATAGAAGAGTATCGACACAATACACACCATTCTTTGTTCCTTAACTCCACAGCAATTACTAAAAGGTGTTTGTAAAAGACTACACATCCAACTCCTTATATAAGTGTATACTTTGAAAGCGATCACTCTGTACAGAGTACACTTTTTCAACTTTTAAGCCCCTCTTACATGACTGACTTTCTTGTCCGAAGTGAGTACTTGACACAGGTCATTTTCGTTTACACACCAGCGCCAAAAATGTATTTTGAGAGCTGTCTGCTGTGCAATTTTTAGCGTTTGACTGGTGAAAGGGAGGTTATGAGGGACTATGCTTTTCATGGAAAAACAGAAATATAGTAACAAAATGTAGGAACAAGCAGTGGTAGTAGAGTTTATTAATGATTAAAGCAGAATCCATTGTGGAAGTTCTTGTCAAAGGATGTGTGGCAAATTCTTCGGATTCCTGAGAACTGAAAGAATAGGAAAAATGCATCCACACATTTAATTTCAGAACATACACATTTATTTGCTCGACAAAATATATACTTGTGAATGCATCAAAAATGCAGTAAATAGCACTTTTTTGGTTTATCATTTGTATCTTGTGTTCTTGCTAAGTGCCAAATAACAATGAAAGTTATTTTTCTCATCAAGTACTTCTGACTTTTTCACTGTTGAAATAATTTTCTTTAAAACAAGTTTGCAAATTTATGCTCTTATTTATGCAATGTTCGGGCTTTTCCTATGTGAAACGTAAAATAATTGTTTTAAGATATTCCATCTTTCTTTTAGGAAAACACTAACAGTGAGAAATGCTAGGACCCTGTGCAACTTTCCAGTGTGCCACAAAAACAAAGCAGAAAACACAATAACAAAACCAAAAAATCCTTTTCTACAATAGGAGTGAGCTCCACCAGAACAAATTTAACTTTCAGAGTTAGAAGACATAGCTATAGTACCTTGTTTCTGCGCAAGTGCAATGTGCAGCACACTTGGTAATTTAGAACTCCACATTTGCCACAATCTGTAAATCGCTGGCACCGTAGAGACACTCACGTAGGGACGAAAAAAGAATGCATTTCGAGTAATTGATTTTGACCAGAAAGTCACTCATGTAAAATGGGCTTTACACACTTTACAATTGCATGATCACTCAAAATGACTTTTGTTTCAAAATGCAGCAATGGCTGGAACAAGATGAATGCAGTGACAAGCCACTATTCAATAACAACACAAAACTCCACCTTAGAGGGGAAAAAAAAAAAAAATGTCATACCAATAATGCGAGAATCTTCAATTCAGACCACCGACTTGTCAAGAGGCTTACCAAATGAGAAGTGTACGGATGCTCCTTCGATCTTCGTGAGCGTACCATCACTGGTGATGTGTACTTTAATTCAGTAACATGTTAGATTTTGCCTTAATTGATGATCTTTCCAGTTTTATGCTTCAGTAGGACAGTACAATACCACATTTCCATAATGGTATTGTCGCTGCTTCCCTCCATGTGGCACCAGAGAAAGGTGAGGCGACAGCAGTGCACTCAATGACAGCACCGGCATCACGACTGTCATGTACGTATGTGGTGTGAGTAAAAAGTAATGGGAATTTGTAAGGCTTTGCACATCTGACTTGAAAAAATCAATTTGATGGCGCACATGTCACTGATGTATGTTTGCATTTTTAAATGCTTCGAATATTTAGTTTATTATGACAATGAAAATGTTATACATATATTCAAGTACCCAGCAAATTTTTACTTTCGAAAGATGGATCAAGGAATTTGCATTAAATTTTGCTTGAAAATGGAATAAAGTGCATCACTGCATTTGAAATGTTTACTGGGGCTTTTGGCAAATCTACTATGAGTAATTGCCAGCAGAGGTATTCGACCATTATTATTAATACAGTTGACTGTATTTTAGAAAAGCTGAGCAGTCGCAAACAAACAGGTACCAAATAGTTTTTTGGAGCATTTATTCCAAATGAAACGTTCTGGGCTGAGCCCATCAGATATCCTGATGTAAACAATGTTCCAAATAGTTAGTTACACATTTTTTTAAAACACCAAATGTTAACAAGAAAGCACAAAATCGAACTAAGTGTCAGAACCATTTCATAACAAAAATAAGTTTTACAGTTTGTACGTTTTAGCATTCCTAATGAGGTAGGATGATTGTGGTAGATTTACGACTCCAGGTAAATCCACAAGCAATAATCATATGGACAAAGATTTGGGGACCCGGGTGGTCAAGCATAACAGAAGTGGCAGTTCAGCACATGATACCCAACGAACGATGTGTGCAAGTGCTCTTTCACACATGAAGCAGAATGTGGTGGAGAGTCATCCTGCGTAAAAGTTGTACCTCATAGCAGGTGTTTATCAGCTAGGCTAGGGCTGATGCAATTCTGTAACGTATTGGTGTACCTCACAACCACCATACTGACAGTTTGGTTAAGCAGCACACCACACTGACAGTTTGACAAGCAGCACCCCCACATTTCCTCGAAGAAAAAGGGTCTGATCACGGTGTGTGTGTGTGTGTGTGTGTGTGTGTGTGTGTGTGTGTGTGTGTGTGTGTGTGTGTGTGTGTGTTGGGGCTTATGGGCGCTCAACATCGAGGTCATCAGCGCCCTGACACACATCAAAAGGAACGAATGTGGACAGACCTAATAAAACTAAAGCACACACTCAAAGAAAGCAGGAAAAGAAGGAAAATGCTACATAAGGAAGTAAAACCTAAGGAAAGGGGAAACATAGCAACAAAAATGTCACAGGAAATTGTTATTGGCTGGCCACTTACATAAAAAATGGGCGAGCTTGTCACACAGTGAGCAAATTAAAATCCTCTCCCTAAAATCTTTGTAAAAACATTTGACAGGGCACAGAACTTTAAAACTTTAACCACATTTGTCCGAGTGTTGCCTAAAAGAGATGGCAGGTCCACTGGCAAGTCAGCCGCGACCCGTTGGTCAGAAAATAAAACGCAATCCAATAAAACGTGGCGCACAGTGACCTGGACGCCACAAGCACCATACATTGGAGGGTCCTCTCGCCGGAGAAGGAAGCCATGCGTCATAGGGCTGTGACCTATTCGAAGCCGAGTGAGGAGAACCTCGTCCCATCGTGGGGCTGAAAGGAAGTACACCACACACGCGTTGTGGGCTTGACTATACGGAGCTTATTGTCAGTCACTTCCAGCCACTCATCCTCCCACCGACGCATGACCCATGAGCTCAACAGCGAGGTGAGTGCGTGCAAGGAGATAGCACACTGAGATACTTGTGGATCGAGACACGCCTCCTTGGCTGCGAGATCTGCCCTTTCATTCCCATCAATGCCGACATGCCCCGGAACCCAGCAAAAAGCTACAACCTTCCCCAGTCGCTGTAGTCGGAGGAGGGCATCCTGGATGGTCTGGACAATTTTGTCTGCCGGATACAAACGTTGCAATGAGTGAAGGGCACTGAGTGAATCGGAACAGACAAGAAATTTAGGAGAGGAAGAATGTCTCATGTGCTCCAGTGCCCGCAAGATCGCAGACAATTCTGCATCAAAGACAGTAAAAGTCTGAGGCAGTCGGACCTTGAGGACACGATATGGAAAAACAACTGAGCAACCAACAGAGTCCCCTTGTTTCGACCCATCCGTAAAAACAGCTACATAGTCGTGGTGCTCAGATAAAATGGCAGAAAATGCTGCATTAAAAACGGTGGCAGGAGTGCAATCTCTCTTGTACTGCAATAAATCTAAAATCACTCTGGGCCTCTTCAGTAACCAGGGTGACAGGCGGTTAAAACCCTGGATTTGGGGTTGTATAGACTCCACACCAAGCGACTCTAGTACATGTTGCATACGGATCCCAAATGGCAACGTAGCCCGGGGACGGCGGGAAAAAAGGCGGTCCAGAGGTGGATGGGCAACAAGATGGTGAGCAGGCGAGCTGGGAGCTGCAAGAAACTTACAAGCCTGGCGCACCAGCAGGAGCTGCCGCCGGATGGTAAGTGGCGGTTCGCCAGACTCAGCACAGAGGCTGGGTACGGGACTGGTCCGATAAGCACCCGTGGCCAGTCGGATCCCAGCATGGTGAACAGCATCAAGGATCCGCAAAGATGGCCTCACTGACCCATATACTGTGCAGCCATAGTCCAGCCGTGAACGCACAAAAGCACCATAAAACTGAAGGAGTCGCGCCCTGTCCGCGCCCCAAGACCTGTGGCTGAGGCACTTGAGAATGTTCAGTGCCTTCAGCGTTCTGGCTTTCAAGTCACGTAGGTGTGGCAGCCATGACAACCTGGAGTCAAAAATTAGGCCTAGAAACCGTACTGTGTCTCTAAAATGTAGGACAGTATCCCCCATATGCAAGGCAGGCAAAGTAAAAAGATGACGAGAACGATTAAAATGAACACAAACACACTTATCAGCAAAAAACCGAAAGCCCGTCTTTGCAGCCCACTCCTCTAACCGCCGCACTGTTAGCTGCAACTGACGGCTCATGGTTGCAACACTGGAGGAGGAACAGAAAACAGCAAAGTCGTCCACAAATAAGGAGCACTGTACTGGACTCCTCGCTGTAGATGTTATACTGTTGATGGCTATGGCAAAGAGGGTAACACTTAAAACACTGCCCTTGGGGACACCGTTCTCTTGCTCAAAGCGATCAGACAGTGTGTTACCAACGCGGGTCCGAAAAAACCACTGAGACAGGAAAGACCGAATGAAAATGGGGAGGCGGCCACGAAAGCCCTGTTGATGCATTTGTGCAAGAATACAGTGTCTCCAAGTAGTACCATATGCCTTACTGATATCAAAGAAGATACCGATACAGTGATGCTGACGGAGAAAAGCCTGCTGAATAGCCGCCTCTAGGAGGGTCAGGTTGTCAACCGTGGACCGAAATTTTCAGAATCCACACTGAAAGCGGCTAAGGAGCTGTCTGGTCTCTAACAGCCAGACCAGACGCCGGTTAACCATCCGTTCCAGGGTCTTTCCAACACAGCTTGTCAAGGCGATACTACGATAACTACTGGGACATGTGCGGTCCTTTTCTGGTTTGAGGAGAGGGATGAGGACTGCCTCCCTCCACGAGGTGGGGAACACTCCTGTCTGCCATATGAGATTAAAACATTCGAGGAGGATTTCCTTTGACGCCGCTGGCAGATGTCTAAGCATGAAGTACCGGATGCGGTCGTAACCTGGTGCAGTGTCAGAAGTCTCAGTAAGTGCCAATTCAAGTTCCCACATGGCGAAAGGGGAATTGTAGGCCTCAGAACTGTTCGACCGAAAGTCCAAGGTCGCTCTTTCGACAGTCGCACGGTAGCGACGAAACGCTTGATCCTGGTTTGCAGTGGCAGTACTTTTGTGCAAAATGCTCTGCCAGCGTCTGAGCAATGGCTCTGGGTGTTGTTTGGAGGCATCCCTGGTTCAGGACAGCAGCTATCGGTAAACGGCTATGTTTACCGGAAATCCTCCGGATGGCTTCCCATACTTTTGTGGAACAAGTGGAACGGTTAATGAAGTCCAGGAACACCTGCCATGACCTTTTCTTGCTCTCTTTAATGACACGGCGTGCCCTGGCTCTCGCGATTCGAAAGGCGGTAAGATTGACCGCTGTTGGGCGGCATTTAAATCGGCGAAGAGCCGCACGCCTGTCCCGGATGGCTGAACGGCACTCTTCTGTCCACCAAGGCACAAGGCGCCGCTTACGAGTGCCAGAAGACTGTGGTATGGACAGGTCAGCAGCATGATGGACCACAAGCGTGATGTGATCCACCCATTCCTGTACGTTATTGTGGCGGTCAAAGACAGCCAACCGAGTGAACAGTGGCCAGTTAGCCCTGCCAATCGTCCACGATGGTGGCCGCTGCTCCAGCAATATACCATCCAGGAGATGAATGCGGATAGGGAAGTGATCGCTGGAATGAAGGTCGTAAATGACCTCCCAGTGAACAAAGTCGGTGAGGGTTGGAGAGCAGAAAGATAGGTCAATGGCTGAGAATGACCCTGTAGCAGTAGAGAAATGAGTCGGAGTACCTGTGTTGAGGATGCACAACACTTGAGATGTTAGGAGGCTCTCCAAAATTCGACCTCGAGCGCAAAGAGAAGTGGAGCCCCACAGGACATGATGGGCATTGAAGTCTCCCAGGAGGAGAAATGGGCGGGGGAGTTGGTCGATAAGATCTGTGAGAGCGTCTACGGTCATTGCATCCAGAGGGGGTAAATAAAGGGAGCAAACGGTAAGCCTCCGAGGTGAATGAATTTCAACTGCAACTGCTTGCAGGTCAGTATCCAGGGGGAGAGCAGAGGAGTGGTGGTCATTATTGACAAACACAGCGACTCCGCCTTTGGCCCTTTCTCCAGTTAGGTCATCTTTGCGATATAACGTATAGCCCCTTAGTACAGGAGCATCAGATGGTTTTAAATGCGTTTCTTGTAAACACAAGCACAGGGAGCGTTGCTGTGCTAGGAGGTTCAGTTCCTCCACATGTGCCCAGAATCCATTCATGCTCCACTGTATAATGGGAGCCATCTATCAGGGTGGGAGTACCTTCATCCTCACTTTCTGTCGGGAGGAGACCCCACAACAGGTGGAGGCTTAGTTTTGGGGCGAGATGATTGCCCCAGTCTGACATCAACCTCCATCGCCTCAGAAGAGGAGTCGAGAGAGACGTCAGAGAGAATGACATCCACATCAGGAGACTGTATAACTGCAGTCTCCTTTAGTGGGCGAGTCTTCACCTTTGTCTTTGGCTTCGATGTTCTGGCCAGAGGTGGCATTGGAGCCAAAACCTCAGAAGCAGTAGGAGGTGTAGCAGCACTGGGCAGTGCACAAGACTGGACCCGGGAAGGGGCAGGAAGTTCCATGATGTCAGCTACCATGGCCTGGTCAGAAAGCCGGGGGGGGAGCAGCAGGCGTCACAGCAACGGCAGCAGCACACGTACATTGACAAGCGCAGGTGCTAGTGCTAACAGTAGCAACCTCCGTTTGTGTAGCGGCATCGGTTTTCAAGACTGGTTGTTTGAGAACGGAAGAAAAGGAAGCAGCGAACGTGGGCGGCTGCATGGACTTGTAAATTTTCTTCGCCTCACCATACGGGATGCGTTTTTTTAGTTCCTGGATCTTCCGTTCCTCAAGGAAAACTCTGCATTCCCTCCTCCACACAGGGTGATCCCCAGAGCAGTTGACACACTTGGGAGGAGAGGAGCAACCAACTCCCTCATGGGCGGCTTTACCACAATTCCCGCAAGTGGCTTCCCCTTTACAGCCGAGAGTAGTGTGTCCAAAGTGATGGCATTTAAAACACCGCATGGGGTTGGGGTAGTAAGGCCGTACACTGAGACGTAGGAAACCTGCCTTCACATGCTCTGGCAATTTGGTACTGTTAAATGTAAGGATAAATGAGTCAGTCTTTATGAGAGCACCATCCACCAGTTTCATGATGTGTTGCACGTTGACAATTCCTTCCCAGGACCATTCAGCCTTCAGTTCATCTGGGGGAATGTCAACGAGATCTCTGCAAGTCACAACACCCTTGCTGTAGTTCAAGGTGTTGTGAAATTCAGTTTCTATCGCAAACTCCCCAAGAAATTGTGCCTTCTGAAGGTTCTGGACTTGCTGGAAGCTAGATGTTTCAACCAACAAGGTGCCATTTCGCAAGCGCTTTACAGATTTTAATGTGCCAGCAATACCTTCTAAGCCCTTCTGTATATAAAATGGCAAAACTTTTTCAAAACTCCCATCTTTTCTTTTAATTATGAAAAACACATTCTGCGAAGCAGCATGCGTTCTGTTACTACTACCTGAATCAGGAGGACTGGCTACACGAGCCCTCTTGTTGGACTGGGTGTTAGAACCCACCAGCGGTCCACCCTTTCCACTGGCAGGAGAAGAATAAAAGTTCGAGGGTTCCATCTCGGTCCCACGAGCAGCTAGGGAACTAGAAGTCCACCTAGACAGAGCCCCGCGTGCCTAGGTAAGCCTTATACAACTGGGGTGCGGCAGGTGCCCCAGAGGTTGCCCGCTTGTGACTGTTCCACCCCAACAGCCATGCATCTTATAGGCGCGCAGCACACCGTAAGATTGAGGGGTTTTTATAGAGGTTTACCTTCCTCGCAATCCAGGCGGTCAAGCCAAGATTACCATTCCCCGCAGCACACAACATTCCACCGCCGCGCCATGTGGTGGTCGCTGAAGCATGTCCGGGGGTTACGGTGACAGGAGACTGGCGGCGCTGACTAGTCGCCAGCTCAGGACCCCAGGGTCGCCAAGCCCGAACTCAGCAAATGAATGCTGAGCCCCTGGGGGGAGGGGGGGAGGGGTCTGATCACGATTGATGTGGTAAATTCAATCTGCACGGTGACTTTTGACATGCAAGTGGGTTTCCACAACAGTTCTAGGATTGTCAGTAGTCCGTATTCTGTAGTTGTGGAAAGCTCTCTGTGACACAAAATTGGTGCTGCTGCATTTTGTACGGATAGCACTGGAGGGCACGCCTTAGTGCTCTCCAAACGGTAGTGCCTGGAATGCCAGTGTGACATACTACTTCACGAGCACTGACTTCATCCTGTGGAAATGAACCCGCTTAAGTCTCCATTTCTTCCTGAACTGTCCGAGCAGCAGTAGCACTTGTCTGGTTGCACACTATTGGAACGATCATCTAGACAATGCGTGGCTTTGAATTATGTTATCATTTTCTTCACAGAGACACTTGTCATAGGACCCTTACTCACTCGAATCCTATGGTGATACGATCATAAAGCTGCATTAGCAGATTCTACACTATGATAGTAAAGCTTCACTAACAGTGCCTTTTCTCGTAAAGTCAACATGCCACAGTTGCTGGCGCATCTGACTCATCTCTGACTACACTCACTGTATACTCTATTCTCATGTGGCATAACCAACGTGTTGCTGTCCAGTGCAATCTCTCGGGCCGTTTCTGCACTCATTTTTGATTACAATGAAACTCTATGCCATTTCAGGCATTTGTTTTACCTCTCTGGCCACATTATTTAGTTTTTTTTTTAAATAGAAAAATGCATCTAATATTACCAGTAAACAAATTTTCTAAGTGTACTGCTGGTCATTAAAATTGCAGCATCAGGAAGGACAGCAAATGATGAAAATGTAGTTATTTTGGATATAGGAAGAATATGTTGTTAAATTTTTAGGTAATTTGGTGGTATACTACGTGCAAAATTTACTACACTGTGAAACTTTACTATAAGAGTGTAGAATCTGCTAATGCAGCTTTATGATCGTATCACCATAGGATTCGAGTGATTAAAGGTCCTATGACAAGTGTCTCTGTGAAGAAAATGATAACATAATTCAAAGCCACGCATTGTCCAGATGATCGTTCCAATAGTGTGCGACCAGACAAGTGCTACTGCTGCTCAGACAGCCACCTCTGGTACCAACAGCGGCACCTCCGTATTTAGTTGAACTGAGCTCCGATGTCAGGTATGGGCATGTCACTACATGCTGCTTCAGCTTTCTGCCGAAGTTCATCAATCATAGCAGCTGGCGAGTGGTAGAGCGCAAGTTTCTTGGTAACTTGTGACCAGATGCTTCTACTGGGTTGGGGCTCTGGAGAAAATGCTGACTGTGGCAACTGCCATACACCCTCTGTACCGAGGTGGGTCAGAACGGCACTCGCGACATGTAGTCTCGTGTTATCGTGTCAGCAGATATTATCATGGAGTTCAAATGTAGGGCACAACAACTGGCCTTAACTCGTTAGAAGTGTAATACCTGCTGTCCAAATTACTGCCTATGTGAGCGAGAGGTGATCGTGTTATGTACCCAAAGACAACCCGTATCATTACATTGGTCGTTGAGCTTGTATGACGACAGTGAATGCAATCTGGCAACTTCTATTCTCCTCAGAGCCTCAATATATGACATTTGATCAGAAAGTAATGGGTAATAGCTAAGAATCTTTATTATTTGTCAACATCAACATCAGCTTCCGTATTTACTCGAATCTAAGCTGTACCTGAAAAAGACACTTAAAATGAAGGAAAAAAATTTTCCCGAATCTAAGCCGCACCTGAAATTTGAGACTCGAAATTCAAGGTGAGAGAAAAGTTCTAGACCGCACCTCCAAATCGAAACAAAGTTGGTCCATTGTAACATGAGGCACAATTGAGGTCGAATGGGTGAAGATACAGCTACAGTAGTTTGGTTAGAGTCGGGAAGTGTAACAGTTACCGTAAGCTTTACCAAGTAGTCATTGCTATGCGTCAGGAGCTCCGTCCGTATTTATACGGGTACCCTTCCTTTTTCACGTGCTTCGTCTGGTTTGAATCGACTGTTTATTTTGCATTGATCTGATAAGTGCAATTCTCTTTGTTATAGGTGTATAAGTGTTTACGTCACTCTAAGCTGAAAATGCATTGTTGTACTGTGTCATGCATTGTCTGTCGCATTCTGATAATGAGTGTTTACGACCTGACGCCGCTCGCGGAATGGCTTGCTTTTGTGTGTGCTACCACTTCTTACACACACACACACACACACACACACACACACACACACACACACACACAAAAAAAAAGAGGTGAGAGAGAGAGAGAGAGAGAGAGAGAGAGGAATTGTCTCATAAGCAAAACAATGGCAAGAGACTGCTGTTTGTTATTACTTAGACTGCTGCTTTCTTTGATAATGATCAACAAGAACCAAATAATAGACTGCATATGATAGAAGATGTTCTGAACGAGAGTTCAGCAAAAAAACTTTTCCGTTTGAAAATTTTTGCAGACTCCTCTTTAGTACATTACATTCTGCACAGAAATATGAGTCATCTTAGATTTAAAAATCTAGTCAGTGGCCGTGCTTCATTTCTGACTGTATCACTATTCAGCATAAGAATAGTACGAATATAAACATGACATGATATGTATATTCTTGCTGTTCTCTCTCTAGTTTCGTAGTTTATTAGGCAGACAGGATTTAAATTAGATAGTAGCAAACACAAAAGAATACATGTCATAATGTTTACATTCTTCTACCTTTTCATTTAATTTATTTACTGACGCAGAGGTTTTGGCACCAGTATTTATCTTTGTGCTTGCAAAGCATGTCTGTGTAGCGCTACATATATTCGATGGCAGAAGTTAGGTGTGGCGCGACCTACCAACATTTTTCAGAACTTCCGCTTACTTTGATTCTAAGCCGCAGGCGGTTTTTTGGATTACGAAAACCAGAAAAAAGTGCGGCTTCGATTCGAGTAAATATGGTAGTCCCCTTCAGAGCAATCACCCTCATATATAGTACACTTGTGCCCGCACTTTCTCCAGTCTTGGAAGCACTTCTGGAACTTACTTTTTGTTATGATGTTGAGCTTCTTCAGCGATTTTGTTTGACTCTTGTCAGCTGTAGCAAAATGATGTCCTTTCAGGATTCTCTTCAGCCTAGGGAATAAAAAGAAAGCACACCAGGCCATGTCCGATGTATACAGTGGCTGAGGCAACAAAATGGTTTTGTTCATTTAAAAACAAAAAAGCATTGAGGTGTGAGCAGGAGCTAATCATGATGCAATTTCCACAAGTAGTTTTACCACAATTCTGGTTGTTCTTTTGATTTCTCTAGGCAAACTGTGCATAACTTGCAGGTAGTATTACTAACTGACGGTATGACCATAAAGCATGAACTCGTGATGAACTATTCCATTGTAACTAAAGAAAACCATGGGAAGAACCTTCACAGGTCATCAAACTTATGAGATTTTTTATTTATTTATTTTTGTCTTGGCTCTTCAGACAATTTCCACTGGGATGATTGGGCCTTGGTTTCATCACTTCTTTAGAAGTCTTGGATCATTCTTGGTTTCATTCAGCAATTCGTAAGTAGCGTCTTCATACCATCATTTTTCATCAAAATGCAACAGTCTCAGAACAAACTTTGCTGTAACACATTTCATGTCCAAAAGAATCGAAACGATAGCTTGGCACGAGCCAAAGGATATGCAGATACCATCGGCAACATCTCTGAACATGATTTAGCAATTTTGCAGAGCCACTGTCTTTACTTCTTCACATTATCATCAGTAGTTGATATGCTGGGGCGTCCAGGGTAGTTATCGTTTTCGACATCTTCTTGAATCTCATTGGAACATTTATACCACCCATAAACTTTTGTCTTACTCATACTTCTTTGTGCCCTACAGTGATTAGTGAATACCACGTGTGTGTGTGTGTGTGTGTGTGTGTGTGTGTGTGTGTGTGTGTGTGTGTGTGTGTCAAACTGTACAGTCCCTTTGCCTACGTACTACTCTGATTAATAAATCAATACAAGTTTTTCTGTAATTTTGAGTTTAATATGTTGCAAGATACAGCCTCGTGTCCATGTATTATAGTGATTCTTCTTTTATTGTACTTAAGTGCAGGCAGACAACCACCTTTCCCATTACTATTTTATACGTGCAGGCACAATGAATGTGTTTTTGTTGTTATTTTGACTGTTTTAATGGGCAGTAAACATTTTCGCTTATGGATAGCAGCTGTAATAAACCACAGGAGTGGAAAATGTCTTAAGATATTATGTCTGACAAACAGTCCAGAAGTGTAACTGCAAATCTAAACAAATCCTTTAGTGGTCTTTGACAAGTAGTATCTATCCAAGACAAAATATTTTTTCTACAATTTTGTAATGTACTTTTTGTACTTTGTACTACTGCGATGTGCATTTTAATATGCCGATGTGCAGGCACATGACATGTACTTTTAATTGTTATTGGTCACAATTTTAATATTTGGTAAACATATTGGCATTTGCACAGCTGCAATGCTGTAAGATAAATGAGTACCAACCAGCTGGGCATCATTGTCTTTGCTGAAAATCAATTGTTGTGCTAACTGTAAGTTTTGCATCATACAAAGCGCTATCTGTTGGTATTTTGTGGATTTTTTTGTTTCAATTAAACCGCATGTAATTTCAAGCATTTGTCAATTTTTACCCCTTTACATACATTAGTCCATGAAGTACAGACTTTTGGGTCACCCTGTACATCTTCCCATCTTGAAGATACGTTTTTCAAGTCATTCCTCATTACATTTGTCAATTTACTTATCAATAATACAACTGAACTTTTGAACAATGATATTTGAAATATCCTGTGTAGGTCTCCACAAGTTCCTATTGAGCCCATGTATGCACTGTCACTCTCTAATGCTTACCAGTTACTTAGCATACCAGCTTAGCCGTATCTTGTCACATATCATTTGCATACTTCTTTCATGGCACAGTAACTTTCACAAACAGTGGCCGAGTATGGATGGACTTTCATCCGTAACCTGATATGGTTCTGCTGCATTTTTGAACAGAGAATTTAAGACACAGATCAATCCTACCATCAGAGCTCCGATCTACTGGACGGGTTAAAGTAGTTCTCAAAATTTTAATATTTTGTGAATTACAATAAAATCAAAATATTTGCATCTCCATAATAGCTCTACAAATATGTTACCAATGACAATGTGGTAACAACTGGTGTCGCAGAGGTATTCAGTGTGATGGCTGGTTTGATGCAGCTTTCTGTGCTAATCTATTCTGCCCAAATCTCTTAATGTCTGAAGAACTACTGCAATCTATGAGGAACTTTCAACTTGCTTACAGTAGTCAAGCCTTCGTCTTCCTCCACACCTTTTACCCTCCATACTTCCCTACACTATCAAATGAATTATTACTTGATGCCTCAAAATGTTCTCTCCCAATCTATCCCTTCTTTTAGTCAAATTAAGACTACGAATTCAATCCATAATTAATTAATTATCCAATACACTAATCTTATTTTCAGCATTCTTCTACAGCACCAAACTTCAAAAGTTTCTATCTTCTTCTGTCCTGTAATGCTGACCATCCATGATTCACTTCCATTCAAGAATACACTACAGGGAAGTACTTTAACCATAAAAGTTTTTAGTTCACCTCCTTGAATATTAACCCCTTAAGATAATGAGTTTTTTTCTTCAAATTATGTTACACTGAGATTACAAAAGTCAAAGAATAGTGATATGCACATATACAGTCGGTAGTATCACGTACAGAAGGTATAAAAGGGCACTACATTGGCAGAGATTTCATTTGTACTCAGCAATACATGAAAAGGTATCCGACGTGATTAGGGCAGCGTGATGGAAATCAATAGATTCTGAACATGGAATGAGAGCTGGAACTAGACGCAAGAGACAATCCATTTCAGAAATAATTGTTGTTGTTGTTGTTGTTGGGGTCTTCAGTCCAGAGACTGGTTTGATGCAGCTCTCCATGCAACTCTATCCTGTGCAAGCTTCTAAATTGGTGATCGCTTGATGCCTCAGAATATGTCCTACCAACCAAACCCTTCTTCTAGTCAAGTTTTGCCACAAATTTCTTTCTCCCCAATTCTATTCAATACCTCCTCATTAGTTATGTGATCTATCCATCTAATCTTCAGCATTCTTCAGTAGCACCACATTTCAAAAGCTACTATTCTCTTCTTGTCTAAACTATTTGTCATTCACGTTTAAATTCCACACATGGCGACACTCCATACAAATACTTTCAGAAACGACTTCCTGGCACTTAAATATATACCCGATTTTAACAAATTTCTCTTCTTCAGAAACACTTTCCTTGCCATTGACAGTCTACATTTTATATCCTGTCTAGTTTGACCATCAGCAGTTATTTTGCTCCCCAAATAGCAAAACTCATTTACTACCTTAGGCGTCTCATTTCCTAATCCAATTCCCTCAGCACCATCCAATTTAATTCGACTACATTCCATTATCCTCGTTTTGCTTTTTTTGATATTCATCTTATATCCTTCTTTCAAGACACTGTCCATTCCATTCAGCTGCTCTTCCAGGTCCTTTGTCGTCTCTGACAGAATTACAATGTCATCGGCGAACCTCAACGTTTTTGTTGCGGAATTCACTATTCCATGATCCATTAGGTTGTTTTAGAATCAGCCTTACACTAACACAATTGGTTTATTTTTATATTTACCCAGACATGTTTTGACACCAATGTGTCATCTTCTGTGGGTCGAATTTTTATTTCTTAAAATTACATCAATCAGCTGCTATTTAGTGCATTGCTTTCACTCAGTTTTTCACAAATTTCCACTCACTAGTTCACCTCCCATGCACTTTCACAAAATGTGGTGAAATGTGATCTGAGCAGACACTTCTGACAACACACTCAATGTGACAAGAGTGTGCCGAGAATACCAAATTTCAGGCATTATGTAATACACAGACAAGAAACTGGCATACAGCCTTCACTTAACAACCAAAAGCAGTGGTGTTTGTGTAGAGTTGCCAGTGCTAACAGACAGGCAACACAGTGTGAGAAAACCACTGAGATCAATGTGGAAAGTATGGCAAACATATTCATCAGGACAGTGTGGCCAAATTTAGCATTAATGGACTATGGTAGCACATGCTTCTGCTAGCATCACAATATCGCCAGCAGTGCCTCTCCCGGGCTCGTGACCATATCGGTTTGTACAAACAGAAAACCGTGGCCTGGTCAGGTGAGTACAAATTTCAGTCGGTATGAGTTAATGGATGGTTTGAGCGTGGTGCAGACTCCACAAAGCCATGGACCCAATTTGTCAACCATGCACTGGGCAAGCCAGTAGAGGCTCCATAACGATGTGGCCTGTGTTTATACAGAATGGATTGGGTCCTCTGATTCAGTGAACTGATCACAGACTGGAAATGGTCATGTTCAGCTACTTGGAGACCATTTGCAGCCATTTATGGACTTCACGTTCCCAAGCAAAGCACCATGTCACAGAGTCACAATTGTTCGTGATTGGTTTGGAGAACATTCTAGACAATTCGAGCGAATGATCTGGCCACCCAGATCACTTGAGATGAATCCCATCAAACACTTATGCAACATAATAGGAAAATTCAGATGATCACAAATTAATAAAATTCCAAGTATACTCGTGCAATGGACTTTGACAAAAATATCCTGAATCTTGGATGTCATTTTTTAGTTTCTGTGTAGCTATCAAGCCTAACCATGTCAGGGTGTATACGACCCGGGACAACCGGGAATTTCGGGAAAAACCCGGGAATTTTTTCATCCGGGAAAAATCCGGGAATTTTTCGGAATTCCGGGAATTTTTCATTGTTTTAGCTTTCAGTTACATTTTTGTAGTTTTGACTGCAGAATTGATTCTCTAGCAAAGAATGTTATTGTATCCTGCTACTGGAGAATGATACTGCAGCAATAAAATATAAACGAGAGGGAAAAAAATAAAACTGTAGTGGCAAAGGAAATGTGCATTTTACGACAACAAAAAAAAGTGCACGCACAAGCGTCTACAGATAGCAAAAATATGTTAAAGGCCGTAGGGTGCAAACTGTAATTCTTCGTAACAATAAACTGCTTGCTATGAGCATGACGTCACAACTGTTCACATTTGGTTCGTTTGACCAATTGCCAGCGGTCTATTGCGCATGCGCATTTGACTCGCGTATAAGCAGTACCTTCTCTCGCTTCCCGCTTCTTGAAGTTTGGCTGTTAGCTGCATCGGTAGTAGCAGCAAGCAGCCAGATGCAAACGAGAAAAATTTTTCTCGCGCGCCGTAGCTGCCAGATTCGCGCTTGCACAGAGTTGTCTGAGTTGTAGTGGGGAGGGGGTTAGTCTCCACGTGACCCGTGTTTACGTTAAGCGATTTCGTTGCTTCTCTTCGTGTACAGCTCCCACGTCAAATGAAAACAAAACGGATTTCTGTGGCCGGGAGCTATCAAGTGAATTAAAATGCATTCACATAATTACAGAGGGCAAAAATATATTATTACTTTCAGTTTCTGATTTTATTTTCTTTCCAAGTTAGTAGCAGTCAAGCATTAATCGCCTTGCAGAAGAATGAAGTTATTTTTGCAAGTTTGCTAAAGAAATTCCGCTGAGGCAATTATTTTATTTGAAACGAAGTGTTTGATTTAAGAATTTTGGGTTCTTCCAACTGTTTGGTGAATTTCAAGTGCACGTTATCATCTTCTGCCATGTATGGCATTATGCCATAATAAAGAACCAAACATGAGATCGTAGAGTACTGGTACTCCAAGAAAATTTACATCCCAAAAACCACACTGAAAAGCTTAATATCAAATGGGACCTACTTCATTGTGAATCTGGAAAAAACCAATTTGCACTTCAAGTCGAATTATGCATTTTAGTATGATTCATGAAATTTTGATGCCTTTTGGAGTATCCTCTGATGCCCTGTTTCTTTTATGGTGTAGTGTAAGCTCTCTTGTGCTTTATACACACGAACATGCGGGTTTCCTACACCACTGCAGTTGCACACGCACAATAATTCGTTTTTGGCGCTCTCTGGCAACTGGTAAATCGAACCTATAACTAACAGTATTGCGAACGGTGGTTAGAAAAGCGTTACTTTCAAAGTAAATTTCTTTTTACGCAAGATGAATTATGTTACGTGTGTGAAAGTGGGATGGATATCTAAATCACAGAGCGTTCGAAACTGAACAGTTTGAGGACCAGCCACTTCAAGAATTTCGAGCCGAGGCCTTTATGTCACAATTTTAAATTTACTGGCACATTTGTATGATGTATCGTAAAGTATATCACTCCAAAAAAAGACCAATATTACACGTGAAAGCTTAGCTTTTCTTGTAGATATACGGTACTGTGTACATTAATGTAAACTGTTAACTTTTCCTCTTGTGTGTTCGCGCTATGTAACCAGTAATCTTGCTAGTGGCTGACTATAGCACGTGCCCTATGCTCTGAATAGCTGCTGTCATCGGCTGGCGAGATCTCGTGGCTTGAGATATGACTCGCTTACAAAAGGACATCACAACCTTGGTTGCAACGCTCCGGAAACTAACAAGCTGTGTTTGGTGCAATTCAAATTTATACTTTCGTAATACGAAAATATGCAGCGTATATGTTGCTGCAAATCAAAGGTCTTTCCAAAACTTCTCTGCTCCGGCTTTTCTTTTTTTTCCGGGAAGTTCTACGCGATTATATAAAACGTTAACCATTCAAAGGATTGATAAGTTTTACAGTTCCGAGGGAACTTTTTCTGTGCTAAGTGACAGTAGGTAGCCCGGGAAAAAGCATATTTTTTAAACGGGATATCCGGAAGAAATCCGGGAATAATCCGGGAATTTTTTTTCCTTGTCCCTGTATACACCCTGCATGTATTTCACAATGAGTTCCTCTGAGCAAAAATCTTGCAGGAGTTGGCTGGAGCACAATGGAGTATATACCTCCTAGCACTTGTCTTCCAACTGACGAACTGTCAT